>NC_135539.1:38266750-39006792 GCF_045843805.1 Urocitellus parryii
GGTGCCCTAGCAGGGTGTATGGGGACTTTCTGAACCTCTGGTATGCCCTCCCACACCCCACCAGACCTTTTTAGGGAGGCCAGCTTTCAGGACTCCGAGGCTCTGGGCCTCCAATACGCCTCCATTAGGGAGGCAATCTAGGCCATAGGAAGGCCAGCAGTAGGGTCTCCTCTCCACACCTGCTGGAGGGCACTGGAGTCTAGGGGACAGCTAAAGTGCTGTGCCAGGCCAGAGTGAGCCGAGAGTACACAGGTCCGATGGGCCCAGGTCAGCCTCCAGTACTAGGGTGGGACTGGAGGGAGGAAGGAGTACTCAGGCTGCATGGACAGTCAGTGGCCAGGAATGGGAGAAGCCCCATCTGCAGAAGGGAAGAGAGGCAGCCACCCCACTGTGCCCTGCCCACTAGGCAGCAAGCAAACAGCATCCCTGGTCCCAACATCCTCTTTCCCCAGGAGATAGCCTGTGGCCACTTCTCTAACACCCCAGCCCCTCCTCCAGGTTCAAGGTCCCTGCAGTCCTGACCTGGTACCCTATGAGTACCCCAGACCAGGGGCAGCCCCTCCCTCAGAGCCTCGGGAGCCAGGAAGACTCGGAAGGGTTAACACTCTTTGTTATCTCTCCTTTTAATCCTCAGATGGGCCAGCGGCTCACGTTGTTCGGATCTGGTAGAGAGAAAGCGTTAACTATTATCTGCTTCTAGCTGACCATCTGCTGTTGCAGAAAATTCAAAACCCTGGAGATCTACTTATATCCACATCGTAAACGAGAAAAGATGTTTTAATTAAGGGAAATCAGGTTAACTTAGCTCTAATTTACAAGCCGCCTGCCTAATGAATTGTCTGGGCTGCTCTCTCTTTGTAGAGAGTAAATCTGAGGATCCTTTCCCCTCCGCAGTTCAGACACTAATTAACTAACCAAGAATTTTAGTAGCACACCGCCTGTCGCCTAATAGTTTTACCTAAAGCCAGCCCGGTCATTGCTCGTACAAATTGCCAATTAAATGTGATTGATATAATGAAATTGGATTGTATTTTTCACTTACCTTCTTCCTTCCCCCCATCCTGCATCCTCTTACCCCTCTGTCAAGGACTGGACCTACGCTGTGTGACACACACACACTCTGGTCACAGCAAAGCTTCACACAAGAGCCCTGCCTAGGCCGTCCTGGCTCCTGGCAGTGCCAGCATGGGGCTGCACTAGTTCCTGTTAAAACATCATTTCTATTAGTTGAAGTTAACAGGCATAATCTTGTTTCCAGATATTTATCCACGTTCGGAGGGCTGTAGTTACATGTTTGAAGTTAGGGGGGAAAAGTGAAAGATCTAAGCAGCCATTCTAAAAATACATTAACAGTTTCCAAAATCTATATCGCTGCTTAATTAAATATGTTATCCTGTTTATAGGATCTGTGGCTAATTATTTAGAGTCATTTAATCTACTCAATTTGCACGTTAATTAAACAGCATCGGTTTGCAGCGCGGCCGGGCAGGCTGGGAGGGAGGCAGCGCCGCCTGGCGGGGATCCCGCTCCGATGCGCGCGGGCTGCGGTCCCGCTGACCCGGCCTCTGATCGCGCGAGTGTCCACGAACCGCGGACCTAGGGTGATTCAAAGGTGGTCGGTCCTGGCTGGTGGAGACTGATGGCGTTGGGCCGCGAGAGGGGCTGCGTTGCCACGAGGAAACCTTCCCAGTCTATCCTGCAGAGAAATTTGGGGTCGCCTGGTCCAGCAGATCAGAATTCGACTGTTAATTTGTGGGCAGGGGGATCCATCCATCCACTTATCCATCCATCCATTCACCCACGCGGTGAATGGATCCACCCACCCATGCATCCATCCACTGATCCATCCATCCTCCCCAGGCTCAGGGAGACGGTGGCGCAGAGCAAGTGGAGAATTGGGGCGCAGGTCCGGGACTGGGGAGGGCCGCGATGGCGGGTGCTGCAGGCGTGCTCCCCAGCAGCGAGCCGCCGCGTCCAGCCCTGCTCCCCGGCCTGGGGCGAGGGGCCCACGGCCGGGCCTGGTTAACTGGAAAATGATGAAGCCGCGCCCCGCCCCCGCACTCGCGGCCTAATTGTTTTCGCTGCCTGTCCCATCTGTCCCTCTCCGCCCGTGTGTGTTTTGGCTTTTGTTTGACTGCCCTGTGCTCACACCCTCTTTCAAAGACCACTTCTGTCGCCCTTCACCGATCTCTTCTGCCCCATTAACCCATCGGCACGAGGCCCGGGCAACAAAGGCCCGGGGGTCGGGCGGGCGGGCGAGCGCCCCTCATTGTCCGAGCGGACTCGGCTGCGTGGTCCCGCGGCCCGACGGGGCGGGAAGGAGCCGGCTGGACGCGGACCGGGGCGGCCCTCGCGGCCGAGCATTCTGCCTGCGAAGGCGGCCCTTGGCAGGGACCGGCACGGCAGCTGCAGCCGGGAAAACTAATCCGCTCGGCCTCCCGCTTTGTCCCTCCCTGGACGTGGCACCAGCGCGCAGAGAGCAGGCTGTGGGAGGAGAAAGGCAGCCCACCTCGAGGCCTGTAAACAAAGACCAATAACCTGCGACTCAGCCGGTCTGCCTTGTCTCCTCACGTTCCTCCCGGGAAATGCTGACCAGGGGGAGCGTTCTTACTCTGGTGGGGGCGCTGGCTGGCATCAGGCCAGGAGCCCGGGGCAAGGAGAAGTGTCCACCAAGAGCTCCCAGCAGCCAGGATGCTCCCCACCCACCACCATGGGGAAGGCTGAGGCAACCCCAGTGCTCCTTGGGGCCGCTGCTTCTGGGGGCCGGGAGAAGCACTGGAACCGGCTAAGGCCGCAGGACCCCAGGTCTTAAGCGTGTGCTGCTGCTGGGGTCTCTGCAGTGTGGAGGGTTTCTCTTCCTTCTGCAGGAGCATCATTCTCCCAGAGCTCCCTGTTCTGATCAGTGAGGCCAGAGGAAAGGGGACCATAGCAGGAAGGCTATCCATATGTAGCCAGAAGGTCACCTTTCTCTAACGTGGGGCTGAGGACTGCAAAGAGGGACAGAAATACCGGTCCAGTCATGTTGAGCCGCACATGCACTTTGACAAGCTGAGTGGTCTTGGAAGGGCTCAAGAGGAGCCCTCTTTTTTCACCTAGACCCTACCCATTTTTATTTTTCCTCCTGGCACTCTGCAGAGCCATCCTGGAAGACACTGGGTCTGCACCCCTTGTGTGAAGGATGGGGACACCGCCAGTCCAGGCTGAGTGAAAAGTTTCCACTTTCTACTTTGCCTGATAATCTCATTTTTAAAAGTCATCAAGTATTTTAAATTAAGAGATTGCATGACTAGGGGGAAGCCCTGCAGAGTAATAGTGGCCAAATGATATTGGTATGTTGTATGCATGCACAAATATGTAACAACAGATCCCATTGTGAGGCACAACTATAATACACCAGCTTTTTTAAAAAGAGAAAGAGTGATTGCAAGAACAAGAAAAGACAAATTAAGACTGTTTAAGTTCTCCTCCCACTAGTGTTCCCAAGCAGGAACATTCAATGCATGCCTGGTTCCCTCCCTCCCATGTCCCCATGTTGGTGTCCGTGAACCTCAGGTCTAACTCTAGAGAGTTTCACCATTTCCTGCTGCTGACCATGAAAGCAGGACCCAATATTCTTTGGGGAGGGTCTAATGGGTTCCTAAGAGCATAGGGGAAAATGGGGTACTCCTTTGACTTCATCCTTTTGAATGAGGCCCAGTTCACATTTCAATATTGCTCCTACAGGATTTTTATAAGACAGTTTTACAACTTATTGGAAGTCTACATCCTTTGTCTGCTTGAGATCTACCTTAAAATATTGATCCCAGGCTGGACCTTGGAGATCTTTGGCCTCAGGATCTTGGACAAGTGTTTAGGCAGAAGCAATACAGGAATGTGAACTTCAAGTGCAACCAGCAGGACTCATGGCCACTTCAGTGAGTCCTCCACTGCAGGCCAAAGACACAGTCTCAGAGTCCTAATAAGACCAGCAACAGGAAGCCCTGGTAATTTTTAAAATAACAACTTTATTGAGACATTGTTGACACCATCAAATTCATCCTTTTGAAGTGTGCACAATGTGGTGATTCTTTTTTAGCACATCCCAGACTTGTGCAACTGTTACCACTCTCCACTTCCGGAACATTTTCTTCACCCCTAAAAGAAACCTGGTACCCATTAGCAGTCACTCCCCATCCCTATCCCCTCCCCCCCCAGCCCCTGGCAACCACTAATCCACTTTCCGTCTCCATGGATTAGGCAAGGATAATTTTGCAAAAAAGAGATTCTACCAGTCTGGAAAGGAGTATATAAATGAGGAATGGGGCGGGGGTGGGGTGGAGGATGAGGGTAAAAACACTTTCTCCTGCGGATCAGCACGCTCCTTATGGAACACGGAGGGAAGATACCATTTGAGGGCCAGAAGGGAAGAGGCTTCGAGGAAAAGTGCAATGTCCACTTACCCTCGGCCAGGGCCATATGTTTTCGCCATCAGCATTCTTTCTTTTCCCCAGAGTGTACAGACATGCCCTTAAAATCGCCTCTGGCCCCTTCTATTGGCACCGTGGCTCCCGGCAAGGCAGAAACCACAACTGTCCTTTCTGTTCAGTACCTCTGGTTTAGATCAAAACTTCCAGGGCTGGCTTGGCACTGGTGGCTCTTGGAAGGTCCCTCATGTCCACTTCGATGTCCCTTCTCCCCAATCTTGAGGAGCCAATTTGGTCATCTGATGGCTTTGTTTGTTTTAATACTTTGCTTAGAATGATTTGGTTTTTAATGCATTTAAGAGGTTGCTGGTACATAATTCCTTTACATATAATTCCTCAGCTCAGAAAATACTATTTTCTTTTCCCTGACCAGCAAAAAAAAAAAAAAAAAATCTAAAGTTAGCTTATTTCAACACCAAATTTTGTCTTCCCCTTGTCCTTTACAAGCCCAAACTTCAGCAATCACAGCATCAGGCTTCTAATGAGTATTTTCTTGATTTATAGCCGAAATGAGCAGTTATCTGCTAATAACCTCTGAGTTTGAAATTAGAAGGGATAGAGAAAATAAACCAAATTGCAAAGATCAGCTCTGTTAAATAAAGTCATTGTGCAAAGACATATAACAACATTTTCATGCATCAGATCAACGACACAATGGGCTCGTCATCGGAGGTTGTAATTATTTAATACTACTTAGCAGCCTCTGAGCGCTTGCCCTATGAACGTTTAATGGACATTTGTTAATTAATTCTCAGCAGAGCCCTTCCAGATGCTTAGATGCAGAGAAACTGAGGCAGGGGTGAGGGGTGTCGGAATGCAAGAGCTACATAAGAAACTCCTGTCCCCTTGATGACTGAGGCCACCTCTCATCAGTCCCCTCCCGCTTGGGGACTTTGGGCATCCAGGGGCTGCTAAATTGCTCTGAAGCAATTCATAAACAAAGGCATTGTTAAAGGAATTATGTTCCTGCAGCCTTCTACTGTGCTACCCAGCCAGAGGCCAGTTATGTTCCACCTGCCAGGAGAGAAACAAGACATTTAAGACAGCCCAAAGTAACTTCATGTTAAAGAACATGAGCAGGATGTGTCCCACTGTGGCAGGAGCACAGAGTGGGCAGCAAGCTCCCAGGAGAAATTACATACTTGTTGGAGTCAGAGCCTCTATTGGATGACCACCGAGGCTACTGTGGCCACAGGCTTCTTAGGGCACCTGGCCACCCCAGCCACCAGGGATGCCTCCAAGCCCCCACAGGAGCCTGGCAGCCTGTTTGTGGCTTCTTGTTGTTCTCATTCCAAGGCACAAGCAAGTGGACTGGAGGAGTAGAGCAGGGGTGGGGTAGGGGGGTGCTGGGAAATAGGACCTCCTTGTGCCCTTGAGCTTTGCCACCCAGATTGTCAGCCCAGACAGCAGAGGGGAAGAGGTGGCCCTTGAAGTCCTCTTCTGGCCCATTTCCAGAACCCCTTCACTACTGGAGGGGTGGGCATGGCTGCCCAATGCTGGGACATACCACTAAGAGCATCCAGAACGGGTCACACACAAGGCTGGGGAACCCACTTAATTCTTGAGACCATGGGGAATAGGAAGAAGGTTCCCTGCAGGACCAAGAGGTCAGAGGCAGCCAGACCTCCACCAGTTTAACCAGCTGGGTGTCCAGAGAAGAAGCCCTCGAAGAAGCCCTGGCTTGTTCCCGTGTGGATATTGGCCCAAGGCAGCAGCCCAGAGCAGGCCAGCCCTCCTCTTGCTCTGAGGAACTTCATCCACCATTAATTTATTATTTTGTTCTGCCCATGTAGGATGCCCTGAAACAGACTGATGGGAGAAGAACCTTCCAGTACAGTTCTCAGTGATGGAGAGAAAGAATTTTCATGGGCATTGGTATTTTGCCCAGTGGCATTGCTGTCTCCTCTCCCGTGTCACAGTCAGCACACAACAGTGTCCCACAGGGTTCTGGAAAGCCAACAGGACGACAGCAGCCCGCATCTGGAGGCCCATCCCTGGTACCTAGGCCTTTCCTCCTTGGAGAAGAATGTCCTTCTGGGCTCCCTGTTCCCCAGACCTGCAGCAGCACACCACATGCATAATACTATTTACCTCATATTTCACTTTAAAATCTGCTTTAAATAGAATCCCTTTTTAATTGAGTCTCATCCTAATACAAAATCTCTGAGATCACAGGTCTGATGTGCTCGCTGTATTTTCTAATGAATATTGAGATAAATACAATCACCAAATAAAAAAATGCTGTGTTGGGGTGAAGCTCCGTGGTAAAGCACTTGCCTAGCATGTGTGAGGCCCTGGGTTCCATCCCAGCACCACAAAAAAAAAAATAATAATAATAATAAAATAAAATAAGTTAAGTTAAAATTTTAAAAATGCTGGCTTGAGCCAGGTGCAATGGTGCACACCTGTAATCCCAGCAGCTTTGGAGGCTGAAACAGGAGGATCGCTAGTTCAAAGCCAGCCTCAGCAATTTAGGGAGGCCCTAGCAACTTAGTGAGACCCAGTCTCTAAATTAAATATTAAAAAGGGCTGGGGATGTGGATCCATGGTTATGTGCCCTGGGTTCAATTCCTGGTACAAAAAAAAAAAAAAATTCTGGCTTTTGTGCAGGATGTTGACTGTGCCTGCACTATTAGTACGTGGTCCCATGCCTAGGAAAGCCGAGGCCAGATGGTTTGCAGCCAGACCCACTTTTTGCGCAGGGGAGCAGGGCCTGCAAGGAGGAACACAGGCCAGTCCTCAGTGTGGAGCCATCCAATCTGTCTGAGCCCAGTGCTCTCCTCTCTAGGAGAGGCCAGCTGGCTGTGAGAATCGCGTGCAGGCTGGAGGAGAACAGGTCTAAAGGAAGGGACCGGCGGTTTCCATCCAATTATTGGGCTTCTCTAGGGCTTCAAGATTCCTTCATTCAGAAGCAGGCAGAACACCTTGAGCTGTGAGAACATCTTGCACAAAGGGACAAATTCTGTGGGATTCCACCCAGGAGGTCCCTAGAGGAGCAGATTCCTAGCATGGTGGATGCTAGGGGCTGGGGAGGGATGGGAAGTCAGTGTTTCAGTTTGGGGAGTTGAGAAAGTTCTGGAGGCGGTGAGTGGTGATGATTGCACAGTACTGTGACTGTGCTTCGTGCCACCAAGCTGTGCACTTCAACATGGTTGAGATGGTGAATTTCCTGTGACATGAATCTTACCATGATTAAGAAAGACACACTATAAGAGGGATGCACAGACTGGCTGTGGGGACCCTGGGGATTCAGGTCACTAAGGTTTCCACTTGGTTGGAATTCTCCATAGTAATTTTTTTTTTTTTTTTGGTACCAGGGATTGAACTCAGGGGCACTCGGCCACTGAGCCCCATCCCCAACCCTATTTTGTATTTTATTCAGAGACAGAGTCTCCCTGAGTTGCTTAGAGCCTTGCTTTGGCTGAGGCTGGCTTTGAACTTGCGACCCTCCGGCCTCAGCCTCCCCAGCTGCTGGGATGACAGGCGAGCACCACCCAGCCTGGCTCCATAGTAATTTTTTAAAGATTTCTCACACACGGGCAGCTGATATCCACTCTCTGCAGAAGGGGGAGAGTGACCATCAGTGGAGGATCTCCATGGTGTAGTTCAGGGTGGAGCAGCCCTGGGAAGAGGAGACTGCTGACAGTCCCCCAGGGTCCACGCTGTTCCTTGTGTCCTTGGGGCTATGATCTCAGCCAGCTGTCCTTCCCCTGTGCCCCCTGCAAACCCCAGGAGGCTGAAGAAGCAGGTGGTCAGGGTGGGGGTGTGTGGGGATGTGGGATGTTCGCGCACAGCGCTCCCGCGTTCCTCAGCCTGACGGCAGGGAATCAGGACAGGACCTTGGTGGTGGTTCTTACTCCCAGGGCTCCCTCTGGAGGAATCCGAGATGGCCTTCAGATCACAGCCCCCACTCCAGCTCCCTTCATTCCCAACAGAACTTCTGATAAAGTTTAAGTTCTTTTCAATCCTATGTTTGGCATTTAGGGAAGAAAGTCGACTACATTAAAAACCACTAGAAATGTCTTTCTCTTCTCTATTACTTCCATTTACCGCTTCCCTCACCTTTTTTTTAAAGACTGTGATTTGCAGAATTTGGTGGTGAGGGCCTGTCATCCCAGTGGGCTTAGGAGGCTGAGGTAGGAGGATCACAAATTCGAGGCAGCCTCAGCAATTTAGCAAGGTCCTAGGCAACTGAGTGAGATCATGTCTCAAAATAAAAAATTGGGGCTGGGGATGTGGCTCAAGCGGTAGCGCGCTCGCCTGGCATGCGTGCGGCCCGGGTTCGATCCTCAGCACCACATACCAACAAAGATGTTGTGTCCGCCGAGAACTAAAAAATAAATATTAAAAAATTCTCTCTCTCTCTCTCTCTCTCTCTCTAAAAAAAAAAATAAAATAAAATAAAAAAATAAAAAATAAATAAAAAAATTTTAAAAAGGCTGAGGATGTGGCTCAGTGCCTCTGGGTTTAATCCCCAGTACCAGAGAGAGAGAGAGAGAGAGGGGGGGGGGATTTTCTGCCAGAGGCCGTGGAGAACCTCTACACTGAGTAGATCTTGGTGGAACTTTGAGCCCTGACATGAGCAGGTTTTTGGAAGCCCAACAAGGGTGTGCATGGAAGAGTCCGTGTCACAAGAAAAGTCTGCATCTACTTGACATATCTCGCATGGGGCATCTTCCCACCCCAGGAGCAGCTCATCAGCCCTGGAGAGGGTGGGTGTGACACCCAGCCCCAGTCAAGTGGCTTTCGATGTTCTTTCCAGGATCAGTGCTTCCTTTGTCCCCCAGGGTTCTGTCACAGTCTTGGAAAGAAAAACCAATCAGAGAAACCCCATTTAGGCCAATCAGAGAGTAGATGCTGACAACCACTCTGCCTGTGCTGGGAAACAGGTGGCCCTTCAGTGTCCATGAAATCCTCTCCCTGGCCTCTGGGAATATTTTGTGTTTCTGACACTTGGCAATGATGGTTGTCTGCAAAGCTTTTTTTCTTTCTTTCTTTTGTTTTTCTTTGCAGCACATAAAAATATCCGAATAATTAAGCTGGTGCGGTGGCGTGCGCCTGTAATCCCAGTGGCTTGGGAGGCTGAGGCAGGAGGATCACGAGTTCAAAGCCAGCCTCAGCAAAAGCAAGACACTAAGCAACTCAGTGAGACCCTGTCTCTAAATAAAATACAAAATAGCACTGGGGATGTGGCTCAGTGGTTGAGTGCTCCTGAGTTCAATCCCCAGTACTCTCCACCCCCCACCAAAAAGAAAAAAAAAAGAGTAATTAAAAATAATCCACTAAACTAATATTATAGGTTCAAGAAAATTTTTGATGTGAAGCACGAACAGGAGAAATGCACTAGGAGGCTAGCCTCTCACCTGGAGGCTGGAGAAGCTGAGCAGAGACTGTGTCCCTTTGTTCGAGCTCCGTGGTCCCTGCCCTCCGTTGTTTTATTAATTTTTTTTATCTACAATTCTAAACTTCTTTTGCATTTATTAGAACAATAGGGAAGCTTATTGAGGTTGTATTTTTATTAAAATTTCTATTAACTTTTGCTATCAGTGCAGTTGTGGATTAATTAATTTTTACTACTTTTCTAAAGCAAAAAAATATTAGAGCTGATCCCAAATTACTTCAAACCTGAAACAAGCCAAGTCAGAAAAGAGCAGTTTGGCAAGAGTGACTCAGATTTCGAGCAAGTTTTTGATTAGAGGGGAGGAAGTTGTCAGGGTCGGACCTTGGGAGAGGAGAAAAATTTTCCATCCATCTAGAATGTTCTGTGACATTCTGCGGGGAAAATTCTATACTTGCTAATTCTCATAAATGAATACCTATGGAGTTAAACTTTGGATTTAGTTTTTTTTTGGGGGGGGGGCAGGGTGTATATATAGTTCTATGAGATTTTAAATCGAGGCAAAATTCCCATAATATCACATTTCCTGTTGATGGCATTATTCCGTCCATGATCTTCTGCATCTGGATACCCTGGAAGGACAGTATTAATGACCCTGATGTTTGTTTGTTTTGGTACCGGGGATTGAGCTCAGGGGCACTTAACCACTGAGCCACATCCCAGACAGTTTTTATATTTTATTTTGAGATGGTGTCTCGCTAAGTTGCTTAGGATTTCAATAAGTTGCAGAGGCTGACTGAACTTGCGATCCTCCTGCCTCAGCCTCCTGAGTGGCTGAGATCACAGGAATGTGCCACCACACCTGGCATGACCTGGTTTTTGCAAAGGAAGAGGGAGCTGGTGGTGGGAGTGGGAGTGGGACCTAAGTTGGTCTTCCTTCCTTCAAACCCATTAATCAGAGGGGGAGACAAGCACTGTCCCCAGGAGGGAGAGCAGAGTCAACCACAGTGTCTCTTTCCCTCTAGGAGACAGGGCTCAGAGACACAAACAGGCTTCCCCTTCAATTTTTCATCCTCCTTGGGGAATTCCCCATTGGAAGGGTGATCCTGGACCAAGCCAGATTTCCTGAATACGGCTGGTTGTCTTGGGCTGTGTGCGCACCCTGGCTTCTTGCTGGAGTTTGTAGCTGACCCTGTAGCCCATCACATGACTTTTTTTTTTTGTACCAGCAATTGAACCCAGGGGTGCTTAACCACTGAGCCCCATCCCAGACTGTTTTTGTATTTTATTTAGTGACAGAGTCTTGCTGAGTTGCTTAGGGCCTCGCTAAGTTGCTAAAGCTGATTTCGAACTTGAGATCCTCCTGCCTCAGCCTCCTGAGCGGCTGGGATTACAGGCATGAGCCACTGCATCCGGCTTATCACCTGACTCTTCCCTTCAAAGATGACGCTGGCGGGTGAATCTGCATCAGAGCCTAGGCCCCTCTGGAGCCAGGAAGATGGCCCCGTGTCTGTGTCCAGGGCCTGTGTGGATTGGGCACACAACTGCACACATGCTTTTGGGAAAGGATTTCACTTCCTTCTTGAAAAAAAGCTCCCCCAAGAGGAATTGAAATAAAGATAACCAGGCACGAGTCATCTAAGCAAGTCAGGGCCTGCAAGAACAGAGAAAGCACCACACTGACCAGCCCAGATGCACGGCCCGTCCTGTGGTCAGGAGGCTGGGAGAGAGAGAGAGAGAGAGAGAGAGAGAGAGAGAGAGAGAGAGAGAGAGAGCGAGAGCGAGCGAGCCTAGGGTACAAAGGAAACCCGGCAGTGACCCTCCGCTCCAGCTCAGCCTCACAGGCCTCCTTCCCGCTAGGCAGAGCAGCTCCTGAGAGGAGTGTGGCCGCCAGGGCAGCGGTGGCCCTCCGCACAGGCACATCTGGCGCCCAGGTGTGTGGGTTCTGCCTGGCAGCCAGCCAGCAGGGAGGAGACCCTCTCCTGGCTTCCACTGACCTCCCTGCGCTCAGCCCTACCCAAGAACAATCTGCAGCAATTGTCCCAGGAGATGGAGCAAACTGGCAAAGCAACTCACAGGAGTGTTTGTTCCCCGCCCGCCCTTTCTCCACCTACCCTTCTTTGCTGGGGTCTGAGAGACCCATTGGCCAGCAGAAAGGGACGGGGGGGGGGGCTCCGTGTTGACGTCCCCTACCTGCATCTGAACAAAGGACGCATCTGGGGTCCCCAGAGGTGGTGCCCAATGGAAGGGGCAGCTTCTTGGGAATTTGTGAAGGCACTTTGGGAGCCTTCCCCTGCTGCCCAGTGGAGACCCTGCCTCCTGGAGCCCCAGGCTGGGACCTGCTCACAGTGCTGCTGGCCACTGTCACAGCCATGATGACATCCTGCCCTCTGAATCCTCAGAGGGTAAATCTGTTCCCAGCCCCTGGGACCGAGTGGTGCAGTTCAGAAAAGGCTCTCACATACCTACCGCCTTTGTATTTTCTTTCTCATTCGAGAGAAAGCCACCCCGAGAAGCTCCATGGCTAGTTCACTAATGGCAGAGTCCAGACCTCAGCCAGCCTGGGAAGGAGCTGCTCCTCGGGGCGGAGGTAAGCTGAAGCCCGTGACCACCAGGAAGCCCCGGGCAATGATTTGTCTGTCAAAGCTCCAGAGCATAATGCAGTTATCCAAATAAGTGCTGGCTCATAAGCATGGCACCAAAAATAAATTAGGACGGGCCCAGAAGAAACAGACTGGCTGCCAACTGAAAATACAGGTGGCCTCCAAGGGCCTCTGTAAATGGGTCCTGTTTGTTTTCAGGAGGGTCTCAAAGGGAGGCTTTTTTTTTTGGAGTGGAATTCTGGGTGTTTGTTCCTGATATTTTTGAAAACAAATTAAAACAACGAGTGACCGCTGTGCCCCTGCAGGGAGCCGGTGGCCGCAGGGATTGTGCTTTCAGAACTGGGAAGGGAAGAAGAGAGGGAGACCAGGGGATTCCCAGGGACTTCTGTGTGGGACCACCATGGGACAGGCAGAGAGAGAGAGAGGACAGGAAGTGGATGAAGACCTGATCATGGGGCCACCTGGGAAGGCCGAGACCCACACACCAACCAGAGGGGCAGAGGCCAGGCCAGCAGAGCACAGGGCTGAGCAGAATGGGCCCAGGGAGGACGCCCTTAAATTCAGGAGAGGTAAGTCCCAGGCAGGGTTCATAAAGAGCAGCCCACCGTGAAAATCAGAAGTCATCACAAGCAGGGCCGTGACCTTGCAAGCTGCTAGAGAGGAAATAGCTTCAACCTCCAACCTTGGAACTTTCTGGAATTTTCTTTTCTGTCTTTTTTTTTTTTTTTCAGTCTGCTGTCGGTTAAATCTACGGATGCAGAACCCACGGATATAGAGGGCCAACTGTATCCACATGGAACCTCTTACACCCCGCTGAGCTATCTGAAGGCGAAATAAATATTGGACAGACCCTTCTCAACAGGAACATTTACCCAGACTGATGGTGAACAACCGGTAAGAACATTCCAGAAGAGATGCAAGATGCATGAAACGCTGGTGAGAATTAGAGAAATTAAAAAAAAAAAAAAGGTAAGTGTGGGTAAACTTCAATAAGCACTGACTAAACAAATGTTATGTCCTTTTCCAGCTAAAACCAAATTCTGTTGAGCATGGGGGCCACATGCCTATATATTCCCAGGAGCTCCAGAGGCTTGGGCAGAAGGATCATGAGTTCAAAACCAGCCTCAGAAATTTAGCGAGGCCCTAAGCAACTCAGTGAGACCTGTCTTTAAATGAAATACAAAGAAAGGCTGGGGATGTGTCTCAGTGGTTAAGCGCTCCTGGATCCAATTCCTAGTGCCAAAATAAATAAATATTAACATTGTAAATAAATAAATACAACCAAGTTCTGTGATTGTCAGGTACAACAGGTTTCCCAAATGTCAGATGTCATCACCCACTGCCACTGCAGAACCCAGGCCACTTCTTGCTTGTGTTTCTTTAAACATTTGGCTTCATTCTATTATTTTATTTATGTATGTATTTTGTACCCCAGGGTCTAGACTCTACCACTGAACCAAACCCAAATCATCATTATTATTATCATTACTATTTTTGGGTACGGGGATTGAACTCAGGGGCACTTGGCCACTGAGCCACACCCCCAGCCCTTTTGTGCATTTTATTTAGAGACAGGGTCTCTCTGAGTTGCTTAGCACCTTGCTTTTCCTGAGGCTGGCTTTGAACTCACAATCCTCCTACCTCAGCCTCCAGAGCTGTTGGGATTACAGGCGTGAAGCACTGTGCCCAAACAAATCATTATTTTATTTTTTTTCTAGGATTGGCGATTAAAACCAGGCATGATTTTTCACTAATCTACATCCCCAGCCCTTTTTATTTTTTTTTTATTTTGACACAAGGTCTTGCTAAGTTGCTGAGGCTGACCTCGAACTTTTGATCCTTCTGCCTCAGCCTCCCCATAAATCATCATTTTTTAAAAAAAAATACTTTAAGTTTTAGGTGGACACAATATCTTTATTTTACATTTATGTGGTGCTGAGGATCGAACCCATTGCCTCGTGCATGTGAGGTGAGCGCGCTACCACTGAGCCACAACCGCAGCCCCTAAATCATCATTTTAAATGAGCACAGGCAGCCAGAACCCTCAGGGCCCCACCCAGCCTGGCAGAGCACAGTCAGGACTCAGGAGCTCCTGATGACAGGGACTGATTTTTAGAGCTTTGCCAAGATCAATGCCAAACCTGTCACACAGCCCAGAAATACATCCTGTCCCGGACCACAAGCAGTAACTTTCTCTGTGGAGCATGAGTTAGAATGGACTGCATTGTTCTCTGACATCCTTCACCACCCGAGCACACACGTACACATGCATGCACACACCTACACAATACACACACACACACACACACACACACACACACGTGCTCGGTTCTGGCTTAGCCCAGCGGCTGCCAAGCAGGGTTGTGTTGATGTACAGTTTCTGTCCAGGGCCTCGGCCCAACCAGCCCTGTCAGTCAAGGCCAGGGAAAGTCAACACACCCCTCTCCCCAGGGCCTTGGGCCAACCTGATGCTATTTACCTCATGTTTACATTTATGATTTGGAAGGTCAGAGAAAATTACTTGACAAGTCTGAACTTTGTTTTTTGTTTTTTTGGGTTTTTTTTTTTTTTTTTTTTTTGTACCAAGGATTGAACCAGGGTGCTTAACCTCTGAGCCACATCCCCAGTACATTTTAGTTTTTATTTTGAGTCAGGGTCTCACTAAGTTGCTAAGGACCTCACTAATTTGCTGAGGCTGACCTCCAACTTGTGATCCTCCTGCCTCAGCCTCCCGAGCTGCTAGGATTACAGGTGTACACCACCATGCCCAGTCAACAAGTCTGAATATGAAGAACAAAATTTTAATATCCAGTCAGCCTAAATTGCTATCAGATTCTTATCCCCTACTCTTCCCTCCGACGTTATCATCGGAGTTCCTGAGCATGGCTAAACTCTGAATCTGGCAGGTTCTTCACGCATCCACTCTTTGCTACTGTAACTTACACACATTCCGTGACCCTCTCAGCCCCTGTGGGTGTCAAGAATACACCTTCCAACCTTGGAGAGAATATATTGCTGCCCCCTTTCGGCTAAAAGTGATTCCACTTCTTTCTGTGGTACAACCCCCTTTGCACAAATATGTCTGATGTGAATTTTCACATATTAATTAACTGCATTCACTGGTCTGTCAAGACAACACCCAGGAAATGAAGGCCGCTTTCCTTTGATCACCGCCTGGTATAAACTCTCTACTGTTCCAGAAATTCATGTTAATGTCGTTCTATCCCTTTTTTTTTTTTCAGTGATGAAAATAAGAACAGGAGGCCCTCCGTTGTAACTGTATTCTGTGCAATGCTAGTGTGGCATTCTGCGGGGAGGAGGGGAGAGAGAAAGAATTCCTTAGCTTCCAGAGAAGCTAAGGAAGCCAGAGAGTGCTGCCAAGTTGCCCCAGAGCACACACCACTGGAGTGAGAAGGGCCGGCAGAGTCTGATGGGATCGGGGTTGTTGAAAGAGCCTGCAAGGAGCCAGGCGCAGTGGCGCATGATGTCATCTCAGTGGCTCAGGAGGCTGAGGCAGGAGGATCACGAGTTCAAAGCCAGCCTCACTCAGCAACTTAGCGAGGCCTTAAGCAACTCCGTGAGACCTTGTCTCTAAATAAAAATATTAAGAGGGCTGAGGATGTGGCTCAGGGGGTAAGCACCCGGGGGTTCAATTCCCAGTTCCAGAAAAAAAAGAGCTTTTGAGGAGAATCCTCGAGGCAGACCAAACTGCCAGCCACAGACAGGAATGAATGTGGACCGGCCTCACACCTCTGCTCCTCAAGCCTCCCTCTTTCACTCTTGTACCTGTAGAGATGCACCTGGACAGGGAATTGCATAGCCATTCCCAGAAAAGAGACCCCCAACATCTATTGTAGACGCAAATGCTGCTCAGAGCTCTGCAGAGAAGCGCTCCTGGTCTTTGTTTAAATGACGTTGAAAAATGATCATGAAAAGCAGCAAAACAAAACTTCTCTGAAGAGCGCCGTTCTCCTTGCGCGGGTGCCCCTGTGCGGCTGGAGTTGTGAAGCTCCCCAGAGCGGGAGATTGGCAGGTTGGGAGCCCTGCCCGATGGCCCCATTTCGCATCTTTACCTTAATTGCTTCCCTGAGCATATGTATCTGGAGCACTGTATCAACAACAACCCAAAACAACAGGAGGGAGACGCACTTTTTACAGGGAATTCTGTGGCAAGTGGGAAACCCGCCAGCCACACTCCAGAAGCTGCGCCCAGCCTTCCCCAGGGCTGGAGGCCAAGTAGAAGCCTGGGAATGGGTGGGCTGGGGCCCCTGGAGCTCTGCTGCAAGTCAGGGAGCTGCCACCCACTCATCTCTATTAGGGGGAGGACACACGGTACAGTGTGTGGGGCCAGGGGGCTTCATCTGAGCTGCGTTCATCTGATGACAGTCTTAGTAAATGAGGAATTTAGAAGAAAATAAATCTTTTGTGGCTGGGAATGTAGCTCAGCTGTTAGAGTGCTTGCCTCGCAAGGCCCTGGGTTCAATCCCCAGCACCACAATAAATAAATAAATCCTTTGACCCTAACCTCACTTTATAAACACTACTTTCTTTCTTTTTTGGGGGGTGGGGGGGATCTCGGGATGGAACTCATGGATGCTTAACCATGGAGCCACATCCCCAGCCCTTTTTTGTATTTTATTTAGAGACAGGGTCTCACTGAGATGCTTAGTGCCTCACTTTTGCTGAGGTTGGCTTTGAACTTTCAACCCTCCTGTCTCAGCCTCCAGAGCCACTAGAATCACAGGAATGCACCACTGGTGCCCAGCTGAAAATGCTACTTTCGTTCATAAGAAATCATGATGTTACATGAATCTACACAGTCTGTAGGGGGTGGCCTCCGTGGCAGATGCCTTGTACATGGCTCCCACGTAAGGCGTGAGCTGCTGTTACTCCATAAATATTTATGGGTAACTGTAATCCTCCCTCATTACAAGGATTTCTGTGCTCATTTTACAACCGTGTTGATGCTCTGTTAGGTTAGAAGTCATATCTCCGATGTGTGTTCCTGACCCTCAAGAAAATCTGCTACTGTCCCCCTTTTTGTGGATGAAGAGCAGAGTTAAACTCAGTGGGGGGGGGGGCTGTGGAAATGGTAGGCCCAGCCAGTCTCACTGCCTGACCTGCAGTCTGGTACCCATTAAAAGTATCTGGGGGACCTTTGTTTGTTGGTGAGATTTTCCCAAGAAAGTTTGAGATCCCTGGCTCTACCCCAATTGGCCCCAAATCTAGGATGGTGGGTTCAACTGAGCTATTATAAAGTCTCCCTCCACCTTGAAAGGAATTAATGCATGCACTTGAATTTTAGCCATTTTTCTTAAACATCATCTGTGTACATTCTCTTCTTTGCAAGCTGCGAGTCTTTGCTATATTTTTCTTTTATTGATTTGAGAATCGCTGGTTTAATGGTTAATTTAATGACTATTGACTGCTTAGGGGAAACAGTTTGGTGTTTCCGATCACGTGAAACTTACATTTTAGGGGGAGACAGAAAGTAAAAATAGTCACTTAGAATAGGGAGTCCTGGTTCAAAAAGGAAAGTGCAGATCTCAGATGTGGGGTGGTAAGCGCAGGACCGGCTGGGGAGTGATCTTTGCTCTGACATGTCTGTGCCACAAGGAAGCGTCCCCAGGAGACGTGCTTGGCAGGACACCACCGGCAGCAGATGTGGGAGAGAGGAAGGAAGGAAGAGTTCTGTCCCTTAAGTGCAGGAGAAACGGTGTGTGTGACTTTTTGCCCCACCCCCACCCCGCAATGCCTCCTCCATGTATTCCTCAGCCCCAGGAGGAAGCAGCCTTGGGAGAAGAGGGATCCGGGGGAAACATCAACCAAAGCCCTCTGGAGCACGTGGAAAGGGGAACTTGACCTGGTGACTTCGAGCCTGGTGGAGTACTTGTGAAGAGCTGATAAAATGAAGCATTTGGGGCTCAGGAGCCAGGCAGCAGGGAGCACGGAGAAGACATAGGAACCATTGTTATTAGCTAAGCATCAGCATTTAAATAAACAGCTCCCCAACCAGACACACCTCTCCCCAAAAATGTACCTGACATACAGAGCACCCCCTAGGCCCAGCACTTTTATCCAAGAGGATGCAGGTGGGCACAGTGGCCCACACAGCGGCTTGGGAGGCTGAAGGAGGAGGATGGCAAGTTCAAAGCCAGACTCCGCAATTTAGCAAGGCCCTGGGCAACTCAGTGAGACTCTGTCTCTAAATAAAATAGAAAAAGGGCTGGGAGGTGGCTCAGTGGTTAAGCACTTCTGGGTTCAATCCCCAGTAGCCCCCCCAAAATTGCAATCAAATGTGTCCTGAGATGGAACCAGGAACTTCAGGCTGCCATGAGAAGCCCAGCCACCCAGGGCCGCGCAGGGAGAGCCCCCTATCCTCTGGACAGAGAGGAACAACTGCTGCCCAGCACATCTGCTCATTCAACAAATGCTTCCAGGGTTCTATTTGCTTTTATCACATTCTCTATGTTTCCTAAACCCAGATTACTGGAAATAACTACATAACCACATAAAGGTGTTCTCAGTGATCTCATATATATATATTTTACGGCCAATCTGGTTGCTGAAATAAATTTCTAAATCATATGATCATGACGTGATTTCTAAATTCAAAACTCCCTGCTGACCCGCACAGGATTGCTGGTCCTCACTGGCACAGCCGCACACGGGGTGCAGCAGGATTGCTCCGGAGGTGAAGCACGCCTGGAGCGCTGAGAGCATCCGACTGCTGGGTGCCGCTCTGCAGAGCAGAGGCCAACGGCTAGCAAACAGTGCCACCCCATGGCACCCAGCTCCGAACTGTTCGCACGCAGGCTCTGCAAAGCCAGAGCATCCTGGGAGCGTCAGAGCAAAGGAGTCCTCTGGATCTTGCAGACAGTGGAGCCCAGGATACAGAGCTGCTGCGCTGAGTGACAAACCAAGCCAGACAGCACGGGCCTGAGGAGACCAACACACTCCTGGATGCTTCGAGCCCAAGACCTCAGCCCAGCCTTGGCAGACGGGAGTGGGCAGCTGTGTCACCCATGAGGCAGGGACACCGTCGAGTCAGGATTCAAGTCCAAGTGTGTCTGACACCAGAGGCCACCCCTGACACCAGGGGACAGAGAGGACCCTTGGATAGCGAGAGGCACATGGGAAGGGCCACTGGACACAGAGAGAACACCACCTTGGACTGTGCTGTGTGTCTGGAGGACGTCAGGGAGAGGTGACTCCTGTGTGGCTCACTGGAGTCTGATGCGCGCTTTGCCCTAGGCGCTGGCTGTCCTGGCCACGGGAAGGAACCTGGCTTCCCTTGGCCCAAGGGGAGCTGGGCTCCCGCGGGTGACACTGGGTTGCTCTGGGTTGCCTCACCCCTGTGCCTACAATTCCCTGCCTGAAACTCCCTCGTCTACCGCACCCAGGTCGGTCCTGTTTTTCTGTTTAGACTCTGACCGGCATAAAGCCACTAGCAAGTTTCCAACAGGCAAATGATGTCATCGTATTTCTGTTTTTGAAGGAAATAGCCCTGGCTGCTGTGCCGAAGGATTTTACTAGGGTAAAGGTAGAAGCAGGACGTTCAATCAGAAAGCTTCTATATGGTCCTCGAGACAGAGGGGTGTCCTGGACAGAAGGGCTGTGGTGACACAGAGCAGACCGACTTGGGGGACATTGGGAAGCAGCGATGGGTGGAATTAGGTGCTAGAGAGGAAAATGGAGGAGTTGGCCCCTGGGTGCTGGCCAGAGCAGCTGGGCAAAAGAGGAGGAGCCACTTTCAAGAGGGGAGAACCAGGAACTTGGCTTTGGACACGTCTATTCCTGAATGTCCAGGACTACAGAGCTACTGATGCTCAAAGCAGGGGGAAGCAGGAGCCATCCTTTCCAATTTTGTCTGGGACTCAAGCGGATCCCTTCTGAAATACCCTTCTGAGTTTTTATGGGGACAATCTGTTCTTTTCAGAACGCTGGGCTCAAAGCCACCATGGGAAAAAGGCCGAGATGTGTGTTCACGGTCGGCCAGTGACTCTCAGGTTTGTTCAGGTGGCAGAGACTTTGGAAGCCACAGTCATCTTGTTGAACGCTTAGCACTACCGTGGGTGTATTTTATTCTCTTGTGAATAAATTATCCCAGGAACAATTTGCATATGGTTCTCTGCCCTTGAAAAACATAGCAGTTGAAGAAGAAAACACATGTGGCCAGACAGAGAGGAATTTCCTAAACCTATCTGCTAAGTCCAACGTGCAGGCTGAGATGTGTGAGGCACGACTGGGATGGTGGGCAAAGCTGGGTGGGTGGGGGACTGACACTAAATGTCCTCACATTCTCACCACAATCACCGAAAACACTGTAGAGAAAAAAACATAGACGACACCCCGCCCCTGGCCGATCTGTGCAAGCTTGTTTTCTCTGGAAATCTTTCTCCTGCCTTGTTTGGGAGCACCTTGGTCCCCTGGGCACCAGGTTCCTCCTGGATCACCGAGAGCCACCATCTATTTGGATACCACCAAGGACAGGCAAAGGGCAGTGGGTGATAGCACAGGCAACCTCTTCCCTGGGAGAAACTCTGACCTTCTTCTAGACCAAAGAGGGAGAAGTCCCTGCCTGTGGCTTAGGAGGTGTGTCCTCATGACTCCCAGGGTGACCCAGAGGCACTGCTGCTCAGATTTCTATTCAAAGCAATTTATTCACAAGGCATCAGGGTGATATGGCTGAAGAGGTCCCCGCCAAGCCTCTGGGTGCTTCCATCAGGGCCCTTCCCAAATGCTTGGCCAAGGCTCCTCAATGGCTCAGGGGGCTTCTCCTAGAAGTTGTGAGAATCCATAAAAGCACTCCTTGCAACAGTGTTATCTGGTAAATAGGTGCATTAAGAAATTGTCCAGAAATAACTTTTTTTTTTTTTTTTGGTACCAGTGATTGAGCTCAGGAGCATTTTACTACCGAGTCCATGAGTCGCTTCCTCAACCCTTTTTAGTTTTCATTTTGAGACAGGTTCTCCATAAGTTACTTAGAGCCTCCCTGAGTTGCTGAGGCTGGCCTTGAATTTGCAATCCTCCTGCCTCAGCCTCCCAAATTGTTGGGATTACACACTCAGTCAGAAATAACTTTTTGAGGCCCCTGTGGTCATTCTTCTTCTTGCAAAAGAGAAGTTTTATGCCCCAGTTTCACCACAAGAAACCAAGTCATGCAGGGCGGTGACATTAGACTTTTACCCCACGGACAGGTCTTATGATGTGCCTGGGAAGCAATTAAGTTTCTTGATCCATTTTCCTCAGAATGCTGTGCTCATTGACAAAAAAGAGATAGCAATACCCTCCAGAAGAGCAGGATTCTGAAACCAGCTGTCGGAAAATCCATTAGGAGCAACAGTTCAACAGGGTTGGCGTAGCCATACGCAATAGTGCTAAGAAATTTTATTTTTTTCAACTAGGCCGTGGAGAAGTATTTGTATAATATTATGTGGAAAATGGGAATCAAAACAGAATGTTGCACTCATTACATATTTTTTTTTGTTGTTGTTGGTTTGTTTGGTTTGGTTTGGTTCCGGGGATTGAACCCAGGGGCACTTTACCACTGAGTTACATCCTCAGCCCTTTTGATTTTATTTTTATTTTGAGACAGGGTCTTGCCAAGTTGCTTAGGGCTTTGCTAAGTTGCCGATACTGACCTCAAACATGATCCTCTTGCCTCCAGAGTTGCTGGCACACGTGGTTTTTGTGAAGGCAAAGAAATACTCCAAGGTGCTAACTGTGGGTTTCTTCAGACTGGAGACCATGAGCACTTTTTATTTTTTATTTTATTTTTTTTAATTCTTCCTTCTGTGAATCTGCACCTTCTGCTCGATCTGCAATTGGCACCCTGGGGTCATGAGCCAGGGCTCTGTCAAAACTCCCCCTCCCCCAAACACACATGCATGTGCTCGAGGAAGGGACATTCTAGCCAAGATACCAAACCAGGAGACAGAAGACACTGCTGAGACCTAGCTTGGCCATGTTTTTTTGGATGACAAGTGCCTCATGGGTGATGTCCCATCCCTCATTTGTCAACAAAAGGCCTGAAGCTCAGAGGAGCCAGAACATTGGCTCCTTTGCTGAAGGTGAAAGTTCCAAATGGACAGAGCCCTCGGATGTACCTACAGGATCCAGGCCACTTCCCGGGGGGCTGTATTGAGTCCAGCCAGGTCCCCGAGCAGTGGGATACAACCATGGGCAAGGACAAGCCCTGCACTCGTGGAGCTGAGTTGTGGGAAAGACAGACAATGATCCCAGCAACACAAGAGCCAAAGATGAACACCCCCCGCCAGTGGCCTGGGGTCTCAGAAGCAGAGCCCAGCCGCAGACTCTCACCAGCCCTCCCTCGGGGAGGACACAGCTCTCACCTGGGCTAACACAGCAGCAAATGCAAACCCATCAAATGAAAGGCCCGAGACAACTTAGCAATAGCAAAGCTGTTGGTGCTGCAAAGTGCTCCCCCGGCAGGCCCTGCAATCCCAGCGGAACTGACTGCACAACTGGTGCCCAGGAGGCACATTCTCAGCTCTTGAGTCAGCTCCAGTACCTGGACCTGGGGATAGCTGTGTAGAGGCGCCCAGCACCCAACCGTCCACCAAGAGTAGAGCCTAGAGGGTCTCGGCCTCCAACCTACCTGGGATGGTCAGTCAATGTGGGCGCCCAAGGCAGCTGGCCTTGGAAGAGATGATTTTTTCCTGCTTTTAAAAACATAAGCCCACAGGGTGCAGAGGTGCACGCCTGTAATCCCAGTGACTCGGGAGGCTGAGGCCAACCTCGGCAATTGAGTGAGGTCCTAAGCAACTGAGTGAGACCACTTTTAATTTAAAGGGCTGGGGAGATGGCTCAGTGGCTAAATGCTCCTGGGTGCCATCCTTGGTACCTAAATAAATAAATAAATTTAATTAAATAAGTAAATTTAATTAAAAATGAAAAGTTAGACCATCGTGGAGAATTAAAGAGCCATATTTAATCCTAAATAGCCATCCAGACAGACCCCAGGCACCCAGCCCTTGGTTCCCCAACAGCAGCGTCTTGAAAGAAAATAGCCCCACATAGCCTGACGAAGACACTGGAACTGTCCCCCGGTCTCATTCAGATCCCTCTTGCTTCATGCCTGTTTGGATGTGTGACAAGCCTGTAGATTGTGGCACATGCGTCCTCACACTCTCACCTGTATGAACAGAGACTCGGTCTCTGAAAGGAACCCCTGCCCCGACCCCAACTCCCTAACCCCAGCCCACACTCATCAGTTCTCTTGCTATTACTTTGTCATTTCAAGAATGTTGCACAAATGGGATCACATGATGCGAAAACCCTTAGGACTAGCTTCTTTCCACTCGACGATTCTCTGGGGATTCATCCAAGTTGTTGTGTATCAACTGTTCCTCTTTATTGCTCAACAGTGTGTGGTCTCATGAGACTTTAAGAGAAGAGAGTGTCGAGCCGAGGTGGCCCACGCCTGTAATCCCAGCGGCTCGGGAGGCTGAGGCAGGAGGATCGCAAGTTCAAAGCCAGCCTCAGCAACCATGAGACGCTAAGCAACTCAGTGAGACCCTGTCTCTAAATAAAATACAAAATAGGGCTGGGGATGGGGCTCAGAGGTCAAGTGCCCCTGAGTTGGATCCCTGGTACGCCCCCCACCAAAAAAGGTAACTTGTCACTTTTCAGATGAAGGGAGGATTTCCCCTGCAGAAATCCATATGGCACACAAACGAAAACAAACTCTTTCGTATCTCTAGCTCTTAAAAATCCTATAGGATTACACGCTTTTTTTTGCGTCTTTCTTGAGAAACGAACTTAATCCTGAGCATGCAAAACTTTGGCAAAACTTATCACCTTTTATTTTATTGCAATTAAATAATCTCCCCCAATACACTAAAAGTTATAGAAGTCGTCTTTATTATTTCTCTTTAAAGTTATTTATGCGCAGGATGTAACTTACATCTTATTTCTATTTTATTTTCTTTTCCCCTTGGCTAAAAGGCTGCCCGTTCGTCTCTTATATTGGCTTGTTTTTTTTATTGTGCTACCACTGTAATATATGGTCTTTATTTTATGAGTTTACACCTTGTATTAAATTATGTTCATATAAGACTTGCAAGAAAAATAGCTTTTCAGCTTACTTGGGAATTTGAGAGACTTAATTTTGGAAGCTTGATTCTCAAGAAGGAAATCAATCTGAAAGTACGGTGTCAGAGAAATACAGCGGTTTGTGAGGGTGCTCACATCTGTCCTGGGGACACCCTTTTTTTCTGTGAAAGTCAAGGACACAAGAAGACACTTTTCATGAGACATAGTTGCCAGGGGCAGAGACCCAGGGAAGGGCTATCGCTGTAGGGACCCCCTGGAGGGGCAGGTACCCCCATGGCCAGCTGTCCAGTCTGTGTCATGCTCTAGACAGATTCACTCCTAGTCTTGATGCTGCCCCCGCCCCCACCTGGGGACGTGAGTTCAGATTCTGCTGACCAGCTCTGCCCCACTCTGGATGCAGGACAAGGTTCAGTCTCTTCCCCATCTGTGGGGCCCCTGCCCATGGCCTCCAGCTCCCAGGCTGGCGGGTGACTCAAGCTGGTCACTGTGCCAGGGGTTGGGGGAGGATGGGGAGAGTCAAGGCCATAGGGGGTCCATGCAGCAAATTCCCTTTGGTCAGGCTGAAGGGTCCATGCCACGGCAGGTCACCTGTAAACATCACCACAGTGAGAGGGTGGGTCATCTCAGGTGCCTAGCAGGCAGGGACACTGAGTCGGAAGAGAGCTACATACCGTAAATGACAGCTCCTGAGGCCCATGTCCCTCGACTGCTGTTCAACAACCAGAATGCAAGGTCGGGAGAGCAGGAGGTCTGTGGCTCACTACTGGACCCTAGGACAGGCCTTCTCTGTCATGCATCCTCCATACGCACTGCTGACTGAGTGGATAGTGTTGCACGGAATAATACCATGCAACCCCAAAACAGCACTCTGGGTATATGCTTGAGAGAAGTGTGCACAAAGGTCCACCAGACGGGGGTTTTCAGAGCCTGGTATTCCTAACAGATGGGAGTACTCAGAGCACAGTATTCCAAATAGTCAAGAGTGCTCAGAGCACAGTACTCTAAACAGACAGGAGTGCTCAGAGCACAGTACTCTAAACAGACAGGAGTGCTCAGAGCACAGTACTCTAAACAGACAGAAGTGCTCAGAGCCTGGTGTTCCAGACAAAAGTGCTCAGAGCATAGTATTCCAAACAGACAGGAGTGCTCAGAGCATGGTTTTCCAAATAGTCACAAGTGGAAGTAACCTGGTGCCACCAACATCAGGGACAGGTGAGCTGTGAAGAGTACACACGTGAAATACTGCTTCAGGATGAAAAAGTAAGTGTGTGGCACAGCCACAAGGTGACCCTCAAAGCAAGCAAGCAAGACATTGAGCAGAGGGACTCAGACACACCAAAGTTCACACCGGAGAAGTTCAGAAGCCCAGGGCAGGCTGTGCAAATTTATGGTGACAGAAGCCAGGAGTGTGGTTCTCATGGTAAGTGACATCACTAGACTGGGACCTGGAAAAGCCTGCTGGGGTCCTGCAAATGCTCCACGTGATGGGGTGGGACCTCACAGGTACACACATGCATCAAAATTCCCTAAGCTGTATGTGTAGGATTTGTGTATTTCACTGTATATGATAAGCCTAAATTTCAAAAAGTCCTGTGTTTTAGGGGCCTAACACAGGATAATTTCTAGAGCCATGAAGATATACTTTTCTGTGTGTGTGGGTGTGTGTGTGTGGGTGTGCGCGCGAGCACACGAGCTCCAGGGATTGAACCCAGGGCCTTGCACATGTTAAGTAAACACTCCACCACTGAGCTATAGCCCTCTTTAAAATTTCATTTTGAGACAGAGTCTTGCTAAATTACCCAATCTGGCCTCAAACTTGCGATCCTTCTGCCTCAGCCTCCCCAGCAGCTGGGATTGCAGGTGTGCACCGCTGGTCCTTGCAGTAAACATTTTCTTTATCCTACAAAAGAATTAGGAACCTCCCAAAACTCTTCCTTGGCATTTCCTTAGACGTTCTTGTTTGATGGGGTCTTGGGGTGTGGGCCCGAGTGTCGGCTCACAGCCTGTGAGCAGTGACCGGGCCATTCCTTATCTGCTCCTTCACAGGTGAGCAGTGGGCATGGACTGCAGGCATCGTAGGCTCCTGCAGGGCTGTCCCAGAGGACCTGACTCAGTGCCCAGACCCCTGCTGATGTGCAGGGGCAGTGGTGGCCCATGGGGAAGCCTGGCTCACAGGGCATGCCAGGCAGAAGCCGATGCTCAGCACCCCCAGGGAGAACCCACGTTGGAGAAGTACTTTTGAGGCTAAAAGGAAAGCAATTGGAAAAATTGCACACAAATAGAGCTTCCTGAAAAGAGAATGGCAGCATGCCCGGGGAACTTCCTTATTTCCATAAGCAGCGGGCACAGTGAATCACACTCTATGTCACAATGCTATATATGGGCTAGATCAAAGAGCCAGAGGTTGAGCAGAACATGCATTGATCAGATAGAGATTGAGCTTCACAGGCATCACACCCTATGTTTGCTGGCTTTACTGAAGTAGTCTGTATTAAAGCTACTTCTAGTCCCTTGACTGATGCATGGATAGCAAACATGGTCCATCTACACAAAGGAATATTGTTCAGCCATAAAAAGCAACAAAGCACTGGCATATGCTGCAACATGGACTGACCTTGGAAACATCATATTTTGCAAAAGTGGAAGGTCACAGGAGGCCATGTATAGTATGACTCTATTTAATGAAATGTGCAGAATTATAAAAAAGAAAAAAAATGGAGACAGAAAGTAGTTGCCAGAGTGGCAGAGGGTGAGGGGCATAGTTGCTGACTGGGTGCAGGGTCTCCTTCTAGGGAGATGAAAATGTTTGAAACCAGGTAGAGGTAAGAGTTGAATAGCATTGTGAATGAACTAAATACCACAAGATGGTTTTATTTTGTTGGTACTCAGGATTGAACCTAGGGACACATAACCACCAAGCCACATGCCCAGCACTTTTTTTTTTTTTTTATTTTGAGACAGAGTCTTGGTAAGTTGTTTAGGGCCTTCCTAAATTGTTGAGGCTGGTCTCGAACTTGTGATCCTCCTGCCTCAGCCTCTCCATCCACTGGGATTACAGGTGTGCACCACTGCACTCAATTGAACAGTGGACCTTCCAATTGTGAATTTTATGTTATGTGAATTCCGTCTCCATTGAAAAATCTGTTTTATAAAGATCTTTACCGTGTTCACTCATCCATTCACGATGTCCTGAATTCACTCATCCTTCCATCAAGGCTTAGCTTTCAGTGCCAGGCACATGTCAGGAACTGATCCACAGAGGAATCGAGAGCCATGTGGTTCGTGTTCTGGAAGAGTCTACATTCAGCATGGGGGTCTCAATGGGTCCAGGTTTCTAATATAGATGCTTAGGTCCCTATGCAGGGATCTGAGTCAGGAGGCTGAGACGGGCTCAGCGTCTGGATTTTTAAAACACTCACAGGTCATTCTGGTGACCAGCTAGGACCAGCCCTTGAGTAAGTGTTAGAGCCAACCTCAAGCTCATCAGAGACTTGCAGATGAAGACAAGTCCCTGAACTTTCTGGGTGGGAACCGCAGAGCACAATTTGGTTTCCCTGCCCACCTGAGCTCTGGTCTGTCCATTTATATTGGTGTATTGTTGGCCTCTGGCCACTAGGTGGCAGGAGTAAAATGGGTTTGACTTGCCGTTGCGTGGACCAATAGAGAACTCGCTCCATTTTCCTGTGCTTCCAGGGCAGATGCAGATGGAAAATCCAACCTTAGAAAGAGAAAAGGACTGATGAAGTCTCTGGGGGGAATTTGCAGTTTAGTCCCTAGGATTCATTCAGGAAGTCTGGCGCCCCCCCCCACCCCCACCCCCGTATGCCAGGAACATTTCTGAAACAGTTCGTGTACTGGGAGCCTTGGATTCTGGCGCGAGATTCCAGGACAAGTTCATACAGGAGGCGGAGCCTGAGCAGAGATGGACAGGATGGTGTGCTGGACCAAAGGGGAGAGCTGCTCCCCGGGCCTGGCCTGCACAGTTGTGTTCTG
Source organism: Urocitellus parryii (assembly GCF_045843805.1). NCBI lineage: Eukaryota > Metazoa > Chordata > Mammalia > Rodentia > Sciuridae > Urocitellus > Urocitellus parryii. Next base: position 38,295,226 of record NC_135539.1, read on the forward strand.
ACAGGCAGGAAAGTGATTTATTTCCCAACTTAAGCAAACTTGCTCAGGTTGGTAGGAGACCTGTCTCAAATTCTTTTTTTTTTTTTTTTTTTGGTGCTGGGGATTGAACTAGGGGTGCTTAACCATGAGCCACATCCCCAACCCTTTTAAATATTTTATTTAGAGACAGGGTCTCGCTGAGTTCCTTTGGGCCTAAGTTGCTGGAGCTGGCTTTTGAACTCAGGATCCTCCTGCCTCAGCCTCCTGAGCGCTGGGGATTACAGGCGTGCACCACAGTGCCCCACAGTCTCAAATTCTTATAAGAAACACGCTCAACTGTCCAAACTTAAAGAATGGACTAAGAGAGACTATGTAAGGTAGAGCAAAAAAAAAAAAAAAAAATGAGGCTTTGCTGACCATCTCGCAAGATTTATGCATCTGGGGGAGTGGATATCCATCAGCATTTTATCCCCTGGAGTACAAGGTCCCTCCCCAGTTTCTCATGGAGTGCACAATCTTCCAATGTTGCCTTGGTTTTACTGTCTCCTATTGGGTTATTGAAAGAAATATGCCTTTAGTTGCCCCACCTCCCTTTGTTCTCTTGGGCTGGGAGGGTCTCTCTGGGACTGAGTGCACTTTGCACACGTGAAGTTGATCTCTGTTGGTCAGGCCACCCGTCCCCCCACCATCTGTTTTATAAAGATCTTTACCGTGTTCACTCACCCATTCATCTTGCAAGATTCATCTTGAGCTGTTTGTCAAGGGGTTGTGAATTTTTCCCACTCTGGTATTACCTGCTTGGAATGTTCTACTCTGCTCTCTCTTCCTGCTGCTTTTCCCAAGTAATTATACCTTGAAGGCTAGATACTATATTCTAAAAATGGACCACTGGCTTTCTTTCTCCCGCTCTGACCAGACTCTCTGAGTGCAGTTTCACGCTTTAGTCAAATGCATTCATTCATTCTGGAGATACTTATGATTCATAGTAGCATTTTTCCTATCAGCCAAAACACACATACACAGACACACACACACACACACACACACAAAAAAAAAAACCCAATGTCCATCATGGATGAAGGGATAAATAAAATGTGTCACACACACATCAAGGAATACTATTCAGCAGGAAAAAGAAATGGAGCACCACAGGTGCACACAGAAGAACCTTGAAAATGTCACCAAGTGAAAGAAGCCAGTCATAAAAGATGAGGTACGTGTATGAATCTGTAGAGACAAAAGCAGATCAGTGCTTATCTAGGGTGAGGACACTCAGCTGGGATGACTGCTAATGGGTAGGGTGTTTTTTTTTATTTTGTTTTAGTACTGGGGATTGAACCCAGGGGTGCATAACCACTGAGCCACATCCCCAGCCCTATTTCTTATTTTATTTAGAGAAAGGGTCTCACTGAGTTGCTTAGTGCCCCGCTGAGGCTGAGGCTGGCTTTGAATTTGCCATCCTCCCATCTCAGCCTCCTGAACCACTGGGACTATGGGCATGCACCACTGTGCCTGGCTCCCAGCCATTTTTTGTATTTTTGTTTTTAGAGACAGGGTCTCACTGAGTTGCTTAGGGCTTTGCTAAGTTGCTGAGGCTGCCTTTGAACTCGTGATCCTCCTGCCTTCTGAGCAGGAGGTGCTCAGGTGTGCACCATCACACCTGGCCATGGTGTTTCTTTTTGCAGTAATAAAAATGTTGTAGAATCAGATAGTGGTGACAGTCACATGACTTGAGAGTGGGCTAAAAACCACTGAACTATACACTTGCTGTATGTGAACTACCTATCAATAAAGCTGTTATGAACAAGTATCTATTGGCACCTCCACGTGTGTGTTCATAGGCAGTGGATTTAGCTGTAAGCAAGACAATAATCCTAGTCCCACAGTCTAGTGGGACCCAGATTCAGTAAAGAGATGTAAGGGGAAGAGGTAGAGCATTCAACTGTGAGAACTATTGGAGATAAAAACAGAGACAAAGATTATTGATCCCAGGCTGGCCGTCTGAGGAGGGCTGGCCTCCCTGAGGAGACAGCTGGAAGGCTGGGAGGGGTGGCCAGATGGAGGACCCCTGCAGGGACAGGCTTCCAGGTGGAGGCCATGACATACACACAGGTTGAGGCGGGTGCTCAGTCGAGGAGCACGGTCCGCCTCTGACTCTAGCTGTGCCTTGCTGGTGTACAGAAAGGCAACCCACCGGCTCCAGTGTGCAATCGTGTAGGAAAGGCACCTGGCTTGCATGGTGACCTTGGGTCCTGCAACCTTGCTGCAAGCTCTTTTTAGTTCCAAGAGGTTTTTCTCCCCCTCCAGGGTGGGGGTCGTGAATTCTTTGAGATTTTGTTTCCTAATCTGAGTACATTTTTTTTCCCTTTTCCTATCTTATTGCATTGGCCTAGGAGTGATAAGCGGCCCATCCTCTTCTTGTTCCTGATCACGGTGCCCCAGCCCTCCAATCCTAACAGCTGGAAGCTGACTGATGCTCACTGGAGACTGGGACTCCTGTTGGATGGAGTGGGGAGGATACTTGCTGACTCTGCCCTGACTCTCTGACCAAGGGACCTGACCACCTGCTGAGTGTTTGATTCCTCCAACCCAGAGCCTTGTCGACTCTCCCCACTCACCCCAGGCCCACAATCCTGCCTCCTTCCACCTCACCCCTGCCTGTGGGGGATCTTCATGGACTCTCCACAGAGGCTCCCGTCATGCACACATGGCCTGGTCCATGTAGTGACACTCACCGGTCGTCCCACCCAAGGACCTCCCTAGACCAGATGCTCCTGAGGGCTTATGGTTTATCAGGGATCTGCAAAACTGGCCGTCCTTCATGGATGGAAGCCCTTACTCTCCAGTTAAAGGAAAGGCCAGGGAGGGTCATTTTATCCATGTAGGAGCCTCTGACACTGCCCAGAGTTCCTGTTTGACTCGGTATTCACTTGGCACATGCTAACCTGTGGCCACACCTCTCCCTGTGCAAGAGAGAGCGTGGCATGGGGGTGACCAGTGAATCATCCTCACTTTGGTACCAGTGTTTTGAGGAGGGTGCTGTGAGAAGACACGGTGCTCTGGGGATAGACATTTCTTCCCACATCTTTCTCCACTTCTTACCTTCAGGATAAATCTCTCCAGAGAACATTCTGGAATTCTTCACCGATGTCGGCCACACAAAGCATGCTCGTTGTCCGTCATAGATATAATATCTTTGGAAATCTCCACCCAGCACGACTTACGGGCCTGTTTCTTCTCATAAATCTAGGCTGCCTGTCTCAGATCACATTCTGCTTTTCAAGCAATTTTACAGCTAAATCCTCCCCCATCATTTGTGAGAGTGGCTTCACAAAGACATTAAGCTAACTGTGATCTTTACGGAATTATGCAGCATTTATCACTTTCCTGTTTTTAGAATCCTTATCCTCTTCTAGTGGAGTTCTAAAAATATCAGTTAAGCCACCAACTAATTTCTAATCCTTTGCCTCTGTTACTATTGACAGATGGGCAGTTCATCTCTTAGCCTTTGTCCTTGCCTGATTAAGCAATTATTATCTTTTCCTGACAATTTGGCTGTTGACAGTGTGACCGTGTCTGGCTGGAACTCCAGGCCAAAAGGGATTCTTGCCTAACAGGCCGGAGACCAGCCCAGCCATCAAAAGCCCTGAGGTATCTCTGCATTTTCCAACCCTCTCTTGTTCTCTCTTTGCAAAGAAACCAACAAAAAGTAAAATATAGAATATTATTAAATTCTCCATCAATCAGTGCATGGTGTGGTGCAAAGTTGGGCCTCCCAATTTTGCGACTGGCTGAGGAAGTGGACACGCTGGTACAGTGCTCAGAACCCCCGCAAGATAGAGGCACTCACCTTGCTTCCTGATGCGTCCCTCTGCCTTGGTCACAGGGTACCTCATCACCTGAGGTCACACCCTTTCTCCCAGAAGCCTGTCAGGATGCAACACCCAGACCCTTGGCCTAACTTTCGCAAAGGGACATACTGTCCCCGGGGCTCCTGGTCTGCATGCTGATGCAATCAGATTGCACTCCACTGTCCCCACTGCCCAGACCTGCTTCCCACAAGGCCTTGTCACAAACACACACCTCAAAAACCCCCGTGCCTACAACTCTCCATCTCAGGGAACCAGTGACAACAGTTGGTACCAAGCATGGCCCCAGGAAGTGAACTCCTGAATGAGGCCTTGGAGCGGGGTCATCTGCCATCTGGCCGTGATCATAGACTGAGCTCCGATGACCCCAGCACGTGTATGAAACAATTGTTAAAGCTTCTAATGCTCCCTGCTCCAGTGCTGAGCATGGAGCTACGGTCATCAGTATGGTCAACCTATAGACAAATAGGTCAGTGGAACAAAAGCGAGAGCCCAGAATAGACCCGCACGAACGCAATCAACTGATCTTTGACAAAGGAGCAAAGGCAATTTAAGGCAGGGGCGGAGAACCGTCTTTACAACAAATGATGCACATAGGCCAGGAATAAATCTAAACACAAACCTTCCACCTTTCACAAGAAACTGGACCTATGAGAGAAAAGATGGGTACTTTCAAAGGACCTCAGACACCAGAGAGGATACACAGATGGCAAATAGCAGAGGAAAAGAAGCTTGGCACCATGTGTCACTAAGGCATTGCGAGTCAGAACACAGAGATGCTACGGGGTGATTAGTAGAATGAATGGAATCCAGCCGGGCACGGTGGCACAGGCCTGTAATCCCAGCGACCCGGGAGGCTGACGCAGGAGGACAGCAAGCTGGAGACCAGCCGAGCGAGCCCGAGGCAACTCAGAGAGACCTTGTTTCAAAATATAAAATAAAAAGGTCTGAGGATGTGGCTCAGTGGTAGAGTGCCCCTGGGTTCGATCCCCAGTAAACGCCCCCCCACCACACACACACACACACACACACACACACACACATAAGAATGACTGGAATCCTGAATAATGCCAGAAACTGGCGAGGATGTGTTTCCACGGGACTCTGGTGCTGGTGGAGATGCAGGCTGTGCAGCCACTCGGGAGAATGGTTTGGTAGTTTCTTATAGAACTAAGCACAGGCTCACGGTGGGATCTGGCAGTGGAACCCCTAGGCACTTACTCAGAATGAGTTGAAAACATAGGAGGCTGGGCCTGCAGCTCAGTGGTAAAGTGTTGCCTATCATGTGTGAGGCCCTGAGTTCAATCCCCAGCAGAGAAGGAGGAAGAGGAGGGGGTGGAAGAGAAGGAGAGGGAGGAGGAAGAGGAGGAGGAGGAGAAAAGAAGAAAGAGAGAGAGAGAGAGAGAAAGAGAGAAGAAATCATTTGACAAAACATGGAATTAACTAGGACATTCTTCAGTAGCATGATGAATGGAAGCACACTGTGCCACATTCATACAATGTAATATTACCCAAAAATTAAAATAAATGAGCAGGGGCTGGGGATATATAGCTCAGTTGTTAGAGTGCTTGCCTCACGTGCACAAGACCCTGGGTTCAATCCCCAGCACTATCAAAACAACCTACCTTTAGGGGCTGGGGCTGGGGCTCAGTGGCAGAGCACTTGCCTAGCATGTGTGAGGCACTAGGTTTGATCCTTAGCACCACATAAAAATGAAACAAATAAAATAAAGGCATCTGTCCATCTACAACTACAAAACAAAAATTTAAAAATAAATGAGCTATCCAGCCATGAAAAGACGTGTAGAAATCTTATGTGCACCCGGGTGATGTAGTGTGTGCCTGTAGTCCTAGCTCCTCAGGTGGCTGAGGCAGGAGCACTGCTTGAACCCAGGAGTTTGAGGCCAGTCTGGGCAATGTGGCCAGACTCCATCTCAAAAACAAATCCACAAACAGAAAAGAAGAAAGAGAAATCCTCAATGCACATTTCTCAGTGCAAGAAGCAAATCTGAAAATGGTACTTAGGACGGATGATTCCAACCACATGACATAGGAAAAGGTAAAACTATGGAGAAGATGGAAAGATCAGTGGTTGGGGATCCTGGGGAGATGACGGCCAGCGTCCCATTAAGGGGTCCTTCTTCCTGCCCAGGATCATCCAAACCACCCTAAAACTTACAATCTCAAGTAATTAGTAAATAACAAAGCACAAATACTCAGCAATATATTTACAGAAAGCGAAGCTCCTGATAGCTCTAGTTCACATGGGTTCTGGAACTTGACAAAGACAAAATGGCTCTGGGGGTTTATTTAAGGGGGTACATCGAAGGCAGGGATAAGGTTTCAAGGGCAGAGTCTTGCTTTGCGAGTCTTGCAGTCAGCAGTTGATTGACATCTTGGCAGGTCACACCCATCTCAGGTGCTCTGTGGGCCACGACAGAGCCGGATAGAGATTCACGTTGTCCTTGGGCAATTGACCAGAGGAAATGTCCACTGGCCATTCCCAGACACCAGATGTCTCTATCCACGAGGCTTCCATGGGCGGTGACCCCCAGGCAGCCCACGGATAGCTCCTGACAGTTGAGGGGTGGGCAGAGAGATGAAAGCTGAAGGGCAAAGGATTTTGAGGGAAGTGAGATCATTCTACGCAATACTGCAGTGCTGGATAGGTGACGTCACGCACATGTCACAGCCCACTTAAAGGGACGAGAGTGAGCCTCAACATGAACAGTGGAAGGCAGGACCACTGTATCACCACTGTAACACACACCCCCCCAGACAGGATGGAACAAAAGGAGGGGGGAACCGCTCTGTGTTATCTGCTTAAGCCTTCAGTCAACCCTAAATTGTTCTAGAAAATAAAATCTATTCATTTTTAAAAGCATCTTTAATGATGGCAAACAGGGCCGGGGCGGGATTCTAGTAGAAGGAATCCTATCAGCTGACACACTGTCTCCAGCTCTAGAGAGCCGGGGGAAATCCTAGTCACAAAGACCCTGGAACTGGGCGTGGCTGTTGCTGGGCTCTGTCGATGCATGGGAAGAAGATAATGAAGGTCAATCAATGATCAATTTAAGAGGAGGCGCGAACACCATAGAATTTCTCTGGCTGCTCAGGAAGAGACCCAATTTCTTGTGACTGAAGGGCAGCAAGAACACAGGGTCAGGCCCAGGACTTAATGATAGAGACAGAGGAGCCCAGAAAAGGTTGAATTCTCAGCCTCAGCTGGTCTCCTGTGCCAAGGTCAGGGCCCTGACTGGGAAGGAGTGGGACTTTAAAACTTGAGTTGGAGACAGCTAGGTTAATGCACACAAAAAAAATCTTTGGACCCCAGGCCCCTGGATATTCTGGGAATCCCGAAGCAATCTGCTCCTCCCTCCTCGCTATCTGGTCAATAACTAGGCTCAAATCACAACCTAACCCCAGTCAAGGAAGGGCTGGGCTGGCTAGGGAAGAGAAAGATCATCCCTCAAGGGAGCTGGGAGACCTAGCCAAGTTATGGCACCAGGATCTGGGGCCCAGAGCACGCTGCACTAAAAGCAGAATAGCAAACAAGCCGGGCGTGGTGGCGCAGCCCTGTAATCCCAGGAGCTTGGGAGGCTGAGGAGGATTGAAAGTTGGAGGCCAGCCTCAGCAATTCAGGGAAGCCCTAAGCAACTTATCAAAACCCTGTCTTACAATTAAAAGGGCTGAGGATGTAGTTCAGTGGTAAAGCACCCCTGGGTTCAATTCCTTGTACAAAAATAAAATAAAATAAAGATAACTGTCACGAGAACCCATGGTTCCTGGTCCTTTCCTACAGCAAAATACTCCCCCTCAGGCCACCCTGCATCAAGGAAAGGAGATTTTCCCAGACATTTCAAGCACTGTTGGACACAGAGTCCAGGTCTGCGCTCATATCTGGGGATCAAAAGCCTCATCAAAGCCTCACCCCGTCTAGTGGATTGTGTGGTCCCAACCAGTGGCCATTTTCTTAAATATGTAATCGGGGACAGGTTTGGTGCCTGGGAGAAGCTTGATGCTGGTTCCTTACTGTGTAGGGCACTATCATGGTGGAAAAGGCCATGAAGTAGCCTTTGAAACTGCAGCACCTGCCTCCACCATCCTGGTTCCAAGAGAACAACAAGCCCTTCCCTGGGATATCAGCGGCGATTGCTGCTACCCTTAAGGATCTCAAGTACAAGGACATAGGGGTGGTCCCCATCGTATCCTTATTGAAATAATTTGTTCTGGCTCCACAGAAGCAAGACCAATTGGAAATATGATAGTGAACAGGGCAGACCTAGCCAGATAGAAGCTCTGACGCAGATGCTCTTCTCTAGAGCAGATTCTTGCAGCTCAGGTTACACAGTGCTGGCCATCAAGTTGCCAGAATGTTCCTCTCCACCCCTTTCTGCAAGGTGCTCAGAGCTGTTCACAGTCACAGGGGAGGAAGACAGGTGCATTCAGAGTTTTACTGCAAGGTGGTGTTCACTTCCCAGTTTTTAAACAAAATATTTATATTTTTAGTTGTAGGTGGACACAATAACCTTTATTTTATTTTTATGTGGTGCTGAAGATTGAACCCAGGGCCTCGAGCATGCTAGGTGAGCACTCTACCACTGAGCCACAAGCCCAGCCCCCCACTTCCCCACTTGTAAAATAGGGAGGGACCAGGAACATCTGGACATTGTTGCAGAACATCACACTGGTCCACTGTATCGAAGACACACTGTTGCTAGGAACAGAAAAGCAAGATGTGGCAAGTACATTGAAGGCTTTGCTGAAATACATGGTCTCCAGAGGGTGGGAGAGGAACCCTGTGAAGATTCAGAGACCTGCCATGCTGGAGAGACTTTTGGGGATTGTTTGGTCTTGGACACCTCAGGGTCCAGAGGCAGCACATATTGTTCCTGGGAGCAATGCTTATTTCCATGTACTTAGTGACACCAAAGGCTGCCATCTTTGAGTGGGGCCACGGCAGGACGGTCTGCACAGATGCAGGTTGTGGTGCCTGCAGCCATCGCAGTTGAGTGGCAGCCTTCAGAACTGGTCTTCAGGGAAAAGACCTTCTATAGACAACAGCCCCTTATATTCTCGACAGCCCCCTTGGAAGAATTATTGTAGATGCCCAGGATTCTAGAACGAGATCCGTCTGGCCCCACCCCCTGGACATCCCAGCAGAGAACCTCCCAACAGCTCTGGGAATGCTAATTGGCCCTGGCAAAGACAAGACAGAGGAGCGTCTGGCCACAGGACACGAAGTGACCATGCAGCTTACAGTTTCCTTCATGAGTGGATTCCTGCTGGACCCATTCCAGCAGGTGATGGGTCAGGTGGCCCCACAGTCACCCATCCCAAGGTGGAGGGGCTGCATCTGGGACAGCCTCCAGCAGGCTGTCGTGGTGGGTACCTGCTACCTGGGGACACCAGCACCTCTCCCAGCCACGTTACCAGCATGTGTCACTGCCTGATAGTGCCTATCACAGAGGACACCCAAAGTGACCAGGAAGCTGGGATGCTGCCCACCCCAGAGCTGGCACAATGAGCAGCACTGACGTGGAGCAAGAGCAAGCCTGTGCGGGACCAAGAGCCAGAGATAAGCAAGCCACCGCTGCTGCCCCAGGTCCAGCCTCCTGCAGCAAGACCAGCGCCAAGTCCCCAGCTCAGCATCCCTCCCAGAAGGACCAATGGCTGAAGGACCTCTGGAGAGATCCTCCTGAGGGAGTCAACATATACTAGGAGCGACTCTGCTTTCCTGCTGGAAAAGAAGCTGGCACCTCTGTTGGAGGGACATGGCAGCAGCTTTGAGCCTTAAACACAGAGTCCTGTGTGACCCCTCTTTAGAGGAGAAGCTTTCTTTACGGCCGAGGGGTGGCAGTGGGCCGGGGACATGTTATGGAAGGCACTGGCCTGCAGGAACAGGGGACTAGCTCCTTAGAGACACAAGCTTGTCTTGGCCCTGGGAGAGATGGGACATAGGACCATCTGACCATGGGACATAAAGAATCAAGCTTGTAGCTGGTACTCTGGGAAACTGAGGGAATTTGGCATGCCCTAGGCTTGAGTCAGTGACGACTGAGTGGTAGATATTATTGAATAACTCTGTTCAAACTCTCGGGGCAAAAGGACACCATATCACTAGACTAGTCAGTGGCCCATAAGTCCTGGAATATCCAAGACTAACCAAGCACAGTAATGGAAGTGAGGCTGCTTTAGGAAGAGTTTTGCTAAATAGAAGAAGTGGTGATCTTCTAGACGCAGCAGGACTCCACGTGGGTGTCAAGGGATGCTGGAAGTTCAGGGTGGCTAACTAGAGTCAATGGGGGTGGTTGTGACCTCCCAAAACAACTTGGGTCCTTCCTGCTCTGCATCAGGGGATTCCTCCTTAAAGCACTAGTGAGTCTGTAATCAGAACTCCAGCCTGCCCCATGCTAGTGTGTGGGAGAGCGGCATGCCTGCTGAGGTGTCCAGAAATGCTGCATTTCGTTGTAGTTCAGTTTTCAGGAAGCACAGGGGACAGAAGGGAAAACAGGAGAGAGCAATCAGTGAGGACTTGGGCTCGGATTCACATGCATTCATTTCTCTTTTGCTCTATCTATCTATCTATCCATCCATCCATCCAGGAGCACTCTGCCACTGAGTTACATCCCCAGTCCTTTTTATTTTTTATTAAGGCAGGGTCTTCCTAAGTTGCCCAGGCTGGCCTTGAACCTGTGATCCTCCTGCCCTGCCTCCTGAGCACCTGGGATTACAGGTGAACCCACTGCTCCCGACTCTTTTTTGCTTTCCTGCATAGCTGTGGGTGGTATGTTGAGTGCAGATCAGTCAGTTTCCTAGGGCAGGCTGACATGGTCTGGGCTGTTGGCTCTAGTTCTGGGGTAGAATGTCTCTATCCATCAGATTCAAACTCACCCTGTCGTGTGTGAACAAGCTGCTTGCCAACCAAGGCTGTTCAGGCACTAATTTCTGGCTGGAGCCTGGAAGTGAGGCAGGAGACTCAGGCTGTGGGGTCAGGAAAATCTGAGAGGGAAGTTCGTGGATCATGCTGCCCAGCACATCCTCCGAGCCCTCACTGGGGCAGATGGAGCTTCCATTTACTCTCCGACCAAGATGGCCTGCAACTGGCTACCTAGAGGGGGAATTGTAAGCTGAGTGCAGGGCCCCTCCAGGCCACTGGGTCTGGCCACTGAGCAGGGACCAGTCTCCAGGCCTGATTCTGATGTGACCTCTCCCAGCCTTTGTTGCTGTCATCCTCCCTGAAGATGATCACCTCAGGGACAGGAGCAGGTGCAACACCAGGCAAACCTCACTTTTCTTTCCATCGCCTCTCCTGACTTCAAAGCTTATTTTTCTGTTTGCACCAGAATTCATTTCCTTTTTCACAGCGATTGAGAATTTAAAAGGTGGTAGCTTTGACTGGTGTGTTCCATTCCTGAACCTCACAGAGGAAAGTCTCCTGTTCATCTAAAAGGAGCAACACGCAGCCTCCAAAAGGATGCTTAAAATATTAGTGGCACAAAATCTAGTAATAGAACATTAGTGCTTAAGAAAGCTCTTATTTGGAAGGTCGGGGCATTTCTGTACAAAAACAAGCAATTATGATCTCATACCCTCATGTTCACGACAGCATCCAAAACAGCCTAGACATGCAAGCAACCATGTATCCACCAAGGATGAATGAGTAAACAAAATATGACCTATGTACAATGGAGTATTACTCAGCCTTCAAAAAGAAGGAAATCTATGGGTGCAGTGGTGCACGCCTGTAATCCCAGGGACTCAGGAGACTGAGGCAGGAGGATCGTGAATTTAAAGGCAGCCTCAGCAATTTAGTAAGGCCCTAAGCAACTCAGTTAGACCCTGTCTCAAAATAAAATATAACAAAGAGCTGGGGATGTGGCTCAGTGGTAAAGCGCCCCTGAGTTCAATCCCTGTTACCAAAAACTAAAGAAAAAAAAAGGAAGGAAATCTTGTCACATCATAAAATATGAATGAAAACCTCAAAGATATTATGCTAAGTGAAATAAACAAGTCACAAAGAAACAAACGCAGCATGATTTCACTCATGTGAGGTGTCTCGTTAGTTCACAACTTGGAGAAACAGAGCAGATTGGTCTTCATCAGGGGCTGGTGGGAGGGGCAATGTGGAGTCACTTAATGGAGCCAGAGTTTTAGTTTTGCAAGATTAAAAAGGTCAAAGAATCCTGTTGTCCAACACATCATTAACACCTTGAGCTGTTGTTTTTAAAAAATTTTTTGTTTTTTGTTTTCTTGGCACTGGGAATTAAACCCCGATAAGCTTTTATAACTAAGCCACATCACCAGCCCTTTTTATTTTTTATTTTGAGATAGGGTATCACTAAGTTGCTTAAGGCCTCACTAAGAAGGCTGGCTTTGAACTTGCAATCTTCCTACCTCAGCCTCCTGAGTCACTGGGATCACAGGCATGAGCCTATATAAATTTCATGGCTTATCAAGTGACCAACAGTTGTACACAGAGTTGCTTTCCTGTCATGGTATTTTTTTTTTTTTTTTTACATTCTCAATAATGCTCTAGGAGTCAGAGAGTTTCACTCCTCCCACCCCCAGCTAATCAGTCTCATGATTTGGTCCTGGGCACCACACAGTTTATGTTTAACACATATAAACACACATATGCCTCTTTCCATTTCCAAAGTTCTACTCACCTGAGGTCCACAGAAGTCCAAAAATATTGAATGGAAAATTCCAGAAATAAAAAAATTCACAAGTGTTAAGCGTTGCATACTGACTCCCCAGCAAATAAAAATAAATAAATAAAAAACAAGAACAAAACCAAAATGGCATCATGTTTGGGGTAGCATGGTGAATTCGCTTCCTGTCCACTCCATCCTGCCCAGGACGTGACTCATGCCTTCGTCTAGCACATCTATACACCACCCCGCCCCAGCAGTCGCTGCGTAGCCATCTTAGTTTACTGCATGGTATATTATGATGCTTGTGTTGGAAATTACCCTAATTTTACTTATTAAAACCTAACAGTCATGATGCTGGTAATTCAGTAAGTCAAAGAGAAATCATAAAGTGCTTCCTTTAAGTGAAATGGTGAGCTGGGCACTGTGGCACACACGTGTAATCCCAGCGACTCCAGAGGCTGAGGTAAGAGCATCACAAGTTCAAGGCCATCCTGGGCAATTTAGCTAAATCCTGTCTCAAAAAAAGGGGCTGGGGGCTGGGAAGGTATCTCAGTGGTAGAGCATCCCTGGGTTCAATCCCCAGGATCAGAAGAAGAAGAAGAAGAAGAAAGAAAAGAAGATGAACTGCTGAGGGCCATTACCAAGTAGGTATGACGCATCAAAATCTCCTTGCCGGCGTACCCCATGCTGCTTAGGACATTTGATGGGACATTGCATGTATGCTTTAGTAAGATGACCCTGCTCAAGGTGATCGAGGGTGGATCCAGGTTTGAGGAAGTATCCTGCAGGTTTGAGGAAGTATCCCGGTCCTTGGGTGTAGGGTGTTCCCGGTTTAAGGCGTTTCCTGGTTTAAGAATATGGGTTTTAGGGAAGTTGAGGTTGAAGATTATAGCTGCTGGGATTAGGGTGTTCCTGCTGCTTGTTCCCGTTGAGTTCTCGTGAGATTCAAATGGGATTTGGGAATAGCCTTGTGGAGTAGGTGAATTGTGCGGGCAGACAGAGACTGCCCCTGAACGTGTGTGGAGGCTGGTGTGAGATCGGGAATAAAGAATTGCTGTTTGAACCTACAAAGCTGTGTGGTGGCTCGTGATTCTGTGCCAAGCCGAGATATTGGCATTCGGCAATGAACATATATTTTTCTGAGAAGCAAACTTTGGTCACATCTTTTCTAAGTACAGAAAGGACATATTGGCCAACAAATTTATTGTGGACAGCCATGTTTCAATATAAGCTATTGAGAGATGGTGAGCACATTTGCCTGTTATTGCAGCATATTGTTATAATTGTTCTCTCTTATTATTTGCTATTACTGGTATCTCTTCTGGTGCCTCATTTATGAATTAAGCTTTATCACATACATGGGGGGGAAGCATGTTTAGGGTTGGCATTACCCCTAGTTTCAGGCATCCGTTGGGGGTCCTGGAACATATCCCTAAGGGTAAGGGGACTCCTAACCTCCATGTGCTCAGTCATAGAACAAATTGGCCTTTCCACTGGGTGACAAGTTAGGGCAGAGTGCTGTGACTGTGCTGAGGGCACACCGTGACATTCTTCACCATGTCTACAAGTTTGCATTAGCTCAATCCAGCTAAAACCAGTACTTTCTAATGACAGTAGCCTGGTCTCCAGGGCTTGTTTATGCCACCCGCGGGAGCTGAGTAACTGCCAATTATTCCTGAAGGGGAGAAGGTAAAGAACTTCAGCGTGTTTTATGCCTTTACCCTGAAGGAGGACATCAGGCAAATGGGAAGGGATGGGCCCCGGTGAGCAGGACGTTCAATCTCAATGTGTTGTGTACCCAGCTCACGAAGGCTGAATCCCGCCAACGCCGGTCCCTGGATTCACAGGGTTAGGAAGGCGCAGCGCTGTCACAGGGCTCTGCTCCCAAAGCGACGGAGGCATAATTGCTCATTTACCTTGTTCGTGCCTGTTTTTATTGAGCTCCATTCTCCTCGTTCCTGGATCTGTTTACATCTTGTAAAAGCTACATTGCTGGGTTCTTTCTGCACCAACTTAGTGGTCCTGCCATCCTCTGTCCTCATCCCTCCTTGGACTTAACAGGAATGGATCTCCATCCCAGGGGTTCTAATGACTGTGCTGAGCCAGCTGATGGGAGGCGCTTGGCATGCCGTGCCAACCACAAAGGATGTGATACCCAGGCAGCACTGCGCTATTGAGCTCTCCGGGTTCCCAGAGAGAAGATGGGAGTGAAGCATGGCGAGGGGGGGCCCAGGGCAGGCAAGAGGTCTGACAGGATGGCTGCTGAGCAGGATGGGGGGTGTGTTGAGCCACATGAATCCAAGTGGCCTCATCACCTGACCTCGTGACCTGGATCTGCTAACAGGCCCTTAGACAGAGGAGCTCTGGATGGAGAACAGGATGGAGAACAGGACGAGGAACCGGATGCAGTCCAACTCCCCATTGCTGACAGTGACAGCCCTCATATGTTTCAGGCCTCTCCAGGGGTGGCTGCACACAGAGGGCAGCAGTCATGTCACCCTGTCAAACTCCATGCTTGTGGTGCTCTGTCGCTTCACACTCACAGCCGGTGGGCAAAGGTTTTCAGCAGGTCCTGTGCTGCCCTCTCTGGAGGAGCATAAAAGGCCTAGAGATATTGGACGGGAAGGGCTTGGCTCTCATGGAAGCCCAGGAAGGACTGGGCACAGTCCACATGGTTTCCAGGCCCTTGGTCCACTTGCTCATCTAAAGGAAGTGACACAGGTGCTGGGCATGGTGATGCATGCTTGCGGTCCCTGCTGGCTACTCAGGAGGCTGAGGCAGGAGGATCACTTGAGCCCAAGAGTTCAAGTGCCCCTAGGCAGCACAGAGAGACCCATCTCAAAAACAAAACAAAAAAAAAGTAGTACAGGATGACAGATTCTGTTATTCTTCAGCTAAACTCAGAGCCCTTAGGACCAAATTCCTAACTGAATCCTAGGGAGATGGGAACGCACCTCTTTGTGACATCCCTCCCCGCCACAGTTGGTTTGATCTCATGCTTCAGCAGCAGGATTGCCAGCGGCTGCTAAAAGTGGACCAGTGTCCTGTGAGTGCCACTGTGCTCACAGGACAGAGTCTTTTTACAGATCTGCTGGTCATCCAGGTGGACCCTGGCGTGTGGAAGACATAGCACTGGCCTCCCTAAGCAAGGGTGTCTTCTGCCTGACAGAGTCCAAGTGCTGGCCAGCTGAGCACTTGCCAAGAGCTACAGAGGAATTAGAGAAGCTGCTGTCAAGCACTGGGCTTTGCCTCTGCTCGGCCAGCAGTGGACAGCTGAGGAGGGGGGAGGAGCTGGGGGAGGAGAGCAGAGCAACTGAAAGGAGTCTGTTGCTCCTTTCTGCCTGTGACCCAGACACCCACTGGCACTGGCCAGGGCCTGCTAATTTATTGCCACAATTAGCTTCTGCTTTTGTAGTTACAGTCATTGGCAGAGAGGACACGAGAGTCCTTTCCAAAGCCCAGTCAAGGGAGCCACCATGCTGTGGGATGAGGGCTGGCAGGGGCTGCTGCCTAGGAGGTCTGCACCTGCCTCCTGCTGCCCTCCCTTTTGGGCACAAGCTCACTCCTCCCCTTCCAGCAGAACTCTCTAGATCTAACCATAGTGCTTTTGGAACAGCCAAACCAACCTGGCTCTGGCTGGCCTGGGGTTTGACTCTCAGCAGCGGAAAGAGGATTCGTGGGCCAGAGAGAACATGGTATGTGTAAGCAATCCTGAGATGAACTGAGTCACTCAGAGAAACCCGAGGATGGGACCCTTCATTTGAAAGTCAGACTCTAGAAAAAACTGTTGGGAATTTCATTTCCCTCAAAGACTAATGCTAGTGCTCACAGCAGGGGTGCTGACCAGCCAACCTTGGCCGGCTCACTGCAGAGCCTGGAAATCTTTGGAGGACCCCCCATCCTCTCTATGCTGCTGACTACCCATCCTGCCCCACACACTTCCTGGGAGCAGCTTCCCCAGCTACGCCAGAAACATGTCTTCCTTCCTGCAGATCTCTTCTGTCAGCTGTCTCCCAAACCCTCCCACCTGAGCTAGGCACTGCTTTGATCTAAGCTGCCTTATTTATTTCTCTTCAACATACATGTTCTCATTCTCCAGGCCTCTTAGAAGCTATGATCCTTTGCTCCCCCCACTCAGCCCAGCATTCAGCAAAGTGCCTTGCTTGAAGCAGGTATTCCCCAAGCCTTGCAAACCACATGGAACCGCCTCCCAGGGCCCAGAGGGCAAGGTGCACCTGAAGACTGTGGAGTGAGCGCCACCATTAGGTGTGGCAGCCAGAGGTAATAAGTCCTTCTCCTCTGGGCGGGAGGCATGAGAATCGATTCTCTCTCAATTTCAAACTAATATTGGTGGAGAAAAGAAACGATGTTGCAATCCTAGCCAATATGCATAGATTAAAATAATGAACACTCCTAGCAGCCAACCAGTGGGAGTTATTCCACGAAAACTCTGCTGCTGCATCAGAGTGGAGCTACCAGGGCCCAGGGCTTCAATATTTAATGTAGACATTGGAAGGGTAGCAGAGGGGCCTGGCCGGGAACACACATGGAGTCACTGGGAAATGGGATGAATATTACTTATTCAGAACCCACCCGGGATCCAAAACAAAGTTGGGAACAAACTGAGGACTTCACATTGTGATTCTTTATCCCATGTCCTCAGGGAGGGGCGCCTGGAATCCTGAAGCAGGGACCAGAAGAGCTCAGAAGAGAAACGCATTGGAAACCAAGAATGACATTTTTTGTTTTGTTTGGTTTGGTTTCAGGGCTGGGGATGCAACCCAGGGACTTGCACATACTAGGCAAGCACTGGACCACTGAGCTACACCCCAGCCCTTTTAAAATCTTTATTTTGAGACAAGGTCTCACTAAATTTCGAAGCTGGCTTTGAACTTGTGATCCTTCTCCTCCAAGCAGCTGGGATTTCAGGCTTGCACCCCCATGCCCAGCTAAGAATGATATTTTTGATGTGTCAATGTTGTAAATCATATAGTGTGAGTATAATCACTTGGTGGAAAAGGGCTAATCGCTTCCCAAGCCATGGCAAGAGTATCTGCCTGTCACTTACAAAGGCAAAAGGGGTGGCCACAAATATCCCAAGTTGGTCCAAAATGATTTTCCTCTTTCTCCCAATAAATGCAGCACAGAGATTTAAATTTAAAACAAAGTGCCATTTCCTACCTTCCCATTTCAAATAATCATCCACACATCAACCACACGGATCACACTCTGCATGTCAACAGTTCTGTGAACCAAGAGGTTTGCAGCCGCCTCACTGGGGTTTAAAGTTTCAGGTGAATGCTGACAGCTCACAGCGTGCTTTCATGTCTACTTAGAAAAGTATGGAAGAAAATCAGGAAGAATCCAATCTCATGCCCATTATGCCATTTGTCGCCCTGGCTGCTCTACTCTAAGACAACAGCTGGGTGTGTTTTCAACCACAGGCCTTAAAAATAAGTAAAAATGATGTTTTCTCACAGACAAAGGCCACTGCACTGTTCACCTGTTCACATCAAAATCGTCTGAGATTGACAGAAGGCAAGACCTCACTTCCTCTGATGACAGTATCTTTGAAAGTTAAGAATCCAACAGAGGTGCCACACTGCTTTTTTGGATTTTCTAGTTTTTCCACTCAGGTGCATTTACTGCCAAGCTCCTAGATAGCCCTACATGTCCCCTGCTTGTCCTCAATTGTCACTGACCCCTGAGATATACCAGCCACAGCTCAGTCTGCAAGGGACCAAGTGTCTTTTCTGGAGGCCTCTGACTCTGACCACCTATGGGGCCAGAGGTTCTCTTGGGCAGAGAGCGTTTGGATCTGTCTCATAGATCAGGGAGCCAGGTGCACATGGAAAGCGTGTGATACCTGAGGGTAAAGGAAATCCACACACAGTCTCGATTGCTTGGCGTCAATAAAGGAATTCTTCCAAGGGAGGTTAAAAAACTCCCTGTGAAGGTTAGTGTCTTTACCACATTCTCAATGCCGGATCATTTTTCTCTTTTCTCATTCTGTGTTTGCATTTCAAGTTACAAGCAGAAATCTGTACGGACAATCATTCGCAACAGACAGACACAGGTCCTGCATTGCTGGGAACCCAAGAGGCATTAAACAAAGGGTTTTCCAAGACAGGTCTTTTCTGACAATATTTAGAAAGATATTGAAGTAGAAGTCCTTGCACTGGCTTATTATCAAAAGATGGAGTGAGCACGTGTCACGTGACCCAGATCTTGCCATAAAAGGGGTCCCATATGCTGGATAACATCACAGCACAAAATTAAGAGATGGAAGAAGAGTATGTTAGGTCATCTCTATTCTGTTCAGCTGCTTCCCACTCGCTTGGGAACCTGGGCAGTTTATTTTTTATTCCACGGGGCTTACTTACAAACATATCATGAGGCAAATCATACTCTGCATCTCCTGTAGTTTATCTTATAATTACTTTCTGGAATTAAAAACTCTAGCTGTCTTTGTGTTCATGAAATATTTATGCTCTGCATCACATGTCCGGGGCAATCCAGAGTTTGATTTCTGTTGGCAGTTTTTACTCCAAGTTCCCCCTTAGTGACTGTCAGATTCACTGCGCTGGAGCCCAGGACTGTAGCGGAGGAACGCATCCAGCAGAAAACCAAGGACTTCTACAGCCCACTCGCCCAGCAGGAAGCAAGACTCCGTTCATTAGGAAGCAAGTGCTTCAGGAAGGATTCCAGGAGGAACATGGAGCTGAGCAGTTTATGGTCTCCCTACCTTCATTATGAGCTATAATCTGCAAGCACATAGGCAGCCACTCAGAATTTAAAGTGACATACTGCTTCATTTTGAGGCTGCCTGAGACACTTCTGGTTTTATTGTTCTCCCCCAAGTCCTTGTGGTAAAGCCCTGATGCCACCTATTTTTGCCACTTAAAGTACATCAGCATCATGTACACTTATTGTCCTTATTGTCCTCAGGGGCCTTATAGTCTAATTCCAAGAAAGTGTCACCAAGACAGAGCAGATGCCATGACCCAGAATGAAAGGAACACATTCCACCATTTACCCCTCCTTCAGCCCTAATCTGACCTTGACTGCTACACTATGTGGTTAATCATTTTTCGTGTTCAACAAGTATTGCCAGTCCTCCCCTTCTGGGCACACACTAGGACCAGGACCATGTGTCAGTGGCCATTGAGCTGTGAGTAGAAGCTCCCCGAGCAGAGTTTCCACCATCCCAGGCACTGGAGGGAGGCATGAGCAGCGTTGAGCAAGAACAGAGCGTGGGCATTTCCAGCCACGGAATCTTTGATGCTGGGATCACACAGAGTAACCCAGCCCGTCCTGGGCACTACAGCACTAAGGAAATGACTTTCCCTGAAGTCATAAAAACCTTCTGGCCAAACGTCTTAAAGGGTTTTCAGTTCTCCTCTCTCATGATTAGCAGAGTATTGTCCACTTTGGTCACTTACCTGCTGGTCCCCCCCTGGACAGTCACCCGCCTCCTTTCCTCGTCTCTTAGGATTCTCTTCTGTCTCCTCTTCCTCCCACCCTCCCCTGCAGGCGTCCTCAGGCTCAGTTCTGACTGTCTTAATCTCTTTCTGGAGACTTCATCTGTTGTTTTGGTTTTAAAGATTATTCCAATTCTAGTTCTGTGTCTTTCCTATTCTTACAACTTAAATCCAACATGGCCTTAGACAGACCTACATCATCTTGTTAACATGGCCCGCGATCACCCCCCTAGCCTTGCCAGTTCTGTTCTCCAAGCTTGAAGCTAGGTTTTCCCCGCTTTCTGTCCCTCATGCCCCACAGACGAGAAGTTCTGCTGACTTGTTTCCTAACTGCTCCCTGAACCCCTGCCCCACCTTCCACCTCCACCTCACTGGTTCCCTCAGCAACATGGACTACATTAACAGTCAGCTCCTCGGAACCTGCCCCAAACATCCTGCAATTCACTCTGATTTCTCTCCCCAAACATCAGTCTTACAGACCAAGTTATTGAACAACAATCTGTCTCCAAAACCAATCAATCAATGAGCTCAGACTTCTCTGCTTCACATTTTAGGTCTCAACTTTATCTAGGTATCTTGATCTCAAAATTTGCACTTTATTTTTTAATCTTTTTAACTCTCCATCCCTGAACTGCCAACTCACTACTGATATAGACAACTATATTTTGTTATTCCAGCATTCCTGTCCCTCTTCCTCCCTTCCCCCATCCGCAGGTCCCTCCTTCATCTGTCAGTGGCACTATACTTCAGAAGCACTACCTCCCTGCTGTATTATGTGATTCTGGCAGGGCCAACATCAGTGTCCACATCAAATGGACTGAAGAGTACTGTGACATTACATCCTTTCTCAGGAAAGTCCCAGTTTATGTCTATTGTTCCACCCAAAGCATCAATGGCATCAAATTTTCATTCTTGAAGTGTCTCAGATAGGCTCCTGAGTAGTCACCCCACACATGACTCAAGAAAACCATAAGAGTCCCTTGTGGACTTGACACAGACTTTGGGGGAGACGCTCAGAGGCGAGAATACCAAAGGACCTCACTGAAGTTCTTGGATCCAGGTGCCTCTGAAATTTAGGAGCCAGTATTCCCCTTTCAGAAAATTCTATTTTGAGTTGGGTTCTTGTCACTTGTCATCAGGAGTCCAGGCCGATATAACCTTGGCTTCAGCAGTCTCCCCCAGTTCCCTCACCTAGTCCAATTTCCATCTTTGAAACCCACCAGATCATCCACCTTTGTGAAACCTTAGACACTCTGTCCAACATTACCAGGCCTTCTCTGGGAAGTTACTCTCTGAATTCATGATGACAGTCTCTGCCCTGCGACCTGATAAGCACAGTGTTTACTTGTAGTGGCACCCTCTCCTCCACAAAAAAAAAAAAAAAAAAAAATCTGAACTGGGCTTCTCCAGAAATCTTCACCATGGCTGATTTTAGGACTGTCAGCAAAAGAGTCTCTACAAAAGAGTTCAATGTAGATAAGCTTCCTATTTTCATGTTGCCCCATTTTACTTGGCTACTAGCCTGCAAGAAATTGGCACTCCAGGTTCTGGACACCCCCTTGCTAGTTTTTCACAAACATTTATCCAGTAGAGTAGTTTGTAGAAATGTGCAAATAAGCCTCTGGCCTTGAGCTGGGCTTCACAGAGATGTCTACATTTTTAAGATAAGAGAAATTATCAATTGGGCTCCAGAGTAACAGCTGGCAGGGGGAGGAAAAAAGGGGGAGAAGAAGCTCTCCCCTTCTCAGGTGTTGTCCTTGAAGAGTTAACTTGCCCAGAACAGTGAAAGAAACAACTGCTTTTATGTGAACTTGTGCAGACTGGGAACTTCTGAGCCCCTCCTCTTACATGCTGGGTATAAAATTCTAAAACTACCTGAACTTGGGGTTCAGGGGATTGATTGATTACAGCAAAAGCTGTGCCCTCTGAGCCTGGCTGCAGCCAAACAAAACTGTATCCTGCTGTCTTCAGTGCCTTGTCCCTACAACATACTTACTGTCCAAGACTGTAAGCTCCTAGGAAGAGACAGGGATCCAGCATTATCTTGTTTCTTGAGGCCTAATGGGGTGTGCTCAGCAAGTACCCAATAAAATATTTGTGAAGGATATAATTATAAATGTAAAAGCAATATTGACCATGCATCCAAAGCAGAAAAGTGGCAGTGGGCAGTCTCTCCTGTTTATCCAAGCTGCATGGGGACAAACATCCAACTTTCCTTAGGTGTGCAGCTATGCCTGACACCCAGCTGTGTTCCCATCCTCACACTCCACCTCATTTCAGTCTGACTCCTGCTTCCACCTATAAGGTCACCTCCCTGCCTAAATCCAACAGACCCTATCCATCCTCTTCTCACTCTGGGCAGTTCATTGATTTTCCTTCTAGAAAGCACTTTTCCTTGACTTTCACTCCCTTCTTATTTCCCTCCTAAGTTCTTTGGTGGATCATTCTCCATTTCCAGGCTGGTTCATCTTCCTTTGATCTTTGAATATTGTTTTTCCCATGGCTTTGTGCTTGGACTGTTCTCCACAAGCACCCCTTTCCCTAAGAAATCTCATCAACACTTAAGCACATAGTCACATATTTATGTTGATGATTTTTTACTATTTCCTCAAGCTAGACCTCTCATCCTAGTTACACACTCATGTATCCAATTGTTGGCTAATTTTCCACATCTGTCTCATAGCTGGTATGTACTAAGCTGAAATAACCTTTCTTCACTACACATTAAGAATCCTTCTGACTGCAAATACTAGAAAACACCACCCTGGATGCCTTGGACAACATGAACATGTTTATCTCTTGTTAAAGAGGCAACCACCGTTGTTTAGCACTCAACAATGTCATCAGCAACCTAGGTCCTTCCTTCCTGCTGTGCCACATTAGCAACTTGATTTGGCTCTAGCTTAGTCAGCCTCAGATCAGCAAGAGAGTGAGAAACTGATGTGAGAAACCAGCTTATACCTCAAGGCCTGTCCTAAGGAAAGGTGCGTGACCCTTATCCTGGGAAAAACCCACAGAGCACTCATCCTGCTGAGTTGTTTATCTGCAAATAACAGAGGAGATCTGTGGTGCCAGGTGTCCCTGACTCAGTTAGGCTAGGTGAAGACCCATAGCAACCCCCTAGCAACCACCAATCAGCATGAGGCAGGGAAAATATTTGGGATGCCAGATGATCCCCAATAGTCTATGGTGGTTGATAACATGTTGGGAAACCATGTAGTTTAGCAAGTACACCCCTCATGGCCTAAACCAATCAGTTCAAAGGAATCCCCCTCTTGTACTAACCAATCATTACTCCCCAACTTGTTCCCGCCAGTGAATGTGCTAATCAATGTTGTTTAATTTTCCCGTGGTATGGAATGATTTGCTGTGTAATGTTGTGACACATAGAGTATCCCCCCAAAACTTATAAAGTCTCACTGAACAAAGGACCAGGACTCACTCCCTGGAACCGCTGAGTTGGACCGGTTGTGAGTCCAGGCTCCAGCTTGCAATAAAGACTCTTGTGTGCTTACATCGGATTGGGCTCCTGGAGGTCTATTGGGGTCCCATGAATCTGGCATTACAAGAGCTAAAATTTTCAAGTGGTATAGAAGAGGGCCATGTCCTGATGGGTATTATTTTTAAGAAGGAAATCTCTTTCCAGAAGCCTCCTGCCACAAAGACAGGAGCACATGTTCCCAGGATGCTGGTCATGAGCCCACTGCTAATCAATCAACCATATATGTTAAATGAGGTGTCCTTCAACACACACACACACACACAGTGTTAACAATGGGCTCAGGGAGACAGGATTCTGTATTTCCTTGGAATATTGCTGAATCATTCCTCAGCTCTTCTGTTTGCTGGGTCTTTACAGAATGCAACTTCTAAGAAGGAACCATATCTATACATCTATACAAACACACAGATCTATGTATATACGTATCTATATACCTATATATGTGTGTGTGTGTGTGTGTGTGTGTGTGTATATATATATATATATATATATATTTGTCGAGGGACAGAGTACAATGTAGGAAGCGCGGGGACATGCTCAAATCTGGACTCCAGCTTGCGCCGTTTCCAGCTTGCTTCCCCAGAATTCGGTGTCACTTCCAAGCGCATGCCTGCTGGAAACGGAGGCTTAGGCCCCCAGACGACCTGACGCTGGTGTCCAGCCGCCTGAACCCAGCTCCCCGAGGCGGTCCTGGCCACCGCCCACAACTAGGCCCCAGACCCAGCAGCGCCCGCCGCCTCATGGTGACTCAGCCGCGCACCGCTAGACGTTGCGAGGCTGTTCGAGAAGGAAGGCGGAGGGCGGGGAGTGCGCGGGCCAATGGGGTTGCCCCGATGGCCGCTGACGTCGTCGTAGCGCGGCGGGATTGGCTGGCCTGCGAGTGACGTCGTCGGGGCGCGCCGGGAACGCCCGGGCTGGGCGGCTCACGGACGCGGCAGCTGTGGATAAATGGACCTGATTGTGGGGCTCGGCGATGTTGTTCTCCGGGTGGAAGCCGATGGGCCTTGGGCACCCTGGAGTGTTTCCCGGTGTCATCCTTCTTGCTACCTTGATCCTCCTGGCTGGCCACGGACAACGTCACCGTTTTTCTGTCTCCGCCATCACCTACTGGCCTCAACTGCCTTGGTCCCCGACGAGATCCAGGTACCGGGATGGGCCAGTGAGGGGTCTGGGCCTGCCCGGGGTACTTGGGGGGCTGGGCCGGAGCCCGAGTGGGGTTCGTAAACCAACCCTCCAGCGGTGCTTGCGTTTCCTTGTTGTCAGCCCCAGCCAGTAGGAACAAGGCTTCACTGTCGAAGCTCAGTGATCCCCTCCTCCCACGTCCAGGCATCCTCAGACCAGTGCAGTGGTCAAAAATAAATCATTTTGGGAACCAGATCGGGTTCTGGTCACGAGTCTGAATAACGGCAACAAAAAAATCCTGGGACACCTGGTCTGTGTTCACTGTGTCAAGCCCATCCTTAAAAGATGAGCATAATCAACACGAATCTGCCATTGGGAACTGTAGTGGTTTGGGAAAGGGAGAGTAGAGGGCGTTTCACCTAGACAGGAGCTGGCAAGAGTGTTAGAGATAACCCTTTAGAGGATATGGCATTTTAAACAGAGGTCCCAAAGGGCTGAGCAGGGACAAGAACCTTCCAGGCACAGGACAGCTTAAGAGGGGACTCCAGAAGAGTGGAGAGAGCTGATGGTAAAATCTGGAAGAATATCCTGGTAATTTGAATTTTGGGAGGGACAAGAGCTGTGAGAAGTTGGGTGGATGTAGGTCATGGAAGCATCCTGTGGACCCCTATGTAGACTTAAGTCCTCTCTCCAGTGCAGCAACTTCATTGGTTATCTACCCGTTTTTCATGGTGAGTTAAGCGCTGGCACCTCTCCCTAATCAACTCTGGGCTAGTTATGTCATTAAGGAATAAGCTTAGAGTAAAACTCAATGCATCAGGGAGAGAGAGAGAGAGAGAGAGAGACAAGGGACAGAGTTAAATCTTCTCTGGAAAGGGTAGTCAGCTAATGTGATTTAGCACCTGGTAACAGAGTTTTGTTTATGTCAACAAGTATATTCAGTAAGTGAAATTGTGACTTAAAGTCTACCAGGACTGTAATTTTCCTCGAAGCTGTGTGAATTGAACATGAGAAGCTCCTTTCAGCATGAATTGAAAGGTGGTTTAGTGAAAACCCAAAGTCTGATGAGCTTCATAAACTAGGGATTAAAAGGACTAAAAAGCACCCTATCTCTGCTCATGGAGTTGGTTCTGAGGCTGGTATTGGTGCTAAAACTCCAGTTTTTCTTTTGGCTGAAAGTCAACAAGAATTTGTGATACTTCAGTCTTGCACAAGGGCCCAGGATGACTTGGACATTTAGTGCTCCCTAAGAGGATGTCTGTTTGCTTTTAGTAGCTGACGTTATAAATCCTGGAGATTAACTCAAAGCCTTCATTTCTCTCCTAATTTCTGATTCTCCTAGGTGATTGACTGCATTTTTAACACTTTTCATAATGGAGTTTCCTGATTTGGGGAAGCATTGTTCAGAAAAGACTTGCAAGCAACTAGGTAAGCACTTTTAAGAGCTTATTTTTTAATAGACAATGGTATTTTGTTGGCTGTTTTGTGTGTCTTGTTTTGTTTCTTGAGATGGGGGTCTTGCTTTGTTGCCCAGACTGGCCTCATACTTGCCATCCTCTGCCTCAGTCTTGCAAATAGCTGGAATTACAGGTGTGCCCCATGGCCCCCTCTTGATTACCTGATAATTCTTTATGGCCTATCAGTATTGGGACTCTAGCAAGGTGTAGGTTCTATTCAACATTATTACTGAGTACCTTCATATGCCAGCATCAAGCGGATATAAGTTTGCTGCTAAAATAACTGTGATGCCCTGGATGAGGCTGCACATGCCTGCAATTTCAGTGGCTCAGGAGGTTGAAGCAGGAAGGTCACAAGTTCAAAGCCAGCCTCAGCAACTTAGTGAGACCCTGACTTAAAATAAAACCCAAAAAAGGACTAGGGATGTGGCTCAGTGGTTAAGTACCCCTGGGTTTAATCCCTGGTACCAAAAAATAAAATAATTGTGATGCTGCTTGAAATGGGATCTCTCTTAAAAGAGCCTGATAGATCCTTAAATGTCATTTGATGTTGTTAAATGCAAAACCCTAAAGTTGTTTTCTCACATGTGATAGCTTATAGATATATTTATCTCATAGACACGAAACACTTAGTGTAGGTAAGTATCTGCTTAGTACGAGCTTTAATTATTTTGTTCTAATCCTTAGAAGTCTTTACCGTTTTGTTTATATTTTTTAGATTTTCTTCCACTAAAGTGTGATGCATGTAACCAAGATTTCTGTAAAGATCATTTTACCTATGCTGGCCATAAGTGTCCTTTTGCATTCAAGAAGGTAATTCATCACACTCTGTTCAGAAGGTTCTAATCTGTAATGTCTAAAGCTTCACTGTCCACTATAGCAGACACTAGCTACAGGTGGCCACTTAAGGAAAATTAAATAAAGTTTAAAATCAGTCAGCTGCACCAGCCATATTTCAAGTGTTCAGTGACCACATGTGGCCTGTGACCTCTGTATTGAACAGCACAGGTAAGGAGTGTTTCCACTATGACAGAAAGTTCTGCTGGACAGGACAGCTCTAAAGTTTCTGAGATTTTATTTTTTAGGACTTTTGGAATCAAATTGTTGTGGCTGTGAACCACAGACCATAAACAAGGTTAAAATAAATGTAAGGATAGTGTTTGTCTAGGCATAGGGTAGGTTTGCAAATCAGGAGATAAATTGATTAGCAACCAACCCAGTGCCCCCTCAAGGTAGGAGGACTCGGCTTTTAAAGGAGGAAGAGGGAGAGTGAGATGAGGTGAAATAACCTGTTGTGAATAATTTCCATTTAGCCCTACTGGCTACACAAGTTGTTTGGAATAGATTTAGATGGATGCTGAATCTTTTTGTGCATAAAGTTTTACTAGATTGGTTGCAAGCGGGTCATTAGTAGGTGATAAGTCTTTTGGGATAGTTGGAATGTCAGTAGGAGCCCTGTGGTTGGAAGCCATCACATCTGTCTTGAAAGCACGTTCTTCCCATATGGTGTCTTTTGTTGTGCCCGGGAGGCAGACTGCAGTGTTCTATCTGATCTTGGAGGCTGCAGGGAAACTTTCCTCCCTCTTGGCCCAGCTGCAGCTGCCTTAACTTTTATACACACAACCTCACTTTCAGAGCTCACTTTTCACCTTAAAGTATGTGGTTCCTTTGATCCATTGCACCAAGAGAACACAGCTGTGTCTTTATGGGCATAGGGGCTGTTTCAGAGCTTGACGTGCAGTCTAATCAGGAAGGTGTGAAAGGTGCTTATTCATCTGGGCTCCTGTAGCCTTTTTATATTTTTAGGTGTTTCAAATAGTACATGATAGAAACTCACAGTCATCTGTGGGCTTCGGACTTCTGAGTTTGGCTTTTCAGGTGGTTTCCAGACTGTGGTCACTTTGTTTCTGGGTGGTTAACAGTTGGTTTCAGTGAACTCTGCCACTTCCCTCTGGTGGCAGATGCAGTGTGGGTAACTTGGAATCACATGCTTTGAACAGGATCGGCCCCTCCGCCCTCTCTGGGTCATCAAGGCAGGTGGGAGAGTGACTCACCTCCTGTGTTTACCAGGCCCTGATGACTAGACCAGCTATCCTGTTCATGTGTCACCTGGGTCTTCCCAGGTCCCCCTGTGGGAGGAGTCTGGCTGACAGTCACCTGGTAATGCCAGCAGACTTGCCAACTGAGGAACACCTGAGACTTTCAGCTCCACCCACAGACTGCAAGCTCCGCAGTTTTGATTACTACCACCTGTCTGATGTAACAGCCACCTCATTTTTCTTATGATCCATTCCCTCAACTCCTGTCCTGGGTCAGGGTTTTTTGTTTTTTTGGTATTGGGGATTTAACACACGAGTGCTTTACCATTGAGCCACACATCCTCAGCCCTTTTTATTTATTTGTTAATTTTTTTGGTCCTGGGGTTTGAACCCAGGGCTGCTTAACCAAGGAGTCACTTCCCTAGCCCGAAGTTGCTCAGAGCCTTGCTAAGTTGGTGAGACTGGCTTTGAACTTGTGATCCTCCTGTTTCAGCCTCCTAGGCTGCTGGGATACAAGTGTGTCACCACATCCAATTGCTCTTTTTATTTATTTTTAGACGGGTTCTCACTAAGTTGCTTAGGGCTGTGCTAAATTGCTGAGGCTGGCCTCCAACTTGGGATCCTCCTGCCTTGGTCTCCTGAGTCACTGGGATTACAGACGTGCACCACCATGCCTGACCTAGCTTAGGGTTTTAACCATCCTGGGCCATCAACTTCTGAATGCATCCCTCCAGAGCTCTTGGTGCCTTGGGCTTGTGGTGATTATGGGTCGAGCATCCTGCCTCTGTGTGTGTCCTCTGTTCACTGACGAGGACATGTAAAGCCGAGGACATGCAAAGCCAAGTGGGAAGACTTTACAAAGGATCACAGAAGGGGTGTGCACTTGAAGTGAGCTGGAAGACCTTTTGCTTAGTGTTTTCTCCTATCATCTCTGCTCTGAAGATGTAGGGCAGGTCCTCTCACCAGGACGTGCTGGACACACAGCCTTGCTGTCCTGAGACCTCATTTGATCTCCCCATCTTCCTTCCCTGATCCTCTTACTCAGGGAGGATTCTTTCCCCAGTTGGTTGATAGTCCTTTGTTTGGATTCTACTTGTCTCCCCAGGAGGCAGCTGGCCCTCTGGCTCTAGGGCTGCCTGTTAACCTGCTGTCCAGCAGTGCCCGGTTCTCAGGAGTGATCAGGATGCCAGTTTGTGTGCTCTGCTTGTGCTTCACCTTTTCCTTGTGTGGATCTCAGATGTCATTTCACATTCTTTATCTTTAGGATGTCAAGGTCCCTGTATGTCCACTTTGCAATGTCCCCATCCCTGTAAAAAGGGGAGAGATACCAGATGTGGTGGTGGGAGAGCACATTGACAAAGACTGTGCCTATCATCCTGGGAAGAAGAAAGAGAAGGTAAGGACAAGTTCTGGGTCAGTCTGTGACCTGAGAATGTTGGTTTTTCCTTAGGGGGAAGATCAGTTTTCCAACTGTGAAAAATTAGTCCTCATGATTTATGTGCAAAATAAATCCCTTAGTGATAAATGATTGTTTTCTTGTGTTGTGAATGCCCTGAGTTTTGAGTTATGGAAATAGTTCCTAAACACAAGAGCTTCTAGGTTAGAGCCTTCTTCACTTACAGGAATAAACTAGAGTTTCTGATGAGGAGTTAATGAGTAGAACCACTCAGTTAATGCAATTAATGCACATTTATTTTCTAAGCTCCTAGGAGCAGGTAAAAGGTTATAAAATTCAGACATGCAGTGTTTTAATTGTTTACAGTGTTGGGGATGAAACCTAGGACTTTGCACCTGCTAGGCAAGCTTTACACACTGAGTCATGTCCCCAGCTCTAGACATTGTGTTCTTGGTTTGGTAGTATCAGTATTTTATTGAAGCTGTTTATCTGTTCCCTAGGGGAAGTGTGTGGGAATGACAGCAGCCTTGTTCCCCGGGCAGGTGTTCACACTTAGCAGGTCCTACTTGCTTATTTGTGCTAACTGCTTTTTCTGCTCATGACTGTTCCACCCAGACCTGTCTTGCTTGCTCTTCGTTTTATCTGTTATCTGTGTACTGCATTGTGTACTGAGGATGTAGCCCTTATCTGCTCTTCTGTCATTTGTGCACACATTTCCTTCTGGCTCTGTCCTCCCAGTGCAGTTGGAGATGCTTGGGTGGCATCTAGGCCTCTGTTAATTGGACAACAACAGCCCTGAGAGCCCACGTGCTGAGCTTTTCCCCTCCCTGACCCTCTGGGGGCCAGATTCCACCCTGACCCAGTTTTTCCCCAGCATCTTGAAGGATCTTCTCTATGCTGGGTACAGGGTGGACCCTCCCACTGGAAACTCCATCCCCATGGTTCTGGAATGTTCTTTTGGTCTCCGGTTTCCATTCTCTCCTTTCTTCTGTCTGGATTCCTGGTACTTTGGCGCAGGAGCCCTGATAGGTTCCTCCTGTTGGATCTGTCCTTAGACTGTGCTTCCTTACCTGCCCTTTCTGCGTGTCACAGTAGGTGTTCTCAAGTATGTGCTCTGGAGCAGGCTGCTCAGAAAGTGCAGAATGGACTCAGCCTTCACCTTGGGTCATCTTCCTGGTCTACTCCCTCAGGAAGCCCCTGAGGTCCAAGACTTTAAGTTTTTCTTTGGGCTAATGGGATTCCCCCGCGGTGTCCCTCGAGTTGCCTGGAGGATGTACTCATGGCCTCCAGAGTCCTGGGAGCCAAGTGGAAAGAGCAGCCCAGGGGTCTGAGTGGCACCTCAACCTACTATTGCTCTCCCCTCCTTCCCTGTCCTCCTCCCCATGCTGCACTCTCCAGGCCCCCAGCCTCCCCCAACCCTCGTCTGTGGGAGAGGTCATGGGGTCTGCTTCTAAACAGGCCCACAGCCACTGTGTTGTGGTTTCTCCATGGTCTCCTCCTAGCTGACAGCTGATCTTTTCTTCCTGCCAAGTCTGTCACTACTCTTCTTTGTGTGCTTTAGCTTCTAAAATCTTACAGCTGTTTTCTTTTTCTTCTTTGCTCTTGTGGGTTTATCCCTTTCCAAAAACCTCTGTCAATTCTCTAGTATTTCAGGAAGGGCAGAACCAACCTCTGTAGGGATCCGCTCCTTAGCCAGGTAGGGGGTGAAGAGGCTGGCTTCATCAAGCCTTCTCCAGGCTGCCTGACCCCTGGACTGCAGGCCACCCCCCAGTCTGGGCTGGCTGGCTGTGAACCTTTCCTCCCTGGGAGGCTCATTCAGGTGGTTTTCATGCACCTGCTTTCTTGGGTGCATGGCCCCACCCTGTTTTGCTGTTCTCCAAACAAGTATTTTCTTCTAGGTGTGTCTTCTAGGGAATTGGCATTTGTCTCACTTTAATCAGTTTCTAGGTAGAGACCCTGATTTGTAGTTAACAACTGTGTAAAACAGTACATTTCACTAAATACCTCACAATTACTCGATCATAAGTAAACGTAAAGCCCTTTAGCTCTTGCTTACTGTTTTCAATTTTAAACACAAAGAAATGGAATTTGCATTCCTTTGTCTTCACACAAAACCCTGTGTATGGAAGCAGAAGCGTGTTGCAGCCCCGTTCCTCGCCTGGTCACTCCCCTGTGGCTGTGCACCCACTACAGGCCTCATCTCCACCCCACAGACGTCTCCCAAATCTGGAGAGGAGCTCCTCTCATTCCGGGCTCAGCTCAGAATTACCCCCCCCCCCAGTCTCCCTGCCCATCCTGTACTGGCACGCCTGTGCCTGCCTTTGCAGATGGGGCTTTTACAGGTGCTTGCTGCATGGCCCTCAAGCTGCCTGCCTGCCCCTCTTTACCAGAGGCTGCTCTCAGGCTGCTGGAATCCTCCCCTTCAGTTACCTTCTTAATTCACAGGCAGTCAAAAGTATCAACACTTGATCCTCCTTTAAAAATAAACACAGTGATCAGTAGGTGTGGAAGATCTAGGCATTCTACCCTGGCCCCTTGTGGGGACAGCCTCTGCTGACCCAGTGCTTCCAAGAGCAGTTGCTTGGCCTCCTTTCCTCCTTTGGTCTTTTCTTCCTAGTCTTCTGGGGACAGCTTCTGGCCATCTTCACCTGATCCCCAATTTTGCCAATTCCTTAATCTATGTTTGTCTTTCCACCTGACACTAAGGTGTCTCCCTAGGACCTGGATGTTTTCATCCACGAGGCCGAGACCTGTTTCTAGTTGAGTGCGTGGTGCTGCTGGGGGCTGTTGAAGCCCTGCTCACGGATGTGCTTTTCTCTCCCAGGTCTTCACGTACCGATGCTCAAAAGAAGGATGTAAAAAGAAGGAGATGCTGCCGCTGGCTTGTGCGCAGTGCCAAGGCAGCTTCTGCATCCAGCACAGACACCCGCTGGACCACAGCTGCAAAGCCAGGTGAGGAGAGGCACCTGGGCGTGGCAGGAGGAAAACCAGCTTGAACCCTGGGGTGAAGTGGGGGACAAGTTGCTGAGCTGAAGCATCCATTGTACATTTGGGGGCTGTGATAAAATTGGATCCTGAGTTAAAGTAGGAAGCTAGCTACATTAGTTTCTTGTGACTTTTGTAACAAAGTACGAATACCCCGTGGCCTCAACAATAGGAGTTTATTCTTTTCACCTGTCTGGAGGCTGGAAGGCCAAAATAGAGATGGGCAGGCAGGCTCTAGCTGAGGGCAGAGGGCTGATCTGTTCCAGGCCTCCCCCAGCTTCTCTTGATTTGTCACAGTCTCTGGTGAGCCTAGATATGGGGATGCATCACTGAGATCTCCGTCTTCCCGGGGTGTTCCCCTGTGAGCAACTGGGTTCCGTCTTCCACTTTTTGTGAGGAAGTCATGTGGACCCACTCTTTCAGCCTCTCCTGAACTTGCTCACTTTGTGAAGACCCTGTCTCTGAATGAGGTCACATTCTGAGGCCCCAGGGGTTAGGGCTTCAGCAGGTGTTTGGGGGACATTGTTCACCCCATAGTGCTAGCACCTTTCTCCACAGCAGCCTTGGGCCACACTTGCTGTTGAATGAAAGGGGAGTGTTGTTGCTTTCCGTTGCGCTCCAGTGCTCCCTGTGTTGTCCATGCCTGAGCCTGGTGAATGAGAAAGGCTGAACACGTGTCTCACCTCTCCCTAGGTGCTCAGCAATCAGCGCTTCTGAGTCTAAGCAGTCCTCTAGTTGGCTGGCCCAGCGACTCAGGTCAGTATGTTTATCTTGGGTGTGGTTCTATGTCGAATAGTTGTAGTACAACTACAGCCAACCCTGTGACCTGGCCTGCTTCCCCAGGAAGGTGAACTTGAGTCCTAAGTTATAAGCACAGTTCCTTCTAGGTCACAGCAGGCCATAGCATAACTGCTTCTGGGACATCATACTTGGGATCCAAGACTCTTTTGAAAGATCAGCCACTTTGAGGTAATTAGGAGGCACCTAAAATAGTCGGTTCTTTCTGTTCTTTTCTAGGTGGAAAACAAAATGACAACACGACAGTATCTGGTGTTGGCGCTGCACCTGAAATCATTCCATGTACAGTTAACTTTGCAGATGACTAATGTACCTGTATCTTTTTACTTCCTAGGACAAGCAGTCAAACTTTATTAAACATTTCCAATAGAGCATTCAAATTGTTTGGTAAAATAAACAATCAGAGAGATTGATGCTCCAAGGCAGGTTATGTCACCACAGCAACAAAATTTGGTGACTTCAAAAGCAAGATCTGAGTAAGCAGTATTGTATGGGCAGTGAACTGGTTCAAGATCCAGTCTTTGGAAAGTTTCCAGCATGTAAACAACAGACAGCTGACCATAGTTCTGGGTCTTGCCGGTGTGGCTTCTGTAAAGTGGTGTCTGTGTGAACCTAGGAAGCAGGATGCATTATTAAGGGTCCTTGTCCAGGCTGGCCCTCAGTCCATTAGAGAATGTATCAGGGCCGGACTGGTCTTGAGGGAGGGCGTGCTGTCTGCCACAGCTGACTTCTTAAACCAGATGACAGCTAGCCTGTGAGACAGCTTATTTGTACCTGGGTTTGCTGTCAACTGCAAGAATAAAGTCATAAAATGCTAGCAGTATCTGGTGTTGAAGTGATAGAAACTTCCAGAAGCAATTTAAAACCATGATAGCAGGCAGAGGGCTTCTTTGAGTACTGGAGGTTATAGGGGCTAGTTTTATGATTTTGAGGCGGAAGGAGCTGAAACTTTTAAGTTTCAGAACCACCCAGTTCAGTTGTTAGAAAACCTTGATGTATGTTGCGTATGTGAACCAATTTTGTAACTGCAGATTTGGCTGGGGGTGCAGGGTAGGGGTTTAATGCACAGTCTTGCACATGCTAAGCATGTGCTGTAGAATTAAGTCTTGTGAAATCTAAATACAAATCACTGTTGAAAACTCAATGTTCACATTAAGGTGTATCCAGATTGAGAACCAAAGCACACCAGGATTTGAAGACAATATTAAAATGTAATTGTAATTTAAAAAACATTGTTTACATGTTGAAATGATGTCTTAGGTATGATTGATTAATAAAACATGAAGATTAATTTCATCTGTTTCTGATTTGTTTGAGACTACTTTAAATTTAAAAACTTGGGTAGGTGGCTTGTGTTACACTGTCATTGGACAGTGCTATTCCTGAGCATCCAAACTAAAGGACAAAACATTACAGGTACAAGAATGGAGGACACAGAGACAAACCCACATAAATACGGTTATGTCATACTAGACAAAGGTGCCAGAAACATTCACTGGAGAAAAGATAGCCTGTCCAACAAATGGTGCTGGCAAAACTGAAAATCCATATGTAGTAAGATGAAAGTAAACCTCTCTCTTTCACCCTCACAAAAATCAATTCAAAGTGGATCAAAGACTCAGGCACTAGAATAGAGACCCTGTGCCTAATAGAAGAAAAAGTAGGCCTGAATCTTCACCATGTCAGCCTAGGATCTGACTTCCTTAATAAGACTCCTAAAGTGCACAAGTAAAATCAAGAATTAATAAATGGGATGGATTCAAATTAAAATGCCGCTTCTCAATAAGGAAAACAAAGGAGAGAAAGCCTACAGATTGGGAGAAAATCTTTACCACATGCACCTCCAATAAAGCATTAATCTCTAGCTTATATAAAGAACTCAAAAAACTTAACACCCCAAAAAACAAAAACAAATAACTAACAAGGTTAAATGGGCTAAGGTACTGAGCAGACACTTCACAGAAGAAATATGATTAATCAACAAATACATGAAAAATTGTTCAACACTCTAGCAATTAGAGAAATGCAAATCAAAACTAAGATTTCATTTCACTCCTGCCAGAATGGCAATCATCAAGAATATAGGCAATGATAAATGTTGGCGAGGATGTGGTGAAAAAGATCATACACTGCTGGTGGGACTGCAAGTTGGTGTAACCGCTATGGAAAGCAGAATGGAGATTCCTCAGAAAATTGGGAATGGAACCACCATTTGACCCAGCTATCCCACTCCTTGGTTTATACCTAAAGGACTTAAAATCAGCATACTATAGTGACATAGCTACATCAATGTTTATAGCAGCTCAATTCACAATAGCTAGACTATGGAACCAACCTAGGTGTCCCTCAATAGATGAATGGATAAAGAAAATGTGGTATATATGCTCAATGGAATATTACTCAGCTTTAAATACGAATAAAATTATGGCATTTGCCAGTAAATGGTTGGAGTTGAAGAATATCATGCTAAGCAAAATAAGCCAATCCCACAAAACCAAAAGCAAAGTGTTTTCTCTAATATGTGGATGCTAATGCACAATAAGGCGGGGGACACTAGGGAAGAATAGTGTTACCTTAGATTAGGTAGAGGGAACTGATGGGAGAGGGGGGGATGTGGGGATAGGAAAGACAGTAGAATGAAACAGACATTATTACTGTATGTATATATGTGACTACATGACCAATATGATTCTGCAACATGTACACTCAGAAAAATGAGAAATTATAGCCCATCTATGTATGATATATCAAAGTGCATAAATGCATTCTACTGTCATGTATAACTAATTAAAACAAATCTTAAAAATTAAAAAACATTACAGGTACAGCATCCTATTCTAAAATCTGAAGTGCTCCAAAATTCAGAGTGTTTTGGAGGTTGAACTCAGGGGAACTCGACCACTGAGCCATATCTCCAACCCTATTTTGTATTTTATTTAGAGACTTAGCAACTTGCCATTGCTGGGGCTGGCTTTGAACTCAAGATACTCCTCTCTCAGCCTCCCAAGCTCCTGGAATTACAGGTGTGTGCCACTGCTCCCAGCATAAATCCAGAGCTTTTTGAAGGCCGACATGACACTGCAAAAGGAAAGCTCTACATGTGACCTCATATGACAGGTTGCAATTGAAACAGGCACCAAAAATATTGTATAAAATTACCTTCAGGCTGGGTGTAGCTCAGTGGTAGATCACTTGTCTAGCATGTGAGGTCCTGCACTTAATCCCCAACACCTCAGAGAAAAGTTTTAAAAATTTAGTTTAGGGGGCTGGGGATGTGGCTCAAGAGGTAGCGTGCTCGCCTGGCATGCGTGCGGCCCGGGTTCGATCCTCAGCACCACATACCAACAAAGATGTTGTGTCCGCCGAGAACTAAAAAATAAAATATTAAAAATTCTCTCTCTCTCTCTCTCTCTCTCTCTCTCTCTCTCTCTCTCTCTCTCACTCTCTCTTTAAAAAAAAAATTAGTTTAGTCCTGTGTATAAAGTGTACATGAAATGTGAATGGATATTTGTGTTTAGACTTGGGTCCCCTCCCCAAACTACCTGATTTATGTATATGCAAATATCAAAAGAGCCCAAAACATTTCTGGCCCTGTGAGTTTCAAATATGGGATACTTAACCTGTCTCCGTGTTTTCTCAGGAGAGACTGTGAATTTAGTAATCTGTGGGGTTTTTCATCTTCAGGTTTGGTTGGAACATTCTAGTGGGACATTGAGCTTTCTGCTGAGAAGCTCAGACTATTTCATATTTTTCCTTGACTTCTAGTCATAGATAACTCAGCTCAAAAGGGCTTCAGTTAGGAACATGAAAGTTTCCTGCTCCTCAGTCACACACCCTGGACCTAAGTCGTCATGTCTTATTTTGTTTTAATATTTTTTAGTTGTTGATGTACGTTTATTTTTTATTTATTTTTATGTGGTGCTGAGGATTGAACTCAGTGCCTCACACATGCCAGGCAAGCGCTCTGCCACTTAGCCACAACTCCAGCCCCTTCATGTCTTGTTAATCCAGAGGTTTCTGTGCATTTGCAAGAACACGTCTGTAAACATCAAGGTCGTGGCCTGCCTGAAGTGCGGCCCACTTTCTCCTCTGACTCCAGCATGGCGTCACCCTGCTGCACTAGTAGGTCTCACCCAAGCTGTGTACAGTACTCCAGGGCATTGGCTGTGTTTCCATCTCTCTGTCCATTACTGCGAGGTGCACTGTGGTCTCCTAGTTGCTACTTCTGGGCTGAAGGGGATGACCATTTTAAATTTTGATGCAACTGTTAAGTTGCTGTGCAAAAGGTCACACTTCCCCTCTGTCAATTTTCCCACACCCTCATCAACTGTGTGGTTACTGGTTTAGTTTTTCCCACTCGGGTGAAAACATGGCAGTAGCATAATTTTAATAAGTGCATTTTTGGTAAAGGGAGCCAGGCATCTTCCTAGTGGTTGCCCTTTGGCAGCATAGCAAGGGTTGGTTGGCACTGTTGTAGGGACAGACGAGGTAAGGCACCGAAAACAGCAGGAAACAGTTTTATTTGGCTGTAGCCAGGCTCAGAGGACACAGCTTTGGCTGTAATCAATCAATTCCCTGAACCCCAAGTTCAGGTAGTTTCAGAATTTTATACCCAGTATGTAAGGGGAGGAGCTCAGAAGTTCATAGTCTGCACAAGTTCACATAAAGCAGCTTTTTTCTTTCACTATTTTGAGCAAGTTAACCCTTCAAAGATAACACCTGAGAAGAGGAGAGCTTCTTCTCCCCTTTCTTTCCTCCCCCTGCCAGCTGTTACCATGGGGCCCAACTGGGAACCTCTCTTAGAAATGTAGACATCTCTGTGAAGCCCAGCTCAAGGCCAGAGGCCTTGTTTACACATTTCTACAAACTACTCTACTGGATAAATGTTTGTGAAAAATTAGTAAGAGGGTGTCCAGCACCTGGAGTGCTGATTTCTTCCAGCTCGTGGCCAAGTAAAATAGGGCAACATGAAAATAGGAAGCTTATCTACATTGAACTCTTTTGCTTATAGTCTTAAGATCAATTATGGCGAAGATTTCTGGAGAAGCTTAGTTAAGATAT
This sequence comes from Urocitellus parryii, assembly GCF_045843805.1. Classification (NCBI taxonomy): domain Eukaryota; kingdom Metazoa; phylum Chordata; class Mammalia; order Rodentia; family Sciuridae; genus Urocitellus; species Urocitellus parryii. Next base: position 38,333,572 of record NC_135539.1, read on the forward strand.
TTTTTTTGGAGAAGGAGGGGCCTACAGCATGTACCCAGGAAGAGGGGGCCCAGGTGGGTTTACTTTTGATAGAAAATGCTCAGATCAGTAGTAGAGTGTGGAGAACTGTTCTTTAGTGTTAAAGGTTTTCATGCACTTCTGAGTTAATCCTCAGCAGCTCGGTGCTAGGTCCCAGCCTGGGGTAGGAGGGATCCACTTTCCTTAGGGTCAGGGGTGCTTCAGTGGAGTGCTTGAGGACCCCTGGGTGATGGAAGGTGGAATTGCAAAACTTGGGGTTAAGCCACATCGTGGACCCGATTCTGTACCTGCACATGGTAGCCAATGGTTCAGCTCATGAATGGTGCTAGGTTGGTCAGATGCCACTGGATGACCTGTGTGTGTCATTTAATGAGCTTCTCCAGAGTGGCCTGGGCACCCACAGAGCCCGTTGAGGAGCACAGTTGGGATATCCAACTGAACCAAAGCTGCACTAGTGACACAGTCCATCAGTTCATGTGGCTTGGCCAGAGTCATTGCCATATGCCCATCAGCTGCAGCCCTCCTGTAAAGATGACCTTTGAGCTGTCAACCTCCTTTTGCAGGGACAATTTTGGATCTAAAATAAAGGCAGGTGCGCAGTACGCAGGCGCATAAGCTGAATGCTTTCTCTTGTTGGTGGGACACATGTTTTCAAGTGCTTCGCATCTTAAATCTTAACCATCTACCTACAGCAAGCAGAAAGCAAGCGTGGGAAGTGACATCTCTTTCTCTAGAGCTGAGCCTTGGCTGGCATGTCTAGTCTATCCCTAGGTAGGAATCAAGGCCACGTTGCCTGGTATCCAGGGTCTAGGGGACAGCCAACATGCTGGTATACGGCTGCAGTATCAAACCTTTTCACCAGATGTCACCAAAAGGCCCTGTGAGGAATTGTGAACAATGTCCCAGGAAGAACAGCCTCACAGCCCAACAGTCCTGGCTTAGCGCTGTGGGTTGGCAGTGTAGAAGGGGCATTTTAAATTAACTTTCTGAATCTGTTCTTTGCAATAAGCCCAAGACCCAACTTGGTTCTGAAATGGGTCAGTGACTGAAATATTCTTTGTTTTCAAGCTTGAGAGTCAGGATCTTTGATGTTCAGTTTTGCAAATGTCTCGAGAGTAGCAAGTGAGAGGGAAGCTAGCCTGACTCAGCTTGGCCCCTGTGCACTTTTCCTGGGTAAATATTATTTTATTTTCATTTTTTTGCTTTTTGTTTTTGGTAGTAGGGTTTGAACTTAGGGGCACTTTACCACTGAGCTATATCCTCAGTTCTTTTTACTTTTAATTTTTGAGACAGGGCCTCACTAATTTGCTGAGGCTGTCCTTGAATTTATAATCCTCCTGCCTCAGCCTCCTGAGTTGCTGAGATTACAGGCATGGTCACCATTTCCTGAAACTTATAACCACAGTTTCTTACACAAGGGAATAAAATGAGTGAGAGAGAGCTTAGGCCCTGGCATTAGTTAAAAGTTGGTTAAAGAGCTCATTTACTGTTTGCTTTTCACTTCTGTGTTCTTGTTCTTTTAATTTTTCCTGCCTATTGTCAGGATACAGGGGGTGGGGGAAGGGCTCTGCTAACATCTACTTGTAGAGGGCTTCACACACATGCCTGACCTACAATGGAGTGTTTTCTCAATGTATTAAAAGCTAAGATTGCCAAGTGTAGTAGTGCACACCTGTAATCCCAGTGAACCAGGAGGCTAAAGCAGGAGGATCACAAGTTCAAGGCCAGCCCCAGTAACTCAGTGAGGTCCTGAGCAGTTTAGAGAGAAGGACTAAAAAATAAAAAGGGCTGGGGATGTGGCTTAGTGGTTGAGCACCCCTGGGCTTAATCCCCAGCACCAATCAACCAACAAAACAAAACAAAACAAAAACAACTTAAGACTTTCAGGCACTGTGGTGCACACCTGTAATCCCAGCCACTTGGGAGGCCGAGGCAGGAGGATTGCAAGCCTGGGAAACTCAGGGGTAAAGCACCCTGGGCTCAATGCCCAGGACCAAGGAAAAGAGAACTGAAAGGTTACTGTAGCAGTCTGGTGGGATGCTTGTGGGAGTCTAAGGAAAAAATAAGACGGTTTTCCTTGGTTACTGGGTGCTGGTGCTCATGCGGGGCTGCCTTGTGGAATCACCTGTGTGTGGCTATTTTCCTGTCATGGGGCAACAGCTTGCTTCCTTACCTGGCCCTGAGCTGCCTTGGCTTAACACATTCCTCCCAGAATGATACCATTATATATAAAACTGCATCTTCCATGGCTGAAGAAATGATTTTGTGATAATGAATAGTAACAAGACAAAAATTTCACAAACTCTCATTTTGAACATCATAACTACATCCATAGCCATGTTGTATGGTTTACAGTAATGGAAACAGGTGCCAGCTTCCCCTGGGTAAGTCTGAAGGAGGGCTACAAGCCCTCAGGGTGATTGTGGGAACCTGGGAGGAAATTTTATACTTGTGAGCATTTTACCCTCTTGAAAATCAAAAGCAAAATGAGCATTACAAAATGATCTCATCTTAAGATGATTGTTCTGTCTGCTGTGTGGGGCATAGGAGAGGTTAGAAGGGTGAAAATGGAAATGAGACCCTTATGCTATCAGAGACCAGTTAGAGGTTAGGGGGCCTGGAGGAGGTTAGGGGGCCTGGAGTAGGAGAGGTGGAGATGAGCAAGCTCATTTGAGATCTTCCAGTGTTACTTCAACAGGACGTGCAGAGGGGAGGGCTGAGGACAGTGCCCAGCTCCTTCTGCAGCCACGTGCTGGGATGTTGAGTTGGAGCGTTTGTTGGATGACTGTATAGAGGAGCCCAGTGGCAGGTGGACTCATAAGTCATGAATTGAGGGGAAGAATCTAGGTTGGAGGTAGAACTCAGAAGTCGTTAGCACTGAGATCAGAAGCCACAGAAACATGAAGTCAAGGAGAGAGGTGAGAGGAAGGGGCATACAGGTGGCCAGAGAAGGAAACAGTTGTACTGGACCCAAGATGGAGCTCTAGGGAATATTAGCATGGAGAGAAAGGGAAAAGGAGAGCTTAGCATCCCAGATGCCGGTGACGGTGTTCAATAAAGTAAAAGCGAGCAATACTTCCTTAAGATCATTACATGTATGTACCTCCCCAAATAATCAAGGATGTGGTGAGGTGATAGGGCATAAAATCCACACAGAAATCATAGCCTTCATTCCCATCATCAACCAGAGGATATAATGGAAGAGAAAATCCCATTTACAGCGTCAATTAAGTACTTGGGGATAAACAAGGGCAGACCTATCCTGGATTAAAAACTTTGACACACTCCAAAGACTGAAATGTGGATGCAGATGCCAACCAATGGGAAGTTTTCTCTAAATTAATGTAGGTAAACGATCCTGGTAAGCATACCAGCAAGCTTTTTCCTGGTAACTTAATTCTTAAATGCATTTGGAAAACCAAACATGAAAGAATGCAGAGGAATACTGAGAGAAGCTCTACAGGGAACTAGCCCTCTTCGGTATCCCCACACATGACAAGGTTTAACTGAAATGGTATCCTGCTGGCCCATGAATAGACAGAAGAGAATAGAATAGAAAATTCAAAAAACTGACTCAAGCACATATAGAAACAGAATGTGATAAGAGTTGTATCCAAATCACTGGACAAAGATGAATTAAAAAAAATTGGTTTTGGGATAACTGGACAGCCAATTAGAAAAATGAAATTGGATCTGGGCTGCAGATCCACCTACACCGACCTGTGTGGGACCCAGGCCCAGGGTAGGTCTGAGTCTGCCACCCCCTTTCCTCAACACCTGGGAGCCCAGGTCTAACCCACTTTCGTTTTGGGACACTGTAGGCATCGCCATAGCCTCCCCCACGCAGTAGCCTCTACCTTTTGACAACAGACAGGGCCTAGAAGCAGCTGCATCTTGGAGCAGGCATCCCAAAGACAGTGTAAGGCCCACCCTTTCAGCCTCATCTCTGAAAGACATTGCATACATCTTGGGGCACTGCTCTCTTGAAATACCTCCACTATTGCCGCTACCACCTTTAGTTGCAGTAGCATATATCCAGGGACATCTGCAGGGTCTGGAAGCACAACATCAAGGTGAGGTACAGGTAATCTGCACAGATACTACAAGATTATAGGGTAGAAACTGTAATATCTCAGATCCACACTGCAAGAAAGGAAGACACATAGACAACATGAAAAAACCAGGGAGGAAATTACCTCAAACAAACCAGGATACTGCAATAACAGAACCCGTGGACAGCGAAGTTGATGAAATACCAGAGAAGGAGTTCAGAAGGTTCATAATTAAAAAGATCTGTGAGGGGCTTCGGCTATGGCTCAGGAGGGGTAGAGCGCTTGCCTAGCACATGTGAGGTGCTGGGTTCGATCCTCAGCACCACATTAAAAAAAATAGATAAAATAAAGGTATTGTATCCAACAACAATTTTAAAAAATTTTTAAAATAAAAATAAAATGATCTGTGAATTAAAGAATGACCTAAATGAGCAAATATATGCAAAAATTGATCATTCCAACAAAGAGATAAGAGAGCAAATACAGTAGCAAAAGATCACTTTAAGAGAGAGATAGAGACTCTGAAAAAAAAAAACAACAAAGCCAATCAGAATTCCTTGAAATTAAGGAAACAATAAACCAAATAAAAAACTCAATAGAAAGCATCACCAACAGACTAGATCACTTGGAAGAAAAAAACGTCAGATAATAAAGACAAAGTATACAATCTGGAAAATAAAGTTGACCACACAGTGAAGATAGTAAGAAACCATGAACAGAACATCCAAGACTTATGGGACAGCATCAAAAAAAAACAAATCTAAGAGTTCTTGGGATAGAGGAAGGCAAAGGTTTTCAAACCAAAGGAATGCACAATCTCTTCAATGAGATAATATCAGAAAATTTCCCAAGCATGAAGAACGAATTGGGGGAAAACCAAATACAAGAGGCTTACAAGACACCAATGTACAAAATTACAATAGATCTAAACCAAGTCACATTATAATGAAAATGCCCAGCATAAAGAATAAGGATAGAGGGGCTGGGATTGTGGTTCAGCAGGAGAGCACTCGCCTTGCACGTGCGAGACCCTGGGTTCAATTCTCAGCACCACATAAAAATAAATAAGGGAAATAAAAGATATTGTGTTGAACTAGACTAAGAAATAAATATTAAAAAAAGAATATGGACAGAATCTTAAAGGCTGCAAAATAGAGGAATCAGATCACATATGGGGGAGACCAATTTGTATCTCAGCAGATTTTTCAACCCAAACCCTCAAAGCCAGGAGATCATGGAACAACATATACCAAGCTCTGAAAATGGATGTCAACCAAGAATCTTATATCCAGCAAAATTAAGCTTTAGATTTGATAATGAAATAAAAACCTTCCATGATAAACAAAAGTTAAAAGAATTCACAACTAGAAAGCCTGCACTACAGAACATCCTCGGCAAAATATTTCATGAAGAGAAAATGAAAACAATGATGAAAATCAGCCGAGGGAGGGATTACACAAGGGAAAAACTAATCAAGGAGAAACCAAGTCAAGTTAAATACAAAAATAGACAAAAATGGCCAGAAATACAAATCATGTCTCATTAATAACCCTGAATGTTAATGGCCTAAACTCACCAATCAAAAGACATACACTAGCAGATTGGATCAAAACAACAACAAAAAAGACCCAACAATATACTGCCTCCAAGAGACTCATCTCATAGGAAAAGACATCCACAGACTGAAGCTGAAAGTTTGGAAAAAATCATACCTCTCACATGGACTGCAGAAGCAAATATGAGTTTCCATCCTCATATCAAATAAAGTAGACTTCAAGCTAAAGTTAATCAATTGGGATAAAGAAGGACCCTACATATTGCCCAAGAGAACCATACACCAACAAGACATAACAATTATAAATATATATGTCCCAAACAATGGAGCATCTACGTTCATCAAACAAACTCCTCTCAAGTTCAAGAGTCAAATAGACCACAACACAATAATTCTGGGTGACTTGAACACAGCTCTTTCACCACTGGATACATCTTCCAAACAAAAGCTGAAAAAAGAAACTATAGAACTCAATAATATAACCAATAACTTAGACTTAACTGACATATAGAATATTTCATCCTTCAATGAGCAAATACACATTCTTCTCAGCATCACATGGATCTTTCTCTAAAATAGATTATATATTATGCCACAAAGCAAGTATCTCTACAAAAAAGTAGAGATACTACCCTGAATTCTATCAGATCACAATGGAATAAACTAGAAAACAATGATAAAATAAAAAATAGGAGCTACTCCAACACCTGGAGACTAAATAATATGCTACTGAATGAACAATGGGTTGCAAAAGACATCAAGGAGGAGATTTAAAAATTCTTAGAAGTAAATGAGAACACTGATACAACATATTGAAATCTTTGGGACACTATAAAAGCAGTGCTAAGAGGAAAGTTCAGTGCATGGAATTTATTCCTTAAAAGAAGAAAAAGTCAACGAATAAGTGACCTAACATTACATCTCAAAGCCCTAGAAAAAGATGAACAAACCAACACCAAAATTGGTAGAAGACAGAAAATAATTAAAATCAGAGCTGAAATCAATGAAACTGAAACAAAAGAAACAACTGAAAAAAATGACAAACCAAAAAGTTGGTTCTTCGAAAAAAATAAATAAAATTGACAGACACTTAGCCATGCTAATGAAGAGAAGGAAAGAGGAAACTCAAATTACTAACATATGTGATGAAAAAGGAAATATCACACCAGACACTACAGAAATACAGAAGATAATTAGAAATTATTTTGAAAACTTGTACCCCAATAAAATAGAAAATATCAAAGGCATTGAAAATTTTCTAGAATCACATGATTTGTCCAAACTGAATCAGAATGATATACACAATTTAAACAGATCAATTTCAAGTGATGAAATAGAAGACACCATCAGAAGCCTACCAACCAAGAAAAGCCCAAGACCAGATGGATACACAGCTGCATTCTACAAGACCTTTAATGAAGAACTAATACCAATACTCCTCAAATTTATTTTGTGAGATAGAAAAAAAGGAAGCACTTCCAAATTCATTCTATGAGGCCAGTATCACCCTGATTCCAAAACCAGGCAAAGGCACACCAAAGAAAAAAAAACTTCAGACCAATATCTCTAATGAACATAGATGCAAAAATTCTCAACAAAATTCTGGCAAATCAAATACAAAAATATATCCAAAAGATAGTGCACCACGAGCAAGTGGGATTCATCCCAGGAATGCAAGGTTGGTTCAACGTACGGAAATCAATAAACGTAATTCATCACATCAATAGACTTAAAGATAAATATCATATGATCAACTCAGTAGATGCAGAAAAAGCATTAAACAAAATACAGCACCCCTTCATGTTCAAAACACTAGAAAAACTAGGAATAACAGGAACATATCTCGACATCCTAGAAGCTATCTATGCTAAACCCCAGGCCAACATCATTCTAAATGGAGAAAAATTGAAAGCATTCCCTCTAAAAACTGGAACAAGACAGGGATGCCCTCTTTCAACCACTTCTATTTAACATAGTTCTTGAAACACTGGCCAGAGCAATTAGACGAAAGAAATCAAAGGGATATGGATAGGAAAAGAAGAACTCAAATTAGCACTATTTTCTGATGATATGATTCTATACCTAAAAGACACAAAAAATTCCACCAGAAAACTTCTAAAACTAATAAATGAATTCAGCAAAGTAGCAGGATATAAAATCAACATCCATAAATCAAAGGCATTTCTGTATATCAGGGACAAATCCTCTGAGAGGGAAATGAGGAAAACTACCCCATTTACAATAGCCTCAAAAAAAAAAAAAAAAAAAAAAACTTGGGAATCAACGAAAGAGGTGAAAGACCTCTACAATGAAAACTACAGAACACTAAAGAAAGAAATTAAAGAGGACCTTAGAAGATGGAAAGATCTACCTTGCTCTTGGATAGGTAAATTAATATTGTCAAAATGACCATACTACCAAAAGCACTGTACAGATTTAATGCAATTCCAATCAAAATCCTGATGGCATTCCTCATAGAAATAGAAAAAGAAGTCATGAAATTAATCTGGAAAAATAAGAGACCCAGAATAGCTAAAGCAATCCTTAGCAAGAAGAGTGAAATAGGTGGCATCACTATACCAGACCTTAAACTATACTACAGAACAATAGTAATGAAAACAGCGTGGTATTGGCACCAAAATAGACTAGTAGACCAATGGCATAGAATAGAGGACACAGAGACTAACCCACATAGCTACAATTATCTTATATTAGACAAAGGTGCCAAAAACATACATTGGAGAAAAAATAGCCTCTTCAACAAATGGTGCTGGGAAAACTGGAAATCCATATGCAACAAAATGAGATTAAACACCTATCTCTCACCATGCACAAAACTCAACTCAAGTGGATCAAGGACCTAGGAATTAAACCAGAGACCCTGCACCTAATAGAAGAAAAAGTAGGCCCTAATCTTCATCATGTTGGATTAGGTCTTGACTTCCTTTATAAGAGTCCTATAGCAGAAAAATTAAAACCAAGAATCAATAAATAGGATGGATTAAAACTAAAAAGCTTCTTCTCGGCAAAAGAAACAATCAGCGAGGTGAATATAGAATCTACACTTAGGGAGCAAATTTTTGCCACATGCACATCAGACAGAGCACTAATCTCTAGGATATATAAAGGACTTAAAAATTTTAACACCAAAAAACCCCCAAAATAACCCAATCAATAAATGGGCCAAGAAACTTAACAGACATTTTTCAGAAGATGATATACAATCAATCAACAAATATATGGAAAAATGTTCATCATCTCTAACAATTAGAGAAGTGCAAATCAAAACTGCTCTAAGATTTTATCTCACTCCAGTCAGAATGGCAGTTTTTTTGGGGTTTTTTTTTTTTTTTTTTTTTTTTTGGTGGCTCTGGGGATTGAAACCAGGGCCTTGTGCATGTGAGGTAAGCACTCTACCAACTGAGCTATGTCCTCAGCCCCAGAATGGCAGCTATTAAGAATACAAACAACAGGGCTGAGGAGGTGGCTCAAGCGGTAATGTGCTTGCCTGGCATGCGTGGGGCACTGGATTTGATCCTCAGCACCACATAAAAAATAAAGATATTGTGTCCACTAAAAACTAAAAAATAAATATTAAAAAAAAAGAATACAAACAACAATAAGTGTTAGTGAGGATGTGGAGGAAAAGGCACACTCATATATTGCTGGTGGGACTGCAAATTGGTGCAGCCAATATGGAAAGCAGTATGGAGATTCCTTGGAAATCTGGGAATGGAACCACCATTTGACCCAGCTATCCCTCTCCTTGGTCTTTACCCAAAGGACTTAAAAACAGCATACTACAGGGACACAGCCACATCAATGTTTATAGCAGCACAATTCACAATAGCTAAACTGTGGAGCCAAACTAGATGCCCTTCAATTGATGAATGAATAAAGAAAATGTGGTATATATGCTCAATGGAATATTACTCAGCAATAAAAGAGAATAAAATCATGGCATTTGCAGGTAAATGGATGGAGTTGGAGAATATAATGCTAAGTGAAGTTAGCAAATCCCCAAAAAACAAATGCCAAATGTTTTCTCTGATATAAGGAGGCTGATTCATGGTGGGGTTGGAGAGGAACACGGGTGGATTAGATGAATTCTAGATAGAGCAAAGGGGAGGGAGGGGAATGGAAGCAGCACGGTAGCAAAGACAGTGAAATGAAATGGACATCATTACCCTAAGTACATGTATGAAGTCACAAATGATGTGTACAACCAGAGATATGAAAATTTGTGCTCTATATGTGTAATATGAATCGTAACGCATTTTGCTGTCACACATAACAAATAAGAATTTTAAAAAATTGGATCTGGGCCTTATCTCACACCCAGGAAAGGACTCAGATCAGAGACCTGAATGTGAACAGTGAATCTCAACAAGTGTGAGGCATGAGTCTCTCCATGACCTGGGTTTGGGGATATTCTTGCAACAAGAGAAGTTTGGTAAGTTAAACTGCATAGGTGACAAGGCAGAGAACATCACACACAAAGTCGGGGGACAGTGACAAAGCAGGATGTGTCGCAGCATACACACATATTTCTCATGTGTGAAGAACTCTAGTACTGCAGGGGAAGATCAGAAACCTGAGAGTAAGGGGAATGACAGCTAGGAATGGAAGAGTTTCAACGGTGCTTTTGTCTCTGTAAAGGGATGGTCACCTCCTCTCATCATAGGAGAGATATAAATCGATGCCACACGGAGATGCCATTTCTCAGATTAGCAAAAATCCCAATTTGGACAATGTTCTCTTTGGGGAAGGCTGAGGGGCAGCGGTCCTCCACACATTGCTGGAGGAACCTGGCGAGAACTTGGGGAACTAGGATGTAGGTAGCGACCCCACTCCTAGCAATCTACCCTGAAGCCATGCCACCAATATGAAAATACGTGAGCAGGATTATTCAGTATACAATTATTTTAGCTGCAGAATTGGAGAGGAGCTAAATGCTCACAGAACAGAGCGTGATGATGTGTACCATGTCAAAGCCACACGGAGTACCATAAGCTGTCAGAAAGAATGAAGAGTCTGTGTGTAGGGGGGACTTCCAGAACAAGGAAAGGAGCTTGGTGCAGAAAATGTGTAGGATGTTGCCTTTTATGTGAGAAAAAAAAGGGGATGTAAATATTAATTTACCTGTTTATCATTGTTAGAAAAGCACAAGACAAACAAGAGAAATTGGTTACCTTTGGGTTGGGATGGGTGGGACTGAGACACCCGGATGGGGAGGAAATGACACTTCTCTGAGTCTAACTTTTTAGACAGTTGTAACTTTTGGAGTCCTGTTATTTTATAGATTCAATAAAAGTGAATCAACAAGGATGGTGGGGTGGGAGGAACTCTAAATTGAAGACAGAAATGAACAGACTGGTTCTTTTTTTCCCCCCCTTTGGTATCAGGTATTGAACCCAGTGGTGCTTAACCCCTGAGCCACATCCCTAGCACTTTTTATATTTTATTTAGAGACAGGGTCTCACCAAGCTGCTCAGGACCTAGCTAAGTTGCTGAGGCTGGCTTTGAACCTATGATTCTCCTGCCTCAGCCTCCTGAACCACTGGGATTATAGGCATGTGCCACCACACCTGGCCAGACTAGTTCTCCCTGGCAAACATAACCACATTAAAGGGGGAGAGACAGACTTTTTCCTGTCTCTGGTGTTGGGGATCAAACCCAGGGCCTGTGCATGCTGGGAACTGTTGTACCACGGTGCTAACCCCCAACCCAGACTTTTATTACAGTAAATACATGACATAAAATGCGCCAGTTTGGGGACTGGGGTGGTGGCTCAATGGTAGAGCAGTTGTCTAGCATGTGTGAGGCGCTTCACATAAAAATAAATCAATAAAATAAAGGTATTGCGTCCAACTATAACTAAAAAAAATTAAAAATTCACTACTTTAGAAAAATGTTTCAAAACTTTTATTTGTTCATTTGTTTTTAATGTGGTGCTAAGGATTGAACCAGTGCCTCACATGTGCTAGGCAAGTGCTCTGCCCCTTAAACGATAGCCTCAGTCCAAATTCACCAGCTTTTAATATTTATTTATTTATTTTTGGTACTGGGGATTGAACCCAGGGGCCTTAACCACTGAGCCACATCCTAGCCCTTTTTAATATTTTATTTAGAGTCAGGGTCTCACTGAGTTGTTCAGGGCCTTGCTAAATTGCTGAGACTGGCTTTGACTCACCATCCTCCCGCCTCAGCCTCCCAAGATGCTCAACATTTTAACCATCTTTTTTTTCTTTATTACATATTTTAATTTTGATCTTTGGTATACTTGGACATACCCGGAAACATTCAAATAGCCCTGCAAGTTTTATTACAAAAAAAAAATCACCCCACCTTTGTCCTTTCACCCATTTCCTTTCCTTGGAGGCAGTTTGTATCTCTAAATAGCACAATTATTAGCTACTTCACGAATTACAGTTTTAGGCATGTCTATTAATTTTCTGCCAAGGAAATGGGAACTTGATCTCTTCCTTGCATCTCTCTTGGAAACTCTCCCCTTTCCCCGCACCCGCTCCATTTTCCCAAAGGGAAATAAGCTGTATTCACATTATTTTGGCCATAGAATTGAGCAATTGTAGCAATACCATGTTTCCTTTTCCTTTACAACATTTTTGTTTTCCTTAGAACAAATACCTTTTTAAAAATATTTTTGATTTTTTAGTTGTAGTTGGACATAACACCTTTATTCCATTTATTGATTTTTAGGTGGTGCTGAGGATGGAACCCAGGGCCTTGCTAGGCGAGCGCTCTACCGCTGAGCCACAACCCCAGCCCAGAACAAATACCTTTTTATTTCTGTTTTGCTTAGTTGTTTTACATTCACAACATTTTCTCTTCCAAACTCTCCAACATTATCTAAATCACCAATTGGAGGTGCCCAAAGGATCACGTGGCTCCTCGTGGCCAAGGCACATGCTGGGGATGTGCCCACTGAATCACGTGGCTGAAGCAGTTGCAGAGGGGATGCCCCTGAGGATCACGTGGCTGAGGTGAGTGCTGTTGTTTCAAGTCCTCTCATTGCAGCTGTGGTGCTGGTGACATCTGCTCCAACAGATCAGCACAGTTTTGTGATTATTGATCTGTTCCTAGAACAAAAAACCATTTGCACCCAAGTGGGAGGCACAGGGGATCGCGTCTGCTGCCATGTCTAGGGGCTGTGTCAACTCTCCTGCTCCCCATCACAGAGTTTAAATGATCCACAGTATAGATGACATCATGCTCAACAGACCTGGTGATGAGCAGGTGGCAAGTACTCTGGGTGCATAGGTAGGACACTCATGTCCAGGGGAGGAAGATAAGAAGCCCTGAGCTCCAGGGGTTGGAAGTAGGAGTGAAGTTTCAGAGATCTGGAATATCCCCCATATGTCCCAGGACCAAGTGATCACACTTCCACCAGGATCCAGCAGGCTCTCATATGGCCCCTGGTGATGCCCACCTCCTGGTTTTCCTGCTCCTAGGGAATCCCCTCTCTGAGTGTAAGATGACGTCATGGACAGAATATGGCAGAAGCCATGGGAAGTCACTTCTGAGATTAGTTTTCCAAGAGGCAGTCCACGCATCTTTGTGTCCCTCTTTCTTACTGTCTCTGGACGAAGCCAACCGTCATGTCCTCAACTGCCTGGTGAAGAAGCCACATAGCAAGGAACCGAGGGAGGCCAACTGCCACAGGGGTGTGACCTTTGAGGAATGACTCTTTCCAGTATTCACTTGAGTGAACTTGGGAGGGGATGGTCCCAGACAATCCTTCAGATGAAAGCACAGCTTGACAGATACCCTATTCAGTTTGGGGTACCACAAGCCAAGAGGCAGAAGCACACAGCTAAGCCATGCCCATGCTCCTGACCCAAGAGACTGAGAAAAATGAGTGTTCTTTTAAGCTGCTAAATTTTGGGTTCATTTGTTATGCAGAAATAGAATATAAATATGATCTTCCAACACTAAGAGTCCTGCCTTTCCTTGGACCCTTTGGATTTTTTTGAAAGTTTTTTAGATGTATATGGACACAGTACGTTTAGTTATTTATTTATTTTTATGTGGCGCTGAGAATTGAACCCAGTGCCTCCCTCATGTTAGGCAACCACTCTACTGAGCCACAGTCCCAGCCCGGACCCTTTAGATTTTGGAGGCTGCTTATATCATATTTAATATGGCCACAACTCATGTATTGAGTAATTGGAAGTCTGATTTTGAGTTTTGACTGGGTCTCCTGGTAAGAGAAGGCTCTGTAGCAGGTGGGGTTTATAGTATCAACTATCGGGCTGGGGATGTAGCTCAATCGGTAGCGCTCTCGCCTGGCATGCGTGCGGCCCGGGTTGGATCCTCAGCACCACATACCAACAAAGATGTTGTGTCCGCCGAAAACTAAAAAATAAATATAAAAAAAAAATTTAAAAAAATTATAAAAAAAAAATAGTATCAACTATCTCGCACTTGGACTATATAACTTGGAAGATCCAAGATGCCAGAGAGGTATGTGGGGGATAAGACTGTGGAATCTTTGGCAAACCCCAATAAGAGTCACAGAACAGTCCCCTGAGTTCTGGAGTAAAGCCAAACCTTCTCCTGCAGAAGATCCCAAACCACTGAGGATGCTCCATGTGCCTCCCTACAATACTGACCACTGGACGTCACCTTAACACATGACTGGAGCTATCATGATCTATGACATTATACTGACATTATACTGCCAGATGAGTAGATCAGCAGTCTACTGTACATAGTTTTTCTTGGCTTTCTATCGTGAAATATATATATATCTTCTTGCACAGATAGCTATTTTCTATGGAGCTAGACAGAATATATAAGCAAATATAATTTGGGGCCCAAGAGACTGTCTTCTAGAATTCACCATTTCTTCCCTCAACCGTCTAGTGGCAATGATTCCTGAATCCTACCAATGCAGTTTCAACACTGAGGTGAATTTGAAGTGGATTTCTGGAGGACCCGTGAGGTCGGTTTACTTCTAGTTCACAGTCACTCTCACCGTGTAGCTTTCCTGGCTCTCAGTCTGAAGATGGGGCATTGAACTTTGGGCCCTCAGCCCACAAAGCTGTTAGAATTCCTGCTCAGATATCCAGGCTTTCTGCTGTCTTTTCCAGAACCGGCTGTACCCTAAGTGAAAATTGCCCTAAATGTCAGGCTAACTGCTTTGGGATTCTTTTTTCTTTTGTTTATTAGCCTCATAATATGTTACTGCTCAATTAGCGCTCAGATGCTATAAAACAGAATTTCTTTCTTTTTTTTTTTTTATTGTTGTCCCATATGGGAATGAAACCAGAATCTTTTTTTTTTTCTGTGCTGTTCCACTAAGCTATATCCCTGTCCCAGAATCTTTTTAAAAAAATGGCTATATTTGGATCAGCTTTTAACTGTGCTCAGTGAAAAGTTGAAATGCATTGCCTACCCATACATTCCCAGTGCTAAATAAGCAAAACCAACTGTGTTCTCATATACTCATATTTTATTACATATTACTTGTATGGGTGAGTGTTTTCTTTCGGTGGAGTAGTGCAATCACTCTTGGGAGCCAGTTGGAGCTGTTTGAAAACTGAATCTCCAACCTGCTGATTCCCGTGGTTCGGCAAGTCTGAATATGTGCCTTGTAGACACTCTCCTATATGCACACAAGGGAGACAAAACCAGGTATTTATTATAATTTACTCATAAGCTAATCAGCAAAGCAAGTGACACCAGAGAGCACTAACTTGTGCTAGCACCCCAAGTCCCCTGGATTCCACCTTTCTTCTGGTACATATTACATCCCTCTAAGCTCATCTTAAAAGTTGGCTGACAAGCTATCACCCTCTCCTCCCATGGCAAAAGCATCTAGCTTATTATTTCTATTTTTTTTTAATTTTTTTGGGGGGGTAGTTTTATTTTTTTAATTTTTTTTTTTTTTAAAGAGAGAGTGAGAGAGGAGAGAGAGAGTGAGAGAGGAGAGAGAGAGAGAGAGAGAGAGAGAGAGAGAGAGAGAGAGAGAATTTTCCAACATTTATTTTCTAGTTCTCGACAGACACAACATCTTTGTTGGTATGTGGTGTTGAGGATCGAACCCGGGCCGCACGCATGCCAGGTGAGTGCGCTACCGCTTGAGCCACATCCCCAGCCCTAGCTTATTATTTCTAAAAGCTGAAACTTGGTACACCAGGTGTCTGTCACCAGAAGAGGTCCCAGGAATTCCCAGAGGGGGGCCTAAACTTAGGATGAGTGGAGTTTTTTTTTTTTTTTTTTTTTAATATTTAGGGCTGGGGATGTGGCTCAAGCTGTAGCGCGCTCACCTGGCATCTGCGGGGCGCTGGGTTCGATAAAAATAAAATAAAGATGTTGTGTTCACCGAAAACTAAAAAATAAATATTAAAAAATTCTCTCTCTCTCAAAAAATATTTATTTAGTTGTAGATAAACACACAGTGTCTTTATTTATTTTTATGTGATGCTGAGAATCCAACCCAGTGCCTCACATATGCAAGGCAAGCGCTTTACTATTGAGCAACAGCCCCAGCCCCAGGAGTGGAGTTCTTGACATAGGTGATAGGAAAGAATTTCAGCATGCATCAAAGACACAGATGTCACAGGAAAGCAAGGAGCTGAAACTCTAAATCTTGGTTCTTGTTTTCCTATAAAAGAAAATTTAAAACCAGACACCAAAAGTCATGCAAGATTTATTATTATTATAAGTGAAAGTGAGGTGAAAGTAAAAGCAAAATGAGGCTTAAGCCAGAGAGCTCTCTCTTTCTTTCTCTCTCTCCCCACCCCTCTCTTCTCTTTCTCTGTATTTCACTGCTCATTGCTATAGCTTCTTCCCAACTGAGATTTATTTTAAAAAGTAAAGATGCATTCAAGGGAGAATGTGGACCCTTTCAAGAGACAGAGACACTTTTGGGGTTCAAAGAAACTTGGTGAGGGGTGGGGGTGGGAAGATAAGGATGACATCATTCTGATGATCACAGGTGGTTTATGGTGTCTGGTCGTTCACATGGTCTCATTATCCCATCAGTAGATAATGTTGATAATCCCCTAAATTATAGGTTTCTTAAAATGTTGTATCTCTTCTTTGCTTATTCTAGTCATTATGTGAACTAATGAACAGTGTCCAAGGTAATTTTCACAACTGGGTGAATTTCCAGTAACTCTTTAAGATTTACAGATTTCCCAAAATTTGGGAGTGATAGATCTAGAAGAAGAAGTAATTTGGGGAGTGACGGGACTGAAAAAGTACTTGGAACTTCAGATTAAAATTATGTTTCCGTGTCCTTCCTTTCACTTCTTTTTTTTTTAGTGGAGGGTGGGCAACTAAGGATTGAACCCAGGGGTGCTCTACCACTGAGCTACACCCCCAGCCCGCTTTATTTTGAGACAAAGTCTTGATAAGTTACTGAGGCTGGCCTGGAACTTGGCACGTTCCTGCCTCCGTCTCCTAAATCCCTGGGATTACTGACCTATTCCTTTTATTTGTTCTAACCTATTTTGTATCTACTCCCTGTAGGTCTGCGTCTATCTGCACGCAGTGAAGTGGAACGCACTCCACGCCCATCCCGCTTGTGGTGGCCTCCGCTCCAATTCTCGGCACATTTGCGCACATCCGAGCGCAATGCCTAACTTGTTGCGTTTGAAGATGGTACACGGAATCATGGCAGCATTCCCTATTCTTTGTTTTTACTTTTTAACACCTGTACTTCTGCACTCGAGCTTTAAGAAATCAGCAAAAATCTGGATGCCCACAGTTAGCTCACCAGCTCCAACTCTGAACAGAGAGCGGCACCCTCGAGCCTGCACGTGTCGGCGAGAGGGCGAGTTGCCATGGCAACTCGCGCTCCGGCAGCAACTAAGGCTCAGCGAGATTACGCCACCATTCCGCGCCCGGGAGAGGCACCGCCCCCGTGAGGCCGCCGCTTGTCATTGGTCGGCCAGAAGACCGAGGCAGGCTTTACCCAATGGGGAGCGCCGAGTCGCTGAAGGCGGGACAGGCGTGTACCTGAGGCGAGGGGCCGGCCGGAAGCTGGCATTGGCGGTGCAGCAGGGCGCGTGCAGGTGGGCGCAGGTGGGCACAGGTAAACGCGCGGGGCTGCTTCTGGGTGCCTGTGATCTGGGCCGCGCTGGAGATCCGCTCCCCGTGCGCTGGCCTCTCCACGTGGGTTTGCGGAAGGCTTGGCGGGCGGGCGCGGGCGAGCGGAGGACGCGCTGGGTCTGGGCTCCAGCCTTTCTTGCCCAGTGTTTGCGGATTGGAGCTTTAAGAACCCCTGTTGAGGCTCTTCGGCGCTTCTATCATAAGCATGCATTGCATTTCCTTCCGTCATCCATCCATTCATTTTAAAAAACGTACCGTGTTCTTCGTGTGTGTCGAAACTGCTGAAACAGCAGTTAACAAAACAGACCAACCTCGATCTGGTGAACTAAGTTCTAGGGAGAAGAGAGAGATGAGGAAGATCACGTACCAGCTGGTGATATGTAACCACGGAGAAAAGTTACGACAGGGAGATGGAGAGTGGAGGGGCGAAGCAGGTTAAGGAGTGAGACACCTTGGTAGCTTGAAGAACGTCCAGGTAGTGGAAACGTCAGGACCAGCAAGGAGCCTCGTGTGCCCAGGGCCAAGTGAAGGAAAGAGAAAGAAGGAGTTGTGGTGGAGGCAGTTTGATCATGTGGGACCCTGTGGCCTCAGGGAGGACTTTGGCTTGTAGTGGGAAGTTTTCAGAGGTGAGATGTAATCTCAGGTGTTTAAAATCGTTCTGGATGGGAAACCAGCTGGAGGGGCGAGGGCAGAACTGAGAATTGTAGGCCATGAGAGAGTAAAATTCTGGATACATTTGAGCCAATAGGGCTTAGTGGTGGTTGGATGAGTGTGTGAGGAAGCAAGAGGAGTTGTAGGTGGCACCGAGGTTGTAGCTTCAGCTAAAATCTGGATTTCATTAGATGGTGTTTATCAAGAGGACACACATCTTGGGAAGATCGGTTTGTGGAGGATATCAGGAGCTTTGAGTATCATGGGTGAGTCTTGAGTGTGCAGGGGAGATGTTGAAGTGTATGTGTAGTTATATGAGTGAGTCGGCAGTGTAATACAGGGAGAGAGCCCAGAAGAAGCCTCCAGTTGGACAAGGCTTGAAGCCATCATCATCTAACGGGTATTTAGAGTCACATGGCTGAGCGAGATAGCAGAGAAAGTAAGGAAGCCCAGAGCCCAGAACCTTCAGAGTTCAAGATCAGGGCCATCAAGAAACAGCAAAGCGTGCTGTCTCTGCTGGAAAAGTAGAACATGCATGCCAAGAGAGGGCAGGGAGCAACTGACACATGCTGCTGAATATCAGCAATGAGCCTGAGCCACATGGGTGTCATTGTGGTAAAGGAGCTGGGGAGAGGGTGCAAGAGAGGACCAGAGTTCCTGGGAAATGCAGTGTGCATTGAAGGGCCAGTGGAGAGGAGAGCGTGATAAGATAGGGGAGGTTGTAATTGGTGTAGTAGAAGGGAAGAGCTAATGATGCAGGAGAGGGGACAGTTGCTTAAAGTGCTGCCTTGACAGGCAAGGGGGAGAGGACTCAACTCACCTAAAGGGTTGGCCTAATAAGAACATGGGCATGCTGGCTGGATGGGTGATGTGGTGGGAGTTCCCTAAGATTTTTTCTGTGTTCTCAGTGATCAAAAACTAGGTCTACACTGAGAATAGAGAAGATGTTGGAGGTGTGAGATTAGGAGAGGCGAAGGAAGGGGTCAGTCTGGAGAGAGGTCGATGGAGTAGGGAGGTGTTCAGTCACTGTGCAGCACTGACCATCCCCTTGAGCTTAGAGCTTCTGAATTTAAACTGAGACTGGTCAGCCTGAGTCTGTGGGCTCTCCAGCTGTGTGGAGTTGCAGGCTTAGAGTACACTGGCAGGCGGAGTAGGTCCCAGCGGTGGGGTTTTGCATGAAGGGAGAGAGCCACAAGGGAGTGTATGGGAGTGATTTACTGAGAGACCATGGAAATTACATTGTAGAGGCGAGACAGATGGGTGAAGGACATTGAAATGTAGTAGGGTCAGTGGATTGCAGATCTTGGTGAGGTTGAAAGATTATTGGATTCCAGGGTGCCAGCTGGAAAGATAGGTGGAATTGGTCATGGATGCTGGCATTAGGATGGTGGTGGGCTTGTAGTGACTGCAGTAGTATAGTAGTGTTCAGATAGGGAGGCAACAGAGCAGTGTTCATGGGCAGAATAGCAGAGGCCAGGAGGCCACTAATCTAAGCAGGCAGTTCAGAGCATGGCCTAGGCATGGGTCAGCATGGGTCAGAGCCGAGCCACAGTCCAGGGGTGGGGGCCGCCCTTCTGTGGGCTCAGGGTGGGCCTTTGCCTGGTGAGTTTGGAGGTCTCCTCTAGAACCTGTCCCAACCACATCAGATCATCACCAACTGAGATGTTCCCCCGTGTCATCTGGGTCTGTGGGTGGTATTTTCGGGTTTAATAAAAGTGTGCCTGGTGTTTGCCTATAGACTGATTTATCTCATCAGGGCCCTGTGAGATGCTTTTCCACCTGGGGACTGTAGCTTTGCCTGCTTGAGCTGTCTTGATCACTGGCAGTGTGCCTTGGCAGGCAGGTCTGGTCGTCCTGTGCTTGTTTAATCTGGCCCATCTGCTTTGTACTGGTGGAATCCTTCAATTGCTTAATTGAAGCTTTTGGGCTGTGTCTTAAAACAATTTCTTTTCTTTTGCTTTTATTGTAGAAATTACAGAAGAGCATATGAAAACAATAAATATTCTTATAATCTGAATCTATTTTAGTATATTTTCTTTTAGTTTTTTTCCTTTGTGCACATTTGTCTATAATTTTTCTTACAAAACGAATCATATTGTATTCCATAGATTTATATCTGATTTTCAGTTTATTGTATTATGAGCACTTACCCATGTGACGGATGTTCCTTGAGATCACAGTTGTTAATGGTTTCTTTGGAATATTCCTTTGCACGGAGGAGTCATTCATTTCCCCGGCCTGCTACTGTTGGACAATTATGGTGTTTTCAATTTTTTAATATTAGAGATAGTGTTGCCATTATCATCTATGTACATATAAATCTCTGTCCATGATTATTTCATTAGGATGAATTCCTAGCAGTGGAATTACTGGGCCAAACCACTTGATAAATGTTATAAAATTATGTTTTAGAAAGGATGTACTAATTTGTCCTCCTATTAGCAGGGCATGATAATGTCCTTTTCCTATTCTCTGACCAATACTGTACAGTATAATTTTTTAAAAAATCTTTTTTGAAAATAATTGATTTTTGTTTGTTTGTATTTGGTACTGGGGGTTGAACTCAGAGATTCTCTACCACTGGACTACAGCCCCAGCCCTTTTTATTTTATTTTTTTGGTACTATGGATTAAACCCATGGACACTCAACCACTGAGCCACATCCCCAGCCCATTTTATTTTTTATTTTGAGACAGGGTCTTGCTAACTTGCTTAGAGCTCGCTAAGTTGCTGATGCTGGCCTGAAACTTGCAATATTGCCTCAGCCTCCCGAGTCACTGGGAGGCATATGCCACCACACCCAGCTAAAATCAATATTTTTTAACCTTCAAATTAGCTGTCACATATGCTTGTAACTGAAGACTGACATGGTGCTAGACGACTTGTAGACCAAAATCATTTGTCTCCCCCCATTCATGCTCCTTAAAGGCAAGAACAGTTTAATCTTGCAGCTGTTTCTACTGTTTCTACTTCCGTGTTTCTAAATAATATGCTTGTGATGTGGTTATTGGCCAATTTCAGACATTCTCTATTGATTTTCTACTCTGATGGGCAGATGTGCCTGTTTCTGCATTGCATGCCAGCTGCATGGGTCACAGGGGTGAGTGGGCTGGTGTGTGTAGAGCATGTTGGGGCAGGGCCTGGCCTTGGTGAGGCCTCTCAATGCTAATTCCATAAAGTGGTAGTTAGGGTTAGCTTCCTTAATATCCTTGACCCCTCAGAATCCTCCCAACCACCAGAAAGGAAATCTTGGGTTTTCATTGCTCTACAGAAATTAATTCAGTCACTGGGAATGGCAATGATCAAGGGCCATGGTGGCAGGCTACTCTGCTGTCCTGTAGCTGTGAGCTCAGCCGTGGCCACTAACAGCCCACTTAAAAGACACAAGGAGGGCTGGGGATGTGGCTTAAGCGGTAGCACGCTTGCCTGGCATGCGTGTGGCCCGTGTTCGATCCTCAGCACCACATACAAAACAAAGATGTTGTGTCTGCCGAAAACTAAAAATAAATAAATAAGTAAATTTAAAAAAAGGCACAAGGAGGCTTCTACATGCATTTTCCCCCATTTATATCTTTCTTATTTTTTAAACAGTACTTGAACATTATAATTTTTTTTAGTTGTAGATGGACATAATATCTTTATTTTATTTTATTTATTTATTTTTATGTGGAGCTGAGGATCGAACCCAGTGCCTTGCATGTGCTAGGTGAGCATTCTACTGCTGAGCCACAGTGCTAGCCCCTTGAACATTGTATTTTTAAGTTTATGGTAACTTGAGAGAGAATATAGTTTGTTTTTGTTTTTTTAGTGTATTCATGGGGTTGTGCAACCATCGCCAAAATCTAACTTTAGAACATTTTCCTCCTCCCAGAAGACACCCTGTCCCCACTAGCAGTCACTGCCACTTCTCTCATAGCCGGAGTAGCCACTAGCCTTTTCTGTCTCGGATCTGCTTATCCTGAGTCCTTCATGCGCGTTGAATCGTGCAATACGTGGTCTTTCGTATCTGGCTCCTTTCGCTTAGCATCAGGTTTCAAGGTGACACATTTTGTAGGTGTATCAGTATTCACTTTTTTATGGCTGAATAATATTCCACCCTGAATACCTATAGTTTATCTACTCATCCATTGATGAGCATTTAGGTTGTTCCCACCTTTGGCTGTTATGAGTAATATTGCTGGGAACGTTAGAATACAAACTTTAGAATACAAACTTTAACGTGGAGTTGTTTATTTCTTTTGGATATGCACCTATGACGAATTGCTGAGTCATATGGTAATTGCATGTTTTTAACTTTTTGAGGAACTGCCAGACTGTTTTCCAAAGTGACTCTGCCACTTACACAAGCAGTGAATGAGAGCTTCAGTTTTTCTACATTCTTACCAATGTTTACTATTATGTCTTTTCTTTTTCTCACTCATTATTTTATGGTGCTGGGATGGAACCCAGCACCTTGCACCTGCTAGGGAACCACTCTACATTGAGCCATTGCAATCTTTTTTTTTTTTTTTTTTTTTTTTTTTACTATAGGCATCCTAGTGAATGTGAAGTGGTATCTCTTTTTTTTTTAAAATATTTTTTTAGTTTCGATGTACCTTTATCTATCTATCTATCTATCTATCTATCTATCTATCTATCTATTTATTTATTTATATGTGGTGCTGAGGATGGAACCCAGTGCCTCACACATGCTAGGCAGGTGCTCTGCCACTGAGCACAATCTTATTTGCATTTCCTAAGTGACTAATGAAGTGAAGCATCTTTTCAGGTCTTCAATGTGTACTAAAAAAAACCTTTGGAGGGGGCTATCAGGGATTGAACTCAGGGGCACTTGGCCACTGAGCCACATACGCAGCCCTATTTTGTGTTTTTATTTAGGGCAGGGTCTTATTGAGTTGCTTAGTGCCTCGCTTTTGTTGAGGCTGGCTTTGAATTTACAATCCTCCTGCCTCAGCCTCCTGAGCCGCTGGGATTACAGGTGTGAGCCACTGTGCCCAGCTTATTTGCCTTTTATTATTGAGTTGTAAGAGTTCTTCATATATTCTGGATTCAGGTGTCTTGTGAGAAGTGTGATTTACAAATGCTCTCTCTCCGACTGCAAGTTGTCTTTGTTACTTTCTTGCTGGCATCATTTTTGCAGCACAAAAGTTGTAAATTTTGTTGTAGTCCAATTCATGTACTTTTTTTCTTTTGGTACTTGTGTTACAGAGAGACTATTGCCTCATCTAAGTTCTAAAGATGTATTTCTATGTTTTCTTCCAAGAATTTTGTTTTAGTTCTTACATTTATGTTTTTGGTCCATTTTGAGTTTATTTTTGTGCGTGGTGTGAGGTAGGGCTTCAGATTCATTGTTTCCTGTGTGGCTGTCCAGTTGTCACAGCACTATTTGTTCTTTGAATTGCCTGGCCACCCTTGTTTAAAATTAGTTGACCAACAATGAAAAATATTTTCTAGAAGAAACATTCAGTGTCTCAGAGTTATGAGTTATCTCTTAGAACTGTTAAAGAGATCACTCTATAATATGGAAAAATCTTTTTCTTCTTTTTAGCAAATAGACTTAGTGATTAAAGTTTTTAATGATAACTTACGGAATGAATATAGATTTAACTTTTATAGTAACTGGTGTATAAATATTTGCTGAACTTCTTTCTCTAACAAGGTAATGGGCTGGCGCCATCCTTTGTGTTTTCAGTGTCCCTATGTCAACAGTCTCTCATTCTTTCAAGATATCTTATTACACAGTTAATTGAAATTTGTAGCCTCTGGCTTCAAATACTTTTTAAAGATAAGGCTTAATTAAGGAATATGGAGCCTGGAATTTTCTGACTCCAGAATAGTAATATTCTTTCAGTGTGCTGTCATCAGTGACAGACCCAAATGGGAGCGGAGATCCTTGGTGCTGGCTCCCCTTGTGTCCCAGCTCCACCTTATACTCCCCTGGCTTACTCTCACATAGAGTGGTATTTGGCCCCCAAACTGGTCTTGGTCTCTGGGGACGCTCGCTACTTCTGGCCCTTTTCATTATGATCATCCTCTTTCTTTTGTGGATCTGGGGATTGAGCCCAGGGCCTTGCACAGCAAGGCCAGTGCTCTACACAGAGCTGTACTTCCAGGCCCATCATCCTGTTTACATGGTCAGCTTCCCATGACACCCACCCCTTTTGCATACCAGTTCTCAATTTTTTTTGGGGGGAGGGCGGGTATTGGAGATTGAACCCAGAGTCACTTGACCACTGAGCCACATCCCCAGCCGTATTTCATATTTTTTATTTAGAGACAGGGTCTCACTGAGTTGCTTAGCACCTTGCTTTTGCTGAGGCTGGCTTTGAACTCGTGATCCTCCTGTCTCAGCCTCTTAAGCCTCTGGGATTGCAAGCGTGCACTAGTGCCCGGCTGGTTCTCAGCTTTTAACATAGTATGTATTTGGCTCCCCCGTAAGAATGGGAGTTCCATGTGGGTAGGTGTTTTGGGCTGCTAGTTTCTACTTCTCCCTCCTGGAGGTAGTCTGGTTCCCACTTCAGGTCCCAGTAGCAGCCATCGTCTTCCTGCAAGGTCCAGGGTTCCTTCCTCCTTCCCCTCCGAAGCTTCCAGGCTCCGGCAACCTCAGCCATTGCTCTTGGTTCTCTCATCACATAATCCCACGGAGGGAATTGGTTTTACAGTTCATGGATTCCTGTTCTTGTACAGGAGTAACTAGCTGCTGTGCCTGAGGAAATAGACCATGAAGGCACATCTCTCCTCCCACATCCCATATTTCTTGCGTAAGTCCCTATGACTGGCCTGGTCGGAGGAGATGTCCCAGGCTCCTGGTGATCCTTGAGTCCTTCCCCCTGTGGGTAGTCAGGTGCCTGGGGTAGGGTGGGTGACTCATCCATGGCCTGTGAAGGAATATGAGTTAGTCCAGAATTGTAGAAAATAAAAATAATCCAAATTTTTAAGGGAAGCAAATTTTCACCATTGGAAAATTGTAATCTTGTTACTAAAAATGGTATTTCTCATAATTTTAAGAGCTTTATATTCATTTGAGGTCAGAAATATGGAATATGATGGGGCTTGGACTGTAGCTCAGTGGTAGAGTGCTTGCCTAGCATGTGTGAGGCACTGGGTTTCATTCTCAGCACCACATAACAAACAAACAAACAAACAAATAAATAAAAGATTGCCATTAAAAAAATAGAATATGTAATGTGTGCATGATGCAGCTATGCTAAGTAAAAACACCCAGAAAATAGAAAGGAAATGTGCCAAAATGTTAAATTGGTGATGAACTAGGAGTTTGACTTTTTTTTTTTTTAACTTTTGTATACTATATTTCATGAAATACCTTTGTAGTCTCTTAGTAGGAAAGTGCTCCCCCCTTTGTTTAAAAATATTATATGGCGGAAGCCCCTTTTTCCCTATGGATTTAGCAGTGTGCTTTCTCCATAGCAGGATGGCAAAACAGAAAAGAAAAGGTCCCGAAGTGACAGCGAAAAAGAGCAAAAAAGTAAAGAAGGCGTCTGCAGAAGAGAGACCTCAGGCACTTGAAACCACAGCAGACAACGAAGAAGCCAGCCCCAAGGTAAGGCCATCCAACCTCTGTGGAGCAGAGGACAGACACACGGGCTACATATGGACACACCCAGCGCCCGCTGAGAGCAGGTACAGTGTTAGGTTGGAGCACTGTTCCTGCCTTGCTTGGGCCGCCTTCTCTGCTGGCCCCTGTGTGAGGCCCCTGTTTACAGCAACTGTGGTAGACTAGATTGGCCACAGAGGGCCCAGGGAGCGATCCTTGAGTCCTTCCCCCTGTGGGTAGTCAGGTGCCTGGGGTTGGGTAGATGACTCGTTCATAGCCTGTGTAGGGATACGAGTTAGTCCAGAATTGTAGAAAATAAAAATAATCCAAATTTTTAAGGGAAGCAAATTTTCACCATTGGAACATTGTGAGCTTGTCACTAAAAAATGGTAATTCTCCTAATTTTAAGAGCTTTACATTCATGTGAGGTCAGAAAAATGGAATATGGGGCTAGGATTGTAACTGGGGACCTGCAGCTGGGCTGGGGATGTGCACTCAGAGAACGGGGCTTCCCCTGCAGAAAGGGCGATTGCTCCTCACCTTGACAATAGGTGGCGGGACCTGGGAAGCTCTGTTTAAAAACATACACTAAAAATGTTCTTACCTGGCACTAATACCAGCAGAGAGTTTGAAAATCAGCTATTAATGTCACTGTTTGAATTGCATGCCACAGATTCTAAATAACTGGGGTTTTAAATACCACCCAAGACCAGGCAGGAACAATCTCCTAATGCATTTCTATTCTTCATCCCAAAATCTTGTCTACCACAAAAATATGCTTATACCTTTAAATTTTGAAAAATCTAAAATTTTTTGTTACTGCTAAGTTCTGAGTATTGAAATTTTCCTTCTACATTGGGCTCTCTTTATAATTAGTAGTATGCATTGATCAAAATAGCATAACATCACAAATTTTGTCAAGTCAGTCAACGTAAAGTATAGACTGGTTAGGCACGCATCACATAATCACGTGGCGGGACTTTTCAGAGTTTTGCCCTTGGTTCATGTATCTTGGTGAATTTCATGTTTGAGTGAGACAGGGTTTAATGTTGTTTCTCTTTTTTTCCCCCCCGTTTTTCGTTTCTGGATATAAATAATTAAATGGGAATAGAAGTTTGTTCTAGCAGTGTTGCTTAATTCATTGAACTGAGACCATTAAGTGATTTTTTTTTTAATATTTATTTTTTTAGGTGTAGATGAACACAACACAATGCACATATTTTTTTTATGTGGTGCTGAGGATTGAACCCAGGTCCCGCCCGCGCTAGGCAAGCGCTCTACCGCTGAGCCACAATCCCAGCCCTTTTTTTTTTTGGTATCAGGGATTGAACCCAGGGGTACTTAACCAATGAGCCATATCCACAGCCCGTTTTTATATTTTATTTAGAGATAGAGTATCACCAAGTTGCTTTGGGCCTTGCTAAGTTGCTGAGGCTGGCTTTGAACTCACTATTCTCCTACCTCAACCTCCTGAGATGCTGGCATTACAGGTGTGTGCCACTGCATCCTGGCCTCATTGAATGATTTTTAGGAGCATATTTTATGTCTGTGCATGTGTGTGTGTGTATTTATATTTTGGTGCTGGAGATTGAACTGGGGCCTCGTGCATACTGGGCACACACTCCACCACTAAGCTACACCCCCAGTCCACAAAATATATTTTAAATATCAACCATTACATGACAACTTGATTAGGCTCTTCAGTTTTTGGAAGGAAGACTTGGACCTGCCTGACTAGTACAAGGATTTGTTCCCTTTTGCAGCATGGCGCCATATATCAGTCTGTCTTTGTGAGGTGCCCCAGAGACTCCTATTTCCTGGGGTGGTGCGCCAAGATATGATTCCTGGTGGCAGGTATCCTTTCCTTTATGAAATGAGAGAAGGATAGTAGGAAGGCAGAGCCCACCTGACTCCTTAACTTACACCTGGTCTAGACATTTTGCAGTCTTCAGCAAGCCTGCATGGACACCTGGCCGGGCTGGGGGGGGGTGCGGGGGTCTTGATGTCCTCAGGGTTGGGCTGCAACATGCATTCAGACAGTTCCGAGCTTTTGAGAGATGTGTAAATAACATGCACAACGTGTCTGGTAGCAGCACGGACTCTGTAGGGCAGGATGGATGGGACAGGCACAGTGTGCCAGGAGTAGGTCACCACAACCTGAGTGGTGGGGACACTCCAGACCCAGGACCCCTGTCTTGACCTGGGTTCTCTTTGGCTGTGTCTTACTGACTGGGCTCCTCTACAGCAGGTGATTTAATTCCTGTTCCTCTGGCTTCCTGTCTCCTGCTGAGGTTGGTTCTTTGTGGTTTCCAGGTTCCAGGTGGAAACAGGTTTCCTGGAGCTCACTTGGGGTCCTACCTGCTACAGAGCCTTGGTCCTTCCTGATGACACTGCTCTGCTCTTTTGAGGCTCCTTCTGGTTTCTTAAAATGAGCTCCAGGCCATCACCTTAGAGGTTTTGTGTTGTAGAACTTCTGGCTGTCCTTTGTTAATGAGCCTGTATGCAGGCTACTGGCCACTGGCAGACCCATAGTAGCTCAGCTTAAGGTTAAAATTCCTGCGTTATCGGGGAGTGATAGACATCTTTTTCTTTAAGTCCATATAATATTTTAAAGAATGTGATTTCTTTTCTTTGTGGTGCTGGGAATGACTCAGGGCCTTGCACATGCCAGACAATGGCTCTACACTGAGCTACATCCTCAGCCGTCATTGTTTTTTATCATTATAAAGTATATGTTGATTAAAAGAAATTTGGAAAACAAGAAAGAAGAAAGCATTTGGGGTGTGTTTCTTGCTAGTCTGGTTTGGTTTATAACATGGATTACTGATAAATTTGTGTGCTGTGTTCAGTTTTCTGGCTACAGGTTTTGAGTTAGTTTCAGGCTCACCAGGAGCAGCGGGTTGTCCTGCTGGCCTTTGTTGGGGGGCTGCTGGCCTGGGAGAGGCAGTCACTGACCAGCAGAGGTCGACAGCCACACTCCCCAAGGATGCCTGTGAGCCCAAGGGCTAGTTCCTATGCTGCGGGTGGCTTCTCAGTTTGGTCTTTGTGATTCTGTATAGTGGCTTGGAGGCTTACACCCCGAGATCCTCTTCTTGTATTTCCAGAAGTCAGTATCCCAACAAAATGGGGACTCTCCTTAAAAATCCACATTGGTCTCTGTTGATAAAAATATTTCTTTACTCACTCTTCTTGTTCTCCTGGGAAATTATTAAAAGGAGGCATCAGAAGTATATTTTAGAGAAAAAAAAATATGGAAAGCTGAACCTAACTGTTGAAGAATGGCAGGTCGTGAGGCCTGGAAAGCGCCATTGTGCATTACTGGGGAGCTGGTGGAAAAGTACTGCACTGGCCGCCTCCCTGTCCCCCAGTACTTCCAAGAGAGCCTCTGGGATCTGCGGTGGAGAAGGGAGAGGGCTCTGTCGTCCTTGAGCTGCTGTGTTGTCTCCCAGAGATGTCCATCTGGGGAGCTCCCTGGGCCCTGCGCAGCCATTTCCCACAGTATGAGCACTCCGTGCTTGCGCCAGGACAGTTGAAGTGTCCCCAAGTGCTAGAAACTTCATCGCCCCTTGGGGAATGGTTTCCATGGAGCTTGAGTTCCGATTCAGGCCTGTGGGCTCAGCTCGAGGGCCGCCTGGGGCTGCAGCTCTGCTGGCCCTTGGTTTGGCGTCAGGCTCCTCAGCCCCAGGCTTCCTTACTCAGCTCACTATCTAGAGGCCCTGGCGGGCCTGCAGCACTGGAGAAGCGGGTGGTTTGTGATGTCCCTGGTCAAGAGCACAGATGCTCCAAAACACCTTGCCCCTTGTCTTGGTGGCTGGGTTCCCATGGACTGGGTGCCTGCAGCTTCCCTCTTCCTCAATTCTGCTGGGCAGTGGATTCATGGGGCTGGGGCTGGCGTACAGGACTCTGCTCTTCCTGGAGGGTGTCCTGGGGCAGTGGAGTCTCAGTTTACCTGTCTGCCGTGGAGAGCCCTTCCACTACGCCTGACCCCTGGAGTTCTCCCGCAGTTACTTTAACCCTTCCAGATCTGGTTTTCTGCTGCAATCGTCTGGTGTGTGGGGGTTGAGTTTTAGATGACTTAGGTCTTCAGAAGGATGGCTCCAGGTACCAGGCTGTGGGGCAAGCCTGCTCTGTGCACTTGAACTGGCTGAACTGGAAGGAGCCGTGGCGTGATTTTGGCAGATCCTTGCCCTCCTGTCTCCCTCCCTCTTCTCCTCCTCCTTCCTCTCCTTGTTCCCCTCCTTTCTTGCCTTTTCTCCTGCCCACATCCTTCCATCCTTCCTTTCCTCACCCCCTTCCCTCACCTCCTTTCTGATCCCTCCAGGAGAGAAGCTGGGCATTCTGTTTCTGTCCTAGACACTGAGACATCTGAAGGGGAGACAGTGTAAACAGGACTGTCGTGCCAAAGCCAACCACGCGCCTGCAGGTTTAGAGGGTGGTGCCGCGGCTGCTGTAAATACACCTCTGGCTGCCGACATGTTGTGGGCGAGCTGGGAGGAGGGCTCTAGCTGAGGCCTGTCATTGATAGGTATCCTTGTGTTTGCCAAGTACTTTTCTTTGGAGATAGAGTCTCACTGTGCTGCCCAGTTTGGCCTTGAACTTGAGAACACCCCGGCCCCTTAGCCTGCTGTGTAACTGGGATTACAGATGTGCCACCACACCCAGTTGGTGTGAGCATGTGCAGAGGCCTTGCAGTGTTGGCTTCTCAGCAGCTCTGAGGTGACCAGGGCCAAGGTGGGGGAGTTGTGCTGGTTTTGCAGACATGGCAGAGTGGGCCACCTGCAGAGTCCACCTGCTAGCTGGTGACAGAGGAGACACACCGTTGAGCTTCCTTCCTGCCTTTTTCCCACCTCGGTCCCGCCACTGATTGTCCTCAGTCATGGTGGTTCAGGGTGCTAACTGGTGAAACTCCATGAATGTCACCAATGCTTCCTGGCATCTGCCTTCATACTGAGTATTGGAGACCTGAATGGGAGAGCAGCTCAGATGTGGGGTGCGAACGTCCACATCGGGAACAGCAGGCAGGAGTGCACAGTAGGGTTACTCCTGGAAGGGGTCAGTTGTGTTCTTCTTTCAGGATGTGTGTGCAGTTGGAAGCCAGTTGGCGTCCAGGTCCCGTGTGTTTCCAGGGTCTCCATTGGAACCTGCCCAGTGGACTCTGGATTGAGGCTGGCTGCGTTTAGAAGGAAAGAGCTGCTCAGTTGGGACTGCTCTGTGGCTCTTTTGGTAATCTTGAACATAAGTCAGATAGAGTCACCCAGGCAGTAAGCCTGCAGGTTTTTACAGAACCATCAAGATGTGGTAGTGAACTCCATGGCCTAGAGAATTTGCTCAGAGCCAAAATCCTTCACACCAATGGCATTTGGCCTCAAGGATTGTTAGTGTTCCCCCGGGTATGTCATTGCCCCCTTGGGGCGAGTAGTTGGAGTCTTTACAGACAGCTTCCTGGAGCCTGAGTTGCTTTCTTTTGGAATTCCGTCTTGCCCCCATTACTTTGTGACTACTGGATCCTAGGTTGGAATTACAAGTTGGTAGACTTGTAGCCTAAAGTGACTTACAGATGGATTAGTGATCTCACCTGGGGAACTGAGACCCAGAGGACACAGCGACCTTGAGAGCCTTAGTGGTTTCTGGAGGCCATTAGGCCAGGAGGAGGTCAGATCTCTCTGCTCAGTCACCTCATGACAGTGCCTCCTGGGTCTTGCATTTTTCTGGCTGAGTACCACTGCACTGCATGGAGTTGCAGATTTGTTTACCTCTTGACCAGATTTTGGACTGTGAGTCATTTCCAGTCCTGGCTGTTCTGAACACGCTGTGGCTATCTCTGTAAGTCCTCCTGTGTGTTCATTTCTCCCATGAATCCCAGGACTGCAGTTGCCATACCGTTGATAAGCATGTGTGTGATTTTCTGAATCACTGCTTGTCTGGTCCACAGCCCACTTGGGCCAGGGCAAGGGGATAGGTTGCTGAGAGGCCAAAGTGCCCGAAGCCAGTGTGCAACACATGGGAAAGCTTATAAGAGATGAATGACTACTCCAAGAAGAGTTCAGTGGTGACAGGCTGAGCCAGTAGCACTCTGTCCCATGACTTTGCTCCAGGAAAAAGAGCCCCTCCATCCCTCCCAGTGCTGTGGGAGGACACACACCCTTTCCACAGGACTTTAAAGGTTGATTGGCAGAAGCTTAATTTGCTTAGTTCCATGTATGGCCAGTGAGCCAAGGAGCCACTGCTGTGGTGCGCGCGCAGGCAAGCGCTCCTGCAGACGGTGCTGTCAGCCTGTCTTAGTTCTCAGACTTCTGGAGAAAAGACAGGGTTCTGCCTTATCCAGGAACCCTGGCCTACCCTGCCCTCCTGTTCCTTTGACTTGGTGCAGCTCCAGGCACCAAGAGGCACTTCAGGAGCGTGGTATTCTTTTCTTGTCCCTGTCTTTAAGGATGGTGCACTACTAAGCTGGTCTCCAGAGCTCCTGTGCTCTGCTTCCCCCAGCAGCGTGTGCAGGTGCCTGGGGCTCTGCATGTTTATCAGCACTTGTTATTGTCAGTATTTTAAATTTTGGCCACTGGATGAAGTCATGGGGAGAGAGAGAGAGAGAGAGAGAGAGAGAGAGAGAGAGAGAGACAGACAGACAGACAGACAGACAGACAGACACAGACAGAGAGAGAGATTGATTCTTCTTATTTTTTCCCCCCTAGTCCTGGGGATTGAACCACTGAGCTACATCTCCAGCCCTTTTTATTCTTTTATTTTGAGAAGAGGTCTGCTGACTTGCCCAGACTGACCTTGAACTTGTGATCCTCCTGAAGCAGTTTCCTGAACCTCTCTGATTACAGGTGGGTGCCACTGCACCCGGCCTGAGTGTTTTTTAAAAGCAGCTTCGTGAGGTATAATTGACATAGTAAACTGCACTTACTTCAAGTGTACGCTTTCTCTTTGTGGTTTTAACTTGTCCCAGGCTCAGTGGGTCCTTTAGATCATTCAGGGTACAAATCAAACACGGCTAGCAAAGAAAAGGTTACTAGGAGTTACTTATTACACTGATTCACAGAGCAAGGTGGCTGCCCCATAGGCAGAATGGCAAGGAGGTCAAAGCTTGAACAATATATATATATATGCTTTGGGGGCTAGAAATAGACATCTTCACATGCTATGTTGCAGTCTCTCATTGTGCCTGTGCCCGGAAATATGTCTAAAATTGTGTTAGGTCTCCCCACCTGGGCATCTGTTTGAGCATGTAAATGTATTTAAATGAGTGTGTTGGTTAGTGAGAGGTTGTGGTCACATCTCCTTGCCACTTTGATGCCTTAGAGGATGGACTAGTCTGGAAATGTCCTCTGCCATTCACCTCAGGCTTAGAGCAGGAGGTCCTTTTCTTTCAGTAGTCACCGACTTAAACTGAACCTGTGCTCCTGCTCCATTTTACCTGACCAACCATGATTGTCGATGAACATCTTCACTTGTTTCTACCATTTATAAATTATCTTTGGTGAAGTGTCTGTTTAGTTGTCTTGGCCATTTTTGTTAGTTTTCTCATTATTGAGTTTGGGGAGTTTGTTGTATATTCTGTATACAAGGCCTCTATCAGAATTTTTGTTTTGTAAATACATTTTTTTCTCCCTCTGTAGCTGGGGTTTTCATTTTTCTCAACAGTGGCTTTTGAAGAGCAGACATTTTAAATTTTGGAAAAGTCTAGCTTATTAATTTTTCTTTTGTGATTCATACTTTGGTCAGCACACTATTTTGGTTGGGCACGCCCTGGAGATGTTTCCAAGTCAGTGCGTGTACGTCCTGCTCACACCTAACGTTGCACACTGTTCCACTGTGTGAGTGTGCCACGTTTGATCATCCAGGCATCCATGGGTAGACCTTTGGGCTTCTCTCCATTTTTTTTGGTTATCAGCCCCTCTGGTGGATGTGAGTGATGTCTCTTTGTGGTTTTGATTTTCATTTCCTTGTTAATTTATGATGTTGAATATCTTTTAATGTGCTTCTTGGCCATTTGTGTATTTTTTTTGGAGAAATATCTATTCAGATATTTGCCCATTTGCTCCCTGGGTTCTTTGTCTTTTTATTGTTCATTTGGAAGATCTTTCTTAAAGCTTCTCTTTGTTGTGAGCCTTTTTCTCTTTCTGCTTATATATATGTTGTGAATCTTTCATCCAAACTGTTTACTTAACGAGATGTTTTCTAAAGGAAGTAGTCATGTATCCTTTTTGTGGTAATTCCATTTTTTAAAGTTCTGGTCACCAAGAGATTTGGTTTATAGTTCTTTTTGTGTGTGCAGCGGCGGTGGGGGCGGGGAGTACCCAGGATTGAACTCAGGGGCACGTGACCACTGAGCCTATTTTGTATTTTATTTAGAGACAGGGTCTCACTGAGTTGCTTAGGACCTCGCTAAGTTCCTGAGGCTGGCTTTGGACTCACGATCCTCCTGCCTCAGCCTCTTGAGCTGCTGGGATTATAGGCATGCGCCATCGTGCCTGGCTGAGAATTGGTTTATATTTCTAAAAATTAGGATGGAGATTATTGATGGTTTAACTCGTCAGGGGCTGTTGAATGGACTAAATCCCTAGAATCTGAAAGGGTCTGATTTAGCAGGGAGGCTGTGGTGGTCAAGTGGGTGAGCCCCTGCCCTGGGCTCTGGCTCTCCCCCTTATTGTACTGATCTCTTTCTTTGAGTATCCACCTTCTATCTGGTGGGTCTTTGGGGGGTTCCTACCTCTAGGTTTTTATAAATAGTGTTCCTAAGAACATTTGGGTTTCAGTTTTCCCTTAGATTCCTGCTTTGGTTCCTCTGGCTGTATTCCTAGGAGTATAATCTGCCAGATCATATGCAAGTTCTACATTTAACTTTTTGAGGAACTGCCAAAGTGTTTTCCAGGCAGCTGCCTGATTTCACACTCCCCGCACCACTGAGGACGCTGGCTCACACTTCTCTGGTCCTCAGCAGCAGTGCTGTTGCCCAGCCTCATCGTAGCCTTCCTAGAAAGGTATGTGGTTGGTCTCGCGTGGCTCTGATTCACATTTCCCCAGTGGCCAATGTGTTGAGCATTATTTTCATGTGCTCTTTGGTCGTTTGAAGAAATGAATATTTTCTTTGCCCATTTTAATGTTTTGATCTGTCTCTATTATGGAGTTGTGAGTGTTCTTTATAAATTCTAGAGATTCAGCCTGGCACGGCACACTCCAGCAACTTGGGAGGCTGAGGCAGGAAGATCAGAGATTTGAGGCCTGCCTCAGCAACTTAGTGAGACCCTGTCTCAAAATAGAAGTGCCACTGGGTTACAGCTCCAGTACCTAAATAAACAAGATCCTTTTGCAGATAGAAGACCTGTAAACGTTTTCTCCTGTTCTGTGGGTTGTCTTTTCACTTTCTTGCTGATACTGTTTCAAGCACCAAAGTTTTTGATTTTCATGGCATGTAGTCTGTTTTTTTCTTTTGTTGCTTGTACTTTGATGACACATCTACAAAACCATTGCCAGGGGGCCAATGTTGCAGAGTGGAGCCGCAAATCCCTGACTTGCTGGTGTGACTCCCTTTCCTAAGCTGAGCTCCTTGGCTATTTCTGGGTGTCCTTGACCTGGGGTTGCAACTAATGCTGGACAAGCCAGATCGTATGCTGGATTTCTTGTTTTGGTTTAGTTGCATTCTGAAAGAAGCATTTATGTTGTCCTCTGGCTCTTGATGACAGGATAGAAGGGAGAAAGGTGACATTGACAGTATCTATAGGGAGCACAGCACAGGTTTCTTTTGTCTGCTTTTTGTACATCGAGATCAAAGACCCGTGATGGTGAAGCCTGCTCTGTAAGGAGCTGCAGTGCTGCTGTTGCCCACAGCAGAGGACTCTGGGGGTTTGGCTTCGAGTCCCGTCCTTCCTGCCAGTTCCAGCACAGTGCACACTGTATGTCCTCCTCTGGGGCAGAGTCTTTCTGACCAACACCTTTCTGAAACCCTCTTTGTGGCCTGAGCAACCTTTTCATTTCTCTTCTTCCTATTTTTTCACATTCTCCATGTTGGCCCCGTAGCCTGACTCTTCTCCAGTGGCAACACTTAGCAGTAGTTCACCCGGATCAAGTTAGGACATTTTAGCTTGTTCAGCAAAAGTGTGTTAAAAATTGGGCTTTTATGCTGCTAGAAATGGCGTAATTATTTGATATTGCATTAACTTATGTTTTTATATGTAATCAGTTATGCAACTGTTAATTGCTTTTTCTCCCCCAGTGGCTTTCAATTACTTGCTTAAAGAGTTCTTTTGTTTTGAAGGATGGTAAATACAGCAAGCTTGTTATTGTGGGGTGTTGGGTTGGCATTAGGGAGCTTTAGGATGACTGTTTATAGTGACACTGGCTCTGGTAATAAAACTTTTAGCAAAACTGCAGCTCTGTGAGGTTCTGCTGATGCCAAGCAGAGTTGTGCTACTTTCGGTGTCACTCATTGTCTGGGTCTGCAGCCCCGTCAGTCACTGGAGAGGGATAGTCTCACGAAGTATGAGAAAACCCGGCCATGGATTTGTTCTGACCTGGAAGGTCATTAGTGGGTTTCCCCAGTTTCTTCTTGATGCATTCAACAGCCGACAGCTTGGATTGCCACATGAAGGTGAGCTAACGCTTGATGGATATTGATGGATTTTAGGTTCCTGTAAGGCTCAGAGTGACTGCATCGGGGCAGTTCCCCTTCTCAGTGTGTGACTGGAAAGCACTTGGTGTAAATCAACATCCAAACGTGATTAAAAATAAACTGTGTGCCCCCCCCCCCCCAAAACACACCCCCAAGCGCTCTTCCTGAGAACCCAGCAGACATTTATGGTAAAGTCAGACACATCTTTTTGGATCTGTGCCTCAGAGGATGAGCATTTTTGAAGAAACAAGAGACTTTAAACTATTTCTTCCAAAGCCTCAGCTTTTAACTCTTCTTGGTATGCTTTTGTGTATTACATGCAGCGTGTGTGAAAACAGAGACACTCTAGGTGTTCCATGCAGGGAGAGCCTTGCACTGGGGGTGGAGCTGGCCTGGTTGCTGGGGTTGCTGGGGGCTGCAGGGACATGGTGGGCCCTGCTTGGAGGGGCAGCTCTCCTGGCAGACATTCCACGTGGGGACCTTGGGCTTGGGTCCCCTTGCCCATATTTCTGAGTCCAGCCTGCCCCTAGCAGGGCCTGGCAGTCCTCATTCTTTGTCAGCTCTGATGCTTTGTGAAGTGATCGGCTTTTCTGTCTCGGTCACATTTTTGGTAACTAGTCCTGCCCACTAAGAGTGAAGTCCAATCGAGATCTCTTATTTCTATACAGGGCCATCTAGGAAATCTTTTAGGCCCTTAGCTCTGCCACGGTGCTCAAAAGCAACCTAAATGTGCAAACGATTGGGTGGCCGTGACCATTTGGGAGTGTGTCTGCCACAGTAGGCTGTCAGGTGGGACTTGCCGTTCCCTTGTCCAGTCTTCTGGCCTACCAAAGCCAGAAACGAAGACTTTGGTGTCCAGCCTTACCCAGCCTCCACCCTCAGCCTGGGTTCCTGCCCGTGTGCAGGGGCTCTCCCCGAGGGCTCTAGCTCTCCAGGTGCCGGATCTTTTAGAGTTCTGAGTCTCTCCAGTGTGGAAAGCCAGAGACTGCACTTTGAGGAAAGGGGGCAAGGCCCTAATGTGGGCTGGTGGCTCTGACAATCTGGCTGTGCTCCCTGGGAAGGTTGACAGAACTCTGGGCTTGTTATGGGAAGTAATGAGGGCTGTGTGTCATGGCTGTAGCAGGAAAGGTTGCCATGGGTACCACTCCAGGGAGGGCCGAGTGGGCTCAAACATGGCATTTGTGGGCAGCAGAGACATCTGCTTTCAACAGCATCACATGCACAAGGATGGGAGGTTGAGCACCAAGAACTTGGTGCCACTGTGTGTTCCCCCTACTCCCGAGATTGGACATCCCTCCATTCTCTCCCAGGAGATGGGCCAGGGTCAGATGTCCCTACCCTCTCAGCCTCCCCTTTTCTGTTCTCTTGGGGAGGCTGCTGACTGATGTGGTGGCAGTTCACTGGGTTAAGCAGACACTTACCTGGGAAAAAAAGGAACCCTGCCCAGGTCCCAGAGGAACCTTGTTGAGGTCTAAAGGCTGCTGGCACTGGAGGATGAGAACTCATGCTGGTTTGCCCTGGCAACTCAGCCTCCATGTCCCTGAGCCACCGAGAGAA
The DNA here is from genome assembly GCF_045843805.1 of Urocitellus parryii. Taxonomy (NCBI): domain Eukaryota; kingdom Metazoa; phylum Chordata; class Mammalia; order Rodentia; family Sciuridae; genus Urocitellus; species Urocitellus parryii. The sequence goes on from NC_135539.1 coordinate 38,371,653, forward strand.
GAGCAGACTAGCGGATAGTGGTGGCTGTGCCATGTGTCCTACAGCCATCTTGGAGGACTGTCCCTTCTCAGGATGAGTCAGGACTGGCACTTGGGAGCAGAAGCGACAGGACTTGAGATGAGGCATCTCTGGGACAGCCCAACCTAGCTCAGGAGTAATGCACTCCCCCGTGTGTGGACAGGAGGGCTGTTTCTAGGGATGCAGGGAAGGTTCCTGTGGCCCTGGAGGTGAAGGAGGCAGCCTCTGGGCTCCTTCCTGCTTTCATTCCATCTATCCTGCGCCCTCAGGGGTGTGGCGCTCTGTCGGCACAAATAGAATCTCCAGCACGATAGAAGTGGCTGGCTCACCAGCTCCTTTTCCCAAATACCTTCCAGACACCTATGCCTGCAGAAGGAGGGGACACCACACCCCCCGGGAAGCTCCTGCCTAGTGGAGCAGGAACAGCAGCCTATGCACAATCAATGTGGGAGCGTCAGGATCGTGCTACTGGGGTTCACCTTTATCTTCCCTGAAAGAAATGCATTTTTAAAATACTTGTAGATTCGTAGTAAGTTGCAAAACAACGCATTGGGAGGTTCTTCCTGTACTTGAGGTTCCTCCAGTGATAATTAATTCCTCGTGTCATCCACCATGGTGTCAAAGCCAGGACACAGCAGTACAGCCTGCAGAGTTTACTCTGACATCTGTGTGTGCGCATGTGCGATTGCGCAGTGGTATCACAGGTGTGAATTTCTATGACTACTACAGTCAAGATGCAAAACTAGATCCCTCGAAAGCCCTTTACTCACCCACTGAGGGAAGGACATTTGGGTTAGTCTAGATTTTTGCTTTTGAGAATAGAGCTGCTATAAATATTCACGATCATGTTTTAAATTCTCTGGGGCACAAGCCCAAGGCTGTAATTGCTGGATCATATTGTACAAGCCTGTTTAATTTTTTAAGAAACTGCCAGTCTCTGTTCTAGAGCAGCTGTTCTGTTTTGCATCCCCCGTCTGAACAGAGAGGAGTTTCTCTGCCCTTGCTTGTGTCTCCGTGTTTGGGTTTTAGCCATTCTCGCCATGGTGCTCGCATTTGTGAGAGGACAGCTGACTGTCCAGGGAGTCAGTGGAGGCAGAATGAGGACTCTTTGCTTTTCTCGGGTTTGGTGACACATGCTATTGGCTTTATCAATTCTAGAAACTGCTGATGGCCTGGTAGGGAGGATTTTCCTGGCTTCACGTTGAGGCCTCCTGCTTTGTTCGTGGGTGGCCTGTCCACCCTGCCTGCATGTGACATCCTGCTTCTCTCTAGAAGCTTTTCAGCGGTGGCTGTCCCGTGCATGAGGCACCATTCAGAGTGTCTGGTGGAGGTGGCCCTGGGGTCTGTTAGGCCAGCTCTCCCTCGTGCTTTGACTTCTGCACACACAGGTGCACCTCTCAGTCTCTGAGATGTGTTTTCTCAGTCTGTTGGTCAGGTCTGAAGAACTGCAGAAGACCTGGAGGCCGGACAGCTTTCCTTGCTGCCATGGAAATCTGGCAGTTCTCCTTCTGGGCCAAAGAAAACAGGATCCACTTCCCTCACCCCCAGAGTCCAGCTGCGCCCCGGTGATATCTGCTCTTGAACTGCTGCTGCGGTCAGCTGAGGAGACGCTTGTGAGCTTTGCTTCCCTTTGGCCAACAGAAAATAACTCAGCAAAATGTAATTTTAGAAAGTAATGGTTGTTGTTTTTCCTGAGTTATACATGATCAATGTTAAAAAAATTAGAAAATAAAAGTGTGCAGGAGAAACCAGAAAGACTGGTTCCGCCCTGAGGTAGTGCTGTGATGAACATCCTGGAGCGTGTCCTTCTCAGAATTTTTACAGTGGGCATGTAAGTGCCCAGCTTCTGGCCCAGGTAGTGCGGTGGTGAGTGTCTGGAGCGTGTCCTGCTCAGCACTGTTTCAGTCGACGTATGAGAGTGCTCATTAGGCACCCCCCCACACCCCAGTCCAACCCCAGGCAGCATAGAGAGAGGTTTTTCTTGTTTCCCAGAGTGACAGCAGCAAAGCGATTGTTTTCATTTGGGTTTCTTTGATTACTTCCATGAGTGGACATTTTCCATATTCATATTGGTCATTTGTTTTTCTTTTGCGAGTTGCCTATAGTTTTTTATTTATTTATTTTTTTAAAGTTCTACTGTAAAGCTCATTCCTTCCATGTTTGAAAACATCCTTTTTATGCTCAGGGATCTAGTTGTCTGGTGCGTTTCACATGTTTGTCCAGTTGAGTTACTTTTATTCATGGCTTTTGCCCTGCCCATAGCGCCCTGTGCCTGCTCCTGGTCGATGTGCAGAGACTGCCCCCTCCCAGGAGTAGCCCACTGCAGGCCTGTCCCACACCTGGTGGAGATGCTAGGCCTGTCCCTCTTTCCCTTTTGGGAGTCAGTTGGGGGACTCAGAGAATTCTTGGCTGCCTAGGAAACCACGCCTTCCCTGTGAAGGGCTGCCTCTGGCTGTTAGCCTTGGATATTGAGCCCAGCAAGGCACACAGGCGAGGGACCATTCCTGCTGCTTTAAGGCCCATCTGTCCTTTATAAGCCACACCCTGAATACCAGAGTCCTTTCCATCCCTTGTAGTGGGAAGTTTCTCCTTGCCGGCCAGGCAATCGCTCACCCCTGGGCCAGGTTCCTGTCCTCCTCCTGGTGGGGACAGCTCTGGCTCACTCTTCATGGTGCTGTGGGTTCTTAAATTTCTAGTGTCTTCGAAAGTGTTGGAGCTGGAGGGCAGGCACTCCTGTGTGGGAAGTCCATCCAGTGCTGCTTCTCAGCGGAAGTCCTTCACAGGCAGAGTGTTTGGCTCAGTGCTTGAGCTTTCTTTGTTTCCTAGGATTTTTGCCTGCCCCCTTGGCCTTGTGGCGGGTTCGTGTCACTGTGGTCAGAGGAGCCGGGAGGGGTGTCGGGCACTTGCCCTGTTGTGTTGTTTTCCTGTGACTCGCTTTGCCCTGTCATGCTGTGGAGCCATGTATGCTGAGGCACATCCTCAGGCACTTGGGGAGTTCCCTCACAGGAAGCCACAGAGGCAAGCAGCTGCCTGGAAGACAGAGGTGACTTTGCTAGCATCTCCACCAAAAGTCGGAACTCAGTGCAAATGTGCAACTTGAATGGGATCAAGAAGCTAATTCTGATTTAGAGCCTGGTCTAAGAGAGGCCAGCAGCCTCTACTTGACTCTACTAAGGCTCTGGAGATTGCAGCATGGTGACTATGGCAGTCGCTCATACCTCTCAGTTCTTACACCTGGAAACCATGCTCATTCTAGGCGAGGTTGTCATAGGATTGGTCCTGAACTGGGGGTCCAGTGTGTTCCGATGTAATGTGTAAGAGATGAGCTAGAAACATCCTTTGTGGAAACCAACAGGCCAGGCCGCAGAGCCATATGTGTAGGCTGGATTTCCGGGGATGTTTAGGCTCATGATGGCCAGCCTGCTGGGACCAGGATCACTTGGAGAGTCGCACTTCAAGAATTTTCCACTGCAACAAAGCACAGTCCATGGCAGGAAGAGAGCAGTCATGAAAGCCCTCAGGTAAAGTGGATGACAGAGTTCTGCAAGTCAGAGCATCCGAGAAACTTTAAATATGTTTAAAATACTGGGAGAACTAAAGGAAAGCCCTCAATGAGCAGTGCTTAGGTAGAATTGAAAAGGACTTAAAGTGAAATCCTGAAAGTAACGTGCAGTTACGGAAACCAAGTAGAGTATAGCAGACTAGACGTGGCTAAAGAGAGCATCAGAAGTTGGAAGGCATCTGTAAGGAAGAGATAGAGATTGTGAAAGAGAAGGTAGGAGAGATGAAAATTGGAATAAAAGATGTAACATTCAGTAGGACAGAATGGAGAGAATGCAAGCAGGATAGTGTCTCAAGAAAAACTTCCTTCCTGAGATGTGGGAAGTTGATGAAAGACTGTCAAAGAAAGATCCAGTTCCAGACAGAATAAATAAAACAAAGTCACACATAGACACACAGAATGAAGGAGCAGAGCATCAAAAAGAAAGAGTGAAACTTCTAGGAGCTGCCAAGAAGGAGAGGCTGACCAGCTGGGAGGGCATGTGAGGGGGCCAGCTACCCGCGACTCAGCAGTGATGGGTCTTGTGGACCCACCTGGGCCACCGTGCTCTGGAGCAGGATGCTGCTTCCAAATAAAAGGGGTGGCAGGGGCAGGGAAGGAGGCCCGCTTCCTTAGAAAGGGGATGCCCAGTGTGGGGGCGCATTGGCTTCTATGAGGCATTTCCACCAGTCATGAAAGGTGAGATGGTGCTTATCTGACCTCCGTGGAAATGGATGTGGTGGGAGAAAGACCATTTCAATGATGAGAGCAGTTTCCAGACCTTTCCCAGTGTCTGGAAGTTTTGAACTACGGCTGTGTTTCTCATGTTCTTTTTCTTAGTGGAAAACTGAACCAAGGTAAAAGAAGATTAAAAAAACAAAATAAAATCTCTGCTTTTTTTCCCCATGAGAATTATATAGAGCCCATTATGGAAATACAGAAGGCCAGGAATTGAGCATGTTCCTTACACCTGGCATCTGGGTCTTTTACCAGTGGTGAGGTGGTGGGGAGCCTCCTGCAGGGCAGCTGCTCACCTCAGCCCCCAGGGCCTGATGCAAGGACACACAGGCTTTGGCAGAAGAAAGGTCTTCCCTTTTTGCCACTCCTGGAGTCCAAGGAGGAAGCTGCCAACAAAGTGTCATATTAGTGCATTTGTGGGGAGAGCACCTAGTTTTCATCAGATTGTTTAAGAGCTTAAAGGCCCTTCCAGGGGCTCCGTCCCCTTCATTCTGAGTTTTCCAAGTGCCTTCTGGTTTATGGGCAGTTGCAGCAGTTCAGGGAGAACAGCTGAGCTGGGTGCAGCCCCCAGCTTCCCTGGGCTGGACTGAGGGAATAGAGCTCTGCAAAGTCCCTGGTGCCTTGTGTTCGGCTCTTGGAGAAGTCAATTTCTTTGCTCTCTGTGGATGGCACTGTGTTTCATGACCCATGAAATGCCATGTGCCTGTGAGAGACCACTGCTGGGCTCCTTCCCTTTCCTAGCAGGCTGCTGAGTTGCCACCAGAATGATGGTAGAAGAAATGAAGTTGCAGAACCAGAGTAAACTGTCCTTTTTCTGGGTGGATGTACCCTATTCTCAATGGACATGGGCCTTCTCTGCTCTGTCCTTGGCTCTTTCCCCAGCTAGTCTCTTCAAAGCCCAGGGATGGAGAGTGGTTGGAGCTCCCTCCCCAGAACTGCCCAGAACCTCCCAACTCCCTTCTGGGCAGAGCTCACATGCACAGGTGGGGGACTGGCCCGGAGTGGGCAGTGGGGTGCACTTCTCACTCAGTTCAGTTCCAACTCAGATTCGCCCTCCCAGGTGGCAGGCATCTGCTTTTCCTCCGTCTGCTCTCCCGGGCACACGTGATGGTTGGCTTTCTCTTTATTATTTGCTCCCTTGGGACAGCCACCCTTCCCCGCTGGAGAAGCTGGATGAAGGGAGGGATTACTGCTAATTTGGATCCTGCATCAGTTGACCATGTGGAGCTGGGGACAGAATCTTGGGTCCCTCCCAGGAGAGGAGTCCACTCTAATTCCTGTTTTCACTGTACCCATGCCTCGTAAGCCTTGTCTTTCCTGCCTCATCCTAAACCTGACCACATCAGCTCCCTCGTCTTTACACAGACCGTACTTGTTCCCCCAGCCTTCTTCCGGTGTTGCTTACAGTGGCTGAGCACCCTTCTGCAAGCCATAGACCGCGCACTAGGAGCTGGGAATCTCACCGCCACTCTCTGCTGCACCCACACAGCCCAGGGCTGGCCCTGCCCGCATCTCCCACACCTGCTCTCCTTCACTTCCTGCCACATTATTCTCACTGACCATCACTCAGTCCCAACCCCTGTGTGGTTCCTGGAGCACAGTGAACACTCCAGAATAGTTCTGGACAGACTCATTTTGGGGGTTTTGTTCTGGCCCGTGGTCTGGATATGGCCCCCTGGAGCAGGCACCCCTTTGAAGCAGGAATGAGGGTCTCAGCCACTCTGACTGGAGGTGGCAGCGCCAGTCACATCCAGGGATGGTGGAACACTGTTTCAAATAAAGTACGCATTGCACATGCCTGGAAGTGCTTTGCTCCTCCTGTTTACTGAATAAACAACATCAAAGTAATTTTTAAAGAAAGAGTTAGAAAGGACAACATATCCCCAGTCTGCCTCTCAATGCTCGGCTCCGTCCCCCTTTTCCTTTTATGTAGATACATCTTCCTGACACACTTAAACTCAACATGGATTCATTTTATAGGTGTTTGTTTTTAACGTCTTTCTTTTCTTGAGGTCGGGTCTCTTTGTGTTGCCCAGGCTGACCTTGAATTTGACTCAAGTGATGCTTCCATCTTTGCCTCTGGAGTAACGCAGAACGTGCAAGGCATCGTAACCTGCTTAACCTCATTTTTAATGTAATTTTTTTATTTTTATTTATTTTTATTTTTTATTTATTTTTTTTTATAGAATTTCATATTTATTTTTTAGTTCTCGGCGGACACAACATCTTTATTGGTATGTGGTGCTGAGGATCGAACCCGGGCCGCACGCACTCCAGGCGAGTGCGCTACCAGTTGAGCCACATCCCCAGCCCATTTTTAATGTAATTTTTTTAAACAAAGCCGCCCCCGCTTAAAAAAATACTCTTTGTAGAAATTAAAAAAACATGAATAAGCTTAGAGAAAAAAATGTTTGATACATGTTAGCATGTTTGTAACTTTTTCCTTCGCATTTTTATAGTGTGTCTGGCCTTCAGGTTCTACACAGGGCCTTGTCACGTGTCATGCTAGTGACTGGCGAACAGATTCTTGCGGTTTTACCTTTCTATATCTAAGGCTGATCCGTGATTTGAATAGCCAAAGTGCTATCAGGCCACGTGGGCTAACACTCTGTCCTATGATGTCCCAGGCTTGTGGTTTCCTGATCCTGTGGCCACTTTGGTGGCCAGGGCTGGGGTCCTCAGCCTGGGTGTTGGGAAGCCTGTCCACATCTGGCAGAATGGACCTCACCAGGGTCTCCTGACCAATATCCATTTCCATGGTCTGCCTTTCCTCTTTTTGGCTCCTTTTTATAAAATATTTTTAGACATAGATGGACACATTTATTTATCTATTTACTGATTTATGTGGTACTGAGAATTGAACCCAGTGCCTCACACATGCTAGGCAGGCGCTCTACCACTGAGCCACCACCCCAACCCATCTTTTTGGCTCTTGATGGGGCATGCCGTGTAGTCATAGCCTTGAAATTGGAGATCATGGTATAAATTTGATATTTTAACTTAAGCAGCATTTTGTTCCTGGGATTCGAGAGCTCATTTGTGATATGTACATGTTCCTTCCCAAGTAATTTTGCCCTGGGAAAACGTGCTGTGATTCTTTTTCCTTTATTATGACTGTTGAACATTTTTCTTCCATAGATTGTACGTATTAATAAAATGGAAAACGCACACGGGTGAGCTTCCCGTTTTGGTCTTGTCTTTGCTGACAGACATTGTTTTCATTTCCTGACTGCTCAGGGGAAGCCTGAGTTTGCTGGTCTTGGTGAGGTGTGCTGACGCCACATTTGTTCAGGGAAGCTCACTTCATGATAGGAGTTGTATTAGCCACTGGCTGATTAGACAGTGTGCTCAAGGACATTCTTAAGTTTGGATCTAAAATACCAGAATGGATGGATTAGGCTGCATATTTGCACAATCATTTCAAAATTATTCTTGTAATGGCATGGAAAGATTTCCCAGGGTGGAGTGTTCGCAGCTGGGAAAACAGTTGTCGCTTTGAAGACATTTTCCCAGGCACAGAGCTTGCATCTCCTGCTGTTAGGAGCATGGGCAGGGTCTGGATTGACTGGCTGCTCCCGGAACCTTGCACTGGTCAGGGCAGCTTCACAGTGTCTGCGGGAGCACACTTGTACCGACTGGGAGAAGGACGGTGCTTCCCTTTGCCCCAGTGCCATCTGAATGCCATTGGGGAGATGCAGTATTAGAATATATGTGAGCCCTTGGAGGCCATCAGCTTCTCTGGCTAATGAGCTTTCTTTTGTGTGCATCAGTATTTTTAAAGGTTGGTAAATGAGGTTCGAAGCTGAGGCCTGGCCTTGGTGCTGACAGTCAGGTTTGGCCCACTAGTGCTGTACCTGCCTCCCCAGGCCTGTTGTGGGCCTAACAGCCCTGCCCATGCTCAGGTCAGTATAGCAGTCCCCTGAGTTAGGCCCTGTGGCCCACCTAATCTGCCCGAGTGTGTGAGCAGAGGCTGTTCCGCCAACCTTTGGGTGCTGTATCTATAGCCAGGGCAGATGCTAGGTGGGGTTGGTCATCAGGTGACACTGATACTCAAAACATGGTGCTTTCAGTAGGGCAGAAGTTTAACTTAAAGTTCAGGGTCAGGGCTTCGCTGCACCATGGCTTTGCAGGGGCCTGCTCCTTCCCTCGGACTGTTCTGCCACCACCTAGAGCCCATCGGAGCCTACTCTCATGCTGTTTGCAGGTGGGGGCAATCCCCTTCACTTCTGTGTCCCTCCTGTAAAGTGGGGACAGCTGCAGGCCCGTGTCAGTATCAGGCAGATCCCATGAGGCAGAGCGTGTGGGAGGCAGAACACAGCACTTGCATACAGTGGGTCCCAGGTGAAGATGTGGTCTGAATTTCTTGCCTCTTGGGTTCCGTACCAGGAAGCCAGGCTTTGTCAGCTGTCCTACCTGCAGCTGTCTAGCAACACAGTGACCTTTGGTAGTTGGAGTGGAAGTAAAGGAGTGTTTATGATGACAGCCTGTTCACCACAGAGACCCTAGACTACAGTGTGCCGTTCCAGCCTCCACTGCACTGATGGCGCCTGATTCTTTAAATCAGTACGGTGAGTTGTGCCTTCTGTGTGTGGCTCTTTTCATAACTGCACCTGACAGAAGTCTTTAGCACAGGGATAAAGTTCCCGCGTGGGCCCAATGTGACCCCTTTCCTTTGCCTGCAGTTCAGTGCAGTTCTCTTCATCCTAAGTGACTGATTCATGGAGGCTCGGCTGTGTGAAGGTGAACTTAAGTGGGCTAGGTTCACAGAGCACCGTGCCTGTGGACTAGGAAGGAGTTCTAGAATGAGTCTCATTGGCAGCCATGGAAGCATTGTTCCGGTGGCCTGTAGTATTCATACCTTTTTGCCTGGGAAGATGTGTCATCCAGCCCCCAGAAAGGAGGTCCCAAGTTGACCAGAACAGGCCTGTGGGTGACACATGTTGGGTGTGCGTGCAGATGTATGTGCCTGTGTGCATGTGTGGACCCTGCAGACGTCCAGTGCTCTTGGTCCTCCCGCACAGTACTCTGATTCTGCCTGGTCGTGGCTGTGCGCTCTTCCGGCCTGAACGGGCTGTGTCCTGCTCTGTGAGGTCCCTGCCTCTGAAGCCCAGCACTGCTGTCCTTGAGTGCTTCTGCATCCTCGAGCTGCTTGTTGGGTCCGGATGTGGCAGCTCCTGTCCGGGTTCCCTCTGGTGCCATGTCGCCAGCATGTCTGAAGAGGGACTGTGGGTTTGTGACTAGGGAGGGAGGTTGGAGATGTTTCCATGCATCTCTAAATTGAGTTTCCCTGCAGTGCGTATTTGGTAAGAGATCTAATATCTGGCATTTTCTTTCTTCCTGTCCCTGAACACTTCCTCCAGACAAGTGCAGCCACAAGTCCCACACTGTCAGTTTATCCAGACAAGCAGTTTGAAAAAGAGCTGTGACGAGACTTGCACAGCATTATGGAACTGTGTTTCTAGGAAGATAGAACTGTGTTCAAGATGGCAGACCAGGGAAGTTGCCTTCCCTGGCACAGGGCCGAGCGGGCCGGGCACAGGGCACCTCCTCCTGCTGGGAGCCTCGTAGCCGGCACAGCTTGCCCTGTAATGGTCTGCAGGGGGCGGCAGGTGGTCTCCTTGGGATAAACTAGTTGTAGAAAACTCACTATCTTGATTTGCTTTTACAGCTATGAGTTACCCATTACAGGTAGATTAAACTTCAAGGGTTTTAAGGGAAGATTATTTACCTTGGAGTGGAGGGTGAGGGGGAAGCCCACGACATTTGGGGGGCTAAGCTGTCTTTGAGGGATGTTGGTAGGAAGGCTCAGTCCCTGGGTGCCACTGTGGTAGAGGCTTCCTAGGGGACTGTGGGGGGGGGGGCTGTAGAGTATGAGTAACACTAGAGGAGGAACCGGCCACAGGGCCAGCCACACTCTCTAAGTTGCTGAGGGCTCCTGATATCCCTAGGCATGGGCTGGTGTGGAGTTAAGGGAGGTCACCAGGAGCCTGGTCTCGTCCCCTTTTCCTTTGTTGGCAAATGACTTTTGCCGTTCACTGGTTTACGCATGCCTCTCTTTCCTCAGTCAAGTTCACCTGCTTCAGGGAGGTTTTCTTCTCCAGATGGCTCTGACTTAGCAGTTGTGATTCAGCAGGGCTTTATTTATGCTGCAGACGGGCATGATATAACATAGGCTTCCCTTCTCCCCCTGCTTTACTGTAAAATGCACAAATAGAAGAGTGTGTACCACTTCCACGAAGTGCCCCCCAGGCTGAGACGGGAGGCTGTGCTGTCTCTTCCCGGCCATGTCCTTGCTTTCCCCAGGGTTTATTTCCAACGCGTGCATCCCAGAAATACATTTGGCTTTGCTTGTATTTGAGCTTTATGTGGATGGAGATGTTTTGTTTTGGTTTTTGGTACCGGAAATTGAACTCAGGGGCACATGACCACTGAGCCACATCCCCAGCTCTATTTTGTATTTTATTTAGAGACAGGGTCTCACTGAATTGCTTAGCATCTCGCTTTTGCTGAGGCTGGCTTTGAACTCGCCATCCTCCTGCCTCAGCCTCCCGAGCTGCTGGGATTACAGGTGTGTGCCACCCTGCCTGGCAATGTAGATGTATTATGCATTTTTTTCTTTTGTATTTTACTGCTTTGGCTACATTTTGTATTAGGCATGCTGTTGTGTCTAGCTCTGAATTACTCATTTTTATTGGTATGTGAGTATACCATAGTTTATCTGTTTTTCTATTCATCTGAATATTTTTAATCTTTGGCAGTTATAAATAATGCTGCGAAGAATGATCATGTATATCCTATCAGACAGGTGTATGGGCTCCTCTCAGGGACATACCTAGGGTGGGATCATAGTGTTAGGGCTGTGAATCTTCATCTCTACTACATAAAACAACTGAGTTATCTAACGCAGAATATAATGGCTAAAAGAACAAATGCGTAGATGGAAATCCGGATGTGTCTCAGCCAGGCCTTTCAACTCACAAAGGAAGTCAAGGGTTGTCCAGGGCTGAGCTGGTTGGAGCGCTCAACTGGGGTTGGTCTGCTTTCAGCCTCTTTATGGGTACTGGTAGGATCTGATTCCTGTAAGGTTATTATACTGAGGGCTGCAGGTCCTTGCTGGCCCTTGGCCAGGGCTGCCCTCAGTTCTTCCACATGGACCTCTCCTTAGGGAGCTCCCAGTTAGCAACTGACTTCATCAGAGGGGGAGAGGGGAGAATGCAAAGATAAAAGTCCCAATCTCAGAAGTGATGTCCTATCCCCCTTGCCGAATTGTTTTCTAGTGGCATTTTGCCAGGTGCAGTTCACTCCTGGGGAGGGGATCGTCCGGGGTGTGACTGCCAAGAGGCAGGTCATAGGGAGTCTCGTAGAAGCAGTCAGCACACATCCCTGTGTTCCCTGAAGCTGGTCATGCCAGTTAACACCTCAGCAGCAACAGATGAAAGTGCATGCCTTGCTGTTGCCTTGGCAACATGGGATGGCCAGGCTTTTATAATCTTATGCATGCTAGTAGCAGTCATCATGGGCGGGTTTGTGCAACAGTGTGTGTGAGCGTCTGTGCCTGTACATATCTCTGCATGTGCATGTTGTGTGCACACCTGTCTGCATTTGTGCTTGTCTCTGTGGGCATGTGTGCATGCGTTTTTCTGTGTGTGTGTGTGTGTGTGTGTGTGTGTGTGTGTGTGCGCGCGCGCGCGCGCGCGCGCCTATGTGTGTCTGGGTGCATGCATGTGTGTGTACATCTATGCTGACTGAGAAAAGTTGATAGGGCCTAGTGTCATCTGTATCTGAGCTGGTGTTCCTGCTAATGCAGTGTGTTCTGGGCGCCACAGTGAGCGTGCTGTTGTAAGTACATACTCCGGGTCTCTAGATACTCCCCTCCACTGTCCAGCTCGCTTCTGGAGGTTGTCCTGAGTTCCAGAGGTCCTTTCAGCTTGACATGCCTTTAAGATGTTGATCAGTGTGTGTTGCCCACCCAGCAGGCGAAAGCTGGCCTGCCCAGCCAGAGGCTAGTCTGTGGAACTCTCTGGGAGGTGTCTGGCCTTGGGGGTTTGTTTTAGCCAGTGCAGCTTGAGCTCCTGAGGGTAGCTCAGGAGGAGGAGGAGAAGTGGGCTGTGTTGGTTCTCCTCATTCCTGGAAAATGACTGCTTTTGAGTCAACAAAGAAGGACACTGTGTTCATTCCCAAGAATGTCCCATGTGAGTGAGGTCCACCTCCTTCTTTTGCTGTCGCTTCCCTGAGGTGATGTGATGCCCCCTGGGGATATGGCCCTTACCTCTGCTTGGTTAATGCTATGAGGAGGTGTGTGGCCCAGGGGACCAGCTGTGGCTGCCATGTATCCATTGAGCAGGTGCTTGCTGAAGGCCCCAGTGCAGGTTGTGTTGGGGATTTCACAGGAGCTTGCACTGTCCTTCCTCAGGGCGCTGAGGTTGCAGTGGGGAAGGCAGACGCTCAGGTGGGAATCGGCGCAGGAGGCTGGAGGTAGCCAGAATGTTAGGCAACATCCTGCAGGGGAGGAGGAAGGAACAGCAACTTTGCTATGAAGCCGCCCACTCAATTGTATTTTCTCCCTGGAGAGGCTGCGTATCAGCCCGTGTGCTCAGCAGAGCCAGCCGCTGGGCCTGGAGCTGGGCCTGGAGCTCCAGGACCCAACAGCTGATTTTTTGCGATAAGTTTTGGATAAACTCCACCCCAGTGTGAAGGCTTAGAAACACAGGCAGGCTTGGTGCACTTTTGTGTTCTGTGTCCCTTTGACTCTTAAAACCCTTATTGGCAGATGGGACCCCACCCACTTAAGCAGGGCAGCAGTGAGATGAGCTCAACACTGACGTCTTCCTACACACAGCCTGGGTGCACAGGCGAGGCTGTGGTTGTGAGCAGACATATGCGCCTGTTTGAGTGTCAGCTCCGGGCTATCCTGGGAACCCTGGTAGACTGCTCAGCTTGTGCTGCTCAGAAGTAGTACCATGGCTGGCTGGGCAGCCCTCGAGCAGCCTTGGTGGCCATCCCTCAGCTGTGGAGGGGCCTGCCTAGAACCCACTGGGCCTCAGGGCCCATCCAGCTATGCCGGGACCTTTGCCCTCACTTCTCTGTGCTACCTAGCCTTCTGCCCAGAGCTCATTCCTGGAGGACTTGCTGATTGATTGTAGGCCGGCAGTTTTCCTTTTAGGGGCCATGGTCTTTGCCTATGAGGGAGACGAACTTGGAAAACATATTTTTCTGTGACAACTCCAAGTGGAACCCAGGAGTCTGAGGACACTGTGGAGAGTGAGCGTCCTGGGACGTAATGGCTGTTCATGGTGACCCTCTCCCTCCCTCTCTCTCCCCTCCCTTAGTTCCCGTGCAAGGCGGACTCGCTGGCTCCCCACCCTCCCAATAGTCCGGAAGGCAAAGCGCATTAAATCTGTAACAGGCGGAACTTCCCCAAGCCTCTGTTGATCATTTGCAGGAAGATGGAGCCGGAAACCCCCAAGGTCCCAGCTTCTTCTGTGATCTGACCAGGGAACAAGCACTTGTGTGTGTCCATGTGTCTGTTCGCCTTGGGTCTCTACTGTTCCCAGGGATGCTGGTCACAACTGTGATCTACAGGGTGGCAGTGCTGTGGGATGGTTCAGTGATAAGCCTTGTTTTTAGATTTCTGAGCACATCACTGGTGAAAGTGTCTAAGTAATTGAAATGATATTGTTGACTCCTTTCTGTCCTTGGTCACTCCTGAAGTGTGCACCTACGGGGGCAGCGGGGCCAGTCTGTGCAGGTCCCCTAGGACAGTGCCCAGCAGGAAGGAGAACTGGGCATAGCCATTGTCTGAGATTCTGGAGAATGATTAACTACATTCAGCTTTAAATTTTACCAAAGTTCTTTTTCTCTATTTTTAATTATCAAAATAGACCCCAGATAATTAGCTTGCCACTGTGGAAAAGAACATAAAGCTTGAATCACTAGCAATAAGTGAGGAGAGAAAACTAGGAGTTTTACAGTAAATGCTAGCAGGCAGCTCCTGGGACTCCAGAGGGATGCTGGGCATCTCCCTGTGTGGGGTATGAATGAGAATGAGAATGAGAAGCAATTAGGGAACATTGACTTTTGGGACGTACCTTCACGCCATGAACTCACCCTCTAAAGGGTCACAGCTAAGATGGACATCCACCTCCACAGCCGTGTTGGAGCACCTTCTCTGTCCTCAGGGGCAGCTCTGGGCTCCCTTGCAATCTCCTTTCCCCTCTGTGGCCCTGGCAGCCCCTTCCTGCCTCTGGATTTGCCCACTCTGGATACTTCGTATAAGAGGAATTACACAAATGTGGGCTTCTGTGTCTCGCTTCTTTCGCAGTAGGTTTTCTAGGTTTGCCTGCATTGTTTTGTCCCCTGACCCCGTGATATCCCCAGAATGCTTTCCCCTCCTTGTGGTGGATCATCTCATCTAGAGTCTTCATCGCATATAATTGTCCCCTCTCTCTTCTCCTGACTTTAGAAGAATTGTTCACGCTTATCTCTTTTTTTAATCTTTTTTTAATATTTATTTTTGCAGTTGGACACCATACCTTTATTCCATTCATTTTATTTTTATGTGGAGCTGAGGATCGAACCCAGGGCCCCACGCATGCCAGGTGAGCGTTCTACCGCAGAGCCACAGTCCCAGCCCCTCCAAGCTTATCTCTTATGACATTTTCATTTTTTGTGAATTGGCTTCTTTTCATCATTTTGGGTTTTTCTAGTATTTGCTCCTGATTAGACTCAGTATGTACCCTTAGATTAGGACATTAGAGACATTTTGTCCTTCTCAGGGTGTCACAGCTGGGCTTTTTCCTCTTGGTGATGTTCATGTTACCACTCAGTGAAGGGCTGTCCCATCTCTGCTGTGTAGTGACTTTCCCTTGCTTTAACGAGCAGTCTGTGGGAGCTCTGCAAATACCCCACTGCTCCTGGAGTGCCTCCTTTGGGGGTTCTTGGCCTGTTCCAGTCTCACAGTAAAAGCTGCAAAGGGAGGAGTCCGTCCCCCCGCCCCTCTTCTGCCCCTGCCCCCCAGCAGTCCCTCCTCAGTTATAGGCCATTTTTTTCCCATAACCAAAAATTCCCACATTTTTCACAAACTCTATTTATTATTATCTTTTTATATGTTGCTTATTTAAATTATGTTTGTTTGCTTGTTTATTATTAGAATGGGCTCAGGATTCTTTTTAGTAGTTTCTAATTATTATTAACTTTTTGGGGGGGTACTGGAGATTGAACCTAGGGATGCTTCACCACTGAGCCACAGCCACAACCCTTTTTTATATTTTTCTTAGAGACAAGGACTTGCTGAGTTTCTTAGGGCCTTGCTAAGTTGCTGAGGCTGGCTTTGAACTCACAACCTTTCTGTCTTAGCCTCCCAAGTTGCTGGGATTACAGGCATGCACCACTGTGCTCAACTTTTATTAAGTCTTCTTAATCCTCCTAGCTCAGATTTTCCCGGATTTGGCCAGTGGGAATCCTTTGGGCCATCTCCTATGTCCTCTGGTTATGATTTTGACATTCTCGCACCTGGAGAGTCTCACAAATGGAGATCCACCTGCTTTGCTGCATTCCCATGGGGTTCTTGAGTCCCCCTCTGCTTCCTGTGTGCTTCTGCCTCCCTTGTCCTGCGAGAACTCTGTCTTCAGGAGCATCAGCACATTTCCCCTTGTGCTCACTCACAAAGCAGTTCCACGCTGTGTGCCACGCTGCGGAGAAGAGCCTGTTGAGAGTCTCCCTCAGCCCTCCTCCCCACCCTTCCTCCAGGACTGAAGGTGTGTGTGCCAGGGAGGTGTAATAGATGGCATGCCACCATTCCTCACCAGGCCTGGGAGCCGGGAAGGACAAGGTCATGGTCAAGAGTTAATTGTTGCACACAAAGAAAGTGATGGACTCCTGGTCAGTGCTCATCAGGTGTTTTCCACGTGCTTACAGCTGTGGACTCTCCAGCCCGTCGCAGGGTTTAAACTACATTATTGTGCGGGAGAGTTGGGTTACCAGGAAGCAACAAAGCAATTAAAACGCCTTGATTTTATCTTGTGGTGTTCCTGCCCCAAATAATCAAGTTAGCCTCAGCTCTCAGACAGATGACTTGAGAAGGGCTGGGCGGGGTGTGCAGAACCCTGCGGGGCTTCTGACCTCTGCTCTGCCCATCACACAGACGCAGAGGAGACTTCAGGGGCACCAGGCCCAGCCTCTGGCTCTGGAGGGTCCCATTTCATTAGGGAAGTCCTCTGCCTTGTGCTCACCCTTGTAGCTATCCATCCCACTGACTCTCAGCAGTTCTGCCAGTTTCTCAGCTGGGGAAGTGTGCTTCGAGTGTTGGCACAGGAGCTGCGCTATAGCCTCATGTGGCCCTTGCCCATGGCAGACCTGCTTGAGGAAACCTGATCATCAGGAGCCTCAGGCAGAAGGCTGCGTAGGAGTGAGTGGGGACAGCTGCGTGCAGGAAGGGGTGGACCTGTTCTGCATGGCCAGTCTGCAGGTGGCTTCTGCTGCAGCCCAGAGAAGTGCTCTAGAGTTCTGGCCCCAGGGACCGGTGCCTTGGAAGGATGGCTCCCCTCCCACCGTGGATATTTCGGGGCCTTGGGCAGAAGCAGCTGCATTTAGAGTCCCCCCGGGAGGTCTCCCTCCTGCCTTCCCTGAACTTGCTGGAGATGAAGCTGCAAAGGAGAGGGCTCAGCCTTAGGTGACGCCAGGGTGCCCAGAGCTCTCCGGCTCTGCACTTGCCGCACTGAGTACTTTTGCTTTTAGCATCAGGGTTGCTGCTTGCTGCAGAGAAAGGATCATGGCTTTGGAGAGACCGAGGTTCGGTTCCTGGCTGCACCATTTCATATCTAAGGATTTGAGGGTCATAGATTCTCACTCTTATTCCTTGAGTCTTCCCACCCCACCCATCAGAGCTAAGAGTGAGTGTTGGGTCTCTGTGACTGTGTTTGGGGCTTCTGTGCACCAATTTTCAAGCTGGGATAAGGGGTGAATGGCTGTGGTGCCTTGCTCAGTGGTAGGCACCAGCGCTGTCTCCTTCTTGCAGTCTGGATTGGGTTTGGATTGTTACCATCACTGAGTGGAGCCGGGGAACTCGGATCACACACTCGTCTTATAAAAGCAACATCCTGTCAGAGTTTGCAGTGCTGATTCTTGGGCACCACTGCCAGCGGTGCCCTATGTGCCCTGGAGGAGCACCGTGTGGGCCCAAAGCATAGGGTATGAAAAGCGTCTTGGGACCTTGTTCCTCCAGCACAGGGACCTCACTTGTGGTGTTTGCACCCTCTGCAGGTGCCAGCTCGAGGGACGGCTTGGCCTCCTGTAGAGGTTGTCTGCCTATTGCTAGACCCCTTGATTTGTGGGGACAGTCCTGGAAGAGGTCTGCTGTGTCCTGCTCATGTGGGATTTGGAGTGCTGGAGATGCCACTGCTTGGTCTCAGTCTGGGACAAATAGTCTCCTCTTTGGAGGAGTGTTGCTCCCTGGTGACGAGCACAGAGAATCCAAGCCCTGCAGCCTGTTGGAGCCAGGCCTGCCGCACCCATCCATGCACAGATTGTGTCCCACAGGGTGCCAAGGGGAGTTCTCTTGGGTGCTCTGTGTGATTTCTTTTTTTTTTTTTTTAAACTGGGTCACCTTTTACCTTAAATATATGTTATCAGAAATAAAAAGTAGTACCATAGTTTAAATGGTACTAACATGCAAATTATTGAGACAAAGTGGTCTTTTTCTTTGTTAACCATATTACCTTGTGTTCTTTGGGAGGCTTGAGCTCCTGAGGGGCCTCTAGATGTGGGCAGAGAATGGAGGAGAACCTGGCACAGCTTTATCTGGTGACAGAACAGGACAGGGAGTCCTCCCAGTTGGCCCCGCGAGTGCTCGGAGTGCCTGCCAACCCCGGGGTGCATCTCACAGCCGAGAGCCTTCTCGACATTGGACAAGTCTGCTTATGCAGATGCCTGGACAAGGCTGAGCTCTGCCTTCTGTGTTGGTAATAAGATGCACTTGGTGCCTGGAGACGATGCAGCGTGCATGTCAGACTGCAGCATCTGGATATCCCGCGAAGGCCAGGAGGTGTCCAGCTGGCAGGGTCTGGACGTTGGCCTTGCGGGAGAGTTCTTCAGGTGGGACCTGAGTTTGCAAAACCGTGGGGCTGTGGCTCTTTCTGAGAGCCCCCTCCCCCAGCCCTGTCTCACACTACTTAGGGAACTGCTTAGAGCATTTCAGAGAATCAACACATAACATTTTATTGACATACACTGAACATTATCAGCAATAGTTAGATTTGTTTTAAAATATATTTTATTGGGAACTGCTAAAGTTGCCATCATCATTGTTCCCACTATTATTTTGTAGAGACAGATTTTTCAGCCACACACGCCAGAGTATTTCTCCGTGTATCCCATTAACTGCACGAAGTTCTCGTGGTCTCATCCCACATTCACATAATTGCCAAGTCTGTTGTAAACAAATGCACGTCTAAACACATCTCCGAGCAGGTATTTCATGAAATGAGACCCTTTCTAGCTCCATGCAGGTCTCTCGGGTGTTAGGAGCGGGAGCCGGGGGCGGGCAGCATTCCTAGAGACGAAGGATGCTCAGGTGTGTGCAGGACACTTTTTTCTTTTCCCCTTTGACTCAGGGTGGACTAGTTTGCATGTGCATAGTGAGTTGCACATCTCAGACATCAGATCCAGTTTAGGTCTGTTGAGCAGATTCTGTCTCCAGACTTCCTTTTCCCCCTGGGTTTCAGGTGTGCTGCGGATTTATCTGTAACTAAGATGCTTCACCCAGAAGGCCTCCCTCCTTTTGGCTTTTGGTCAATGGCAGAATCACTTTCCACTGGGGAAATAGTACGGTAGAAAGAGCTGAGTGATAAGCTGGTTCTGGTGTTCTTGGAGGTCAGAGTCACATGACCTATGGTCGTGAGCACTGGGATGGGTGCAAGTCTGTGAGCAGGATGAAATCAGGAAGGGCTGGAGCGAGGTTCCCCAGCAACCCAGATGGGGTGACCCTTGTGAGGCATTGAAGTTTGGGAGCGTGACTTGACCTGTGCCTCCGGCCCACCTTGCCCTGGGTGTGTACAGTCCTTGTGACTAGTGCCACAGCTGGGTCCCTGCCGGGGAGGCCTGTCACACAGCACTGCTGAACTTGACATCCGACTGCTCGGTGCTGTCCGGAATGACTGCCTTCAAGGCGGCGTGGCAGAAGCGGTTCAGAGCTGGCAGGTTTGTCTTCTGCTCCACGTACAGCCTCAGTTTGTCCCTGAAGGTCTCCCCAAGGAAACTGTAGATGAGGGGGTTCAGACAGCTGTTGGAGAAAGCTGCGAGGTTGACGATGTGGCCGGTCAGGGGGTAGGCATGGCGGAAGGACTGTTTGCAGGGAGCAGCCCCCGGCTGGGTGCGCTGTAGGAGGTGGACGCTGATGAAGACGTTTTCCGGCAGCCAGCAGATGAAGAAGACCAGGACCACGGCGAAGATCATGCGGAGCGCTTTCTGCCTCCGGGGGCGCAGGCCTCGGTGCTTGTGGGCTTTGATAAGGACACGGACGATGAGGGAATAGCAGAGCCCGATGATGGCGAAGGGAATGATGAACCCCAGGGTGACCTCCAGCCACTGCACCTCCCTGACGTCCGCAAAGCAGAAGCAGACCTCCTCCGTGTGCTGCAGGTGGACGGCCGTGAAGGGCACCAGGGTGGCCGAGACGGAGGCCATCCAGATGAGACCGCAGCTCAGCCTGGCATGGTGCTTCGTTCGGAAGAGACTGGAGCGCATGGCTTTTGCCAGTGCGATGTACCTGTCAAAGCTCATCCAGGTGAGGAAGAAGACACTGCTGTACATGTTGATCTGCAGGAAGAGAGACATGAAGGTGCAGAGCACGGCAATGTCATAGTACTGCTCGTCCAGGTTGAATACCTCGATCAGGGAGTCGGCCACCAGGATGAGGTCTGCGGCCGCCAGGTTGATGAAGTACAGGTCGGGGATCGTCATCTTCTCACGGAAACTGATGTTCACCACCAGGATCAGAATGTTCCCCACAAAACCAATGGGAAACAGGAAGATGGTGTAAAGACAGGAGAGAAAGAGGCCAATGACATACTGCTGGTGCTCAGAGAGGTCCCCCGTCTGGTTCACCAGGGCAGTGCCTTGTAGCGGAAGAGACAGGTTGAGTTCTGGGGAGGTGCTGTTGGAGTCTGCCAGCTGTGTGGTACCTGGGTAAATCTCCATGCCAAAACTGTGGGCTGGAGAGGTCACATCCATGTTGCCACTGTGCTGTCTTCAGCATTTGCCAGAAGGGTCACAGAAATCAGTTTGCAGCGGTGGCTCCATCTTTAGAGAGAGAGGTGATTCTCTCTGCAGAGAGCTGGACATTTGGGTTTGACAGCTGTAGAAAGTTGAATGCACAGGTGCAGTTGGTCTGCAGCAGAAGCCGGCTCGTGGCTAGTGGGGCACTTGGCACTCTGGTCGGCGGAGCTGGCTCATGGCTGGAAGACGCCGTACACACTTACCATCTGGACACCAAGGAGAGGCAGACAGGACAGGACAGAGCTGAGGTGTCGTAGGTCACAGAGCAGTAGAGAGAGGCCAGAACTCTAGGTTTCGTTGTCTTGGGGAGATGGTTGTCCCTGAACTGAAGGAGAAGAAATAAATGTGGAAAACGTCCTGTCTCTTCCCCAGGGGTTCCCATGCTTGCCTGGTTTAAATTGGAGACGGGCCATGAGTCATCCCCAGATGCAGTGAGTGGGTCACAGGCAGATAGCAGGCTCATGAAGTAGTGTGGGTATTGAGTATGGGAATCTTAGGAAAACTACCGTTTGTTGGGACAGGAAATAAAATTTATTTCAGCAGCTGTTGGAAAGAGAAATAACATGGGAAGGGAAAAACCCAGCTTTTTTTTTTTTTCTTTTTCTTTTTTCCCCCTGAAAGGTAATGGACCCAGAAAACCTAGTGGAATCTGAGCAAAGTTCTTTTCTCTTGCAATAAAATAGGCAAAAGAAATCCAGCTTTTTTTTTTTTTTTTTTTTTTTTTTTTTGGTAATGCTACTACTAACTTGAGTGCCAGAAATGAAACTATTTTCTATAATATAGAATGAAAGAGAATAAGGAATAAAAATGGTCATTGTTTAAGAAATAATGTTAGCTGGGTGTAGTCCCAGCTACTCAGACTGAGGAAGGAGAATCGCTTGAGCCCAGGAGTTTGAGGCCAGACTGTGACACAGGACACCCTGTCCCCAGGGAGGGAGGGAGGGAAGGAGGAAGGATGAAAATGTTATTCAGTTATTTGTAAAATGTTATTTAACCAATTATGTAAAGCCCAGTTTATTTTTGTAATGCTGTTTTAGCATAGAAACTGGGTAAAGACGGGGACGTGGAGGTGCCACAGGGTTTCCTGTGGCTTACTTGACTCCTGTGCCCCTGAAGTTCTCTGGAGCAACCAGGGTTTTCAGCTGGCACATTGGCAACGTCTGGAGACGCCTGGAAATGTGGCGGTGTCCCAGCTGGGGCGGGGGAGCATCTAGCCGTTGGAGGCCAGGGATGCTGCTGAGCATCCAACAGTGCACAGGACAGCCCCCTCCCCAGCAAAAGATTTCTGGCCTGAGCGTCAGTGTCTGAGGGCGAGAAGCCTGGTGTCAACTGACCTGCCTCAGGAAGATGGTTTGGGTTGTTTTTCTTTTGGAATTTTGTTTCATTCTTTGAGGTCATTGGGCATCATTTTGAAGTGTTGCAAGACCAGACTAGAGATTTACTGACCTATCTCGTGAAAATACTGCTAAGAAAAAAGGAAAATAAGGAAGAACAGATCTCTGCCATGGCGCAGATATGATTTTGAGGGTGTTCAATAACCGTTGCCGAGCAGGGGTTGATGGATTTGCTTGTATTGGTTATTTTACATTCTTTATTCATCTTTAATAAGTAGTACCAATTTGAGCAGTGTAAATGTCACTGTTCTGAGATTCCATCTGTAATATTGAAAGCCTCTGGATTTAATTTCTTTTTAAAAACTGCCCAGGGCACTAGTTCTGTTCTTTGAATGTGGAAATTCTGGCAGGTATCAGACTGCAGTTGGAGAGGGCAGTTTAAAGGTGAGCAGACCCTTGACACAGGTGCCTTCTCTTCCCTACACTACTGAGTAAACTCTAGGGAACAGGTTAAAATAAGCCCTTTGTTTCTTTTCCATGTAAATGGAGTCTTTCATCCTTAACCAACACTGCTATTGTATAATGGTCTACAGAGAAGATACGGGAACTTGCTATGAAATTTACAGCATCCTTATTAAAGTTGGCTATGAACTGAAAATCTAAAAGTGGGTGCTAAATAGTTCTGTATCGTTTTGTTTCAAGTTTCTCCTGCTTGTCCAGATCTGGGAAAACGACACTACACTTCTTCAGCTCTGTTACCCTTATCTTTACATGGGGGCATCGGCCCACCATGACTTTCTGAGTCGACAGTAGTGACCATAGTACCAAGTTACCAGGAGAGCCTCGAAACAAGGCACATCTGGCTTGGACCCAGGGCTCGCTGCGTGTGGTCACGCCCAGGTGTCTCCTCTGGAGGGTGGAAGCTGGTGCTACTCCTTGGAAGGTACAGTGGTATGGACATGCCTCCTGCTGTCCCCTCACAGGACTAGGGTTTCCCTCCCAGGACTGTGACCTCGTTTGACCCTAGCAGCTAGTGTGCAGTACCACCCAGATCCCAAAACCCACAGGCGGGGGTGCAAGTCTTACCTGAGCTGCTTGGGTTCTCTTGCACCCCTCAGGGGTTTGCTGGAGGCGCACTTGACACTTGCCTGCAGTGGTGAGATCCTGGACTTGCAAGGAATCCGTGGGAGAGAAAAAGAGAAGACCCCTCCAGGGAGGCCTGGCGGGAAGGTTCCCCAGGAAGCGCTTGAACCAGCTCCTGTGGCTGTCTGAGGCGCAGTCTGGTCCCCTTGGCACTGGGCCGGCTTTATAGGCTTCCCAGGGCTGCTCACTGGGCTCTGGCCGCTCCCTTGAAGGCCAGCATTAACCCTTTTTTTGCTGGCCTTTTTCCCCCACACTTTAACAATGAGCACAGCCCCACTAAGCATGGTTTTATGGAAGTTTCCAGTGTGACTGGTTTTCTTCACCCAGTGACACCTTTTTTTCTTTCTCTCTCTTTTTTTTAGTTTGAAGGGATTATAATAGATATTATGATCATTTGTTGAAACAAGCAACAGTATTCTTTCTTCTTTTAGCAGCTTACTGGCTTTAAAACTAAACACTGAATTTCAAAAGTTAACATAGTAATAAGCATGTGAATAATACATAGAAAATTTATGACTTCACCAAGACATTTGTGGAAAGAAATTTAAACACAAGAAGTAGCAGGTATTTGGTAAGAAATCGGTAAAACAGGTGGCTTTCTGCTCTAATCATTGACCACCCTTCTCTCCTCTGGTGCTTGGGAGCCGTCTGGGGCATGGATGCCTGATCAGGTCTTCCCTACCATCACTCCCGCTCCCAAAGTCCTAGTGACCGAATGGCTGTGTGTCTGGCTGCTATCTCTGACTTCCCACCTCCTGTTGTTGGAGTTTGTCCTCAGTTTTGGAGGAAGATTGGCCATGCAGCTCCAGAGCAGAGACCAGTGCCAGGCACTGTCCAAGGCTCTTGGGTACCACAGGCCTGAGCTGCCCTGGCTCATAAATAACATTTTAGGTGATCTTATTTATGCTTCCTTCTTGGTGTCTTTTTATCTTTTGATTTTTTTTTGGAGCTGTGAACTTGAACACTGAGTGACCTTTTATGCACTGATCAACAAGGTGGCTGTGGTTGAGGATAAGTGGGAGCCAGCGCATCCTCCTCCCACAGTGCTGCCACAGGCTTGGAGAGGCAGGCACCCTTGCAGGTGGGACCCTGACAGTGCCATGCACCTCCGTGAATGTGGGCCCGGCCACTTGCTGCCCCGTGAGCTTTCTCTTCTCTATAGAGCCTGTTGAAAATGCACTTCAAGGTGTTCCGTATGATGCTGACTTAAAATCTTGCAGGTATCTTGGGAAATGTATGCATATTTTAAAACAGAGGACCGTCTTAAAAATTTTATGGAAAAATACTAATCCTCTGGTGAAGAACTGTAGAAATTCGGACTCTTAATATGTTAACTTTTAAAAATTTGAATGGCATGATAAAATAAAGAGCTGATTGGCTCTCCATCTTTTGACCAGCTGCAAAGTCAAGATGATTTCAACATTAAGAATGCCCATGACACCATTTTGAAAGAAACAAGTCATGAGAAAGTGCAGCTTCCTCTTGAATTAAATAAATAAAATAAAACCTAAACCTCGAAATAGCCGAGGCATGCCACTTAAAAATAGCCATTCCCTGCTCTTGCAAACCCATGGCTCAGGGCTCAGGGCTTGGCCACTTGCTGGAGTTGTAAGAGGCTTTTGGCTCCTTGTAGTCCTGAGGCTGCCACTTTGCAAGTCCTGGTGGGTTTGCTGCAGGTGGTCAAGGGCCTGGCTCTGAGCTCATGCTTAAGGTGGAGAATGGGCAGCTGAATTGTGACATAGCCATCTTGCTTGAAGCCCAGCCTCTCCATTAAAGTACTGGCACAGTCACCCAACTAACTAGTGCAGGGACAGGGCCCAGAGGGCAGGCATTTCAGTCCCAGGGCTCCTACTTGACATTTGCATGGAGAGGGGTGGGTGGGAGCTGTGGAAGTTTCTGGAAAGTCTGAAGAGCTGCTGTCATTTTTAAGTCTGACATTAGACGAGGCTTCCTGGTGCTGTCTGCACATGGTGCTCTGCGTGTGCTGTCTAGGGAGCCCTCCTTTGTATCTGGGGCTGGCTCTGGCCTCCATTTACTGGTGGATAGAGCTCAGAGAAGCAGTGTGAGTGGTCGCGCAGGGAGGACAGGCCAGTGTGCCATGTCCGCCTCCTTCTTGCCTTGTGGAGTTGATGTTCTTGTGGGTTTTTCGGTTTCTGTTCATCTGGGATGGGATAGTGTGAATGGAGGGAACTTAACAGGGAATCCAATAAGGTCAGATGGCATCTAGTTAAATTTGGGAGCAGCTAATACTGGCTAATGCATAGAGAACAAATGCCAGTCAAATAAGATAGTTTCTCACTTCAGAAGCCCTCGTAGGACCCTGGACAGGGAACAGGTGTGGAATAGTCTGGACACTTCGTGGTGACCAGGGTCCTGCTCCTTCCTGTGACAATGGATATCCCTTGGGCAAGACTTAGTGGCACAGTCCGAGCAAGCCCACGTTCAGCGTTGCCGGCCCCCCACTCCTGGTTCTCCTCTCTGGCAGTGCTTGGGCCTTTGTGGTGCTAGGCTGCTGGGTGACCTAAGCCTCGGGGGTCATTCATAAGGTGGGGGCGTGTGGGGTTATTTATGGAGCTGGGTGCCTCTCCAAAACACCCTCAGCAGTTATTCATCTCCCAGCCCTCCCAGCCTTCCCAGCCGCTGTCTTTCAGAGATAGTGACCTCATTAGGAACCCAGGTGTGCCCCAGGCACAGTGGCCATGCCTGTGAGAAGCTGAGATGGGGGGATCACAAATTCAAGACATGCCTAGGAAACTTACACCCTGTCTCTAAATAAAATAAAAAAGGGCTGGGGATGTAGTTCAGCAGCAGAATGCCCCTAGGTTCAGTCTCCAGTCCTGTAAAACACACAAACAGAACCCCGGGTGTGGGGAGTCATTTGACTGAGGTGAAATCCTCCCAAGATTGCTTTGCTATTCTTTTTGTTCTGTTGTGCAGTGCGGGGACACAGCCCAGGGCCCCCTGCATGTTTCGCAAGCTTTCTACCACTGAATTATGTCCTCAGAGCTTTTGATTATATTTTAAGACAGGATCTCCCTAAATGGACCAGGTTGGCCTTGAATTTGCAATCCTCCTGCTTCAGCCTCCTGAATTGCTGGGATTACAGGCTTTTGCCACTGAGCCTGGCTCAGTTTTTCTATTTTTTGAGCACTAACTGGGGAGATAGCACCTTATTCAGAAAGGTCTGTGGGTTTGCTTGCTTGAATCTGTTTCCTGCTGAGACATCAAGCCACTTGAACGAGGAATTTTAATCCATGCTGGAAAACAGCACAGAGCTCAGAGAAATTCACCCCAGGGTGTTTCCATTCCTGCTAGGTAGATACCTCATGAAGAATATCCGTGCATTTTCTCTAAGGACCCAAACAGGGGCAGCAGGAATACCCTTGCAGGGTACTGATGACTCTTCCCACCTCAGGGGGTCACAAGTACTTCTGAAGTTTAATACTCATGACATTCGGAAGCAGTGAACCAGTGCTAGTGGTCCCCATTTACCAAGAGAGAGACCAGGGGTCAAGGGTTTACATAGGCCATGATGCAGTGAGTGGCAGACAGGATGTAGGCTCTCCTAGTTCAGTTTTTGGCACCCTGTGCCATTTACTCCCTATCAGGAAATTCAGACTGCCCACGACATCCTGCCTCATCCTCATCCCAGGAAGACGGTGTTGGCAAGAGGCATCGAAAACCCTTAAATTACCCTCCTTTCTTCAGAATCACCCAGGTCAATGTCCTGTGGCATGGTCTGTGGAATCTAGAAACTGAGACAGGCTCAGGGGTGCGCCTTCCCCTAGACAGTCTTGGTGCCCTGGTCCTGGCCCAGTTTGGTGTATGTGGCTGTGAGATCCTGGATGCATGCTGCGGCACAGACACTGTTTTTACCATAAGGCTATTTCCTAGAGAAAGTCAAGAGTGGCTCTATCTTTCAGCCTTTCCCAGCTTGAGACGGGATTTACAGTGTTCAGAGTTGTCATGGCTCAAGCCCTGCACACGCCATCTGCCCTCAGCCCTGGAGTAGGGGCCAGTCCAGACGGCGACACAGTGCCGGCGTTCTGGACAGCTGTGCTCCTCTGCATGGCTACTGGGAATGTTCTGGGCACTTCCTCTAATTCTTTGAGAGTTATGGCAACCAGGACTGCATGTAGCTCACAGAAGTGCAGACAGATGACGTCCCCTGTGTCCTACTGCGAGAGTGCTGTCAACCTGCAGGGAGCATGCTTATGGGGCAGATTCTAGAAAGAGTGGGTGGTGAGCTGGGTACTTATTCCACCTCCACCTCCTGCAACCACTCAGCTGTGTTCGTCAGAGAGCCCCGAGAAGCCCAGGTGCCACAGCAGCTTCTCCCAAAACCCATGATTTTCTACTATGCAATCAAGATTTCATGCGCCTTGCTTTGGATGAGAGTGTACCTTCACTGCTAGAATCACACTCTGAGATGCTTTCTTGATTTTCTGTTGGCTCTAGGTCTTTGTCTTGGCCTTGGATATGGAAAGCTCTTTGTTCTCAGAATATGTCCAGACAGTTATGGGATGAGGGGCAAGTGGCCCAGTGCTGTGGCAGAAGGCCAGAGTCCCAGCAGACCAACCTGTCTCTCTAGGGCCTACCTAGGTCCTTGGGTCCTGTGGTTCCCTGTGGATAGGCCCTTGGTGTGGTCCAGGGTCCCTTGCTGCTTCTACCCTTGGCCCCCCTGCCCCTCCATCAAAGCAGAACCTCTTTAAATGTTTCAAAGTTTGGCCCCCTTATAAGGGGTTTCTTCTTTTTCTTTTTTTTTTTTTAAAGAGTAGGATTCTACTGTTTGAGAACCACCAATGTACAGTTGGGTTTCTAAAATCACTCCCTTGGCTGAAATGCTTAGGAAGTTGGTGTTGCTGGGAGCTCCGGGCTTGTCCTGTGTCTCTCCTGCCTTATTCCTGGGATCAGCTGTTTCTCCAGGACACTTGAGCACATGGGAGCTTTTAATCATCTCAACTGGTTCTAAACCAACAAGCCGTTGCCATCTATTCTTGCAGGACATTTATTTGTACATTACCTTAAGAGTTTCTACTCTGATCACGAGTAAGGTGAAGGAACCTGGCATGAGCCACTGTCAACTGGGTAAATTATAGAAGCAGCCTTTTTCAGACATGGGACAGCAGGCAGTGCAGCTTAGACCCCGGCCAGGCCAGGCTCCATGCTTATCCGGCTTTCTATCTGAGGCAGCCTGTGGTCAGGGGCACAGGTTGGGGATCCAAGCAGAGCAGGATGAACTGGCTAAGTTGAGGGGACAGAGACTAAGTTTCTGGAGGCTGATGGGGCAGGAATTGCAGGATACAGTACTGGAAGAGGAGAGTGTCTCATGGAGAAAAGGTCCCCCAAATCTGAATGCAGTCTGCTGGAATCTATGGCTGAGTCGTGTGTGCATAGAGTAGACGCTGAAGGCCAGTCTAACAGCTGAAGCTGCAACAAGCCAGTGAACTCCAGAACTCCAGAGGGATGATTGATATTCTCATTTTCTCTAGCCAGAGTTCAGGGCCATTTATGTGCTAGTCCATTTTCCATTACTATAATGAAACACCTGAGGTTGAGTGCTTTATGAAGAAAAGAGATTAATTTAGCTCAGTTTTGGAGGCTGAAATTCCAAAGTCAGACCCCACCATTGACTAAGCCTCTGGTGATTCCCCTCGACCAGTCACATCACAGTGGATGGCATCATGGTGGGAATGTGTGCAAGGGAAGGGAGATCACATGGCAAGTCAGGAAGCCAGAGAGACCAGTAAGGGGCTGAGACAACTTTCCAACCCTCAAAGGTCCCACCCCCCAGTATCCTACACTGGGGACCAAGTCCAACACATGCACCCTCAGGGACACACTTAAACATAGCAGTAGAGACCCAAAGAGGGCACACCTTAGCATTCAGGCTAAATTTGCACTGAAGACTCCTGTGGTCCTGATTGACAAAACTAGGAAATAACTCTCAAAAGAATCGTGATCATCTGCCAGTAATAAACTGTGTACCAAAATAAACTTCAGTACTCTTTAGAGAAAGACAAGATTCAAACATTCAACAAGGAGAACTCAGTGTCCAGCATCAAATAAACAAAGAGCCAGGCATGGTGGCACATGCCTATAATCCCAGTAACTTGGGAGGCTGAGGCAGGTGGATCACAAGTTGGAGGCCAGCCTCAGCAACTTGGTAAGACCCTGTCTCAAACTAAAAAATGAGGATGTGGTTCAGTGGTAGAGTGCTCCTGGGTTCCATCCCCAGTACTGGGGGGAGGGAGGGAGTGGACTACGGGAAGAGTACATTGAGCTCTGGTCCTTTCTCCTTGCCTCTTCGTCCCAGGTGGGAAAGAATGCTCTTCCCTCCTGCTTCCAGTTTTGCTTGTAACCCCCGGGAACAGGCTGCAAGCTGACCTCACTCTGGTACCCAGGCCACATTAAGGGTATCAGGAGCATAAACAAAGGAGGAGAAATAGAAGGGAAGACTTAAAGCATTGAGAAATTTTAATATTGTGTCCCAGAAGCTACTCAGCTGCATAAGATACAAATCCTTTTTCTTCTAAAGAAATCATGCAGATATGTAAACACTGAGAAAAAACCACAGACCCGCTTTTGTTCTTTGGTTCACAGACTAACATTAAATTATTCATTAAAATTGAAGGTATAGATTTCATAAAACCAGAGAGAATTCCAGTGAGAATGCAGGATGTCAACCTGAAGTAAGACAAACATCTCTGTCTTGTGTTTCTGTATTTCGTGGGTTACCAGTCCCCGTGCAGACAGCGGGTGGAACCCCTGGGGCTCTCCCCTGGCCTACCAGACCCGCTGGACCTAGGCAGCCAGTCCCCTTAGGTTCCATGGAGCAGGACAGCTCAACATCATGATGTAAAGCACTTGTCCTGGTGTTTCAGCTTGAGGGGATACTCCCAGAGCTTCCGTGGTGATGGCAGTTTAAAAACTAACCTTTTTTGTTCTTGGCAAGATTTCTGTTGCTCAGACTTCCTGGCAGTGTTGAAAGCTGACCACAGCAATGGTTCGGACCAGATCATAATATGACTGTAAAGTTATTTGAAAAACACTTTTATTTTTAAGATTCCCATTTTGTCTTTTGGTTGGGGTAGAGAAAGATGCCAACCAGCTGGGGTTGTGGCTCAGTGGTAGGTGCTTGCCTAGCATGCATGAGGCACTGGGTTCCATCCTCAGCACCACATAAAAAATAAAAATAAAGATTAAAAAAAAAAAGATGTCAACCAGTAGACAAACATTGCTTAGTCCCCATCACAGAGCACTTCAGCCAGATGGAGATGCGTCTGTGGCCAGTCTCTGTGCTCACGTCACTGTGTCCTTGATGTGCAGGGTCCCTTGAGTTGTGATTGTTGGCGTGGGTCAAGAAACCATGGTGCCTCTGCTTAGATGGAGTTGAATGCCAGAATGCTCATTTTTAGTAAGCACTCTCGCAACACTTGTGTCATCCCCACTGGCTCTTCCCAGGAGGGTCTGTTTCAGCAAACGGGTATTTTAAACACCAAGAAGGCTCTGCTGCTTTCCCTGTGGCTCATGCCAGAAGGCAGGATCAGACCCAGCCCCTGTCCTGTTCTAGGAGACGCTGTTGTTGGTGCCTCCTCTTCTGCACCTCTGTGTGAGGCGCCCTAGGGCGTCCAGCAGCATGAGCTTGCAGGGCTTGTGGAAGACGAGGGTAAACAGGGAGTTCACACAGCTCTCCCCAGACAGGACCAGTTCTGCCAGGTTCATGAGCAGCTCATCCCGCGGGGAGCCTATGTCCCTCTGCATCTTCCGCCTGGCCCGTTGGAGGAGCACTGTGCTGGAGAAGAGTCGGCAGGCAAACATATTCAGAGTGATGGCCAGTACCACCCAGCGTGCAGAGGCGGTGTCCCTCCGGGTGAAAGCTGTCCGCCAGGCCGGTTTAGCAGAGAGCAGCAGAAGGAGAACCAGCTTGAGAACGAGGGCAAGCCCAAAGCCCAGGCTGAACTTAACAATTTCGTACTCAGGCCAGGCCGTCAGGGGGTCCGCCTGGCACAGGGTGGTTTGGTGCAGCTCTCTGGATGTACCCAGCAGGGATACCACAACCAGAGAGCTGCAGACAGCGCAGCCCCAAATGGCAGCCAGGCCCGCCAGAGGCCTCCAGGTGCCCTGGGCCCCTGTGAGCAGGTAGCTCGAGGAACCCGGCAATAGAAACAGGACAAGCATGGCCGTCTGCAGGTACTGGGCATTGAAATAGCACATATTGGAGAAGAAGGAGAGGACCCCACAGTGCAGGTTGGTTGTGAGTATGTAGTCAGGCCTGCTGGCAGCATTGAGTGACAGCAGTGTCACCAGGATACTTGTGACCGTGAGGCCTGAGAGCAGCATGTCCAGGGCCACCAGCTTGCCATGGTTCCGAATGAAAGTGATCAGGTTGAAGAGCCCCATCACCAAGCTCAGCGGTACAAGCAGAGCAACATACACATGCATGCACCTGGAGATGACACTTTGTGCAGCAATGACATCTTCCACGGCTGGGGACACATGGCTTGGGTACCGAATCCAGGACATGTTATGGGAGTCCATTTGGGGGGCAGCTGTTGGACCTGTAATAGAAGCACATGCCGGACAGTCATGGGGCTGGCCTGAGAGGGGTGAGCACTTTCTGAGGGGACGGTGTTCCCAGAGAGCTCCTGCCTCCAGCCCGCCAGGGAGGCCAGCTTGCTCACAAGGAAGGAGTTTGGGGTAAGTGGGTGCAGGCTTGGGGGCTCTAGCAAGCGTCCTTCATGGAGCCCACAGAGCCAGGGCCAGTGCTGTGGTGCGAAGGTGGGGAGCGAGGGCCCCGCCCCCATCTTTCTGAGCACTCCTTCTGCCACCCTCGCCCCTGCCCAGAGAACCTCATCACTTGTAGGCTAAAAGGCTTCTTTGAGTGCGATCGCCTTCTCCTGGGATGAGTGACTCAGCACGTGCCCCTGTGAGCCGACTCTTGGCAGCAATGGCTGTCTCCCCAGAGGGGCGCTCAGTCAGTAGCTTCTGGGGAGTAGAGTTTGAGGAGTGCCAATTTTGAGTGGCCCAGTGCTCCTGCTTATTTTGGTCCTGGCTCCACATGTCCAGGGAACGGCCCAGAATGTGCGTTGCTCAGAGGCAGGACAGGCCTTGGCACTTAAGAGTCTGGCTTTGGGCCCCTGAGAAATTCTGAGAAATCCAGAGAAATCCTAGCCAATTCCTACCCCCATTAGGGGCCTCTTACCACTCAGCACAGACACCGGGGACTCAAGGGGTGGCATGTTTTGGATGCTGTCTACCTGGGGATTGCCAGCCCCTGCCCTTTCACCAGGAGTGGCTTTATTACAGTAAGCTGTAAATTCCTGGGGTTCTGGCTTTAAATAACCTCTATGAGCCCATCTTTAGTCACTGAGATTATTTGGTTTCCATACATATGTCCCCTCTCTCCTTTTAAATTTTAACTAAATAGCAGATGAGGCTGGGAGATAGCATTGCTGTTCACTGACAGGAAATTGAGAACAATAAAATTGGAAGCGTAATGGGCCAGCGTGACCCAGCCAGGTTTGTTTTCTCTGAGGACGGTTGGCTTGTCTGGGTGGACTCGACCACACTTAAGCGGGTGCGTTCCTGTGTGTCCAAGCATGTCCTGCCGTGGGCCCGGGCTAGCAGGTGCCCACATTGTAGCACAGATCACAGACACAGCTCTCGGGTTGAGTGGATGTGAACGGCCTCTTTCCCTGCCTATGGCCAACTAGCAGAAGAGTTTGCTGTGTGCGTGGAGGTGTTCACTGTGTCCACGTTCTGTTCTCAAGTCAGAGGATGTTTGCATACATAGATCTGTCACTGGCTTCCCACTAGTGTCACTGATACCCTTCTGTACACACACACTTGTCTGTCTCATGGGTCTGGCAGCTGTATAATGTCCAGTCGATTAGACAGGAGCCTTCAGGATCTTTGAACCAAACTCGGACAGTACTCGGTGTTGCCCTCTCTGGGAAAGTGTGAGGTCCACAGTGCTGTGTCCTGAGTTGTAACCAGTCCCCTCTCAACCCGCCGCCGTGTACCTGTGTTTCCTGGTCAGTGTCAGGACCGCCCACCCCACTGCCCCTGCTCTGTAGTCCCTCCTCCTGCAGCTCGGCTCTGTCCAGGCTGAGTGCCTTCTACCTCCACAGCCTTGTAGAGTTGCCAGTCTAAACATTTGATGGCTCCTCTGGGGTCAGAATTCTAGAACGACTGTTTATCCTGCCAGGGACTCACTGGGCTTCTCATATTGGTGGCCTAATGACTTTGTCATGTCTTCAGATATCTCCTCTTCCTTCTTCTCCCCTTTCCTTCTCAGACCAAATGCGCTGGACTTTGACCAAGGACTTTCCTCAGGCCTGTCTTTCAGGCCATGGTATTTCTCTCTATCTGTTGCTAATTGGCTACTAAAACCATCCTCCTAGTTTTAAATTTTAATTTTTGTGTTTTTTATTAGAAGAGGTTCTTTTGTGATTTTTTAAAAATGTGACATTTTTAAAACAGTTCCCATTATAGTACCCCTTTCTTATAGGTGTTTTCAAACTTATCTTTCAGTTTCTATCTCTGATTATCTCTGAACAGGAGCATTGGGTGTCATACTTGAACACTTATATTTAGAAATAATTTGCTAATCAGAGTGACTTGCTCTGGAGCATATCTGTTTTGGCTTCTGTGAGATGCCTGGGGGCTCCCAAGTGCTGAGGGACTGGCTGGGCCCTGTGTGGCCATCTACTCTGGCTGTGCACAAGAGTCTTTTTTCTTTTTGAACTGACTTTCAGTATGTAGCAAAGCCCATCATCACCAGAACTGCAGCCCAGGGAAAGGCCCCTCGCTCTGTTGATGCGTCTTGCAGGTCTGAGCTTCTGGGCCGGACCTGCCTCTTTCTGCCAGACACTCTCCCACCTCAGCTACCTTGTTCATTTTAGCCACAGGAGTACCCCTGCTCCTCAGCACAGTGTGGGCTTGACTTCGATGTGCTTTGGTGTTTGGGCACCCTGGTGGCGCCTCCATTGGCCAGCTTTCATCCCACAGGCCTCCAGGGGCCACGTGAGTCACCCATTCCCTGGGTGTGCGTGTGGCTCTTCAGATGGAAAGCTGGCAGTGGATTGTGATATTTTCCATCTGCCAGTGCTTAAGGACCCAAGTGGTGTGCAAATTAAGACTCACGACCAGACTGGGAGGAAGCTATTTGCAATGATCATCTCAACAGGCAAAATGGCACGAAGGCTTCCGCACACTGACCGCAGGCCAGGAGACAGATTTGCAGTCCAGACGTCCAACCTCTGCATCTGGTCAGTGCCTTGTGGACAGTGCCATGTGGGCGGCATTGTGGCCTGTGGATGTCACTGTCACGTGCCATCCTGGTTCATGGCAGTCAGTTCTGCTCTGATTTGTCCAGGCCCCGGTTCCCAGCCTGCTGAACAAGGGAAGGGTAGTGTCTGCACTGGCCCTGAGCCTCCTGGAGGGTGCTCTGGCCCCCTAGAAGGGGCCTCAGGCAGCTTCTTGCCATACATGAGCTTCTCCCCAGGGCGAGCTTGCTCAGGCGGCTGAGAGCCACTGCGGCGGTATCTTCCTGCCTTCCCCATGTGGGACCTCGGTGTTCTGGCTTCACTGCAGCATATTGTGGAGGGTCACCTTGATGCATGGGACTCTGTCTTGGCTGTGCAGCGGGCACTGGAGCACCCACTTCCAGGGCTGGGACATAGAAGGAAAGAAAGGCCACTTGAGAGCCCTCCGGGGGGTAGTGCCTGGTGCTGACATCTGGGTTTGCCAAGTCCTGCTCCGGTGGTGTTTCCACCAGTGTTGGTTCTTGTGCTTT
Organism: Urocitellus parryii; assembly: GCF_045843805.1. Classification (NCBI taxonomy): domain Eukaryota; kingdom Metazoa; phylum Chordata; class Mammalia; order Rodentia; family Sciuridae; genus Urocitellus; species Urocitellus parryii. Next base: position 38,406,499 of record NC_135539.1, read on the forward strand.
TGCTTAGAGTTCCTTGAGGACATGGTGGAATTTGCTTGTGCACATGCTGTGGAGACCCAGGTGGGCCCACCTCCATCCTCCTTCCCGGGCCCTGTAGCATGGGGTCCTCCCAGTGATAGCTGAAGCTCCGCTGGGTCCAGTCCTGCTGAGGCCTGACTGGTGAGGAGTACCAGGTGCCTTCAACTCTGTCCCCAGTTCTGTGAGCACCACGCCTTCCTCCGTGTATCCTGCCTGGGTGCTTACTCCCTTGGATCCTGGTGGTCCTGGACCATGTACCCCAAGGTGGAAGGGCTGAGCTCCCCCGGGCAGCCTGAGGCACGCCCTGCCAGATGTGGTGACTCCCATGTCTGCCCTGCGGGGCCACCTTGCTCCTTGACTTTTCCTTTTTGAGTGAAGACAGTAAAACAGAAACATGGGGGCATTTTTCCTGAAGCATCCACAATTCCATCCTTGCCATACAACCTCCTGGCTTCATTGTGTTCTGGGCTGCTCTTTGGCCTCAGCAGTCTTGCTCCCCTTGCTCCACCCTCACGTTCCCGCCCCCACCAAAAGGGACAAGCAAGATGGGGAGAGAGCAAGAGATAGTGGGGCTGTGCCTGCACACCCGGCCAGGAGTGCAGGCTCCAGGAGTGCAGGCCCAGCTGCCCCTGCCCTCCCAGCACATGCGAGACGCGCTTCATGACTGCTGTCACTTAGACCTCAGTTTCCACAGAAGGTAGGTGCAGCTGGAGTCCCTCCATTTTCCAGACTGACACATGATGGCATCGTGTGGCACCTTCAGGCCCCGCCCTCTCCCTTGTGTGATGCACATGAGGGGCCTCCATGATGTTGGGCGCCAGTGGTCACTCCTTTCTGTGGCTATGCAGCCTCAGTAGAATTAGACTGGGTCACCAGTGGCTGTCATAAGGCTGCGTTAAAAGTGCACAAATAGGTTCTTTTTTTTTTTTAACCTTTATTTTATTTATTTAATTTTATGTGGTGCTGAGGATCAGACCAGCGCCTCGCACGTGTTAGGTGAGCACTCTACCCCTGAGCCCCAGCCCCACAAATAGGTTCTTAAGAGAGCATGTGCTTGCTTTCTTCTGGGGCCCACCTCAGGCCAGTGTGGGTTACAGGGTCTCCCGAGGTGGCTGCGCCATCTCCCGAGGTGGCTACACCACCCCACATTCCTGCTGGAATCTATACTTTTAACTTGAGTAAAAGCACAGGTTTTTAATTGAGCCCCAAAATTCCCTAGAAGGGGGACCTGTACTCCACAGCATCAAGTCTCAGGCCAAGAATCAGGGGCTCTGGAACCCTCCCTCACCCCTACAGAAGGGCTTTGGCATCCCCGGGTCCCTGGGGAGCTGCTCGCACTCCCAGGCCTGTCCGTGGGCGTGCCGTGCTCCCAGCAGCGCTTGGCTGCTGTGCTCCTTGCACAGCCGTCAGGGTGTTCCTGGAGGTGAGCATGTACACCCCAGGGTTGGAAAGTAGGAGGTGAGGCCACCCCCATCCCAGGAATGGGCACTAGAGTTTCCTAAAGGGCCCGTGCAGGGAGGCAGGGTACTCTTTCCTTCTACACATGTGCTCCTCCAGGGGACATCAGGGTGCCCCTTGCCTGCCTCAGGTACTGTGTTTTCTCGTGCCTCTCCATGGCATCTGTTGTAGGTGCCAGAGTTCACATCTGTTGTGAGTTCTGCCAGTTCCATCTCCACACAGTTTATTGAGTGTTTTCATGCTTCCTAGTTTATATTGTCATTATTAATGGCTAATTGTAATTGTGCTGTGACAATTAATTACTAAGCCTTTCTGCTCTATGGACATTAAGCTCTCTCTGAACTTTTGCTCTTACAGATCCATTCCAGCCTGTACTTGCTTTTACAAATTGCTGGGAAAGGCTCACAGGTTTTTTTTTTTTCTGTGCAAAAACAGGATTAGCTAGTGAGGTCAGTAGTCTCCTGTGTGGTTCGTGGGCCCTGTATACAGGCAGCACACAATGAAATGGCCTTGGTGTTGCCTGGCCGGGGTACAGGGCCATATGAGGTCTGTCTCTATGGTCCCATTGGTCTCAGATTTGAATCTTTTGGGAATTGTAGTTTTCTTGTTTTTCCTCCTACCAGCTGAGGATACTGAGGGCCTGTGAAAGTGTGTCTCTGTTATTGGAATGGTGGAAGGTGGGTCAGGGGCCAGGTTCCGAGATAGAGCACAGAAAAAGCTTGAACTGCCTTTGCAGAGAGGCCCCTCTTGTGAAACTCTGCTCCTGCGCTCTGCGGGCCCCACGAGCCTGCTCCTGCGGCACCTCCTCCCTCCACAGGGCTTGGCTATATTAGCGCCTTCTGGTCCAAACATTCCAGTCTCTGGTCCTCCAGCCTGGAACTGACCCCTGATGACTCACTGTGTCTGTTGCATACATGGCCTGAAGTCCTGCACAACCAGCCTCTGGCTGGCTTTGAATAGAGGTGCAGTCTCAGAGAGGGTCTTGAACTAATATCTGGGGGCCTGTGGGGGGGTCAGCTGAAGGCTGCCAGTTCTTAATCCCCAGCCCCCAGGTCTGGACAAGTGGTGAAGGAAACTCGGATGGCTTCCCTCTGTCCTGCCTCCTCCACCCTCATGGTCCTGTGGCTGTGCAGTTCCAGGAATTATTTGAGCCTCTATTTTAGGTATTGGGAAAAATGACCTCATTGAAGGATAGGGATAAAAGATTTCCATTTTCCTTTTCTTGACTCTTCCAAAGAAAACATATGTGCCTTCTGTGTCTCACACATAGACACATGCACACACACGAAACACACAGCATACACCAACATGCAGACTCCTACACATGGTGCTCACACGCTTCTAGGAGATTTGGAACTGGTCCTGTGTGCCATGGAGCATCCAGACTGTCAGCAGTGCCCTGGCTGATCTATCCATCTCCTGGACAGAGGACCTGAGGGCACACAGTGCTCCTGCAGGGTGTGGCCCAGCATTACCATGGACAGACCACATTATTGGACACCTGAGTCCCCTCCTTCAAGAAATCCTAGCACACATCCCTCCTCGGCAGGGGGATGTTCAAGAATGAAGCTACAGGGAGCTCTTTGCTTTATTCAAGTCCTATTTTTCCAAACACCCTTCCTCCACGAGAAGCATTCCTATACCCTGACCATCCGGGGTACAGATTAGACAGATGAGCAAGCAGGAAAGGGTGGAGAATTGGGTCTAGAGGCAACACTTGTGCCCCTTTGAAGACCCGTGGGCCCCATCTGTGCTGCATGCTGTGTGCCGCGACTCCTCCCCAAAAGTGGGCTGGGGGCAGGCATGTGAGCTCCCGGGCTCCTATTTACTCAGACCCTGCAAGCTGGAGCTGATGTCATTTCTGTCATCGTGGATGTGTGTGGCAAGGCCACCAGGAACCCTGAGGTCAGACAGCTTAAGCTGCCCGCTTAGAGTGTTAGAACCTATGCGGGGCTCGGGGTTTGGGTAGGAGTCAGCCTGTGTGGTGGCAGGCTGGAGTGCGGGCAGGGCTGTAACTGGTGAAGAAGGAGGGCCACTCTTTTAGCCAGAGAGAAGGTGTTTGGTATTATGGCCTGTCGTTGGCTTCCTGGTGGCCTCTGTGACCCTGGCCCATGTTGGCTTTGTGGGATCCTGCCCCGCTGCTGAGCAGAGCACCTTGATCCAGCCCTGAGGACCCGGCTGCCCTGATCCTTTCCTTCTCTTGCTGCACAGCATGGCGTCTGCAGGTCCTCATGCCCTAACAGGAACTCCAAGGGAGGGCATCCCAGAAGCCTGGCCTGGATTGCAGGGCATGAGGGTGTTCAAGAGCCTGGGCAGCCCTCCCTTTATGCGAGTTCCTGTGTCCTGAGTGCTTTCACAGGGCCATTTGTGGACCCCTCCCAGCAGCCTGCCCTCTGCTGCTCCGGTCTTCCGCCGCAGATCTGCCGGCTTCCTCTGACCGGCCGTTCACTCAGCAGGCCTCAGTGGAGCCTGTCTGAGCCAGGGATGGGAGCACCTGGAGGCACCTGGCCAGCCAGAGCCTGTAGGTAAGCTCCAGCAGAGGGACCTGGGAGGGGCAGCTGCATGAGTGTGCACTCAGCCCAGCACCCTCCAGCCCAGCACCCTACCCGGAAGTGCCCGAGGCTCTCCTTCCCATCAGCTACCTTTCAAAGAGCAGACGCTGCCAGGGTCCCAGAAAGCCAGCAGTGCCATTGCTTGTTGCCTCAGGGGTGACCAGTGGGTTTGAATGCCACGGCCATGGTCCCAGCCAGTTGACAAGCCCAGGAATGCATTATGAAGTGTCACCAGAGCACCCTTGTGGAGCTCTTATGAAGTGAGATGAACCTGCACTGAGCCCTGGGGGCAGGCACGTGTGCAGGAGCCTCACATTTGAACCCCTGTCTGAGCACCAAGCCCGCCGCGGGGCTGCAAACCCTGCCTCCTGGCTCCCCCAGGGTTCCCTCCCAAGCTCTGTCTGCCACCTGCCTCTGGGTGGAAAAATGGACGGCTGGGCTCCCGCCCCCACCATGCCACAGCCAAAAGAATGCTCCATTTTCAGATTTCATGTGCCACGAAAACTTGATCCAGATGTGCCTCCTGTCAACTTTGAATTTCGTCAGTTTAGCCCCTTCCCAGTGAAAACCCAGCAGTAGTAATTATCTGGCAGCTTCATCGACCCTTTCTGACCCTCCGTGAACCTTTCCCCACCTCCGTTTTCAGGAGGCGACTAGAGTCACTCTTGCCTTTTTCTTAATAAAGAAGTGGGCAGCCTGCTCAGTCATTCCTAGTGCCAAAGGCTAGGAAAATGGTCGTGTTCTCTTTTTTTTTTTTTTTAACGGAATCAACCTGTAGCATAAAGACACTTCTGTTTTTAGAAAGAAACTTCCCATCGCTGTGAACTGGCTCTGGCCCCCAGCCAGCCTCGATGACCTTCCGGGTAAGTCAGAGGCGGGGGCCGGTGGGCGGCGTTGTGCTTCCCAGAGAAATGAACAGAGTGCTCACCTGGCCGAGGCTCCTGGCACCCCTCGGGGACGTGAATCGGAGCTCCTCAGGAGCAAGGCTCCCTCTGTCTTGCTTTCCCTTCAGTTGCTCTGTGCTCACTGAGAACAGTCAGGCACAGAAACCCACAGCTTCTTAGGAAAAGAGGAATTGGCTGCGAGTCACCAAAACCACACACACTGTATTTTAAGCAGCGTATGGTTTGGCCGTGTGACCCAGAAAAAATTCAAACCAACCTATGTCAGACGCAGCTCAGTGTGGAGACAGGAGAAGTGACGTTGCACTGTGCCGTTCAGAGCTTCCAGGGCCTTCCTCTAGACACGCTGGCCCCTCGGGGACACTCCCTCTCAAAGAGTAGCAACGTTCATAACTTTAAATAGGAGCTAAAACCCCACCCAGATGGAGAAAGTGCTCAGAGCCCGGAGCCAGCAGAGCTTCCCTTGGCCCACGTTGCAGGCCAGCCTCAGCCCCACCCAGATCGGGGTCTCCGCCATCTCTACTGACAGCCGGGTGACCTAGGACAGTGGATGCTTCATTCTGGATGCCAGGTGACCCAAGACCTAACTGCAGAGTTGGGGGGCCACTGGCACCCAAAACTTCACTCAGGGGCCGCATGGAAGTGGGCTGTGCCAGGACATGCGCCAGAAAGCACTTCACGGGGTGTTCCCCAGCGCCCTCTCCGCCTGGCCTTGCTGAGGAGGCTGCGGAGCTGGCAGAGAGGAATCCTGGGCAGAGGCCCCACATCTGAAGGGAGAGAGGCCTGATCACACAGAGGTGAAGAGCTTGGGCTTGCTTTGGAGAGCCAGCTTCCTCCTCTGGCTTTTCCTCAGGCCGCCCTGTTGGGAATTTAAGGTACACATAGTCTTCCTGTCCTTCCCCCTTGGTGCTCCTGCCCCTCCCCCCTTTTGTTTTTGTATCAGAGATTGAACCTGGGGCACTTAACCGCAGAGCCACATCCTCAGCCCCACCCCTTTTGTATTTTATTTAGACAGGTCTCACCAAGTTGCTGGGGGCCTCACTAAATTGCTGAGGCTGACTCTGAACTTGTGGCCCTCCTGCTCAGCCTCCCAAGCCACTGGGATTACCGCACCCAGCTCCTACCTCTCTTTGAAGGTTGTTCCATTTTAGGGGACCCTCAGGTACTATTTAGGCTGCACCCAGCTTGTTGGGGGTCACTGGCCACATCCATAGGAAAACTGCAGGATCTGCAAGAGGGCAGTGCTGCCCCAGAGCCCCGAGCTCTCCTGGTGTGCTCACTGTGGCACTGCCCCTCACTTCCCTCAGCCTCCTGAATTTGACAGGAAACCTGTCTGGACCCTTGGTCCAGGCCGCTCCGTGGCCAGAGTAGTCCCTGGCTATCAGTCCTGAGGGTGATGAGTACTGGCTGCCCCAGGGACCAAAGGGTCTTTTCCAGGAACGCAGATGTGTTGCTATGGAGCTCTAGTGTTTGGAATGTTGTGAGGGGGACCTCTGCAGTGGTTCTCCTGCTGTCGCTGCAGGGGTTGTCTGCCCTTCAGGGCTCTCGCCAGGCCCTCTGGCACCTACTGCCCACCTGCCGTGTGTTAGCCCTGAGGTGAAGGCAGCTTGTCCAATGGGTCACAGTGCATGTCAGCCTCTGGTAGGTACCTGGCCCCAAGCACAGGGGGGGTGCAGACCCACCAAGAGCCACTGAGCACCCAGTTTCAGCTGAGAGTGACGACTGGTGTTTCGCATGTGACCCTACGTCTGTTTGTGTGGCCACTGCTCTAGCTTTCTTGGTGGCTTTCAATAGTTCCACAAACCCACATTCTACCCCAGCCTGCAGAATGGTCCCTGACTCCTAGCCTGTGTTCCGGCCCCTGAGTAAGTGATCCTTGGGGAATGGGCCTCTGCCCCACCCATCATGAAGGGCTCTCAGGAATGTGGGACTGCTGTGAGGATCCCTAAATGAGGGTGGCTGGGGTCTCTAGAAACAGCAAGTGCTGGGAGTCAGGGGCCAGTCATTCCTCCCGTGGGTCTCCTTACCCTGCTGGTGCCTGGGCTTCCCCACAGTGGGCTGAGCAGGGCATGGAAGTGGGGTGGGGAGCCCTGGGGTCTGGCCTGGTCACCCGCTTGCCAATGCCCTTTGGTAAACCAGCCCCCACACCTTCCTGGCCTTGGTTTCCCCTCTGTAAAGAAGGGAGCAAACTCCTGTCCTGAAGCCTGCTTCTTGTCCTCTGGATGTCATACCCTGTCCCTGGCTGAAGGGATGAAATCTATGCTGTCATCCCCTCCAGGAACCCATCCTTTGGCCTGTCATGGGCAGTGCTTGGTGTCACCACTGCCAGGGACCAATGAACAGGCCCGGGCAGGAGCCCTGTGGGGACAGGCCCCGCCCCAGGTAGTGGCCACCCCTGTAGAGGCACAGCCAGCTTTGCCCCAGTGTTTGTTGTCCACAGACTTCTGTGAAGTGTGGGCTTCCCTAGAAAGGACATCCTGTCTCCCAGTTCCAGGAGCTTAGGCCCTGGGGCCTCACCGAGGCCTGGCAGAACACATGGGCTTTTCCTCGGGGACACTTGGCCTGTGGGAGGGCTCTGAGCTCCTGGAAGACTGAACACCACTGGCCCAGTGCACTGTCCTCACCTGGCCCATGGTGTGTAATTGGGCTGAATAAACTGGGTGTGGCCTGGCACCTGTGTTCATGCCTGGGGCTGTTAGCAGTGGGGGCGCTGGCTTGAACAGTTGCTCTGACCGGGAGTTAGGAATTCAGGATGACAGGGCCCCTGGACCGTGTGTTTGTGGCCCTTTACTCTTAGGGCCCACCACACAGGAGCCCTCGAAGCTAAGTGAAGGATCAGGGTAAGCAAAAATTGTTCTTTGGGAACACCCTTTGAGGGGGTAAAAGGACAAGGACACTGCATACAGGAAATAAGCAGAAGGGCAGTAAGCGAGCGTGTGGCTTCCTTCCCTGGCACCCCGAGGAGCACCGACCCTATGTCATCTGGGTGGACACTCAGCCGGCAAGGCACACTTCGTCCCCTCTTTTGCTCCTTTCCATGTTCCAGGTACTCTGTAAGAACAGACTGGTTCCTGACCTGTCCCATCTTCACATGCGGTTCCAGGAAGGCCCTCCTCCCACCCAAGGTCTTGCACATGAGTGTCCGCAGCAGTACCTTTCCCACAGCCAAACAGAGTGTGCAACCACATGCCCCATCCAGGGAGTGGGTCAACCGTGTAGTCCATCCACACATAAAGGAATGACATTCACAACCCTCACGGAGAAGCTAGACACAAAACCAGGTGTTGTATTAGAATTCCACGGAAACCCAGGAGAGGCACATCATGGGGATAGAAAGCTTGGGAGTGGCTACCATGGGCTGGGGGCCAATTGCATTTTGTATCATTTTGTATAATAACAATAATTGTCTTTTTGTTTCTCTTGACTTTTGTCATAGGCATCCTTGAATTTTTTAAAAACACAATTTTAGTTATTTTTAACAAATTCATAGGATTTGCAGCCATCACCAGAATATAGAAACACCTTTATCACCTTTTTTTTTTAATATTTATTTATTTTTTTTTAGTTATCTGCGGACATAACATCTTTGTATGTGGTGCTGAGGATCGAACCCGGGCCGCACGCATGCCGGGCGAGTGCGCTACCGCTTGAGCCACATCCCCAGCCCCCTTTATCACCTTTGAAAGACCCTTCCTGCCCATTGCTGTCTCTTGTCCCCACCCAGCCTTTGGCCACCTCTGATGTGCTGTCAGAGCCACATGATAGTCCTTTTCTTGGCCTCCCTTTTGATTTTCTAGTTGATCCAAGGCTCCTCCCAACCATTTTTCACCCCAAAGCTGCTGCGGTGTTGGCCGCCTTCCAGCGTTTGCCATGTCCATGTCCTTGACAGAGCCCCCCTCACGGGTCTTCCCAGCTCCACCATGAATCAGGTGCATGCTCTGGTCCTTGGTGGTCAGCTGGGACTCTGCTGATGGTGCTGGGTGTCAGGGGCAATGGGCAGCAGCCTCAGGCTCAACTGCCTCGGGCTGCCCCAGCTGCCACCCCAGCTGCCATTCTCACTGAACAAATGGAGCTCTGCTGACTGTGCAGCCCGGGTCCCCCTCAGAGCCCTGGACAGGTTGCTCTTGTCCTTGCTCAGCCTTTCTAGATGTCACTCCAACAATCCTCTGAGGATTTCAGCACGACAGGAGGAGGCGAAGTTGTCCAGGGATGCCTTGCTCAGTCCCACAGCCCTTCTGGGCCACCGCCAGGGCTTTTGGCCCTTACTCGAGTCATTGCCATACCCATAGGAAATGCTGGGAGAAAAGAGGAGTGCCCTTTTGCTGGGCACTGAGTCTTAGATCCAGCCCTGACAGCCACCAGGGTGTTTTGCTTTGCAGGTGTGTGGCCATCATCCCTGACATGCTGGTCCTGGGACCCTGGGGTGGGACAGTTCATCCTGGTGGAAGCAAAGCTGCAGCCTGTGGCCCCTGTGCCCATGGCCCTGGGGCCAAGCTTGCCACATGGCTTCCTCTGTGGTGGCACCTGTTGAGGCTCAGATGCCCAAGGAATGGATGGGTCCTTGGATAAATGTTCTTCTGAGGGGATATTTTGGGGTCCTCCTATCTCCTCTATTGTTTGCTCAAAGTCAGTAGCTACTCCCCCATGTGGTGCTTCAGATTAGCAGCACAGCGAGAGCCACTGGCGTGGCATGCCACCCTGTTTGAAGGGTCTTTATTGCAGATGGGGAAATTGAGGTTTGAAGGCAGGGCAGCCCATCAGAGAAGGCTGAACTAGCCACCTGACGGGCTGGGCCAGCTTCCGGGCAGGAAGGAGGGAGTAAGTCCTCATGGAGGCAGGTGACAAGCTTGTTGACATGGAACCTAGAGAAGGGGCTGGGTTCAGGAGACTAGCACAGTGGAAACGCCCTCGACAGGCCACTTTGAAGGGCACTGCTTTCTTTTTTTAATGGGACTGCTGCTTAGGAGAGAACCGCATACCTACAGGGTAGGAATGACCCAGAACAGAGGTGGGCCAGGGACACCCTAAGATGCTGGATGGCAAGGGTGCCAGTGCTACCACGACAGGCTGAGTGTGGCATGCACTGCATCTCTGTGGAATCGGGGCTGGCACATGAGGGGCATGCTCCGAGGGGCATCTGGAAGCTATGCGGCTGCCTGTCTCAGGGCAGAAGAGTAACAGGGAATGGGGGCAGGTCCTGTTCAAAAGCATCCTTGGGTGAGTCTGTCCATCATTATACTTAATTTATTCTGAAAGTCAAAGAAAGTGGAGTTGAAGACGTTTCTGTTCTTGGATGGCAGTGTGTGTTGAGAAAACCTATAAAGGAAATTAGTCCTTCATGATGACCAGACGGGTCTTTCCTGTCCTGCCCAATTCTGGTTGGGAGGAGCAGGGTGGGCAGTCAGGGAACTCTTGTGGGTCCTGGCACAGACTGTAAGGAGACATGCTGATAGCTGCATGCCCACATTGGATGTGCTTTTTGAAAGACAAAGGAAGAAACAGAAAACTTGACAAGTCCCATAACAACTCATGAGATAGAATTTGTAATTAGCACACTTCTACGAGGAAGGGCCAGGCGCTCTGGCTTCATGGTGTAGTGAACCCAGGGTCTAGGGAGCAGTAACAAGGGTTTCTTCCTAATCGTTCATCACCACAGAGGTGGGACCCACTAGTCTTTCCTTGATTGGACTGCTGGAGCGCCCAGGAGCAGCGCTTGACCCAAGGGTGTGAAGGGATGGCGGGAGCGCCCACGTTTGGACTGTGATTGAGTGGTGGCAGGTACTATGCTCTGGCAGCCTGTTTCCAAGCTGGGACTTGGTGTAAAATAATACAGGCCTGCCATGGCCAGGCCCTCCCTACCTGTGCAGGTGGCTGAGCAGGGTCTGTCCCACAGAGCTATAGACCCCGGGGTGGGGCGGCACCTTCACTGCATCGTGTCAGGCTGGAGGCTCGTTCATGGTGGCAGCTCATCTTTGCTGGTGATGCCAGGATCACCTCTGGTGATGTGCGATACACTGAAGTTTCCTCCCTGATAATTAGAATCCTGCAAGAAAGCACCCACTTGACCCTCTCACCTGGTGGCTTCAGCCTCTCTTTACTGTCTTTTTAGTGCTGGGATTCAGCCCAGGCTCTCATGCTCACTAGGCAGGTGCTGCCAAGCTACCTTAGCCTCTGGTGGCCAGTCTCTAAGAAGTTTTCATTTGGACCAGGTGTGGTGGCACACACTTGTAATCCCAGTGGCTTGGGAGGCTAAGGCAGGAGAATCTCAAGTTCAAAGCCAGCCTCAGCAATTTAGTTGGGCCCTAAGCAACTTAGCAAGACCCTGTCTCAAAATAAAATATAAAAAGGGCTGGGGGTGTGGCTCAGTGGTTAAGTGCCCCTGGGTTCAATACCCGGTACCAAAAAAGATGGTGTGCTTCCTGCTGTCATTGTCACTCTCCTCTCTTTCATCTCTCTTCTGCCTGCTTTGGTGGATGTCACTAGATTCATTGGCAATTTTTGTTGGTTTTGCTTTTAGTTCAGGTTGTTATCCTGTTTCATTCTTCTTAAATGTCCCAGATGTGCCCAGTGGGAGCCCCTCCAGCCAGCTCCTGACTCCTGTAGACACAGCCCCGATGGTCCTCTAGCTCCATCTTGCTTCCCTCACAAGGTACTTCGAGCCCACTGTGGATAAGCCATTTCTCCACAGAGCCCTGGTTCTCTTTGGGAAACGTGTAAGTTGATGTACTAAGACCCTTGGGGTGGCCCAGTGACTATTCTGTCATGGGACAGGGCCAGGACAGAGTGTCTCCCATTCTGACACCCTACCATTCGTTCTTGCCTCTTTTTTGGTAAAAAGTTTTTGCAAAAATAACTGTATTATTTTATAATTTTTTATCTGCCTTTCTAATCATAGCCTAATATGTCTCTGATGTATTATTGTGCTAAATGTTTGATTTGAATTGGATACCATAAATTTCAGTGTGAAGGCACCATGTACCCTGCTCCTGTGTGGCTCTGTTTATTTCTAGATGCTTTGCTCTGTGATGCTGATGACCCAGAGCTACCCTGGGTCGCTTCCGTGTGTGTCATAGCTCCTTATGGATGGAGCTGTCCTGTGCTGCTAAATTTGTGCTTTTGTAAAAGCAGGATTTTCTGTCTTGCGAGAGCTGTGTGCCTTCTGGCCAAGTGTCTGCAGGAGGAGCTTCTGCTTTAGCTATCAGACAGACATGCTGTCGTCCAAGAGGAGAGCCCTAGACCCATGGGATTGGCAGTCCGAGGAGGTCTCTCCTCTCCCCAGCTCCCTGTAGCTCATGTACCTGGCTTGAGGCCCAAGAGCTAGTTTGTCCAGAGTCACTTAGCAGAGCCAGGTCACCCCAGACTTGCTGATCCTGGGCCAAGTGCCACTGTGTAAGCATAGTGAGGGGGAATCTGAGGATATAACAGGCAACTGCACTTAGACATTCTCATGCTAAGAAGCCATTGGAACCTTGAGAATAGAACCTATAAAGGTAAAGGCAGCAGGCACTTAAGACACTGTGGAAGTGTTGTGAGGCAGGGCCTTTACCCTTGTCCCCAGTATCTGCTGCAGTGTCCGGACCATGGCAGGTATAGCTTACCATAGTGGTCATTCTGTCTGTGAGGGGCAAGGAACCTGGCCACTTGGGGCATCCCACAGCCCTCACTGCTGTGCACATCAGCCTCTGCACAGATGGGGGCTCAGGACGGTGCACTAGCCTCCAGAGTCCTGAGGCCCATTGTCTAGAAGGCTCTGAGCAGACCCTGAGAAGTGAAGGTCCGCCAATGGCCACTGGATGGAGCTCTGAAAGCGATAAGCAAGAGGGCAGCCAGAGAGCTTGCTCTGAGACAGTCCCCTGGACACAGGTGGCCTTCACCACCTATAGAAGTAATGGCTGGTGATGGAGTTCCTTCTGCCAGGACTCTGGGGAAAGAAAGGGTCCCTTGGGCCGGCCGGCACCCCTCCTGAGAACACTGTTGCATCCTGGCTCCTTGGCCCTCAGCACAGCCTTGATGTAGCATTTTTGGGCAAAGACAGGCCCTGATCACCTAACCCCTAATCTGCGAAGAAGTGTGAACGGTGTTGTGTAGGAGCCCCGTTTAACACTTTGCAAGCTCACTGTTGGTATTATTTCTGTACTTTCGTGAAATCACTTAGAAGTTTCACATTTTGCCACGTGAAACCATGTCTGTGCGTGTCCTGGACGGGACATGATGGAGGCGGTAGGTTTTCTGGGCTGGATGCCTGCATTCACCACCTGGCTGGATTGTTCGGAAATACTTAACCTGGTACACTACACTCTTCACTCTTTGTTGACTGGGTTGGCGTAAAAGCATTGTGGGGAATATTGGATTGGGTCACTTTACTTCGTCCACCTGATTTCTTTGGCTGCAAAACTGTCAAAAGCATCTTTTCTGGGGTGGCCAGGTTTCTCTTGGTCAGTGCTAACTCTGATCCTGCTGCCTCTTGCCCTCCCTACAGGGCTGGCCAGGCTCCCCCACCTGTGGCTCTGGTGACCTTGACAAGTGCAGGTCTGCCAATGACCACTGGGGGGAGCTCTGAAAGCAAGCCTGCCCCGGGAACCATTTCATTCTGGAAAAGCGCTGTGAACCGCATCCTTCTGCTCATAGTTTAAAGCCTACAGCACTTTGAACTTCATAGCATTTTGTCTTTGGCATCTGTTCCCTGGGCTTTTGTGATGTCAGTCTCAGGGCCCCAGGGAGTCTCAGAGGCCTCATGAAACACTGAGGTACAGTCCCCACGTGGTCAAGTTCGGCTGTCTCCACCATCCAGGCCACTAAGGTGCAGTCATTCCAGGAGGTCCTCCCAGTTCCTGGGGCTACCTCCCCTGCTCTGGAACCATGAGGTGGGCTGCCTTGCACGGGTGTCTGGCTGTTGGGATTCTGGGCATCAGCAGTCTTCCTTTTCGTCTCCGAGCAGCACAGGCCTTGTCTGTCTCCTTGCCTGTTGATGGACAGGTGGGCCATCTCCAGGTCAGGCTCTTACAAACAAACCTGCTGTGAAAGCACAGGTGTGTGTGACATCTGCATTGCAGCTGGAACGTGGTGACTGCAAGCCTAGTTCTCTAAGTAACTGTTGAATGGCTGTCATTTTACAGCCCTCCCACTTTTCTAAGTCGCAGCCCTGGTGTAGGTCACGTGGGAGGAGGTGGCAGTGGCCAGGCGGGACTGTGAAGTTTCTTAGACTGAGGTCAGAAGGGAAGGGACCCCAGGGCCTGAGGTGCTCTAGAGAGAGGGCTCGGTGATCGGAAAAGTTTGGGGAATGAATAACATCTTCCTTCTGGGAATTTTAAATGTGCATGATAAGAATCCCTGTTCTACAGAAGTGAACCCAGTGAAGCCCGTGTGCCCTGTTTCTGTGCCCCCTTCCCAGACGCCCCCAGCATCCACGTGGGCTCTGCACCCTAGCGGCACAGCAGCAGGGGCTCTTCACTTGCTGCGGGGCCCGTGGTGAGTCCTTCACCCGCTTCAGCCTCCCCGGGGAGGTTGATGGGCATCTGTTGGAGTCTCTGCTGGTCCTACAGCTTTTGGCCCAGGGGTCCCTGGGATTTTCAGTTACTCGTAAGCCCAGAGCAGGAGGAGTCCCTGAGCTGCCCTGGTGCGGGTGGGCCCAAGGTGTCTTCAGGGCTGTGGTATAGCCTGGCCTGGACTTCGCCGGCTGGTCCTTTCGGGAAGTCTGCTTAGCTCTGGGCTTCCTCTCGCCTCTGTATGAGGACAGGACAGGACACTGTTTTCAGATGCCAGGAGAGGCTTGAGGGACAGCCAGGCCCTGGTTGGCCTTCCTCCTTCCAGCACCTCCAGCTTCTCTGCACTCAGCACTGGCCTGGGCAGTTCTCACCATGCCAAGGGTCCCCCCACGGCCCTCAGGGCAGTCATGGCTTGCCCAGAGCTGGTGGTTCTGTTTGCCTTAGCAAATGGGGCTTGCTCATGTGCACCTTGGGGTCTCATTGTGCTTGTTCCTGCAGTGCTGGGGATGAAACCCCTGTCCTTGTGCATGCCAGGCAAGGACTCTGAGCCACCCCTACCCCCTGGTTCGTTCTGTGAAGACCTGTTCTGTGACTTTTGAAGACTCAGCCCTTCCCCTTGACACAGCAGCCCTCAGGACCCAGAAGTCACTCCAGCAGTCCCCCACCAGGTGCTGTCGTGCCCTTGCTCTCATAGCACCCCAGCACCCCACAAGGTACTTTATGTTAACCTTTTAAGTGTAAGGAGGAAGGAGAGGGTTTCCCTGAGAAATGGCTCCCTGTCCACGTTCGTCAAGTGCTTCCAGGCACCTGGCTGCTGCTAAGTGCTGTCTAGGAAGTCCCTATCTTTTCTAACCTCCCACTTCACAGCAGAGAAACAACCCCAGGGCCGAGAGCTTGCCTCAGGCACATAAGGATCCAAACTGTGGGCTGGGCTAGGCCTGCAGCTGCCATCTACGAGCTGCTGGGGCCCACGGGAGAGGTGTCCCTTGTGGGGGCAGCAGCAATTTCAGCGTCTTCACATCATGTTAGATCATGCAGGGAACTTTGCCAGATGGTAGGCGTCAGTGCCTGGGACAGTCAAGAGCATCAAGGCTGGCACCTGCTTCATATTACGAAAATCAGAAAGGGTGAGCTGCCACTGGGCTTGGTTCCCATGACCCTCCTGAGCTTCCTGATATCACAGTGCCCCTTGGAGACTTTGGTGACCCCTGTATCTTCCCTACCTTGCAGCAGCCCTTTTTAATCTCTTCCAGTAACCTTATTCCTGGTGAGGAGGTGTGTGTGTGTGTGTGTGTACGCGCTGCCTAGACTGAAGGTCTTGGAGTGTTTGTGGTGTTGTTAAGATGATTCTGTCCCCTTAAGTGCTGCTATTTTAGTGTGGTTGACCGCCCCCACCACCACCCTATCTCTGGAGGAAAGAACAGATGGTTTTCTGTGGTGCTGGTCTTCATGGGGTGTTGCAAAAGTCTTCCTAACATCACATCATGTCAGAGGCCTGGTCCTGTGTTGACAGGGAGACTGAGTAGAGGCCACACTAAGAGCCTGTGACCAGGGCTCATGTCCAGGATAAATCAAGGATGTGCTCCAATGGGTTAGAAACATGGACAGATCCCCCCAAAGAGGTGCTGCTGCTGCATGAGAGAGAAGGTGCAGATGGCCTCGACCTCACTGTAGCGCACACACTGTTCTGGGGGACAGAAAATACAGATAAAGAGCACTACAGGGAGCAAGAATGTGCAGCGGCTGAGCTCTGGAGTGACGGGCGGTGCCAGTTGGCAGTCAGCTTGTTCCTGAGGAATGTGCCCCAGAGGGCTTGCTGTGGGCCCTGGGAGTCGCGTACAGAGCACCCTCCTGGAGGCAGCTCCGCCACAGTTGGCTGAGGTGGGAAATGGCCAAATGTCCACCACAGCAGAGAGGAAGAATCAGTTGTGATCTGCTGAACTGGGAGCCTGGGGTGGCAGTGAAAACAAGTGGAAAGGCCAGAGGCAGAGTCAGGGGCGCATAATATAGAAGCAGACTGATGAAGAAGACCAAAGTAGGGACTGGCATCAAAGTTGAGACCCAGGTCCCCTGGCCAGACGAGCAGTGCAGCCCAGCCCTTGCCTGGTTCTCAGGTACTGCCCTCTGTACCCCATGGCTCGGCTGTTTGGGGGAGAGCACCTTATTGAAGCCCAGGCTGCCACCATGTGGCTTTGTCAGGACTTTGTTCCTTTCTTAACCAAACGGACTTACAGGGACTGGACTCGTGTGTTGTCATTGTCAGATGCAGGGTCAGAAGCTCTGAGGAGGGGCAGAGGCAGACAGGTGAGGAGCTTGCTCTGGCCAGGTAGTCTAGATCTGTTTGCTGACCTCGGGCTGCTGTTGTGGCTCAGTGGTAGAGCGCATGCCCAGCACGAGTGAGGCACTGGATTCGATCCTCAGCACCACATAAAAATAAATAAAATAAAAGCATTGTGTATGTCCATCTACAACTATTAAAAAAAAAAGGAACATGACCTTCCATGTGCTTAGGTGATTACCTCAGCCCTAAGTGCATGTCACATAGCACTTGGTCAGCAGTAAGTACCCAGTGACGGTGGATTCACATGGCCACTTCTGTGAGTTTTTAAAGAGCTAGACACATCCCTAGAAATTCACATTTTAAAAATTCAGAAGTTAGGTTATTAATAAGGTTTATGTGGTTAATGCTCTTCAAATGTATGGGGTTCTCTTCTTTCATATTTTTTTGAACATTTTAGTTTTTTTAAAACAAATTTTTTATTGTAGATGAACACAATACCTTTATTTTATTTTTTAATTTTTATGTGGTGCTGCAGTTCAAACCCAGTGCCTCTCATGTGCTAGTTGAGCCACAACCCCAGCCCCCCAATTTTATTTTATTTATTTATTTACTTACTTACTTATTAGGTACTAGGGATTGAACCGAGGGGTGCTTCACCACTGAGCCACATCCCCAGCCTTTTTATCTTTCATTTTGAGACAGGGTCTCTCTCTAAGTTTCCCAGATTGGCCTTGAACTTGTGATCCTCCTGCCTTAGCCTCCCGAGGAGCTAGGGTTTCAGGTGTATGCCACCATGCCTGGCCCAGTTTTTCATCTTCACAGAGCACCAATCAAATGAGTACAGCCCTGAGAGTGGAGGCAACAAATTAGAAATGAGAAGTCCCCCAAATCTTACAGCTGGCTTTAAATTCAAGAATTTGACTTGCAGCTTAACTTCTTAATTTACTCCTGGTTTATTTTTTACCAAGTGCTTTTTATGAAAAAACAAGTGTTTGTTGTTTTGTTGATGTATCTGCCATAATTAGCAATAGGTCCAGTTTCCTGTAATGCATTGCATAACCTTTGTGAAGGAAATCCAAGATTAAACTCACTTTTTGGTACCCTAAATAATAAAACATGGCAGGCCTTGTGGTTTGATAAATTAATAATTAAATAATTAAGATAATTAATTTTAAATTATAACGTCAATAAATGTTGATGGCCAAGTTAATGGCCCTCGAATAAAATTTTGAAAACCCCATGTCCTGGTGTCTTCAGATTCATGAGGAAATAGAGGACTGAGCTCATAATCCACCTTGGCTTTTTTCACATAGCTCCTTATTGTCCTCTGAGTAGCTCAAATTCCTTCCGCTTCCTTTTTTTTTTTTTTTTTTTTCTTTTTTTGGCAACATGGCGGAATTGGAAATCTAACATGCTGGGAGTCAGAGAGACCTAAGGCCCCTCTGGCTCCTCCAGAATGAATTTTAGCACAGGAGCACAGATGAGTAGGTGCCTGTGGAAAAGTGGGCCGAGCAGCACTCTGGCGTTAGCCACGGAGGCTGGGGGCAGGCGGGAGAGTAGGAGGCAGCAAAGGAGCAGGGGCTAAGGCCAGAGCGGGGGTTGGGTAGAGGAGATATCACCCCGTGAAGGGGCTCAGTCTGTGGGTGTCCCTTGCCCTATGTGTACCTCTGCCAAGAGATCTGACTTGGCTGCTGGATGTTCTCTGGATCCATCTCAGCAGGGTGGGTGTGGCTGAAATTGATGCCAGTCGTGGGGCCCAGGGTCCTCTACACCCCCAGAACTTGGCCACTTTGCACCCAAAGCCACTGACAAATTGGAAAGAAAAAATGTGATTTGGGGTCCCTCCCTGCTTTGGGGAAGAGCAGTTGGATGGAGGAAGTCCAAGTGGGCAGAGGCTCTGCCTCTCCAGGTCTGTGCTGAGTGGGGGTCTGCCCCTTGGCAGGTATAGAAAGCATAAGCAAGGAAGAGGGTCTCTTACACCAGGACACCACCTCACCAGGAGCCCTCTCCATCTGGATCCTGTTTCTCCAGCTAACCTGGAGCAGGCTGTCCTTAGCTTGACCTTGGGCCCTGAGTCTACTCATCCCAAGTCAGACATTTCCACAGTGGCCAGAGCCCCCCCTGCAGGCCAGGCCAGGCTAGTGTCTATTGGGTTAGGGTCTGTCTTTTCTTCAGCAAACGTCAAGGTCAGTGGAGGGCTGGGTCTGGGTGGTGAGTCAGGCTGGGAAGGGATGGAGTGCTGACTGCTGTGCCCAAGAAGGGAGGGACAGTTAGGCTTGTGGCCTTGAAGGCTTGACCCAGACCCCAGCATACCTTAAAATGAAAATTTCAGTTAGAAGCAACACAGACAAGTGTCCTGCACTTCAGCCTTGAGGTTTATGAATAAGGAACTAGGCCCTCAGAGCTCACCAAGCACCTCACAGCCACTGGGGGCAGACAAAGCTGAGCATCCAGTGTATTTCCATGATTCTTTTTTTTTTAATATTTATTTTTAGTTGTAATTGGACACAATGCCATTTATTTATTTATTTATTTGTTTGTTTGTTTTATGGGGTGCTGAGGATCGAACCCAGGGCCTCACACACGCTGGGTGGGTGCTCTACCACTGAGCCGCCACCCCAGCCCTTTCCGTGATTCTTCACAAGGCAAACTAACTTGAGCAGGTCCCAATTTGAGGAGATGTACTTTGTGTGTAATAAATAAAACTAAGCAGCTACCTCTCAGCTGAATTTCCCTACAGACCACAGCAGGCGCTTGAGGCCCACACACGAAGGCCATGCAGTACAGCCCGGCGCCATGGCCTTTGGGCAGGTGTTCCCAGGTGGTCAGAGAGAATGCAGGGGCTAGCGCAGCACCCCACATCATGCCAGTGTTTCTGCAGAAGTAGGGGTGGTCAGGACAGCCCCACCACCCTGCACCCCTGCAAGGAATCACCTGAGGGAAACTGTCCTGTTTGCAGAGCCTCCTGGGTTTTAGATTTGGGGATTAGGTGGCTGTGGGCCTGTAATTCCAGCCTAGAGAACTGGAATCGGGGCACATGGAGGATGCAGCGGAGGTTCTTCCCACACCCACGTTTTAAAGTAGACGTCTAGTAAGTGTGAAGACAAAAGGTCCACGTGAGGTTGACGCGTGACTGGCCGGGCTGTAGACACCTCTGGGCTTGGCCTGGGGGGCGGATGCCTCACCTGCATTGCCCCAAGGCTGACATTCCTGTGCAGCTCTGCCCGAAGCAGACTAATCAGGGCCACTTTACAGTCCCTGATCACTGTGGGGAGCCCAGCTTCATGCCCTTCTGTGCCTTGCTGGCACTTCTACTGGTGCCCAGATCTCTGCCTCAGGAAGGCCCGTCAGCTTTGCTGTTGTGAGAAATCCTAATAGTGTTTTCTTCCTTCGGTTTATTTATATTTCATTTTGTGCACACTTTGGGGAGTTGATTGGAAGGACAGATCTATCCTGAAAACACTAAGCTGCTGTTATCGGTGGGGGCAGGAGCATCAGGCAGCCCAGCCCTCCTGACTTGTCCCCGTTCAAACCAGCCACATCTGACACCTTCGGTGACTCCTGCGCAGCCTCAGTGTGCCTGGCAGGCGTCCTGAGTGCCGTCCTTGTGCCGAGTGTCTGCATTTCCTTGCATTGTTTCCTTCATCTTGATAACTTGGCATTTTCTATGAAACATCTTTTTATATAAAAAGGGAGGTGTGTGAACCCTGCCTTCAGGTTCTCATCACGTTTGAGAAAAGCTCGATGTCAAGGCTGCAGGTCAGCTGAGTGAGGACATGACCTGCATCTTCAGGACAGGTGCACAAGGTCGGAAGGCCAAGAGGTTAGCTGAGAGGCGCCTGTTCTTCACACAGGGCCCCTGTTGCTTTCCACAGCATGGCCTTGGCCCAGGGTTGGTCTTTTTGAGAAAAACCCCCTGTGCCATTCCTGCGTCAGTGCATCTCTTTCTGGGGAAGAAAGTGCCCGGCATTCCAGGTAACAAAGTGCTGTGCGTTCGGTTGAACTTCAGTTTCCTCTGAGCAGCTCATCTCCCAGGCTGAGAGAGCAGGGAGGGAGGAAGTGGAGCCTCCCAAGTGTCCGTGGCTGGCTCTGGGCCCCAGGACTGGGCCTGGGGCACCCTCTTCCTAGGCCTGAGCCATCACCTGCTGTACTCCTGCGGGGTCCAGCGAGCAGCGCCGCTGCCCACAGTGCATTTTCTTTATCAGCCGCCGGAGTTTGCTGGGAAAGTTTTTGTTGATGTAGCGGTAGAGAAGTGGTGTCACAGAGCTGCTCAAGAAGGCCAAGAACTTGGATAAATCCTTAGCAAAGTGCAGGATCCCCAGGTAGTGCCCATCCACAGGCCTCCCTCGTGAGACCAGTACCATGTGCCCCAGGAGGCTCAGATAGTATGGCGTCCAGAGCCCAAACTGCGTGCACACGGTGGCTACCAGAAGCCTGTGCACGGAGGGGTCCAACCTGCCTGCTTCCTGGTCCAGAGGTGTGTCCTCCTTCCGGATCCGTGAGATGAGCACCAGTGCATACAGCACAGCCAGGCCCGGCACTATGTAGCCAATGAGCACCAGGAGGGTATCTGCAGCCTCTGTGTTCTGCATCTTGGCACACTCCGTGATCCGGGAGGACACATGGCTGCAGATGTAGAAGAGCAGGGAGGAGAAGCTGGTCAGCAGTGCCCCACCCCAGACAAAGCCACACACGTGCCGCGTGTTGTAGACGCTGGCCATGTAGGTGCGCGGCAGGGCCCGCTCAATGTAGTAATCGAGGCTGAGCAGGGCAGTGGAGTACATGGTTACCAGGGAGGCCACATTGAACAGGATCAGCAGAGTCACGTGGGCCTCACTGCTAAGGCTCCACAGTGCCCACCTGGAGTAGGGGGAACCCAGCAGGTGCACGGGGGCCAGGGCCGTGAGCACCAGGCCCGCGACAGCCATGTTCACAAAGTACACGTCCGGCATGGTCATGCTGCTCTTGTTGCTCAGGTTGGCCAGCACCAGCAGGGCATTGTAGCCCAGGCCAACGGGGACACCCGCCACCAGATGGAGCAGCGAGAGGACCCACAGCCCTAGGCGCAGATCCTGGCACAGCTGCTCCTCGCCCTGACCCGTGCCATTGAGCAGGCCGCAGCTCCACATGGCAGCCTCACCAGGCTCTGCGTCTCTGTGGAGAGAAAGGACACTCAGTCACTCCCTGTCCCCTTGTTCAGCACCACCAGACTGCTGAGCCAGGAAGAAACTGCCCTCTGTGTGTGTTCTATGAAAACAGGTCCCAAGCTGGGCTGCTGTGTCCCATCTCTACAGCAATGCCAGTGGGTGTGGTGAGGCTGCCGAACCCTGCTTTTCTGAAGGAAATGGCATCCTGGGTGACACCTGATGTGACAGAAACTGCTCCACGTACTCTCCTGCGTCCTAAGCCACAGCTGAGCATGGGTTCCTCTCCACCTGCAGAGAGCTACTACCACCTCCTGGCTCGGGGGGTAGGGGGACTCTTCAGGGTTAGAATCCACAGGACTCTGGGCACCTGGCAGTGCTGGGGCACCCCAGCCAAGTCCTGCACGACAGGCTGCCTCACAGGGCTTCCCACCTCGTGTAACTGAGTGTGATGAGCATCTGCCACGAGCTAGAGTAGGAAACATAGTCTGTCCCCTGCTAGGATGTGAACACACACGCCCACCCGTGTATACCTGCTGAGCAGGAGCATCACATTAGCAAGCGCACAAGCACACGGGTAGAAGGACAGTGCATGCAGGCAGGACAGGAATGTGCCACGTGAGTGGAGCTGAGGGGGCGCTGTGAGGAACAAGAGCCCCACAAGGGTCACTACTGGAGAAAGTGCATGGTGTACCCTGGAGCCCCAAGGGAGCTCTGGTCGGCTTCTCAGAGCTCACAGCCTCCCCATTGCACCATCATGAGGCACAGCTGAACTCTCTGTTGGGTGTCCAGGACTGCAATCCTCAGGTTTGAGGGGTGCCTTTGGGAGTCAGCCTGGGCATTCCCTCTATCAGGACGCCCCAGCCTAGGGCCTGGCCCCTTGGAGCAATGCAGAGCCTGGGGACATAGCAAGTCTTGTAATTGAACAAGAAACTGGCAAGTAGAGGCATAATATAAACAGAACTCTCTGCTGTCCTAAGGACAGATGCCCTCGAGAGAAACTTTACCTTTGGAATGTAGTTTGGCCCAACCAGACTCCTGTTCTGGGAATAGAAAAGCGTCTCAGGCAGACACAGAAAGCAAACATCGCCGTTTCCCAGAGTGCAGGGACAAAGCGAGGAAGCCAGGCTGCCGGTGTTGGCACTGGTCCCGCCCGCTGTGGGCCCCGCCAGGAGGAAGCTCTGTGACCGCGTGACAAGCTGTTCCCCACTCGCCCCACAAGTCCTGCAGGCATGCACCAATTGTCCCTGGCTCTCCACTGCTTCACTGGGTCATGGTAGTGAGCAGGGAGGGACCCGCCACCCCAAAGCTCACACCAGACAGGTGGGCCACAGCAGGGCTGGGGTGGTAATGAGGGAAAGGAAGAGCCTAGCAGCAGCCACCACTGACGACATCATGCAGTCCCCCAGCATGGGTTCTCCTGCTCCCTGGGTTGTCCCCCACACCAGCCTCAGCTGTCCTTGTCCCAGAGTCAGGTGATGAGAATTGGGCTGAGCAGGAGTTCCTGTTCAGAAGCAGGGCCACAGTCCTCAGGTGCAGATGTGTGTAGGCAGGTCACAGTCCTACCAGTGCCCCCTGCCTCTGGGACAGTGAGCACTGGATGGAGCCAGGTGCCCAGGGCTGGGTGCATGCAAGGCAGCCTTGTCCCCCCCACCCCCCCAGGATAAGTGTGTGCTCCCATTCTCCATGTGGACCAATTGCTGCTCACTCTCAGACTGCAGTCTCGTCACCAAACCACCCTGGCCAGCACCTCAGGGACTGGTCCACTTGTGGGATATTGCTGTCTGGTCTGACTGAGCGGCTGCCCCTTTTCTCTTTCCCCCCAAATGCCTGATGGCCAGTGTCCATGATTAAATGCTGCCTTCAGGTACGTATGGTTCTTCCAGGCTCCTGCGCACTGCGTCCGGCTGTCGCTGGAGGCTAAGCAGCAGCCCATATCCTCTGGCCCATGGCTGTGAATCTCCCATGAAATGCACATTCAGTGGCCACTGCGAGTGGGTGTCAGTGGACGGCTTCTCCACCCACTAGCATCCTGGTCTTGCCTGGTCACCAGCCCATAGCCACATCCCCACCAGCCTGGCTTCACGTGGCATACAAGAACCCAAGATGTCCCTGTGATCAGAGGCTGTATAGACTGCAGGTCTCTCTGCCAAGGAAGGGCCCTCCACACTATGTTGGGCACTGTGTCCCCCAGCTTATTTACAAGTGAGCCTTGGAGCTGCGCACCATATTCATCTGATAGGCCTGGTCAAGTGCCCAGGTCCCTTTCCCTCCCTCTAGTACAGTGTCCCTGTCCCTGGGCTATCTGGGAGGCTCCCTACCTTGCTACTCACTGTGTCACAGCTTCCCTTGCCCCCGTCCAGCTCTTGGCCCCCAGCAGTGCCAACCATCGGCTCTTACCTTTATCTCGTGTCCCGCGTTCCTTGGTGGCGTGGATTCCAGACACCGGCGGCACGCAGCATGGCAAGGCCGAGGCAGCTACTGCAAACCAGAAGGACCTGTTGTGTCTCTGGAAGCCCCACTGCCGCCTCCTCAGTGGCCAGGCAGCGTGGGCTTGCGGGTGTGTGTGTGTGTGAGGGCCTGCCACACGCTCGTGCCCGTGGAGGCCACTGCTTGTTTTCTTCTAATAAATTACTCACAAAGTTTCTGCCTCCCTTGGCAGCCGCAGCAGCCCCTCCCTATCTCTGTTTACAGCTGGTTTTAAGAAATGAGAGGTGGCCCTTGGATGGGTCGGCGCTCCTGGAGCAAGCGTTCAGCTCCTCTCACCCGGCTTGGTAGACATCCAGGCTCCCAGGGCTGGCCGGGCTTGTGTGGAGGCTGTGGTGGCACTTCCCCTGTGCCGGGGCCAGAGCAGGGCTGGCAGAGTTGGGTCCAGGGTCCTGCTACACAGCATGGTTGAGAAACTCAGTTCTGAGTTCCCTCTTCCCTTGAGGAAATAAACTGAACAGACATTTGTCTGTAGAAACTAAGGACAAAATAGTTGGACCTCACTGAGACTCTACCATAGAGAGACTTTGGCTGCTTTCATTTCAGACCCAGGCACACAGAGAGCTCTTTGAAGGGCCAGGGCAGGCCCAGAATCTAAAGCATGGGGTGGAGGGGGCTGCGCCTGCAGCGCGCGCCCTCCCAGACACCCCAGCCTGCGTGGGTGGTTATCAGTGGGGATTAAAGAGGAACAGCCCATAGGGGGTGGAGGCCGCCTGAGGTTCGCCTGTCACGGGCTGTGCCCTCCCTGGAGTTGAGTGGGGACAGGGGCTGCCTGGAGCGCTAATACCTGCCACCAGATTAGTGGAGCAGGAGAAGGAAGCCTGTGCCCAGCCCAGGATGGCTCCATCCTCGGGAGCCTGTCTGGCCGTCGCATGGAACAAGCCTGTTTAGAATCTCTTGGGCATTCGTGTGCTGGCATGACCTGGGGATTATGAGGGTGAAATAAAAATCATAGCTAGTTCTCCAAGAGGTATATCAGTAATTTCATCAGGAGATAGAATAGCACAGCTATTAATAATACCAAGCCTACATGATAAATTTTCCAGTTGTAATGTAGAAAGAGGTTCCAAGGGATTAGGCTCCACAGGTGTAGATTGGGCTATGCTATCTTTAAATTTAGATTCTCGCCCTATGCTAAAATTAAATATTCAAGGGCATGATTTTAATGGACTGCTGGACACAGGCGCTGACCTCAGCATCATATCTCGCCAGGAATGGCCTAAGCATTGGCCGTTACAGCAAGCGACCCAAACACTTAGAGGCCTAGGAGTGGCAACTAATCCCCATAGAAGTGCAATGGTATTAGATTGGAGGGATCCTGAAGGATGTGAAGGAACTATACAGCCCTATGTATTGGACCATCTCCCCATAAATTTATGGGGACGAGACGTCCTAGATCAATTAGGATTGACATTAACAAATAACGTCAATCCTAACGCGCCCACTACTAGGGCAAAACAAGGCTTTAGAAAAGAAAAGAGATTAAAAGATCAAGAACAAGATATAACAGCACCAATTCAAGTAGATCAAGAGATAGATAAACATGGATTGGGTTTTCAAAAAGGGCCACTGAGACAATCAAAATTACTTGGAAATCAGAAAGACCAGTGTGGGTTCCTCAGTGGCCCCTAACTAAAGAAAAGATACAAGTAGCCCATGATCTGGTCAAACAGCAATTAGCGGAAGGACATATACAACCTTCCGTATCTCCCCATAATACTCCCATTTTTGTTATTAAAAAGAAATCTGGTAAATGGAGATTATTACAAGATTTAAGAGCCATTAATAATGAGATGGTTATTATGGGACCTGCTCAATCAGGGATTCCCCAACTGTCTGCTTTACCAAAAACGTGGCATGTTCTAGCTATAGATATTAAAGATTGTTTCTTCTCAATTCCAATTCACCCCGAGGATAGTCCACATTTTGCATTTACTATCCCTGCACTGAATCATGAAGGTCCTGATCAGAGATATGAATGGAAAGTACTCCCTCAAGGGATGGCTAACAGCCCAACTTTGTGCCAAATTTATGTTGATAAAGCAATCCAGCCACTTAGAATTCAAAACCCTGAACTACAGATATTTCACTATATGGATGATGTGTTAATGGCACATAAAGATAAAAACACATTGCTAGAATGTTATGCCACGCTTACAAACTTATTAAAAAATTATAATCTAGAGATAGCAATAGATAAAGTACAATTAAATCTTCCAATTAATTATTTAGGAGTTCTATTATCTTCAACCATGGTCCGTCCACCAAAAATTCAAATACGAGTAGATCAACTCAAATCACTTAATGACTTTCAAAAGTTATTGGGAGATATAAATTGGATAAGGCCTTATCTAGGCATACCAACAGGAGAATTAGGACCTTTATTTGATATTTTAAAAGGTCCATCA
This sequence comes from Urocitellus parryii, assembly GCF_045843805.1. NCBI lineage: Eukaryota > Metazoa > Chordata > Mammalia > Rodentia > Sciuridae > Urocitellus > Urocitellus parryii. Next base: position 38,433,234 of record NC_135539.1, read on the forward strand.
GATCCAAATTCACCCCGCATGTTAACGCCTGAAGCTAGAAAGACATTAAAAATCATTGAAACATATATGGAAAATATGCATTTGGATAGAATTGATATAAGTTTGCCTTTATTATTTATTGTACTACCGACAAAAAATATTCCTACAGGGGTATTTTGGCAAGAAGGTCCATTATTATGGATACATTTGTCTTATTCTCCTAATACTATTCTTACTAGATATCCTGAGGCTGTAGGGCAATTAATACTCAAAGGAATAAAGGCAGCAAAAGGAGTGTTTGGGATTTCTCCCAATAAAATTATTACTCCATATACTATGGATCAAATTGATGAGTTAGCTAATGAGTTAAATACTTGGGCAATAATCATGTGTAAATCTAGTGTTGCATTTGATAATCACTTGCCATCTAATCCTTTGTTGTCCTTTTGGTCTAAGCATCCTGTAGTTTTTCCAAAAATGACAAGAAAAACCCCTATCATAAATGCTCCAAATATATTCACTGATGGGTCAAATAATGGTACAGCAGCAGTAGTTACTCCTGATCAAACTTTTACATTTTTAGTACCCAAACAATCAGCTCAAAAGGTAGAGCTCAATGCAGTATTGCAAGCTTTTATGATGTTCAAAGATTCTACATTTAATTTATTTTCTGATAGTCAGTATGTAGTTAATGCTATCGTATCTCTTGAAGATGCTGGTAGGATTTCTCCTTCCTCTACTGTTTTCTCTTTGTTTTCTGCTATACAGAGTCTAATCTGGGATAGAAAGGATCCATTCTTTATAGGACATATCAGAGCACATACAGGATTGCCTGGAGCCCTTAGTTTGGGTAATGAACTAGCAGATAAATCTACACATGACATACATATTTTCTCCACAATAGAAGAAGCTATAAATTTTCATAAAAGGTTCCATGTCAATGCTAATACTTTACAAAAACGTTTTAAAATAACTAAAGAACAAGCCAGACATATAATAAAACAATGTCAAAATTGTGTGACATTTTTGCCACAAGTTAATCTTGGAGTCAATCCTAGAGGACTGATACCTAACCATATTTGGCAGATGGACGTCACACACTTGCCAGAATTTGGAAAATTAAAATATTTACATGTTACAGTTGATACTTCTTCTGGATTTTTGATGGGCTCCCTTCATCCCGGAGAAAAAACTAAAGATGTTATAGCTCATTGCTTACAAAATTTTGCCACTGTGGGTGTTCCTAAACAGTTAAAAACTGATAACGGTCCTGGTTACATCTCCAAGTCTTTTAAACAATTTTGCTCATCATTTGGCATTACTCATATAACAGGAATCCCATACAACCCACAGGGACAAGGCATAGTTGAAAGAGCTCATCAAACTATAAAAATGTACTTATTAAAGCAAAGGGAGGGAATTAGTAAGGGGTATATATCCCCCAAAGATAAACTTAAAATAACCCTTTTTACTCTAAACTTTCTAAATTTGGATGCATCAGGACTTAGTGCTGCGGAAAGACATATGTATCCGAAAAATGTACATAAGCCTAAGGTACTTTGGAAAGATATTCTAACAGGACAATGGAAAGGTCCGGACCCAGTAATAGTCTGGAGTCGGGGCTCTGTCTGTGTTTTTCCACAGGAGGAACAGCAACCAATTTGGATTCCAGAGAGATTAACTAAAACAATTTCTACAGAAAAAAAAGATGATTTGACTCAAATCCATAACAGCTGATATCCAGAGTTCCAGCCTGGCTATTCTTGCATCTGCGACAGTGATTTACCACGGTGCCTTTTTCAATATCTATTTTATTATTTGCATTTTTCCCACATCATAAAGTTCTATTTTATTTTATTTTATTTTACCTTATTTTTTAAGCTCATACAAACCTAGGTTAATGTTTTTCTGATCAGTTTTATTTTTTTGACTGTGTTTTATTTATTTATTTTTTTTAACTGTAAAGTTTTTAAACATTGCAATGGAGATTTCACCTAGCTATAGCTACAAGGCCTTTATTTACTATTGTCTTAGATGTTCTATGTTATGTATGCTGTTTTGTGTTGTATGTCTGTATGTGTGTATGTCCATATTTCATTTATAAGGAGCGCTCATGTATATATAGATACAAGTATTCAAAAAAAAAAAAAATTTAGTCACGTGACTTATATGGTTTAATTTACTTTAGGTAAACAGCTGTTATTAAATTTTGTTTTTAAAGGTGGTTAACAGATATGTTTGTTTACTTTCACCTTTCCTTTTCATTATATTTCATAATTCTGTTCAGGATAATGTCTCTTTAGCAACATGGCCATAATTCCCATCTCCATCCCAGTGCCGGTGAAGACTAAGACCAAACTACAACTTTTATGATAGCTATCACTATAAACTGTACAAATTGGTACATCAATCAAAATAACTCAATAAGACTGCTCAATCAAGGACTTAATTTACTTTGGGAGGAAATGGACATATTGATAGACTCCTCCAATTTGAACTGCTCAATCAAGGACTTAATTTACTTTGGGAGGAAATGGACATATTGATAGACTCCTCCAATTTGAACTGCTCAATCAAGGACTTAATTTACCTTGGGAGGAAATGGACATATTGATAGACTCCTCCACTTTGAACTGCTTACACAACTTGTCTGGACTATGTATCACCTGTATGCATTGTGTTCTATTTGTTGATACAGCGAACTGGTAGTGCTAAATATCTTAGCCGATGTGTCACCAGTGTTTCCAAAGGAGCCGTCAATTGGCTTGGTGTCGTGGCAATTCTGCGTCTTTCTCCCTTCTGCTAGTGATGGTCTGATTTTGGGGGCCAACAGAGGTGAGGCAAGAACCTCACCCCCCCACTGGCACCAAGGTTAAATTTGGGGGCCAACAGAGGTGAGGCAAGAACCTCACCCCCCCACTGGTGCATAGGCCTATTACACAGGTATGGCTATATACTGGACCGGTAGTCAGTGACGGGTATGATTCGGTTACAGTGGTATCAACCTAAGCCAGGAGACTGACGCAATAAGGTCAGTTTTCCCATGACGGGTAAGAACCATATGTGAATTGGACATACCTAACAGGCACGGTCCCTAGCCACATTTGCCTGTTGTTTATTTAAACAGTAGGGGGCAGATGTTAGGAGCCACAGCAAAAATATTGATACAGGCACCTTTGGATTTTATTTGACTGCCAGCCAGCAATTCACATTCATATGGTAATTGGACTCATGCTGTCCAGCTGGGCCCAATTTCAGGACTCAGGTTACTCATGTCACTCTTGTAATGGGAGAGTTCCCATTGGTTGGAAAAGGATGGTAGGAGGGTGTTCCGGGGGAAGTGGAAACCCCCCCGGCTCAGGTAGACACACACGTGTGGACCCACTTGTTAGGGGACGCACATGGCCTCTCTCTAAATAAAACTTTGTCTCAGTTTGACTGGCTTGTGTTTTTGTGCCCAACCGGGCTGTAAGATTGCAAGCCGGCGTGCACTGATAGCTCAGCAGGGGATCGCTCAGCAGGGGTGCCGCAGGCAGTGCTCGGCAGCAGGAGCGGGACTCAGCCGGCCCGGGGCCGGGCAGCTTGCGGCAGTTTTCTTCCACGTCAATTATAAGGATGTTTTGCTTCAAATGAAGGTTATAAGCCCAAAGGTATCTATTTTTATCCATGTTCAGTCCATCTAAAAATGACATTCTTTTTGTTTTGACATGACCTCCCAAGAAGCAGCTCCCCTGCCAGGCTGTTACTTGGAGATCCTGGGAGCAAAGTGACAAGTTCCATCCCAGGCTGGCACTGTCTACAACAGGGACATGTGGAAAGAGGAGGCAGCTGGAGAGGGTGGGTGGGCACTACCACAGCCATGGAGGCCAGCTCCCAGTCAGAGATGGAGAGTGACACTCTGCCATTTCCTCTGTGGCATTCAGAACACGGGTCTCTGGAAACTCAGTGGCGCTAGCGTGAGCTCTCCACCGGCAGGCTGTGGGCTGCAGCTGGGGTATGGACAAGATGAGATGCCGCACCACAGAAGCACCACTGCCTCTGCATTTGGTAGAAGAGCTGTGACCCTTGGGGCTCGGGGAGACAAGTCAGGAAGTGTTCCCATCTCTCCTAATCACAGGGTGATGAGTGACATACTTCCTCCCATTATCACGTAGGGCTCCAGGGTGCCTGTCCCATTCAGGCAGTTGCCATACCATCTCCCCTGCCCATGCTCTGCCTGTGTTCCAGCGAGGTCTGTAGTCCAGGCTGGATGTGCCCACCATGCCACAGAGGGACACTGGCCCTGAAGGGCAGAGCTATCGGACTTACTGGCCTTTTGCAGTTCCTGTTCCCTGGCTGTTTGGGGAGGAAGGATGTCCTGCAGCTGGGGAACACGAGAAGGTTTCCACCCTGCAGCACAGGCCTCAGGACCTGGGCTGGGCTGCCCTTCGCTTAGCCAGGCCTCTAAGAACTCACTTCATGAGAACCTGGAGCCAGAACCAGGTGCTGGGAGATCGGGGACAGGGGAGAAATCCCCCCCAGTGGTCTCCTCAGAAGTGGACTCATCCCTGAGGGACTGAAGTCCGAGTTTGCTGTGACAGGAGGTTCTGGTGAGGCCCTGGCTAAAAAGAGATGTGGGCGAGAGCAGAGAGGCTCGTCCCTGAGCCCATGCTGGGGCCCTTCTCTTAGCCTGGCCGAGGCCCGAGGCGCAGAGCACTCCTGGCACTCGCTCACATTCCGCCCGTCTTCATTTGGAGAGCTGCCTGCCAGATGGCAGGATTAATATCAGCTTCCAGGCCCTGCCACCTGCTGCCATTCCCTTGCCCACAGGGCCCAGGTCAGCAGGACCCCAGTAAGCCTGACATTCTCAGACCAGAAGAGTGTGTCCCCACATCCCTGAGGCCCCAGTCACAAAGCGCTGCTCGCCCAGCTCCCGCAGGCCCCAGCTAATAGCCTCACATTTCTGGAGTCTTCGGAGTGGCTGTGCTGCCTCCTGCTGGAGCCCTCCCACCCGCCCTGTCCAGCAGTCTCCCCATGCTGTCCTCCCACCAGGCCCTGCTCCTGTCACCAGCTGGTTTGTCCACCTTCCTTCCATTCCTGTCACCAGCCTCTCCCACCCCTGAAACCCTCCCCCACATTTCCTGCAGGACCTGCCATACTCCCTGTTCCCACCCAGGTCGTACACCAGTGCCCACACCTCTCAGATCAGCACTGGGACCTACACTTATCAGGCTAGGCCCCGGGCCAGGCCCTAACCCTGTCTCCCATCCCCTTTCCCCTGTAACTCCCCTGGTGTCCCTCCCCTAGCCTCTGCCTGGTAGCCGCTTGCCTCTGCTGACCGTGGCCCTTGTGGCTGAGCCCCACCACAGACGCCAGCCCTTGCACTTCAGTGGGACCTTGGTTCTCCCCCTCCTGTGCGACCTCTGCCTGGCTGAGGGCCCGGTCAACTCCCAGGTGGCTTTTCTGACAGTTTGAAGCTCCAGTGTGACGAGTAAACAGTCCGCAGTCATGCTCTGACCCCGGGTGCGACTTCCTTAGAAGGCTGCCCTAGAGGACATGCAGCAAGCCTGATCCCTCTGCTTCCTGCCCCCAGCTCTCTGTGGGAGGGACAGCCCTCCAGCCTTTGGGGTTCTGGTTGAAATGGTGCCAAGGTCGCTTCCCTTCTCTGTGACAAGCCAGGATGTGGCAGGTCAAGCTGGCTCAAGGAGGCCGCACTGGCATGGCAGGTGCATTGCCAAGTTCCTACTCATGAACTAGCTGTCCTTCCGCCTGGAACCCCCCAGAGCCCCTGGAAGGACCAAGTGACAGCCCACCCCTGACTAGGAGCAGGGGGAATGTAGGGCCCATGCGTGGACCTTGGGCTGTCCTCAGTGTCCCAGTTACAGTCATGTTACTGTCTCCCTGAAGAGAATTCATTAACCATATGAATTCGACACACATGCCCTCTTTCTTTTTTGTCCTTTTAATTATATGCATAAAAAAGAAAGTGTGCATACCATGAATGTGAGTGGATACAGAGGTCTAAGGTTCCAGCCGATGGGCCTAGCAGAGGACAGGAGAGGGAAATGGGAGGCCAGCCTCACTGTAGCAGAGGGGACAGAGCCCAAACAAACTGGCCCATGAAATATGAACAGGCTGACTTACAGGCAGCTGAGCCCTGGGCTCACCTAAAACTTCAGCCCATCCAGCCTGTGGCCTCCTCTCCTCTTTGTCCCCAAGAAACTACTTCCATAGCAACAGTATGCACTTCCAGGGGCATCATAGGGAGCTGCAGTCAGAAGAGACAACTGGAACTGAGGTGCCTACAGGAGGCCACCCTGTGCTTCCTGGCCAGGAAGCTGTTTTTCTTTACACATGTGTTGAAAAGGTGCTGAGACTTCTGTCCATGCGCTGGGTGGGGTTGGGTGGGGTGCTGGGCAAAGCCCAGTGGGAATCCCAGTGGCCTACAAAAGCAAACCACCACCACCCCCCACCACCCCCCGCCATAGAGGAGAGCTTGATTGGGTAGCACAGCCAGAGGGTCAGGGTTGCAAAAGTTACCCAGGCAGAAGTCCACAACCCACTTGTGGCTCTGTGCATTCCTGTCCAGGCCTCTCTGCTGGCTTCTGGGTGACCTCAGGCTGACCTGTTGATCGTGCTTTCTGAGCCCGGCAGACTGGCATGATAATGAGGCAGGCCTAATTATTCACTGTGGTGGACTGATCAGGCCGTTGGGCACAGAGGTTGCGGCTCCCCTCTGAGTATACTAGGGTCTCCAGGGAATGCACCCTTTGGGGCTCCTTGTCCCTTCTGGTCTGAGGACTTGGCTGTTTCTGTAGCCTCTCTTTCTGGCCCCTCAGCTGTGGTCTGGTGTCTCCTGCTGGACAACAGCTGATTGTTGGAGCCCTGGGTGGGGGGAAAGCTGGAGATCCTTCCCACAGGGCCTGCCAGCTCCAGTTACTGCAGGAAGGTACCCCCACCTACCCTCCAGCCCCAGTGGGTTCCCCGTGACTTTCCCCTCTGCATCCCTCCTCCTGAGCTGCTATAAAGCTCTTGAAAAAGAAAACCCAGGAAAGTCTGACTCTGGGGCCTGTAGGGACTGGCAGGGTGGTGTCAATGGCCAGAGCAGAGCCCTCCTGCCGGCCGAAGCAACCCTTCCAACTGCTTCCTCGTGGGCCTCAATCTGTGTTAATGCCTGCCCAGGGTGGGTGGCTTTCTGCTCACTCTAGTTTCTTCTGAATTTCTTTTTTTTTTTTTTTTTTTTTTTTTTTTTTTTTTAAGAGAGAGTGAGAAAGGAGAGAGAGAGAGAGAGAATTTTTAATATTTATTTTTTAGTTCTCGGCGGACACAACATCTTTGTTGGTATGTGGTGCTGAGGATCGAACCCGGGCCGCACGCATGCCAGGCGAGCGCGCTACCGCTGAGCCATATCTCCAGCCCTCTTCTGAATTTCTAACTGCAGCCCCTCCAGCATGCCAACCTCTCAAAAAGGAACTGTTGGGCATCCTTGAGGCATCTGGCTGGTGCACTCCATAGCACCAGGTCTGCCAGGTGAGAAGTCCCTGATCAAAGATGGTCACAGGCAGGCCTGGCGGAAAACAGCCTGCAGAACACCAAGTCCACTGCATAGCACCACCTGCAGCACCTGTGCTGACCAGCGAGTCCACATGCTGGCTGGTCTGGAAGGTCCGGGGCCCTGGCAACGTGAGTACGTGGTTGATCACTGCCACCAGACCTGGCTGATGGAATGGGACAGAGATAGGGACCCTTGAAAAGTAGCTGCCATCCCTAGCTAGGGCTTCTTGCCCAGACAGCTGGGGCTACTGAGCAAGGTCCTTAAAACAAGGTACCACCAGCCCAAAACTTGGTGGCAGACACTGGCTGACAGTAGGAGGACTGGCCCGGTCCTTGTTCATCCCATGCGCTGTGAGGGAGCATGAAACAGGGACTCTAACAGACAGTGCTGGTTGAGTGAAAGCTTTTGCCCTGCAGTGTGCAGAGAGTCACTGGGTCCCCCCTGAGACCCAGCAAGGGACCCCTGTTGCCTACAAGAACAGATATACTTAATCCTAACATTATCATGGGGATTTCCCTAAATGGGAAACTGAGGCACAAAGTTAAAGGGAGCGTACCTTCATTCTTTTCTGCTCATAACTTAAACATCTCGAGGGTGTGCATGCCTCTGAGTGGGCTGCAGAGGGTCCATATGGGGCCTCTCTACCCAGCACTCTTATCTCTGCTGAGGCCATTAGACAGCTCTGCAGTGACCTGCTTGCTCTTAATAGGCACAGTAGTTAAGGGGAACTGCACCCACATTGCTCAGGACCCCAGACCCACCAGGAGCCAGTGTATGGACCCACTAATCAGCACAGTTGCTGCAGGGTGGGACTGTGCGGAGAGACTCAAGTTAGAGACAGCATGAACTGGCACAGAGGATTTTAAGGGAAACTCCACCCCCCCAAGTGTCCCTGTGAAGGAAGTACTTGGGATTTCAGGCTGGGGGATGGAGCTGTCGGGATTTGCATACCAGTCTTTCTGCTTATAAGCTGTGAAACTTTGGCTACCTCTATGCCTCATTTTTCTCACATTTAGAAAAAATCCTCATGAGTTTGTAAGAGAATTAAATACACCCATTCTTAAAGCACAGAAGGGTGTCCTGCATCTGCTGACCCTAGGCTGGACCTGGTGGTAAGAGGACTTGGCTTTGGATATTTAGTCTCCTCCCCAGCTCTCATTAGAGGCAGAGGAAGCCAGTCTGTGACCTTTCACTTAGAATCTTTGATAACTGACACATGGAAAGAGGAAACCATAGCAAAGGTAGAAATGACAACAACGTGAGCCCAAGTGACAACCATGTGTAAGCACCATGAGGGGGTGGGTGGAGCCACCAGGGTGAATGCAAGAGGGAAGAATCCAGAACTCACACTGTGGGGACCTGGCTCACCGCAGCCGCATACACTGTCACATGGCAGAGGCTTTGCAAACATGGGAGTCTCTGTGCTCTGAGTTTGGGCTTTGGTAATGACACAAAATGGTGTGCTTCCTGATGTTGCTCTGGTATTAAACTCCTGTGTAAATATTCGTTTCTCTGGTGGTATTTACCTGCTTTCCAAGGAACGGGGATCTGGGGAGAAGAGCAGGATTCAAGGGTCTCAGTTCTTTTCTGCTCATAGCTTAAAACATCTTGAAGCCCTCCATGCCTTTGGTGAGCTGCAGAGGTCCACGTGGGGCCACTCCAAACAGTAGACATTCCTAGCTCCCCTGAGGCTACAGGGAGGCACTGCAGTGACTCCACTTGCATTCACAAGTGACAAGGATGAGGCCACATTCAGGCTAGCTGTGAGAAGCACTGTAAGGTGAGATGTTGACATCTTTCTTCCTGTGCTTGTTTAAAAAGAGCCCATATGGTATAAACCAGCTTAATAGTGAATGTACTGGAGCAACAGAATGACCAGGGCTGAATAAATAGTGATCCCCACTGGCAATGAATGGCCAGGAGTGGCTCTGAGGCAAGAGCTCCTGGAGGGGACCAACTGTGGGTGACATCGAGTTAGCAGAACAAACCCCACAGGGGAACCTCCCTGCTTCTAGGTAGCTGAACTAGCGTCCCTAATACCCTGTCATTTCATTTCTTTTAATCAGGAAATTCTGTTCTCTGTTTGTTAAGGACTCATTAAAACCACAGCCTGCCACTCCCACACTGATGAAGTCCCACTAAATCTCAGGACATCCTTTTTTCATTGTTTGAGGTCCATGCCAGGGTGCCCTCCCTTGCTTCCCCTGTTCACCCCACCCTAATTCTGGATCCCAGCACCTCCTTAGCCACTATCTCCCCTTGTCCTCAGTCATTCATGCTGAATTAAGACTGTCTGCATAACCATCTCTCTTTGCTACCAATGCAGAGCCTTTGCAGGTAGGGGAAGTGTCTCTGTATTGCCCCAGCAGCCTGGCCCAAGGTCCAGATTAGAAAGGATAGCAACCAGGTGGGGTTGCAGTGCCCCTGTTACAGGACAGTGGTCTTTTCTGTTTTGACCTCTCAGAGAGTTAGATTTCCCTGCAAATAGATTTACAAGGCCTAGGAATTGCATGCTGAGAGGGTTAGCGGGAACCAGTAGGCACGCAGCTCTGGTTGTGTCTGTTGAGAAAGAGACTTGTTGTGCACAAGACTCTCAACTTTGAGTGAATGTTCTGGAGCAATCAGTGTGCTCTGAAAATGACTCCTAGATGTTGATTTCCTTTTGTGATAATAGGCAGGGGCCCTGGCAACAATGAACACGCAGCTCTAGAGGCCAGACGCTCAGGGAAGACTGATGTTGTCCTAGGTTTTTTTCCAATGTGGAGAGCTGTACTCACTGATTCTTGTCACGCTGTGTCTTCCTGGGGTGTGACAAGAAAGCTTCATTATATAGATGGGTGTTCTATTTTTGTAGCCTTTTGCTCTTTATAGTTCTGACTGTGGAGTAGTGAGAGTGAACCAAGCAACCTGGCTTAGAGGCATAAACAAAAGGGCTTGCTGTCCTTCTCCATGGGAAACAATGAGCACGTTGCTGGCTCCAGGAGGCTCTGGGGGGACTGAGACCAAGCATCCTTGGCCAGGGAGCAAGCTGGGTGCAAGCTGGGTGCCTATGCAAGGGACCTGGGGCTTTGTTCCCTGGAAGATGGGATACACGTTCTTTGTCATTGGAGTACTAGTTCTTTGGACTTTCCTGTTCCCAAACTAACTTGGTTTGAGGCCCATGCCCTCTCCAGCTACACCAGACCAGGGGAAAACCAACCAAACATAAAAGGCTTTCTCAGAAATTTAAGAACCAGACTGAGAACAGATAGTCTCCCCTTTCAGACTCTGGGCAGGTGTGGCACCCCTTCTGGCTCCCTGATCACCCCAGCTTTTAGCAAGGTGTGGTTCTACCTGCAGGGAAGGACTGGGAGCCAGAGATCTTATCCAGCCTTGGTGGTTATTTTTACTTGTCACATTTGGTCTAAAAGTAACAGCTGCTTGCTTAGTTTGCTCTGGTTCTAATTAAGTTGGGGGAAACTCTTGGCCATGCTCTTGTATGGAAGAGACCCAGGCTGGACCTTTGGTGTGTCACTCTGTCTCTGCTTTGTTTGCATGTGGAAGCTCCTGGACTTGCTCCTGAGTGACTAAATTCTGCTCCTCGGCAGCATCTATTTCAGCATCTCATGTTAAAGAAAACACTTAGTTTCCCTAAGCAACTCCTTCAGACCCTGTCTCTAAATAAAATACAAAAAAGGGCTGGAGATGGGGCTCAGTGGGTAAGCTCCTCTGGTTTCAATCCCTGGTACCAAAAAAGAAAAAACCATTTTACCCTCTAAACTGAGCCCTCTCGTTCTTTGATAGTGGGCAGTGTTTTGGGATGATGGGCCCTTTGAGAACCCATAGACAGGTGCAGCTTCAGGCTGCCCAGCCAGACCAGTGGGTTATGAAAACTCAGCTTTCATCTTAGGGAGTTGAGAAGGCAGCAGGAAATAACTGGGAAACACTTTTCTCTAAACACTATTTAGAGAAAGCAGTATCCTTTGATTGTCATGTGCACTTACACAGTGGACCTGAGGCTCTGGGTGGTAACACCCCAATTCTCAAAAGCACAGCCTTGATATACATGATTCAACAGTGTGGTTGGGTCATTAAAGGCCAGGTGAGGTTACAGTTTCAAGATTCCAGAGATATCTTCTCCAAAGAGTTCCTCCCCCTGCCTGGTGACCAGCATGTCCCTCTTCCTACCTGTAAATTACACAAGCATATTCCCCAGATAAATTTTGCAAGCATGTCATTTGTTCGCTGTTAAATAGATATGTCTGTCTTGACATCCTAACCTAAACCTTACGTGTATTCACAGTAGGTGGATGTTTATTACCTTTTCCCATCAACCTACTAGGGGTCATGAGTTACAGGGACACCAGGTCACCTTTGACATTTATATTCTGCCCTGAATCTGTGGTCCTATCTCCTTGGGATGTTCCTATAGTTATGAGGGCAGCAGGACTATAATTGGATGCATATGTGGCCCAGGCAGTGGGCTTCCTGTGAAAAGGTGCATACAAACTACTCCTAAGTCCACTTGTCTTTAGAGGCCATCTTCATTCAGGAAGACACTGGAGGTAGGATCTGGGCCTTACAGTAGTAAGGAGCCACACAGCAGGCCCTGAACAATGAAACTGTATACTGGGTGTAATTATTAATAGTGCCTCTTTTAACTTGGTTGCTCCAGTTAGGAGATAGAGTATCTGGTCACCATTATGCATGAGTAGCCTAGTGACATAGTCAGAACCATTTTATTCACACAAATTTGCAGGGGCCTTTGAACATACTGAAGATATGAAGGGAGGTGGGAAGTACATGTCAAGCTGCTCAGGATAGAAGCTGGTTATTTAAAGTGGGATGGAGATCTTGAATAAGTATGTTTCCATAGAAAAAAAGGCCAAAGGTGAAAGACAGCAAATTTAAAATTATCCTCAGGTTAGCATGCACAGTAAAGACGACTGCACACATTAGGAAATTCAGGGGAATGACTGGGTTAAAGAACTGATTTACCATGTTTATAAAAGTAACTTAATGTTCGTTTCTGATCGCTAGTATTAAGGCGGTTGGAGAGCACTGCCTTCCATTGAGGCTCTGAAGTGCCCTTCTATGCCCTATCAACTATCCGGGACAACCGACACTTCATCTCCTATCACCAAGCAGACATGGTTCCAAAGTGTACTAAAAAGCTTAAACATTAGAGGGGACGAAAGCAATAACCATAGTGCCCCATGAGAACAGATAAGTACCCTGCCGGACGTGTGAAGGTCCAGTGGCGGTACTAGGCGCCTACGTGGGCAGCAGTTCTGGCCGCCGGTCAGCAGGTTAATGACCTCGTGCCCGGCCCCTGGCTGTCGGCCCCTGGCTGTCCGTCCCCAGTGCTCAGCGCGGCTCAGTGGCAGTCCCCTCCCAGCAAGCGGACAGGGTCCCCTCTGGAACGGCGCGCGGACCCGGCAGCGGGACGCAGAAGCCGTGAGTCCAAGCTGGGCACCAGCCCGCGGAGCCTGCCTGACCGATCCGAACCGAGGCCCCGCTCCCGCGCCCCACTCACCCGCTTGCTGGGCGATGGCCCGCGCACTGGCCGCAGGCAGGCTGGCAGCTCCGGACCAGAAGATCAGCGCTGCTCGCGGCGCGCACGCCGTCCCGGCCCTGTGTACACACGTGACCGTCTGCCCCGCCCCGAGCTCGGCCCCTAGCAGCGCCGCAGAGAACCCGCCTCCCGGCCCCCAGTAGCTGCGCCGGGGCCCCTCTCCTGCCCTCCCCCGCGCCCCCGGCACTGCCGAGGCCCCGCCCCCAGCAGAGCTGCCCAGGCCCTGTCTGGTTCTCCCGCAGGTGAAGTAGGGGGTGATCCGCGCGCGTTGGCGGTGCACGCGAGACTCGCCCAGAGACGCAAACTGACGGCCTGTTCTGAGAGATTCCTGGAGACTTCTCTTGGTGCCCACTCAGTTCCTTTTAAAAGGTATTTTTGCCCAGATTTGCTGAGTCATAAAATGCGCTAATCGGCAGGGAACAGACCCCGCCACCCTCTGAAGGAAATGAGTCAGTTGCAATCTGTCCCTTCCAGGTACACACGCCCCTCTTTCCCAGAGTTTGCTAGTTCGGAATTCATCCATTACTTCCCGGATTTAGGAGTTTCTTGATACACTGAGCTGGTCACTGGAAAGCCTTTTAAAGAGACAACACCTCCTTTGAAGCCTGAGCTACTGTTAAATGTTGGAAAAGTTGAAAAAATACATTATGATGAAATGGAGAAAAATTTTAAGTGCATTTACGAATATGTGAAACTGAACACCACTGTTATGCATAACTATAATGCACTAGAAATAACTGTGTATGAATTTTTAAAAGTAAAATAGATGAAAACAATCTCCAAGCCTATATATATATATATATATATATATATATATATATATATATACACACACACACACACACACACACACACACACATTCATTCATTTACTTGGCTGTAATTTTTGTAGTGAATTGTACCATAGCAGCATGTTCTGGTCCAGGATGCAAAAGGATTTCTTTTAAAAAATCGAAGCCTACAAGTTGAAGATTTTGAGGTAGACTTGCTATGTCGCCAGGGGTTGAATGGAACACATAATGAGAACAGCCACAAGGCTGGCCCAGTATTTAAACCTGAGCACCTTACTTGGCCAAGGTCAGCAAGGGAGGCTGAGGTCTGCTTGAGGTTTAGGAGCAGAAAGGCATTTCCCAAACATAAGCCCCATACCAGGCTCTATAGCAGGAACCACATTTGCCCCAGAGCACTAGGTGCTGCTCTTGCCAAGATCAGTTAAAATTACCTATCAGTGACACCTGAGGCTCGTTTTGAGTCAGCTTTTGTTTTCTGCCTCAGACAACCTTTTGAGGTACATAGTTCTACATTTTATCAAATCTAAGATACCACTAATGTTATATGCACCATTATTTTATGGATTACTTTTTTTAAAAATCCCCATCCTGCCAGTTAAATTCTGACACACTGTCAATTTTAAAAAACATCATGGTTTTTGAGATGCTGAGAGAGAAAATGTGCCTTAGCATTGATGGAATACAGTATTATTGTCATCCTCATTTTACATTTAATTGAGGACACTCAAACAACTTGCCCAAGTTCATGCAACAGGTAATGGAGCCAGGGTTGAGCCCAGGTGGTCTTTGGCTTTCAAGATTAGGTTTGAGACCTGGGGTCCTTCTAGCAATCTGCCCAAGAGTAGCCTTGTTATTTCCAGTGTATAAACAGCCTGAGGCCTTTGGAGTCCTGGTCAGAAACCGGGCTGTATTGCCCATCCCTGGAATGCCATAGGATGTGGCTGGGTAAGTGTGCAGCTGTCGAGTGCTGCAGGTTACTTGGGCCAAGCCGCCCACAGGCTGCCTTGTCTGTGACACCGGCAAACCAGCCAGGGATGGGAGCAGAAAGTCAGTAGTGGACTAGGGAAATCTTCAAAGTATGCCCCTTCCAGCTGAGCCCAGGAAAGCACCTTCCAACCAGGACAGAAATATTCCAGAGGCCAGCAGCCTTCACTGTGCTGCTGGCAGTGCCCCCCACTGCAGGCCAGTTTCCACAGGAGACTTGTCCTGAGGGACAAGGACAGAGATGGGTATAGGAAGTGTGTCTGGACCTGACTCTTGGTTCCAGCTGCATCCTACCCTGCCTATGGCCGCCTCTCTCCATCATCTCCTGGTCTGTGAGCCAGAGAGGACCTCTGCTTCCCAGCAGGCCAGGACCCCAAGGGATACTCTCATTGATGGCCAGGCTTGGTGGCAAAGGGAAGTGAAGCTGTCTCCAGCCCAGGGCATCTGGGGTTCTCTAGGTCCCACCTGCCAGCTGCTCCCTGTGCATTAGCTCCAACAGATCCACAAGGGTCACCTTCACCTACATGAGCTCACCCTGTCACTCATAGCCACTCTACTTCCGCAAGTAGTAGGGATCAGTTTAGCTGAAAGTCATGCCAAGAAGGGAAAAGGCACAGGTTAGTGGACACTGCATGTGCTAATGAGAAACACCAGGGCTGGGACTGCCCATTGTGCAGCCTGAATCTTGTACTAGGAGAAGGCTGGGACCTTGGATGCCATTGTCAGTGCTGGGGAAAACAGCTGCTTGGAAAACTGCTCCTGTCTGCAGTGTCAGTTGGGGTGAGAGGGATGTGGCATGGGGGCGTTGTACAGATTTGTATCTCTTGGTGGGGATGATCTCACTGAATCGTGGGTTAGCCCCAGGATGTTACTGAACTTCCTTGTGACGCCAGCTGTTAAGCCCCGTTGCCTTTTGCATCTAAGAGATAGAATTGATGACAACACCAACAGTTCTCTAGCCCCTTGCCCTTTGCTGTTCTCCAAGGTTGGAGGGTGAGTCAGGCTTCCCAGAGAACACATTGCTCAGGGTTCAGGCTTCCCTGCTTTCCCTAAAACAATCTGGGCACCCTCCACTGCACTTCCTCTCACACATGCAGATGGCAGTGTGATTCTGTACACTGAGGTAGAATTCCCAGTAGCTACAAGAATCACTCAGCGAGGTCAGGCTCACCAGAGATGCACAAGTTCCTGGACCAAGGCAGAGGGAGACAGTGCATGCCCTTCTGGGCAGAGTCAGGGTGCTTTGGTATGACCCATCACCAGGATCTTGCACCCACCAGGGGAGGCTCTATCAGCTCTATTTGGCAGGAAGGGAAACCCTGACTTTGGAGGGTCCCCTTGCTCCCGCTAGGACCTGCTTGGAAAGAAGCCCACACACTCTACTTCTGTGCATGAAGATCAAAGAAGGAGCAAGAGAGCATGTGCTTCCTGGTGCCACAGGACACCATGCAGATCCCAGCATAGCCCTGGGATGCCCAAGTTCTTGGTTCTGTGACCTGAAAACTAGCCACTGGGTAGGAGCTGAGGGTGGGCTGCCATGCCTGACCTGGCAGCAGGGAGCTTGCTTCCCCTTCCAGATATGTGGGTCAACCCCAAGCCCAGCCAACGGATGGACAGGTGGCCAGAACCATCCTGTGGGCTGTCCTGGCACTTAATGTCCTTATGTGCTTCCAAAGCCAGTGCCTCGGTGGCTAGTTTACACCACCACCACCCCCAACCCTGTGATTCAGCGGACACATCACAGCCAGTCCTGAAGAGGAAGATAGAAGATTACTGGGAAACTAGAGTTTTTATTCTAGGGGTATCTTTTCTCCTTCCAGACCTTTAGTCAAAATTAAAAACAGAATGCCTGAAGTGCTTCCTTCCTGGGGGTCCACGAGGGGAGAGCTACGAGCACCCCTGGTTCCTGGTACTGCACCTGCTCATCTTCAAGCCTGCCCTCCCTGCCCATTAAGACGTGGGCTCCTGGCCCTGGCCCAGGAGCCCAGACCTCTGACACTAGAAAGGCAGCTGTCTCCACTGGTGGCCTAGACCAGCAGGTGCAGAAGAGGGCTTCTGTCCAGAGAGGCCTTCAGATGGTGAGGTTTTTGTCCTCCCACTCCCTCTTCTCCTTTTTGTACTGGGGGTTGAACTCAGGGCACTCTACCACTGAGCCACATCCCTAGCCCTTTTAATTTTAGACAGAATCTCACTAAGTTTCCCAGGCTGGTATCAAACATGGGATCCTCTTGCCTCAGCCTCCCAAGTTGCTGGGATTACGGGCATGTGCTACTGTACTCAGCTCTTTTATCATTTTTTGAAAGTTATAGATTCTCAGGAGATTAGAAAAATAGCAGAGTCGTCCCTGTTCCCTTCACCCACCTTCCCAGTGGCTCAGTGTTAACACAGCTCTAGCTCATTTTCTACACCAGGATCCTGTCACTGCACTGTGTGCGCTCTGGGCCCTTCATCCTTGTGCAGGCTCCCATTGGCTCCATGAGAGCGGGTGCAGGGCCGCCTAGCACCACAGATCTTATCAACCACACTGTTCAGCTGTGGCCACCTGCCTCCTGGCAGCCCTCATCTGCTCCCCATCTCTGTATTGTGTCACCTCGAGAATGTCTTATGCCTTAGGAATGGAATCAGAGTGTGGCCTTTGAGACTGACTTTCTTATGACTTTACATATAATGCCCTGAGGTCGCCCAGCTGCTGTGGTCTCAGCAGTTGTTCCTTCCTGTTGCCAAGTAAAACCCCTGGTGTGGAGGTGCCATGTTTTAACCACTCATCAACTGAAGGTCATTTTTTTGATGTATCCTTTTTGGTTGCTACAAATAAAGCTGCCATAAGCAATTATGTCCTGGATTTTGTGTGGACATTAAGTTTTCGTTTCCTCATTGCTGCATGATCTGGTATTTCATGTTAGATTTTAATAATTGCTGAGCTGTTTTGCTGGTCGCTGTGTCCCTTTATATTTCTACCAGCAGTGGATGTGAGGTCCGGTCTCCCACATCTTCGGGTTGTCATTGTCGTAGTTGTTCTGAAAGTTTGCGGCAGTATCTCTGTAGGGTCAGTCTTTGCTTGTCCCTCGTGGCTGTGATGTTGAATTCCGTTCTGTCTGCTTATGTGCCATCTGAATGTCCTCTTCAGAGAAATGTCTTTTTCTCATTTTCTACTTGTTTACATATTCTAGACAGGAGACTCCTGCTACGATACAGTTTCTAAAAATTCTGTCCCCCTTCATAGCTTGTCTTTGACATCCTTTTGAGTTCTTTTGCAGAGCAAAAGATTCTTCAATTTTGGTGAGGTCTGATGTTTTGACTTTTAAATTTTATGGATCTGTTTTTGGTGTCCTTTGAAGACCTCTTGGCTAAATCTCCAGTCCTGAAGATTTCCCCCTATGTTCTCTTAGAAAAGTCTTAGTTTAATATTTGAGTTTAATTTATAACCCATTCAAGGTCATTTTTGTGAAGCTTATGGTTTATTCAAAATCTTTTTTTCAGAACACTGGTAGGTTTGCACAAAACTCAGTGGAAAGGACCATGTTTCCCATATCCTCCTGTCCCTGCACACACATGGCTTTCCCATTATCAGTGCCCCTACAGCAGCAGCGGTATATCTCTTCTGGACAGCAAGACATCCCTGACACATCTTGTCACTCAGAATCTATCATTTGCATTGGGGTTCACTTGGTTTTGTGCCTTCTGTGGATGTAAAACATGTATCTGCCATGGTAGTGTCACACAGAATGGTTTCACAGCCCTGAGAATACTCAGTCCTCTACCTGTCTATTCATCCCTCCCTCCCTCAACCCCTGATCCTTTTATTGTTGATAACTTACCTTTTCCCGAATGTCATATTGTTGAAGTCATGTAGTCGTTTCACATTGGCTTCTTTGACTTAGCAACATGCATGTAAGATCTTGCCTGGCTTTCCATGGCTTGATAGCCCATTTCTTTTTAGTGCTGAATAACAGTACACTGTATGGTTATACCAATGTTTATTTATTCACCTATTAAGAGAGACTTTGGTTGCTTCTGAGTTTGGGTAATTATGAGTAAGGCTGTTATAAACATGCATATGCAGGATTTTGTGTGGACATAAGTTTTCATCTCCTTTGGGTAAATACCAAGGAACACAATTGTGGGATTGCACAGTAAGAAAATGTTTAGTTTGTAAGGAACTGCCAAACTCTCCTCTGCACCATTTTGCATTCCACCAGCAATGAATGAGAGTTCCTGTTATTCTACATCCTCACCACCATTTGGAGTATCAGAGTTTTTAAGTTGTGAAGCAGCATCTCATTGTTTCAGTTTGTAATTCCATAATGACATACGGCATTGAGCATCTTTTCATGTGCTCATTTGCCATTTGTTCCTCTTCTTTGGCAAGGTTTCTTTCTTTGCCCTGGGATGTCCTGTTGTTCTAGCATCATTTGTTGAAAACACTCCCTTCTTCCACTAGTTGCTTTTACAACCTTTATCAAAAAATCAAATCTCTGCTAGACACTATGGAGCAGGCAACTTCAGAGGCTGAGGCAGGAGGAGTAAGGCAAGTTCAAAGCCAACCTGGGCGATTTAGTGAGACCCTGTCTCTAAACATAAAATACAAAATATGGCTAGAGATGTGGCTCAGTGGTCAAGTGCCCCTGAGTTCAATCCCTGGTACCAAAAATATAAATAAATAAAATAACAATAATTAAATGAGGGAGAATCGGCGTCTTTACTCTGTTATCTGGTATTCCATAAACACAGTATGGTCTCTCCATTTATTAGATATTTAAAAATCTCCGTCAGTGTCTTGTGATTTTCCATCCAACATTCTTAAGTGTTTGTTAATCCACAACTACGCGTTTCATTTGTGTGGAGCGGTACCAAGTAGTGTTGTGATTAACCTCCAGGTGCTTGATGCTGCTATGTGGAAATACAGACTTCCATCCATCGTTCTTGTTCCAGCACAAGACAGCTTGCGATGCTTTTCCTTCATTTTTTCTAGAAAAGATTTGTAGACTTGATATTAATTCTCCTTTTAAGTGGCGAAGATGTTTCTAGCCTGTGAGAAGGACAAGGTCACCAGCTCCTGGGGGCCCACCAGTTTCTCTGAGGGGTATCACCCAGAGTCTTAAGAGTGTACAGACTGAGGTGACACTGAAGGGGCCTTTGAAGAGGTGCTACACATGTGTCAGGATCCTTGTCTTGTCTGGTTAATGACTCTTGGATTTCTTTAAAGTGTTTCTTGCCACTCTCCACCTCCACAAGTGCCTTGTCACGGACCATTTGACTGTGACTTTCTCGCCCACTCTGAGGAGGAGGGGGCTGCTGGGCCAGGGGCACAAGGCTCTAGGGCCTGAGGTCCTCAGTTTTTGTGAGGTGGAGGATACCCCATGCTGCCAAATGGGGTGCTGCGCTTTTCTGCTTCCTCCTGCTGGGGTGACAGCAGACCACCCACTGGGGGTTTCCCACCACACCCCCAGGCTTCATCCTAGGGACATAGTTTCCAAGCATGCAGAGTGGTTGGGAAGTGAAGTGACACAGCCTTGCGTGCACGAGCAGGTCGACAGGTCCAGCTGTGGCGCACCACCAAACCCTGCTTGTTCCCGGGGTTTTACAAGCTCCTCTGGGAGGTGACAGGCAGGGAAATGGGGCATGCTGCCCAGACAGGCAGTTTGGTTAATCAAAAGAATGTGTCTTCCTGAATAGCTGGATAATCTGCATAGTCTTGGTAGGGGTGCCTGGGCCCTGGTTTTAAAGGCTCATTTTTTTGCATTTATGCGCTTTAATATATCATACGTATATGGGATATGATTTCTCATTTTTCTGAGTGTACATGTTGCAGAATCATATTGGTCATTTAGTCACATACATATACATACAGTAATAATGTCTGTTTCATTCTACAATCTTTCCTATCCCCACATCCCCTCCCCTTTCCTCCCATCAATTCCCTCTACCTAATCTAAGGTAATGCTATTCTTCCCTAGTGTCCCCTGCCTTATTGTGAATTAGCATCTGCATATTAGAGAAAACATCTGGCCTTTGGTTTTGTGGGATTGGCTTATTTCGCTTAGCATAATATTCTCCAACTCCAACCATTTATGGGCAAATGCCATATAGTTTCACTCTTCTTTAATGCTGAGTAATAGTCCATTGAGTATGTATATCACATTTTCTTTATCCATTCATCTATTGAGGGACACCTAGGTTGGTTCCATAGTCTAGCTATTGTGAATTGAGCTGCTATAAGCATTGATGTGGCTGTGTCACTATAGTAGGTATAAACCAAGGAGTGGGATAGCTGGGTCAAATGGTGGTTCCATTCCCAATTTTTGGAGGAATCTCCATACTGCTTTCCATAGTAGTTGCACCAATTTGAAGTCCCACCAGCAGTATAGGAGTGTGCCTTTTTCACCACATCCTTGCCAACATTTATTGTTGTAAAGGCTCATTCTTACTTCCTGGTGGCCAAGCTGACCACCCTTGGCACACCCTCCCGCACCACCACACCCCACCCCACCCCTGGTGCTCTGTGTTCCTCTTCAGCATTTTGGTGCTTGCTGTCTCCAGATGTCCACATGGCTGTGCTACTGGGGTCTCTTTCAGTGCAACCTGCAGTGCTAATTCAGATTTACATCCTCCCAGCCTTTTGAACTGCAGAATAGAAGCCCATGCTTCCTTCTATTCCTTTCCCACTTCATTTTTCTTGGTATCATAGCCTCAATCTTCTATCTAGGTGGGCAGGTATTTTATCTGTTTCCCACAGTAGTTAGCACATAGGACAGTATCCCAATGTGTAGGGTGTACTATCCTACGGTACCTGGCATACAGCACTTTGGAGAGTACTGGTATATACAACTTGCCTCACAGATATGTGGAGAGCATGTGCATGCCCATCTCGTGTGCCCTAGTCAGTGCCCCTGCCCCAGGCTGCTGAGGCTAAACCCTACTGCTAAGCCAGCTTCCCCCCTCCTGCTCTCTTTGTTGAGTCCCCAAAGCAGCCTGTTGAGTAGGAAGGGCACACGGGGAAGAGGAAACCTGGCCAGAAGCTCCTGTGCTGGCAGGTGGCTGCCTTGGTCAGAGGGCTTACGCTGGAAATGCACCAGCAGGTCAGCACTAGGTCTTTTAGGACCCAGAAGACCCAGAATTGAATCCATTCCCTGAAACTAATATTTTAAAACATCAGTTTCCTTATCTGTAAAATAATACTGATGTCAACAGCAAGGTTTTAGTCCTCACCCTCCCTCTACCTTTGTCCATCCAGATCTGGCTGGGCCTTTGTAGTCCAGCAGGTATGCCTGACTGAGCAGGCCTCAAGCCTTTGTGTGTGGACCGGCCCTCAGGTATTGGTGAAATGGCCAAGGGGGGGAAAAAAAAAAAACTAGAAAGTGCAGTATTGGCTCAGGCACCATGGAGATCCTTATCAAGTATGGGGGCTCGGACACTTATACCCCTGGCTTTGCACAACAAGTGCAGGAAAGAACCTTCTAGAACAGGCATCAGCAGCCAAAGCACAACATGTACTAGAACACCTGGCTTCTGCTTTTTTGCCACAGGGGTTGGGTGACAGGCCACCCCTCCGTCTGGGCCCCCTTCTTCCCTCTCCTCCTCAAGTACTTATTGTTAAGTCCTCCCAGGGTGGATCTGGCAGGCACTTGGTCCTCCAAGTGTGGCTGCGATTTCCTGGAACCATAAAATTGACCTGCTGTCTTGATATTAGGGGTTGTTGTTTGCCTGGTGAAGAAAATGCAGCGTGCCTCCCAGTGCCAGGAGTATTTATTGAACACCATGTTGCCAGGCATGTCAGCAGTGCGAGCTTCTGTGCAAGACCCTCTGAAAGGCTCTTTGGTATTGTGGGGGCGGGCACTCATAAGGAAGCCCAGCCCCAGCTGGGGGCCAAGGTGCAGAAGAGCAGTGGTGGGGCTGTGGGCCCCGCTGGCAGTGCTCCAGGAAGGGGAGCATATGCGCAGGAGAGCCTGGGAGGTGAGAGGTCTTGCAAGATGATAGTCAATCAGTGCTGGGGGGTGGGAGGACCACGATGGGTGGCTTCCTGCCCTGTAGTGGGAGCCATGGGACCCTGAGCCCCAGTGCTCCGGTGAGCAGAGCTGGAAATGTAGTTTGAGTGTGTGGGAGGAGCACGCCATCCGCCCGCCGCCCATTTTCCCACACAGAACAGCGCCTGATGGCCATGGCAGTGACCGCAGCCATGACAGTACCTGCTCCCCTACCTCTTCGGTGCCGGACCCGCCCCAGCCTCGCTTGCAGCCGCGCTCCACGTGCAGCAGCGACGGCCCCGCCCACGGGGGGGCCCACCCTCACGCCGAGAGAGCGCGCTCTTGCGTCACTGCCCAGCCGGCTGGATCTGGTTCCAGCCGAGCCCCGCGGCCTGACATGCGCAGTGTGCTGGCGCTGCGGCGGGCTGCGGGACGGGCCGCAGGCGCGGCGGGCGCGGTCCTGGCCGTCCTGGCGGTCCGTGCTGACGACGCCCGCCGGCCTGGGACCCGGAGGTCAGTGCGCCGGGCCGGGGAGGGAGCGGGCGGGTCCTGTCCTGGTTTCCCGCCCCGCCCCGCGGCGACAGGTGCCCAGCGACCCCGGGGCGGGGCAGCGGCGCGGGCCCAGCCGCGCGCAAGACCTGGCTTCCCAGAGGGGCAGGTCCGCGGGGCAAGGCGAGGATGGTGCAGCCGTGCCCTGGGCGCCCAGCCCTTCCGACCCTCGCTGGGCCCTGCCTCGGGCAAATCGAGTTTTCACCGACCCCGCGGTATATTCGTTGGTTTGCTTTTGAAATTATTTGGCCATGAAAAACTTATTTAATTGGCAGTGTGCTTTTTCTAATTCACTGTGTACACCTAGAATTTCTTGCGGAGTAAACTCTAACCCATAAAGAACTTTTAAATGAAAATTGCAGTTGACAGTGAAATTGTTGTAGGGTGAACTTTACAGACATTTAACGAAGAACTTAGTTATTTGATTCTGCTGTGTCTCACTTTGGAGCCAGTAGCATGTTTTGTTTTATTTTACCGGAGCTCAAGCATTTTTGCAGGCCCTCGAACAGCTTGGGGTGCTGGTACCCAGTGTCTGCAGAACCCACAGGGCAAGAGGCCCCCTCCCCAGCTTCCCCCTTTTAAAGTTTGGGCTGAAGGTGGAAAGTGCCCCCCCTCGTGAGAACATAGTTCTGGTGTTTCAGTTAGTACTCAAAAGTCAGTCACTCTTTTTAACATCACGGGAAGAATAGAGCCAGAGACTGTGAGGTTTAAACAGGAAGACCGTATTGAAAATCTTGTGCAAAGTTGATCTCCCCCCCCCCCTTTTCAGTCACTTCTCTCCCTCAGATAAGATGGAGACCTCGTGTTCTCTGCAACTGCACCCTGGAGCCAGAGCTGCAGCTGTGAGTTGGGTGACTCTGCACTTTTGCAGTAGGTTTTTTAGATATTAAGAATCTGGGTTGCACTGAAATGGCAAGATCTGCACCAACAAATTAGAAACAACTGTCAGCTAATTTCTTGCAAGTTGTTGAGAAACATGTTTTCTGTGTGTTAAATGTTACTTGAAACTCACTCCCATGCTTAGCATTTTGCCCAGCTTTGCCTTTGCTAACTATCATCCTGCCAGAATTGCAATCCAGTTTAAAAACAAAATGCAGCCTTGGATTCCTAGTCAGTCATATTTTTCCACAGATAAAATGAAGGAAGATCAGGACTTTAATAGCTAGGATGGAAATAAGCTTGGCCAGGGAGTTGCAGAGTAAAACAACCTTCTAGTAACAAACACTCAGAAGCATTTCTGTGTGTGTTATCTTTGCCTTCCATTCCCAGTGATCACTTGCCCTAAAAGCCATACCTGTGACATTCCACATGGGCTGTCTGTATGCTGGGTTCATCTGAGTTCCAAGCTGCATGGGCTCAGTAGTAACAAATGTCCAGTCTTATGCACCATTAGATGGCATCCTTATGCCTAGAATCTAATTAGAGCCCCCAGGCAGCCCTGCATGTGGGTAAACACAGCTGTTATACCAAAGGGGAGTCTGAGCCAAGGGGCATGTTCATCTTCCTGAAGGCTTCACTGAGGACTGTCAGCAGAGATGTAGGGCCTGGGCCTCTGGGATCTGGAGAAACAGGAAGGTATTTCTGGCATCAAGTGACTCAGTTCAGGTCCCTGCTTCAGACTTGTTAGCCACCTCCCTGAGTGGTGGTCATGATGCCTCTATTGCAAGTTGTGGAGTGCTGTGGACCGAAGGGGCTGTGGGTTCCCCCAGCCAAGGTCAGGAAGGAGCCCCTGGTCCCGACAGTGTTTTGTGCCGGTCACTGGGCAGTGGGAGGCTGTGGGGGAGAGGCCCGAGCAGCTCTTTCAGGGCTCTTCCTGGTCTAAAAAGTCTTTCTTCGGACCTGGAGTCAGAGAGCCAGGTACTAGCTGAACCCAACAAATGAGAAGTCCCGCCCTTAGCTCCCCCCGGGGCCAGTGTAGTCTCTGCAGAGATGACTGCCAGATGTAGGCAGTCATGTGGACTTGTCACCAACTTGGTTCCTCCTGTACTGGAAATGTTTCCAATTAAATACGTGGTGGCGAGGTCAGGCTGGATCTTCCCGTCCTGCTCTCTGCCTTGCATTGTGTTCTGTTGACCTTGGTGTAGGCAGAAAGCTGTGTCCCTAGGCCTCTTGGCAGCTGTTGACACTTCCTGGGGCGTGTGGCCCCTCAGCAGAGGCCTCCCTTCACCTCCTCTGACCTGTGCTGTCTCCTCCCCTAGGCTTATGTCAGCTGGGGCTCCACACCCTTCCCCTCGGCCTCCCACTCCCACACCTACTGCATCCTCCTGGTCTCAGGAGTAGCCTCATGTTTGTCTCTCCTTCCCTGTCAGGGGTTTTAGGCAGCAGGGGTTGGTTCTCATTTGTTCCTGAAGCACCCAACATGGGCCCTCCTGAGCCGCCCTCCCTCCCCCTGTGGCTGCAGCCTGTGGTGCTCAGATAGGGAGCCCCAGGCTTCTCTGGCTTCAGGCCAGGGCACTGGTATCAGCTGCAGCAGAAGGCCAACTGGGACTGATCCTTTGGCTTGTGAGGCAAAGGAACAAAGGCCCTTTGCCTTCTTGGACTGACCCCATGTGCCTGCCAGCAGCACCTCCACCCCTTCCCCCACCACTTCCTACACATCAGGGTCTCCCTGTCCTTTGTGCTTATGTCTGTCTGTCCTCCACTGAGGAGTGAGCTCCTAGGCACAGCTGAGTATGCCGTGACATTGGACAGATGGATGAAAGCCTGTGAAATGGTAGAGCATGGACTAAATAAGAACAGCGATTTGCAAACTCTGAGGACCTTGTGTCTATAAGCCTGATCTGTGTGGACCCAGGACTGTCAGCCTTGGTTTCCTTCTTGAGCAGGAACAATGTCTCGTTGGAGGTTCCTCTATCTTCAGACTGGGAAACTGAAAGACCTGGGTGCAGAGCCGATGGCATCAGATGGCTGGTGCCTCTTGCCCCTTTTCCTAACATCTAGCAAACTTTGCCTCACACCACAGATTTCTAATTCTGGGTTAAAAGAAGAGCAAGAATAAAGATTTAAGTGTTCTCTCAGCACCAACCAGCGAAAGCCCTTGCAGCTGCCATGTCTCACCCCAGGGTTGTTTTCTGGTGCATTCTGGTGTTGCCAACCAACGTGGGCTGCTGATGTGTGCAGCTGAACGTGGATTAAGACGCCGTGGGAGAGCTCTGCGTGACTGAGCCCACTCCCGTGTGTGGGGCCTTTGT
This sequence comes from Urocitellus parryii, assembly GCF_045843805.1. Taxonomy (NCBI): domain Eukaryota; kingdom Metazoa; phylum Chordata; class Mammalia; order Rodentia; family Sciuridae; genus Urocitellus; species Urocitellus parryii. The sequence continues at coordinate 38,459,780 of NC_135539.1, forward strand.
TCTGAGGCTGCCACCTCTGCAGGACACAAGCAAGGAGTTGGTTTTCAGTTCTGGCTGGGACACAGGTCCCACAATCCACCGAGGCCACAGAATTCTAAAAGAAAGTCTGCTGGGGCCCTGTCCTCGCCCCACCTCTGGCTTGCACTGTGATGGTAGGTGAGGCCTCACCCCTTGAAACTGTTTCCTTCTCTAGAACCAGGAGTGGGGCCCTGCCGGGGTTCTGGGGTCTGAAACCATGACATTGAATTTCTGGGAAAATGGTCTGAAGTCTTTCATCATATTCTCTGAGGTCCAGTTGGGGTGAGGCTGAAGACTGGTAAATTAGGATGGGCGAAGTCCCTGTCTGGAGGGACTTCCCAAGACTATTGTATGGAGAGCTGGGACTCTGTCCTAACCTTTAGTGAGAGTGTCAGGTCAGGAGGTTTTAGCCTGGATAGAATAAATGTGTGTCTCTACTAACCTCCAGGTGACACGATGTCTCCTGCCATGGCTGAAGTAGATAGCCGTGACCTGGGCAAGACTCACCTGGAAAGTGGCAATACAGGAGCTTTCATTTCTTGTCGCAACCAGGGACATCTCACTGTCCTCAGCTCCACTTTCCTCTGTTTGGTCTTGTCACTTGATGCATTAGTGAAGATATGTATCACTGGGGCTCTGATCTGTTTTCACATCCTGCTGCTGAGTTCAGTTTGTGTTTTGTATCCCTGTGCGTCTGCAGATTCCACTCTATGCATTTAGAAACATCATTCTGAGAAGGGGTCACTAGGTCAGTGTCACCCTGTGATCACAGCTGAGCTCTGGCAAGAGAGCCACCTCAGCCCAAAAGCTTCCCTGGCCCCCTCAGCACTGAGCTGGACCGGGGGGCCGCCTTCCCTGTCCTCCAGGAGCTCACGTATGCCTGCCTGTGAGCGCCTCGACGACAGAGCCGGCGTCCGCCTCAGCACCTGCATGGCCAGTGCCTGCGAGACTCGAGGCTGCTTGTCCTGAACCCCGCGCCGCCTGTCAGACGGCAGCTTCCTGGATGGTTGACGCTCAGGTCTTCTCGTGTTGTTCCAATTTTAAACAAGATGTCTCAGAAGAGAGGAAGTTTATTGTCCCATTTGTGCCACAGCAAGGAAGGAACCAAATGCTAATCACGTCCTGGGCTAGTCAAGTATTGTGTTGGGGAGAAAAAGAGTTAGCCTCAAAGAATTTAGTGATTTTTGTATTCATGTAATAACTGCAGCTGTACCACCTGTGTGCGTCTCCTCACTACAAAAACCTGCTGCCCGCTCTGTCTCTGGTGGGACCCTGGGTGTGGCCTTGTACTTATCTGTGGATGTTACCCTAGGCGGATCCTGGCAGGGGCACTCACAGTGTCCCTGGATTACCTCTCACATCCGCCTTGGCTTTTTATAATTGTCTCAATAAAGACAAATCTTAAATGCTCCTTCTTTTGTTCTCCGTGTTTTTCAGGAAAGGAGAAAAAAATGCTACTGTGAATTACCCTCTTATATTTTAACATTTGCAGTAAAAAACATCTGATTAAGGGGGCTGGGGTTGTGGCTCAGAGGTAGAGTGCTTGCCTACCATGCATGAGGCACTGGGTTTGATCCTCACCACCCCATGAAAATAAAGATACTGTGTCCACCGATACTAAAAAATATTTTTTTAAAAATCTGATTGAGAATGTGCCTGGGCACATTCTCAAAGTGTTAAGGGTGCGGACAGTTAAATGAGCACGTCTTGAGTGTGGACTTGGGCTGGGTCTGAGGAGGTGGGAGGAAGAGGCTTCATGGTCTGGAAGCACGCAGGCAGGCAGGAGACAAGCTTCTTTCTTGTAGACCTGAGTCCGTCGCCAGATGACAGCTTATCAAGAGGACAAACAGCAGCCTCAGCCTGTGCAGGGCTCACGTTCTTCCCTCCCAAAGTTGCTGTCACTTGGTCACTCCTCACAATGCTGAGTGTTCTCAGTGGCTGTTGAGCAGGTACAATGACTAGGGACCTAAGTCCTAGATGAGAGGCGAGAGCAAGGCCTGTGTACCTGGCCTCTGTCCTATGTGGCCAAAGCTCTGTATCTCTGGGACTTTGTCCTCATGTGTCAACCATCTGAGTGGCCTCTTTGTCTCTCTGCTCCTCACAGGTGCAGGGAAGGGGAGGGTCACATGGCCAGAATCCATATGCACACCCAGCCTCGTCCCAGGGAAAGGTGCACCCTTGGGTGCATGTGCTTGGTGGTGAGGTGGGGCTGGAGAGATGGGTCATACCCTACAGAGCTTAGTCAAAGCCACACAAGGGCAGCTAGACGCTGTCCACGCCACACCCGGTCTACTTTCTGACTCTTGGTTTAGTGTTCCTTAAGCCAGCACTGCTGAGGCTCGGTCACACCACATGGTGAACAGGCTTCTGGAGAAGAACGGCTCTTATGGCGCTGTGAGGTCTTCTCGCCACCGAGCTCTTCCTTAGCCTAGTCTGTTCAAGAGCGGGTGTCACCTGCCTCTTGGTCCCCAACTCTGCGTATCAGGGTCTTACAGAAAGTTTGACTTTCCCTGAGAGGTTCTAGAGCCCTGACTTCTCTCCCTCCCTTCCTCCCTCCCTCCCTCCCTCCCTCACAGGTGTGGGGACCTCACGGAGTGGGACACCCAAGGGCCATGCATGCCTGCCCCCAGGTCTCTCCCAATATAATCTCCAGGAGGTGGTCAGCTGGCAGCAGTGAGGTGATCAGTGGGGAGGGAGCACTGGTGTCCTGCATGGAGCATGGGGCTGCACAGAAGTGGTTGCAGTAAAAGTCTTTGGTTTAATGTGCCTCTGGGCTTTTCCCAAGTCCACTGTCTGCCCAGCTGAGACCTGCAGACTGGGCAGGAGGAGATGCCTGCCCCTTTGCAACTTCCTCTTCTGTGTGTCAGCCAGATCCCAGTTGTTCAGGACTCCAGTGGAGTGGCAGGCAGGCGAGTGTCTGTTGGACTCCAGGTCAGGGCCCAAGGAGGTCCTGAGGGAGGTGCCCCTGTCCCAGAATGCCTCCTAGCAGGGCTGCGTTTTGTCCTGCACTCAGCTCTTCTTTTTCCTTACTTGTGAAGCCCAAGGAAATCTGGCAAAGGCAGAAGGTACAGACCACAACTGGAGAGAGATGGTCCTAGACGCAAGGCATGGCTCAGCTCTGCTACATCCTGGCACAGCTCTCTGGCTTGGCTGCTGGGCCCTGTGCTCCCATGAGCAGAGGACATGACCACTCAGCAGCTGGAGGAAGCAGGCTGGGGTGGGCTCATCTTGCCTGCCAGCAGCCTCCCTGGATCCCCGGATTGCTGAGTCAGTCTTCCTGATCTGCTCTGATCCATTCAGTCCCCAGCAATCCCCCCTCAGGAAGGTACTGGATCACACTTCTCTGGACCCCAGGAGCAAGTGCCTCCTCCCACAGGCAAGAAGCACAGACATGCAGGGTGGGCCACTGAGTGTCATACACAGGGCTGCCTTGTAGGAGGCCCTCATCTGCCTTGGCCAGGCTATGGGACACAATGGAGAAAACCCAGGGTCAGCAGGCACTGAAGCTGAATCAGAAATATGTGCCGTACACATCAGTTTCAAAGATTTTGCATGGGAAGAGGATGCAAAGTTCTACTGTAATCTCTCATGCTCATTCTGTTGGCACCCACCGTGATCCTGTGGGGCCACACCACTACAGGTCTTAGGCTCATGCTGTCTGACTCGGGTGTCCCTGCTGTGGCCAAACCCACAAGTCCCACAGCCTACACTAGGAGCAAGTGTTCTGCTAGGGCATTACCCCAGAGCAGAGGTGGTGGCGTGGGGTGCTGGTGTGAGTGCACTGTGTGACATATGTGGGCTGGTGTGTGCTAGGTCAGAGCTTGGGAGGGTTCCGGCCACAATGAAGAGTCTTCATCCACATCCAGCTGAGTTCTAGGCCTCTGGCTCCTTCTGGAGCTGCATATTCTGAAAATAAAGCATGCCAGACGGGAGTGAGGGGACCTTGCTCTGTGCGCAGAGGTGAACGTAGGTCATTGAGGCACATGAGACTCTTTGAGCCCTGGACACAGTCCCTGGAGCTGCTTCCACCCTGCTGGTAGGTGCTGGTGATAAGGAGAAGCCCCAGCCCCTGGCCACTAAAGCCAGCACTGCCACATCAATTAGGTGTGCACCTTGGTTTCCACACTGGGAGTGTTCCCTGGCAGTAGAAATGCTGTAAGCCCTGCTTCCAGTGAATTGAGAATCATACAAGGTTAGGGCACTTGTCCCAGACCCCCTCTGCAGCTGGCATGTGGTTGGCGCATTCTCCACTGCCCTCCATAATTCCAAGAATGCTTCACTCAGTGGGCGCTCAGAAACTCTAGGCCTTGACGCCCAGGGCAGCAGCCATCTCCCTGCACACCTGCTTGGTGGCGCTGGGCTGGACAGCTCCTGCATTTGCAGACAGGCAGCGTCACAGGCTGGGGCTGATGGTTCCCAGCCTCCAACTGTGCAGGCGAGACTACTTCTTCACTCTTGGGAGCTCCAGGAAACAATGGGCTCTTTTTCTGCCTGCCAGGTTACTCTGCCTCCAGACACAGGAAGCTTCTGTTGATCACATGAAGCCCAAGTGTGGGGCCAGAGGCCCTGGCAGGACACCTAAGGCCAAGGCATGCTGGCCTACAGGCTGGACCTGGAGCACCCGGCTGCGTGTGTGACCCCCTACCCCACCCCGACCTTAAGGCTTCAGAGTGGTCAGTCAGAAAATTTCATCCAGGGCTCCTGACACCCTCAATTGATTAAGTGTGCAAACAAATAACAAGGCCACGCCTTTGTGGTGGACAATACCATGTCACAGCTGTGCGTCATGCTGGTGCTTGCTGCCACATCCCACACCATAACTCCAGAGGGAGAAAGTGCTGCCTGGTGTCTTTCATGTGGCTGAAAGCCCAAACCCTGGGGCATCCACCTCAAAGACAGCCCCCAGGGCACCCTCACCTAGGAGCCGGGCTGGGCGGGTCAAGTCCTGTCACAGCAACGATCCTTGTAGTTGCTGCTCCCAGAGAGCGAGGTTTCCAGAGAAGGGAGTTAAGATGTTTGTGGAACAGGCAGACAGCACAGTGTCCTACTTGAGTGGGTATGAACTGAACTTTGGAGACCGGGTTTCTGTGGCCATGGTGGTCTGGAGTGGTAGTCGTGACTCTTTATCACCCTTAGAGCCAATCCTGCCTGCTGTTCCCATCACCCCACATTTCTATCCCGCAGTTTAGAAGGGGGAGGAATGGAGTTCCTCCTATAGAGGTAGGTTCTATGGGATTCTTGGAGCCTGTCCTCAAATCCACAGCCCAAAGGGGGCCCCGGGAAAGGGAAGTGGCATATCTGTTGGGAGCTCACCTGTCTTCCTTTGGGCTACCTGTTGCACGCTTTGACAAAATAAGCTGAGGCAGAAGCACCCTGACCCCTGCAGGCTTGCTGCAGCTCAGTGCTGAGCCTTTACAGAGACCAGAGAGCTGCCCTCGCCTCCTTAGCAGATAGCAAAGCCACTTGGGCCACAATCTGCAAGGCCCAGGGCCTGTTCCAGCCCCACCCAGCCTGGGCCCTTGCGTTTCCGGGGCTCCTGGAATAGGCCACAGCAGACACAAGTCTTGGTTCCCCCAAGAACATGCAGGAGGTGAGGTTGGCCAGAGGGCCTGGGCAGCCAGATCAGAGTTGGGTTCCCTGTTTGAGACAGGAGTGTGGATCTTGCGGTCCTCTGTCAGCCGACAGGTGGACATGGCAACCTCACCTATGAGGTCTTAAACTGCATGTGGATCATGACTCAGCACAGAGCAGCAAATTCTCAGAACATTGATGTCTCTGGCCCCAACCCTGCCAACTTCATCTCTAGGAAGATCAACTTCCACACACCTGTGTGTGACTCTCACTCACTCTGGAACCTACAGGTATCATCACAGCAGAGGGACCAGAGGGAAGCAGCCGTTTAGTACATCTGACCTGAGAACACTCACCTGGCTGTGACTAAAAGAGGCCCAGGAGCCCCAGGAGGAAGAGAATTCCCCTGGGTACACCTGGTGGCATAGTGCTGTGGGGTAACCCCAGTTTGCCACATGTAAAGTGGACAGTGAACAGTGGGCTGGGACCACAGGCATGCTCAGAGCAATAGCCCTGGTTCACCTGGCAGTCTGCCTACCTGGGGAGGGCCTCCTGCCACACCATATGCCCCGCTAGGCAACATCAGGGTGAGACAGGCCAGGAGCACAACCTGGTACCCCCAAATCCCAAAGGGCAGAGCCCTGGGCTGGCAGTGTCATGCAGCTGGGGTGGTGGAGCCTGTGTGCACACTCAGCACCCGTCTGACCACGGCATTGGGGGGGTTCACTCCTCCCCAACAGATCCCCTCACAGAACGCCTGCTCCAGACACCCTGAATCTGCTAGACCTGTAGGAGACTGTTGCTGAGATTTTGATTTTTACTTCATTTCTGTGTTTCATCATATCTAGGATACCTGTGTAATAGTATCAAGGTAGGTGGTCCCGACAAAGGGGTGTTACAGGCCCAGGTGCAGATTCAGGCAGTGGGTGCCTACTTTCATTAAGGACACTATTGTGCCCTTGTGGCTTCAACCCAGAACTGCCTACCCCATGGAGAAGATCCTGGCCTATGGGGTGGACTCAGGCAGCATTGAGCCCACTCCTGGGGGTAGGCAGGACACTTAAAGAAGTCTCTAGTGAGTCACAGGACCAGGTTTGGCTTTCTTAGGTCCTTTCTTTACTCCAGGAGGCCAGTCCCCAGAAGGGACCCTCGAGGACCTCATTGGATACTTGCCTTCCCTTTACTGACTGGCGTTAACCTAAGCCAGTTAAAACCTTAGAACCGCCTTAAGTGAAGTCGATGCATGTGGTAGTGGTAGGTTAACGCTGCTATTTCTAATGAGGACCTCCTTTAGAAAGTTGTCAGACCATGGCAGCTGGAGAAAACTCGTTCCAGATTGGGGAGGTGTGTAAGTGCCTGTCCCCTGGCACGGTGGCCCCCAAGTCTGGTGGGTGTGTCTGCTGCCTCCAGCTGCTGAGAATGGCAGACCTTTGGTGGAGGAGCACAGCTGAAGCCAGGCCCGTCTCTGCCTCCACCCTGGGAACGTTGCATGACAGCAGGTAGAGTGTGCCACCTCTCTGGCCCCGGGGTCAGGGTCTCAGATCTGTGCTGGCCTCCTCAGACAGTTGACATGCGGATGGGTCTTTGGCGTCATAATATGCCCTATTTAATTGGAATTGGCAATTGTCGGCCTTCACAGTTTAGGAGATTATAAATGTAAATCTCAAGTTTCCGGCTTCTCAGAAGTCCATGGGCTGGGCCTGCATCCAGGCGTGGGCACCCGGCTCACTCCTTGGCACTCCCAGTGGCTGCATTCAGTGAGGCTCTCCAAGGAATAGCTTCTCTCCATGAGGCACCTAGCTTTCTCAGGACAGGACCTGGGTACTGGGCACTGTGCGCATCAGGTTGCTGGCAGCCAAAAGTACAGTGGGTTTTAAAGAAGCTGTTATTGGAGCTTCCAGAATTGTGGGCTTCAGACACAACATGGTCTGAGTGCTGGACATTCAGGAAACTGAGGGATAAACAGCTAGAACCCTACAGGCCCTCACACTGTCCTGTGAAACGGCCCCTGGCCTTGGTCTCCGCTCAGCCTTTGCAGTAGGGAAACTGCCCACATGCAGAGCCCTGGAAGTCCTCAGGGAGCAGACAGACATCCCCTTGTAGGACCGACCCCTCTGACCCTCTTGTCTGCATTCTGCACCAACCAGGGTCAGGGTCAGAGGCCAGGGCGCTGGGCTTGGGATGAAGCTGTCATGTACAGAGGCAATTGCTTCCACCTCTCCCCACCCTTCACAGTCCTCCCCAGCCTGCCAGCCTCCCTCAGGGTCAATGCTAATAGACCCCAGGCCTGCTGTCCACCCCCTCCCCCACAACAGCCCTGTGGTTCAACTGGGTGGACTTTTGCCCTAGTGGTGCGGTGTGGCCTGCTTGGCCATGGGGGCAAAGGCCGGGCCTGCACTGGGTACCAATTGTTTGCTGCTTTTTGGTGCCAGATTTTCTGTGGCATCTGCCCAGTCAGCCCTCCTGGCCTGAGAAATCGTTTCTGATCTCAGAGTTGGTCAGAGGCTGTCCTGTGAGAGCCAAAAGGCCAGGTTCTGAGGGGCCCAGCTTGCCCCCTAGGCTCCTTTTCTTGCCCCTCAGCTCACGGAAACCTGTCCTCAGGCGCCCTGCCCTCAGATCCCATGTCCACTGACCAGCCCATGCAGGACAGAGAAGCCTCGGCCACAGGCCCCTCCTCTCAGCTGGACCTGCTGTGTGTGGGAGTTGCCAGCACAGCCTCTGGAGTCCTGGCTTTCAAATCCCAGCCCCTCTTTGAACAGAGAGGGAGCTACAGAGAGACCTGTTCTTGTTTTAGCAGATTCAGGGTGTCCTGGTCTGTGAGGGGACCTGGCAAGGAGGAGGAAGCCCCTATTCTGTTCTGGGTCCTGTTCTTTTTGTCTTGGAGGCAGGGGCTCTGAGAACCTGTGTGCATGGGGGTCCGCCCTTGTGGAAGGCATCCTGGTGGGCACCCTGTGCCCTTTCTGGTCTCCTGGTCTAGGTCAGTAAACACCAGTGTCCTGGATTTTCATGAAGGACAAAGTGGGTCACGGCTGCTGGCTTTATTAGCCCCTCTGCCCTGGCCAGAGTTGCTCAGCTGCCACTTGGTGCTTCACTTCCCGTTGTTTTCTGTTGGCTGCTTCTTGGCCCAAGATGGCCGGGAATCGTTGCTGCAGAATGCCCAAGCCTGGTCAGAGACTCCCTGTGGGGTCTTCACTGGGAGGACCCCTTACTTAGCAAGGCTGGTGCCAGGCAGCTGCAGGTGTCATCAGGGCTGCTGCCCTCTGGTGGTTGCCTGTGGTGACAACATGTAAGCCTTCTCCCCAAGAAGCCCAGCTCTGCCATGGAGTGAGAGGGCTGGGTCCTGCCCTGCGGGGGCCTGGGAGGACAAGGCTCTGCAACAGATCAATCAGGGAGGTGCTGTGGTCACTTCATTCTGACACACCAGCTCTGACAGGCCTGTCTTTGACTTTCAGGGAGAGGCAGCAAGTAGGGTACAGGCCCCAGGCCCCGAGCTGTCACCAGAGGAAAGGAGGGTCCTGGAAAGGAAGCTGAAGAAAGAACGGAAAAAGGAAGAGAAGAAGCGACTGAGGGAGGCGGGCGCTGCCACAGCCCAGACCTCGCCAGCCAGGCGCTCAGGTGCAGAGCTGGCCCTGGACTACCTCCGCGGGTAAGAGCTGCACACGCTCCCACACAAGGGTCTGCTGGCACCGCGGTCACAGATCTCTGTGTCTCCCTTTGCTTACACAATACCCTCAACCTCTGCAACCCCAGACTGGACCTCGGGATGGGAGGTCTCCCTGAGGCCCACGGTGGCCTCCTTCTAAAGCCCTGTCTCCAGGGGGTCTGGCCTTGCTCAGAGACAGCACGTGGGTGAGAGTGCTGGGCTGGAGAGAAGTGGCCCTCTGCTGAATGCCAGTCAGGTGCCCCCCCCCCGTGCCCTTCCCTGCCTGCTTCACATAAGCCTGGGGCAGCCACATACCCAAGAGTCAGGGCCCTGGGAACCTCCCTGTCGTGGTGCTCTCCCAACCCCACCCTTGGCCAAGGGCATAGCACAGGGCTGACCTTGGCTCAGGTCCTCATGGTTTCTCCTGTGGACTTTCCAACTATCCCCCTCCCCGGCCACAGTTTTGGTTCCTTAAATGAACCTTCCTTTACCCATGCCAGAGGGGGCTTTCTCATATGCAGCCTGATCACATAACCCCATCTGAGCGTCCCTGCATGTCCACGTTAGGGGTGCTGCCCATGGCCATGGTCCCTCCATCTCATCCCCAGTAACTGGGCTCCTACTGCAACCACCTGTGCATGTGTGCCCCTACTTCCTGCTCTGGGCGGTAGGGGAAGAAGCACTGACATGTGATATGATGTGGGTGAGGCTGCGTCACAGTGCAGACACGGGTTGCCGTTCTTCCCGAGTGGAGCATTCGGGGCAGACCCAGGCACAGACAGGAGTGTGACAGTGGCAGCGGGGACAGAGAGCAAGGATGCTGTCATTTGGTGGGTGCAGGTGCCAGCTGGGAAGATGAAAGCCGGTAGGTGGTCCACAGTGGTGGCCGAACAACAGTATAAAGGTACTTAGTGCCTCTGAACTATGCCCTGCGTCACCCCACAGCTGGTTTGACATGGGGGAAACCCAGGTGACAGGTAGCCAGGTGCCAGCCTGAGAGAAGACAGAGGGGTAGTTAGAGTGGGTATCTAAGCACGTACTTCTGGGGTGGACGTGCCCAGTCCTGATGCCTGCGCTGCTCACCATCCTGTGAAGATGACCGCTTCCCCACGGTCACTAGCAGGGTCCTTTTTCATTTTTCAAGCTTCCCCTATTGCTAGTGCTATATAGAGTGACAGGGTTGGGTGCCAGTGGCATCCATGCAAGCATATCCTCTCAGATCAGAGCTGGATTCCTACAACGTCACCCAGAGTGGGTGGGGGCACCTTGTGGGGTGGACCTGCCCCTGAATGGGTGGGAAGACAGTCCCTGACTACACTGTCTCGGTGGTGGAAAGGAGACAGGGTAAGATGGCAGTCACTGTGGCACCTGTGGAGTGCTGGTAACCAGGGGCCCCTCTCAGACCCCATCTCCCTGTGAGCATGGATGCAGTCACACTAACATTGGTAGGGCCACAGAGGCAGTGTTCCCTCCCCTGTGGTCTCCTCTTGTGGGATCCGGCTGCCCGGTTGGGGTGGGACCTCAGGAATGCAGGATCTGCAACTCTGGGGCGTGGGTCTGGGGCCCACTGTGCCCTCCAGCTGCTTGGTCTTTTTGCTCCCAATGTCCCCATACCTGCCAGCAGTCAGCAGCCACTCAAAAGGCCATCATGGGGTGGGGGGCAGGCCTAGGGCCACTGGTTAGGTTCCTGGTCTAGAGGACACAAGGAGCTTCAGCTGCATTTGGATCCAGGCCTTCACCACAGGGAAGTCCCAGGCTAGAACAAACCGGGGGAGGTGGTAACGTGTTCTGGGAATCTGCTCAATGACTGAGTGTGCGTGAGGGGCTTACGTGGGAACCAACCCCTGGTCTGCGGGCAGTCAAGGGACTGAAAGCATCACACAGTGGCTTGAATCAGGAAGGGGTATTGTATGGGAAGACACCTGCAATGGGCCTCGGCTGGTGAGACGAGCAAGGACTCTAGAGAACTCAGAACAGCGGGTACCAGACCCAGGGCTGGGGCCCAGACCTCGTGGGATGGGGTTCATGGGTGCTGTTCCAGGGAGGTCTCCCTGGGGACATGGTGCTGAGAACCCTGAGCTCCCCCTCAGAGGACCCAGGGAGAAATGCACCCTGATGTCTCTCCCCCTCCTACTTCCTACTGTGTCTGACAAAGGAGATGTTTCCAAAGGGCCCACCCCGTTTCCACAGAGCAGGTGGTAGAGGGAGGGGCTTGGGGCTGATAGACAGCAAAGGCTCCTGGCACAGAGCCTGAGGGGTCTGTCTCCAACCCTCACTCCTAAATGTCCCCTTTCCAAGAGGGCAAGTCAGCTTCCTATGGGGACATGCGAGCTGGGGCCTTCACCATGCAGGTAGCACAAGACCCAGCCTTCTCTTGACTCTGCACGGAGTCCCTAGGTTCCAAGAAGGTAAGCTGATGTGGCAAGCTTTGCCCCAGGGACCATGTGTGAAGCAGGACAGAGCTGTGGTGTTCCCACCCAGAGCCCCAGCAGCCAGCAGGATCTGCCAGCCTTCAGGCCAGTGAGGCTCGAGGCCCAAGCCCTTCCCACTGTGCCCTCCAGCTGGAGTACTGCAGCCCTGTCGTCTTCTTCCCCTCCATCTTTCTGTCACAGCCATCTGTATTCCTGTGTCTCAGCCTCAGGCCTGAAGACTGCTGTCCATGGCAGTGGCTTTGCCCTTGCCTTACCCAGGATTCACTCTGCAGTCCCTTCCCAGCGTGCGGGTCTCACCTCTGAGAGCCTGGCCTGCCGTCCTGGCCCAAGTGCTCTTTGTCCTCTTCTGCCCCCACAGCCCTGACAGCACTTAGGGGCCAGGTCAGTTCAGGCACCACCAAGCTGCTGTCGCAAAGATCAAGCACTGCAAAGCCCTGGGATAAGCATCTCTGTGCCTGTCCTGACAACTGAGCAGCCCAGACTGGCATGGCAGCCCTCCTTCTCCCTCGATGTCTGCACATTGTGAGGCCCACAGGCTGTCCCTGCCCCCATGAGCAGGAGGCAGAGTGCCACACTTTCTCATGGACTCTCCCAGCCCCACCTGTCCTGGCCCAGTCTCCACTGACCGGCCTAGACACAGGGAAACCTAGCTGTCCCACTCATCAGAGGAGGAAGGGCCACCAGGGCTTGGCAATCCCGTGCAAGAGAAGCTTTTTTCCTAAATATTTTTTTAGTTGTCAATGGACCTTTATTTTATTTATTGGTGTTGAGACTCGAACCCAGTGCCTCACACATGCTAGGCAAGTGCTCTGCCACTGAGCCCCAACCACAGCCTGCAAGAGGAGCTTTTTGAAGAAGCCTGAGCTCAGGAAGTTCAGAATGCTCACTTCATGGTTGAGAGGTCACAGATGAGTGGGACTGAAAGAAATGGCCGCAAGCCATCCAGCCTTTATATCCTGTTACAGTGTGGGAACCCCAGGTTTCCCAAGGGGCCCCACAGCCTGCTGAGCTGGCACATCTTCCTGACCAGGACTCTCGCCACCATGCTGCCCCCAGCAGATTCAGCTCCTCACCTCAGAGAGGGGCTGTACAAGGCCCTGGAACACCACAGCTTCAGCCCTTAGCACAGGAGGAGCTTGGCCAGTCCGTACTCTGAGATGCTTGTCTCGATTTCCTCAGGTGGGCCCAAAAGCATAAGAATTGGAAATTCCAGAAGACGAGGCAGACGTGGCTCCTGCTGCACATGTACGACAGCGACAAGGTCTGTGCACACCCCAGGGGAAGGGTCTCCCAGGTGGCAGGCCTGTGCAGAGGTCACAAGCTGCAAGACTGTCCTGATGGTCCCATGGGGAGCCCAGCCTTCCCCCCACCTACATTTAAAGCAGAGTGACTCGTGCCCCTGCCAGAACCCTGGCTCTAGCTTTGAGGGCCCAGGCAAACCTGCACCCTGTGGAGGCCCCTGCCATGTGTGCAGGGCACGGGTGCACACTTCTTTTCAGAGCCGATTTGATTTCCTGGAGGGAGATGGGATCTAGACACACAACCCCAAGCCGTGTAGGGGTCTGAGCCCGGCCCAGCCCCTACAGGCCACAGTCATGTAGCCTTCACACTCCTGCGGGCACCCAGGGGCGTTCCTTCCACACCAGCACCCTTGAGTTTCCTGTACACCATTCCAGGCATCTCAGGAGCGCTATATGTGTTAGAGTGCAGGGGACACCTGTGTCTGCAGACAGACCAGGTGAGGGCCATGCCTGTCTCACCTATGTCCCTGTCTCACCTATGTCCCCGTCTCAGCCAGGACATCCAGGCACAGATCTGTGGCTGCCATGGTGGGTGTGCATTGGTTTCACTGATCTTGAAATGGAACAAATTCAGAGGACATTCATTTCCCCCACAAAGTGGCAGGTCACAGAGATAAATATCCACACTCTCTCCCAAGAGTGTTATAGTTCCAGCTCTTATAGCACCAGTTGCTTAGATTGCATCTGTCTGTCATAAAGAAGGTCTCCAACTTTGTGCCTTTGCTTGTGGGTGGGTGCCTAGCATCCTCTGCCACCACTGGAAGACTATTTCCCCTCCATGAATTGGCACCTGTTGAAAATAAATTGGTGGGAGGTTGGTTTCTGTGCTCTGTTCTAATCTGTTGATCTATGTGCCTGTACTTATGCCAGTACCTTGCTGTCTGGAAGATCGGGAAGCCACACATATTGGTGACAGCTGCTCCTTTAGAGATGACAACACAGTACCCTGGAGCCAGGGCCCAGCCAGGCCTGCAGTGCACCCTGCCTTCTGTGTCCTCAGACCCCAGACTGTTTGAGCTTTTCTTCTTGAGTCTGCTGAGCTCTGTCAGGCCTGTCTTCCATCCCCCAGACTACTGTGAATGTCACTGCCTCACCCATTCTTTATCCTAGCAAATCTATTTCTTTAAAACTTGCTGGTTTGGTGGCATTCAAGAGGGCATGGTGGTGCTAGCCTCTAAATCTAGGAGCACCTGAGGCTGGTGAAGGAAATGGCTGAGGGCAGGGAAGGTGGCCCTCTCTTCCTGTGTGCCTGGACTCTTGCCCTCGGCAGGGCAGGAACACCATAGCTTGAGGGCCCTTCACATGGCCCTGCGGGGGCCCAGGTAGAAAAACACTGTGTGCCCATCTTCTGCTGCTCAGGTCTCTGTGTCGCCTTGCTCTGGCCCTGACCCTCTCCTCTTCTCCCCCTGCCAGGTTCCCGACGAGCACTTCTCCACCCTCCTGGCCTACCTGGAGGGGCTGAAGGGCAGGGCCCGGGAGCTGACGGTCCAGAAGGCGGAAGCCCTGATTCAGGAGCTGGACGAGGCGGGCTCGGAGGCCGCCCTGCTGGAGAAGGCCCAGCGCCTCCGACAGGTGCTGCAGCTGCTGTCCTAGTGCAGGGATGGAGTGGCACTCGGCTGCCCTGGGCTCTTCAAGACACACTGAGGGTCTTCATTGGTCCAAAAGGAGAGAAGAGGGTCATGAGTAGGTTAAGCCACTTAGAGCTGGGCTTCTGGGCACCAGACCCTTGGAAGGACCTCTGGACCCTCCTTCTGAACTCCTGACCTGCCTTGACCAGGGACTGGTTTCATGGGTGACCAGGTCTATGTACCTTCAGAAAGCATGATCTCCCTGAAAAAACCCTGGGACACCAGCTCCAGCCCCAAGTGGCCCCAAAACCCAGATATCTTTTTCTACCAGGGGTATCTTAAGAACTGGCCCTCCCCACCAGCTGTGCTTCCTCAGTGTTTGGGGTGTGGGTCCCCAAGTCGGTCCCTGCACCTTCCATCTGACAGCCCTTCCAGCGTGGGCCTCGCCTCCTTGTGTGGCCTCCAGCCTGGCTTCAAGGAAACCCTTGGGGGCAGCTGTCCGGAGCCTGTGCCTGTGCTGCCCCATTTTCAATAAAACTCAGCCTGTCCTCACTCTCTGGTGGAGGTTGCGGAGGGCTGTCCGGGTAGGCATGCTTCAGCCGCCACTCCCGTCTTCAGCAGGAGCCTCCCAGGACAGCATCCCTGCTCTCAGGTTGCCTTTTCCAGGTATCGTAGTGACCATCCTGGCCAGGACATACCCCTGCACAGCAGAACGGGGGTTCCCACCCCTGACTGTCCAGTCACATGGGATGTGCAGGAGCTGGGCAGCCAGGGAGAAGCTGCTGTTGGGGAGGAGAGCCGCCAGGGCCAGGAGGGCTGGGGCTGAATCCAGGCTACCTGCAGAAGACCTCAGGGCCCAAGAGTGGCCCTAGTGGTTCCCAGCCTCCTCAGCCAATGGGAGTGGCACCAGCCCTTGCCTCGGTCACCTTTACAAAGCAAGATTCTCAGGCCTCAGCTGCCACCCAAGAGGGTGTCCTTAAACACACCTATGGCCCTTGCATATGCCTTTAATAAAAGTGGAGTGCAGTCCCCCCTCTGAACAATCAGTATCCCCCTGGAGCCAGCCACTGCAGGACTCCTGAGGCAGATAGAGGACACAGCCCCACCTGGTGCTCTTGGGACATGTATCCAGCCACAGGGGCAAGCTACCTGTGAGTGCTCCAAACTCACCCTTCAAGCCACTCCAGCTACACAAGGGGACAAAAGTGAGTTGTTCCCCAGGCCTGGTGACTGATTCTGGTCACCAGCGCTTGGGTCAGAAGTGAAGCACCGTGTGCGTGCACACCTGTGGGCAGCGGGACGTGCGGTGGCCTTGCTGGGGGCAGCCCCCGCAGAAGCACAGCCCTTCCTCCCAAGGCCAGTCATAGCCTGTGGCCATTCCTAGCCTGGGTGAGCCTGTCATGCAGACCCCTCGTCACCTGTCACCACAGATCCCCTAGACTCTTGGATTTAGAAGAGACCCAAGGGTCTCACTGCCAGGGTCTCGCCTGCTTGCAGTCTGGGGCTCCTTGCTGCTCCCCAGGCAGTGTGTGGCCCTGGCTCTGCTCCTCCACAGTGGAGATGCTCATCATACAGCATGCCCACAGATCCTGACCCATGTGGTAGCCACTGACCCACGGTGGCCCTTGGGAAGAGCATGTGAGGAGTCCTGGGCCTTATGCCATTGGATAGAGTCACAAACAGACCGTTCTCCCCCACCCCCATCCCCCATGGATCTATGATCCGCCTGCTGGCACCTCAGCCCTGCAGAGCAGCTGCCTGCAGCCCAGGGTAACGATACATGTGCCGTTGGGTGCAGCTCCACTGTTGCCGAACTTTGAGGCGTCTTAGGTTAGTACACCAAGAAGTAGGTAGGCAGCAATAAAGACCCACAAGGTACAAAGAAGGACAGGTGGTTTTAAAAATCAGGGTTGATAGATCAAGAACAGCTCTTGGTTTTCTGGCAAGCCAAGTTAGAAAGGGAAATGTGAAGAAGACTCACTGTCTGTGGAAACCCGTGTTGGAGACCTGGGCCCACTTGACTTCAACACCAGCATTCCCCTGTCACCTGCTGGAGAAGGGCTCTGTGCCTGTCTCCACAGCATCTCTGGCAGAATGTGCAGAGGGAGATGATCAAGAGATCACCTGGGACCAAGCAGCTCCTTGGGGGGTCCCTTGATGCCACTCAGAGGTGCCACTCTCTGATGAGACCCCAGGGGGGGGCCAGAATGTCAAGATTGAGCTGCAATGGGCTGGGGCTGTAGCTCAGTGGTAGAGCACATGTGAGGCACTGGGTTCAATCCTCAGCACCACATAAAACAAATTTTTTTTAATTAAAAAAAAATAGATGGGCTGTGAGTCCTTCCCTTGCCTACAGCTCACAGAGATAAGTTGCATCTGGAAACCTCAAGTGATGGCTGTCTCCCCCTCTGCCCCTGCAAACTGGAAGTATTCCCAGTGTCCATTGCACAGGAACTGGACAAAGTGACACTTAACATCACAAAGGAAGAACTGTGGACACAAACAAGGAAGTGCCACCAGAGTCCACTCATGAGGTCCCAGGAGCTGCACTAACAGAGCAAAATGTACTGATGGAGCTGATCCAGAGGGCCGATGGGGCTCCAGGTGGGGCACTGTGTCCTGACGGAGATGGCCTCACATGCCTGTGGGCAGACCTTACGCCTTACATGCATAATTCCTCACTAAAGTTGATTTTAATAAACTAGTTTTCCCCAGGACACCTCTAGGACAGACACACCTTGAGGAGAAAGGTCACAAAGACACATCTGCAGGACAAAGCCTGCTGGCAGCATGAGGTAACAGTGTTTGCTTCCTTCTAAGGTTCCTCTTTATCCTTTAGCCGTGTGCACGGCTTGACCAACCAGAAACCACTGTTCAAAAGTCAGAATGGTGTTGGGAGCCGTGGCGTGCAGGTGGGCTGGCACAGGAACTCTGGGTGAGGGGCAGGCGCTGACTGGGGTGGTGGGACCTTCATGGATCCACTGGGGCACCTGGAGACCAGCCCCTGAGGAGGTAGCTTCTGTCCGCTGTTTCTTGAAGGATCTGTGTTTAGGCACGTTCTGAGGCCGTGTTGGGTCTGTCTTGCGCTCTTCTTCCTGGAGCAGTTGCCTGCTGTGTCTTTCTCTTTTCCTGATTGTCCCTCTCCGACTTGTCTGATATAGCAGGCTGGGCTTCTGCTGTCCTCCTGCTCTGCGCTGGTGCTGGCCCCCACACCCTCCTCCTTGTGGCACAAGTTTTCTGGCAGCTCCTGGGCACAGGCATTGCCTTGTCACCATCCCCTGCCTCCCAGCTGAGCGCAAGTCACACCCCAACCTCAGTTTCCGTATCTGTCCGCAGGGACCTCATAACCTCTCATACCCTCCTCATTTTCGCGGGGGGGGGGTGTCACAGATGATAAAGTAAAGAACCTTCACACTGAGTAGTAATTAAGGTTAGAATCCTCTGGAATGCTCCCACATGGCGTCTTGCCCAGCAGAGCAGGGATTCACCCACCTGCTTCCAAGCCACTTGCCCAGTTCCCGGCCTCCTGGGGCAGGTGTGAGCAGCATCACCCCAGGGTGCAGCAATGGGCAATAGTGGACAGCCCTCCCGCCCAGAATCCAGCACATGCTGTAATTTTGCCTCACTCTGGAGATGGGCTTCTCCAGGCTGCAACTGGCCCTTGGACTCTGGGTGATGATCTCATCTCCCCGTCACCTGTGTCTTGAGTGTTGGCTGAATCTCCCCAATGCTGGGAAGAAGGGGCCAGCATTACCCCAGATAGTCCTTGGGCCAGCTGAAGTTGAGGCCAGGTGAGATTAGTTTGCTCTGTGGAAAAGCTCCCCCTTGGTGCTGGGACAGGTGGGGTACCCACCCCAATGGCCGTTCTTTCTGCCCTCAACCTTTAAATGACAGGTTCCAAACGTGAGAACAGAGGGGCAGATACTTATATGCCTGTCGCCTAGCTCTTCCCCAGAAACACGTGACTGGATGCAGCCAAGCTCCCCTCACCTCCTTGACCCACTCCTTCACGTGACCACAGTGTCAGCACCTTGTCCCTGCAAACCTCTGTTGCAGTGACCTTCCCACAGTTATTGGGGACTTGCTGCGCCCGCTCTGGGGACTGGAGATGTGTCGCTGCTCGTGTGGGCCAGCCGCTCTCCCAATCTCGGGGCGCTGCTCCACGGCAGGAAGGCTACAGTTCCTTTTCTTTCTCCAGGAGGGGCCACCTTTTGTGCATGTGAAGTCCCTGGACCAGGGACCCTATCCCACTCAACTGACTGGCCCGCATTGTCACAACCCTGAGTAAGCAGTGCTCCCCCAATCCTTGTGGCTGGGTGCCTCCCTTGCTCAGAAGGTGCCCCTTTGCTATTTGTGTGTCATCCACATCCCCAACTGGGCCTCCACTCACTCAGCAGCTGGTTCCTCTGTCCTCTACCAAGGTCATGGTCAAGGCGTGGGGCAGAGAGATTTGGCAGATGAGTGGGGATCAGAAGGACCCTAAGAAAGGTTCCTGGAGGTAGCAATTAGCTTGGAAGCTGCCCCCCTTCCCTTGCTAGCCCTCTGACTCTGGAGCCACCATGCTGACAGGAAGACCAACCCCCTTCCTCTTGTCACAGCGAGCCTTGAGTGTCCCCACCTGAAGCCCACCAGGCTCCCAGGACAATGGCCTGAACCGAGGTGGGTTTGAAGAAGGCTTGCCAGGTACAAAGCAGGACCCAGCTAAGGCTGGACCCCAGGACGGTGCACCACATGCGAGTGTCCATAGTGGCCTCTGTGAAGAAGCCCCGCCTCTGGAAGGCCTGGGAGCCATCGAGGCCAGGTGGGGGGCAATCTCGGCTTTCCTGCACCCCAGTTGTGTACCTCTGAGCCGGCCGCTTCAATGGTGAAGGGAGGCTCCCCCAGCGATCCCACAAATGAGCTGAGAATCAGGCAGAAGCACCGGAGCCTCCAGTCCAGCCCATGTAGCCTGGAGACCTGAGAGACAGGTAGCCCTGTGGGCAGTGTGGTAACACCCAACCTGAGGCCCTGCCCCGTGACCTGGGTGCATCATGAGAGAAGGGAAGCTTCTTGTGCTTCGGGCATGTCAGGGTGTGGGTCTCCCTTTCTGCACCAGGATCCCGTGAGGTTGGCAGACAGCAGGTCAGGGTCAGCAGCCTCCTGAAACGGCCTTGAACCACACCTGCCAACACAGCCTGACCTGGATGGTGGCTGCCCTGAGTGGCCCACCTCCCCTGAGGCGTCTCAGGGCTGCCGCTCCCTGTCCAGAGCATGGCTGTGGGAGTGCTCAAGGGCTTGCCTGGGACCTCCATTCCTCCACGTGCTGCCTATGCCCAGCCCTGGGGGAGATCAGCAGAGTGACCCTCTTGGGGTTAGGGGCCTCCCCTCCTCAGCAGCCTCTCCATTCCCTGTGGACACCCTGGTTTGGGGTTGGCCCCTGGACTCAGCATCTCTACCCACCTCCCTCAAAGCTCAATGGTCCTGCAGTTGTGGTGACCCATTTCACCAGTGAGTAAACTGAGGCACGGGGTGGGAGGAATTTGTTCCAGAACCCCAGGCGTTGGGACAGACATGAAGCCTTGGCCCCAGTGCCCATCTCAGGCTAAGTGTGAGCTAGCCTCTAAGGAGTATGCACTTGGCTCGGGCTGGGGGCTGGAGGCAGCAACTAGTGACATTCAGAGGACTCTGGGCATGGTTCTCAGGTGCACCAAGAATGAGGTAGGTCATGGGACTCCTGGACTAAGACCAATTTCTGGGTAGACGTCACCCCTGAGCCTAGGCATCACCCTGTATTTCCCTGTACCCCAAAACTGTACATGCCTGGTGGACACTGGTCCCGGTAGGGAACTGGATAGGTAGGGAATAGATCAGAGGGACACACTGGGGGTGACTGCAGAAAAGGCACCAGAGGACATGAGCCCCCTACGGGTAGTGGAGGTAAGGAATGAGGAAGAAAGGCAGGGAGGGGTGTCCTGCTTTCCTGGGAGCAAGAGTGGAGGAGGGATCCATGTTTGTGTGCAATCCTGGGAGGGAGCCCAGGGCCTCAGAGGCACAGACTCGGGCGGGGTCAGGCTGTTTGGCTATGGAGGGGCGCTTCTGTCCCCATGGTATTCAGATGAGGTTGTTACCAGCCCATACTGGACAGGACGGCCCCACCCACCATGGACAGGTCTGTGGCATGGAAGCCATGTGATGGCTGTGGTCAAGGTGGGGCCCAGAGAGATGCCTGGCACTGTGTGCTGGACATTGTCATGGCTGGCACAGAGACCACCATGGAGTGGGAGTGGAGCTTGGCACTGTGCCTGCCACTCACCCTCAGAAACGCTGCCCCCTACCCCTGCCATCCACATTAGAGGCCCGGGAGGGGCAGCCCCTGGGAGTTTCCCAGTGGAAGCTCCTAGGGCCAGGGCACTGCCCGCAGGGTGTGGGCACGAGGCCGCATGGTGAAGGCTGGGGCAGGAGTGGCGTCCAGGGCAGTGGGGCTGATGCCAGGTGGAGGCAGCAGGCGGTAGCGCTGGAGGAGGCCAGCGAACAACAGAAAGAGCTCCGTCCTAGCCAGGCTCTCCCCCACGCAGACTCGGCGGCCTGTGAGGGTAAGGGAGACACCAAGTGGGTGCCAGGCCTGCTCCCAGAGGGGGCGTCCCTGTGGGGGTGCTGGGGGCGTGCCCTGAGGGCCAGAGACCAGGCATCTCAGAGGGGCTTGTCGCCTGTGGGCCTCTGGCCCCAGCCCTGGTACCTGTAGAGAAGGGCAGGAAGGCGGCCCGCTTCACGAAGTGCCCATCAGCATCCAGGAAGTGGCCTGGGTTGAACTGATCTGGGGTCTCCCACTGTGTCTTGTCCAGGAGCACTGAAGTCAGCAAGGGAATCACAGGTGTGCCCTGTGGGGGCCAAGAGGAGGACCCCAGAAGCAGGAAGATGGGATGAGGGGCCTCTGAGGAGGTTTCCCTGAGGATGAGGCTCCTACTGACCCCACCTAGCCTGACCCTCGGGACACAGAGGAGGACCCTGATCCCCAGGCTCTGGTGTCCCAGGCAGGAAGTGCTGTGAGGTTGGGGTGACCCTTTCCTTGTTCCAATGGGGGAATCCCTGTGCTGTCAGGCACCAGCCCCAAGACTTGGCATCTCAGAGTCCAGCGATCCTGACCAACCCTGAGCAAGAGGGAAGGAGAGAATGAGGCCCAGCTGGGCCCCCACCTTGGGGAGCAGGTAGCCACCCAGCTGAGTGTCAGCTGCTGTGCAGCGGGGCACGTGGGGCAGGAGTGTGATGTACCGCTGGACCTCATGCAGCACTGCATTGGTGTAGGGCAGTACCCTCTGGTCCTCAGGCCGGGGCAGCCTCCCAGGGCCCAGTACATGGCTCAGCTCCTCCTGCACACGGCCTGTACCGGAAAGTGGTACCATGTCTGAGGAAGACCATCACCATCACCTTGCCCTGGGGTACCCAGCCACATGCAAGGCCTCACCTTGCACGCCTGGGTATTTGGCCATCAGCAGGATGGCCCACTGCAGTGTGGCAGAGGTGGTCTCTGTGCCAGCCATGACCATGTCCAGCACACAGGCCACAGCGTTGTCCTCTGCAAAGAGCCCCTCTTGGTCATCCCCCTGTGAGGCAGTATGGGCAGAGCTTGAGGACTTGAGGTCTGTCCACCCCAGCCCCAAGCCCAGGACAGAAAAATGAGCTCCCACTCACCACCTCCAGTGCCCCAAACCAGGCACTAGGAATGTCCCATTTCATGCCTCCCCAGCCCCAGTCCTGGGGTCCACTGGGACTCCCCACAGGCCTCCTGGTTTTCCCCTACCTGGCCCTGCTGGATCAGAGCATCCACGTAGCTCTGCACAGGGCCACCCTGGGGCGTGGGGGAGGCCCGTGCCTGCAGGAGAGTCCTCAGGATGACACGCACTTCCTCGATCTTGCGCAGGACAGGCCGGTGCAGCTGGAGCAGGGTCCCCAACCAGGGGTAGATGTTGAACAACTGGGACAGAGGGCAGGGTGGTGGGGTGGGGCCAGGCACAGCCACCTGGTCCCCACGGAGGGAGCCCGTCCATCGAGCAGCAAGGGTGTCCCCATCCAGGGCTTCAAAGGTGCTGGGGTATGTGCTGCCCATGGCCACAAGAGGGCGCCTGGCTGGAGGCCCGCCGCCCTACTGGGGGTCCGGGGACTCAGGAAACCTCAGTCGCAAGCATGGAGCCATCTGACAGTAACACACCTGGTGGCTTTATGCAAACAGGCTGCCTGTGACCATGCCCCCTTCCACCTGCTAAAGTGAGGAGAAAGGAAGAGGGGGCATTTGCTGCTGCAGATTATCACCCACTCTGGGAGTTGCACAGAGGTGGAATCTGAGGAGCCAGGGTGTCCCCCCCCCCCAGCAGGTGGAGGCCAGCTGCCGTCCAGCTTACCCTCGGACACTTGCTTTCCCAGGACACCAGCAATCGTGGGCAGAAACTCCTCAAGGCGCTCCAAGGTGAGAATCAGGCACGGGTAGGAAGGGCCATGGGACTGCCTCACAGAGCCCCATTTCGAGGGACTCCAGGGGAGGGCTCTGGAGTTGGGCGGGTTGGCCTGGTGCCCCTAAGAGCAGGACAGCCTCACTCTGACTACAGTGGGTCACGGGCTGCAAAGTTTAAGGACCAGCCCCGGGCATTGCCGTGCTGTCCCACCTCACCTCCTGGGACCTCATGCCAGGGACAGCAGAGTGACAAAGCACACCTGCTGCCAAATCCTGCTGTCAATCCCACAAGCAGCACACCTGGTGTCTAGGCTTCAGCTAACTCACAGTTAGAGACGCCAAAGAAGGACGTGTGGAATCTGTAGACTTTGGAAAAGAATGACGCGTACCCCCATGATGTCAGAGAACGGATTTTGTGGTTTCTGTAATGTGGTGAAGGACCTGGGCTGCACCCACGTCTCTGGGTCCTACCCACCTGAGGGAGGAGTGTCTGGCCCCACTCCTCACCTTGGAGCAGGTGTGACTGTGACTGATGGGGCACTGGGAGAAAATGAGGATCCCCTGCTCCAGACCTCCTATTTCCCACAGAGCACAGAGGCTGGTCTGCGGGCGTGCAGCCAGGGGGTCACCAAGGGGGTACAGACTCAAGCTCTCGACCCAAGTCCAGGCTCCTTTCGCTGACGGTGAAGGATGATGCTGGACACCCCCAGTCCTACTCTCCCCAGGGTCTACCCTACCTCAAAGGGCTCAGCTCCCATGAGGCAGTGACCTCTCACCTGCAGGCTGGGGGACCCCAGGAGAACCATGACCTCATCAATGAGACCCAGCAGGGACACAAACATGGTGTCCTGGTAGTCAAACCGCTGGCCGAAGAGGAGTGCGAAGGTGATGTTGGAGGGAGCCCAGCCCAGCAGGGCCAGAGGGAAAGGCCGGCCTGCAGGGGAGACGGGCTTCAGGCAGGCAGGGGACCCCAGGGAGAGGTGTCCCAGCCCCTGCTCACCTCCATAGCTATCCAGTTGTCCCATGAGACACGCCAGCTCCTGCAGCACCTTGTCGGCCATGGGCGCCTGCCCCACGCCCAGGCTATGCAGCACACGCACTGTGAATTGGCGGGCAGCCCTCCAGCGCGCCCCAGAGGAGAAGAAGATGCCTGTGGGCGGACGCGGAGATGCTGTGTGGCCGTCACCCTGCCCTACATGGCAGGCAGGAGCAGTGGGGCCACCTGGGTCAGCAGGGCCTGGCAGAGGGGTCTCGGTTCCACCCTCCTGTTCTCTGGGGGTTGGCCAGGGTTAGCAGGCCCCCTCTTGGCTTGTGATGGGAAGACCTTAAGGGCTCCTGTTCCCCTGGCCCAGCACCAGCCCAAAGGTCAGTCCCCACCTTCTACGGCAGAGGACCACACACCTACCCCCGCCTTGCTGGATGAGCTGAAAGATGGGGATGGGGGGCCGATCCGCCAGCTCCTGCCCGGTGCCCACCAGGGCCTCCCTCACAGCCTCATAGCCGGACAGCACCACAGTCTTCTGGCAGCCCAGGTGAACAGTGAACATTGGCCCATAGCGCTTGGAGAGCTGGTGGGGGCAGCAGGGGTCAGGTGGGCAGCCCCTACCCACCAGGCCCTCTGGGGTCCACTTGGGCAGAGCACTGCTGGGTGGAGGAACTGGGGAAGACTCTGCAGGGTGTATCGGGCATGCGGGGCCATTTCGGGGGACCCATAGAACCATCCCCAGTCTACTGGGGTGCTGCCTTTTGGTGCTGGGAATGACTTTCACGGGTTTTCTTTTCAGCAGGAATCCCAGAGGCCCTCAAGACCCACGATCAGGCTGCAGGTGGCCTGGGACTGCACAGGCAGCAGGCTGGACAGTCCCTCCAGGCTGTGGCCCTCTTTGGACTTTAGCTTGGTCAGTGGCATCCCCCAACCTGCACCAAAGGAGGGACAGAAGCAGCATCCAGGCCACGGCTGGTCAGTTCTGACTCTGACCTTCACTGGCTGAACAAGGACAGAGAACAGCTCACATCCGGGCTGCCCCCGAGCCTTTTCCGTCACGCTCCTCCCCTCTGTCCTTATGGCATATCTGCCCAGGAAGGTGTCATCTCCCCTTTTTAAGCACAGGACACTGAGGTTCAGGAGCAGGTGATCTGCCTTTGGCCACTCATGTCTGAGGATGGAGCTGAGCCTGCTGTCCTGCCCAGCACCAATCTAGGGCCTGAGCCCCTGAGCCTGGTGCCCAGGGCCAGGTGGGGCCCAGGTGTCCTGCCCTAGGGAAGGTGTGACAGGCCAGTTCAGCCCAGGGCTGCAGCCCTCTGCTGCCTGCCCACCTGCAGTCCTGGAGAGGCCATCTGGGGGACTCTGGAGACAGAAGCCCCTTGTAAGGAGAACTCTTAGGAACTGCAATGGGGCAGGGGATGAGGGCTGGTCTCTGGTGAGGGCTTTGGGAACTAAATGGAAGGGGCTGCTTTGGGGTTGTGGGGACAAGGTGCCAACCCATGCAGGGGACAGGGCTGGTCAGCCCTCACAGGGCAGATCCGGGCTCTGTCTCCCTGAGTCAGCCTGCCCACAGCTGCAAGGCAGGACAGCCAGCCTTCAACTTGGCCGAGAAACTGTGGGGTGGGTGGCTCTCTCTTCCCAAGATCAGGGTAGGGGCACTCCTCTTGCCTCCCGGTGGGCCCAGCACCATGCTGAATGGATGGTGTAAACTGGGTTTGGCTTCCTCAGGGACAGGCCTGGGACACGGCCACCATCTGGCTGAGGGAGTTGAGCAGGGCTACCCAGGCCTACCTCCATCAGTGACCGGTCCTGTTGCGAAACACTCAGCAAGTGCAGGTTCCCCAGGAGCGGCAGCGGGCGAGGCCCGGGGGGCCATCGCAGGGCTGGGGAGGGGCTGCGGGCAGAGGCACGGAGCAGCCCCCAGAGGCCCAGGAGGACCAGGAGCCCCAAGAGCAGCAGGGCCATGCGGACAGCGGGAGGCAGGGCCCCAGTTCCCCTCTGGGCCCCATCTGCCCGTGCCTTATAGCCTCCCTCCCAGAGGGCGTGCCAGCACCCCACCCGCCCCACCACCCCGAGAATGTGGAACAAGCAGTTTGCAGGGGACAGCCCCAGCAGGAGGCTTAAAGCTACAGCTGCGTGGAATGCAGGTTGAGTGTGTGACAGGGGCCCAGGGGTGGCTGGGAGCCCAGGAGGCCATGGGACTGTCTGGGATCAGGCATCCAAGATCTCTACACCCCAAGAACTTGCCCCAGGGTCCAGGCACTCGGGCTGTTGTATCCCTGCCTCTGGGGCTGCCAGCCTGCCTTGGTCTCCCCATCAGAATGGGGCTCTCAGGGCTCCAGGGCCTGGGCCTGCCTCTGAGGGGAGGATCCACCCCCAACCGCCCCCAGCTCTGAGTTTCCCTCAGCAGGACCCTGGGCAGAGGCAGGTTCCTGGGTGTCTTCTGACACCATCTGTCTCCTATCAATGTCCAGGGAGGGCTGACAGTGTGCAGCCCCTGGGGACCACCCACGAGGGGCCTCAAATGCCAGGGCCTTCGGAGCCTCAGATTCATGCCGGGGCTGCTCCTCCCACCGCAGCCTGTTCCTGTGGGGGTTCTGCAGGGGTGACACTGAGGGATGGGGCAGGGGATGCAGTTCACCCAGAGGGCCACCCTGCAGGCAGCACTGTGATAGGTGCCCCAATGTTTTCCGCTAAACCCTGATGGCAGAGCCTGGAGAGGAGGCGCTGCTTTGGGAATGAGCTGTGAGGGGTGGGTGGCTCTTGGCACCAGAAGTGGCTGGGCCTGCTTCACACCGCCTGCCCTGACACGAGGCAGCCCTGTCGCTGCCAGCAGGGGCCCCTCCATGAGGCCCATCTCCCAGAGTGTCATCCACGCCCTGCACAAACCGCAGAGCCATGGCAGCCAAGGCCCTTACCCTCTCAGGTATTGTCCCCCTTTGATAGGCTGTGAAAGGAAAGTCCCAGCCTTGGTGGCACACCTCCTGAGACGGGGCACTCACACCTCCATCCCCTGCACAGTGAGAGATACAGAGGGAAGCATGTTTTGTCCCACCCTCTGGAGCTCTGGGGCATTCTGCTGAGCCCCTGGTACCAAGGTCACTACAGGGTGTCCAAGCTGAGGAGTCCTATCTGCCCAGGGAAGTCCATTTAATAAGAGAAGCACTTTTTTTTTTTTTTTTTTTTTGGTACCAGGAATGGAACCCAGAGCCCTCAAACACTGAGCCACATCCCCAGCACTTTTTATTTTTTATTTTGAGACAGGGTCTTGCTAAGTTGCTGAGGCTGAATTTGAACTTGCAATCCTCCTGCCTCAGCCTCCCGCCTCAGCCTCCCAAGCTGCTGGGATTACAGGCATGCGCCACCAAGCCAAGCTAAGAAGTACTTATTGAGTGCCTGTTATGTGCCGGTTTCTACCAGGAGCTAGGGCTACAGAAATTGGCATAGGGACCCAAAAGTTCCACTAGGCTCTCACAGCCCTGTGGACTATGGTCATGTAAGAGTTTGCCGCCAAAAATGCCTCTAGGGCTGGTGGGGACACCGTGAAGGCAAGAAGGCCAGGGGATGCTTTGGAGAGGATGTGGCGTCTGGGCTGCAGCTGCCGAACTGGGATGGCCCAACTTGCAGACACCTCGGACCTGAGCTTGAGGTGGGGTGAAGAGAGCTGGGAAGGTCCAGAGCAGGTCAGGAAAAGACTTTCAGGGAGCTCAGTGCCAGGGACCCCCCGGAAAGCACAAGCCCCACACTCACGGCTGGGAAACCTCCTGTAGCCACTGCAGCAAAGAATCAGAGCAGTTTACTCTGCAGTTCCAGGGCCAGGAGTCTGAGGTCCAGCACCTGCAGGGTGGCTCCTTGTGGACGTTCTAAGGGACAACTTGTTTTTTTTGTTTTTTGTTTTTTGGTACTTGGGATTGAACTCAGGGGCACTCGACCACTGAGCCTCATCCCCAGCCCTATTTTATATTTTATTTACAGACAGAGTCTCACTGAATTGCTAAGTACCTCACTTTTGCTGAGGCTGGTTCAGCCTCCCAAGCCACTGGGATTTCAGGCTTGTGCCACTGTGCCTGGTGACAATCTGTTCTTTGTCCCCAGCTTCTGGTGTGGTTGACACCCGGGGCTCACGCATGCCTCCCTCAGCTCCGCCTCCTCTCCCATGCCTCCTCCCTGTGTCTTCTCTTTTTCTGTCTGACACTTTGGGTTTAGGGTCCACCCTAATACCAAGGGATCCTCACCTCAGTTACCTCTACAAAGACCCTGTTTCCAGATAAGGGAAACATGTTTCGTAGGGAGAGGCCACAATTCAACCTGCTGGAACATGGCTCCCCTAGGTATGCACATATCCGTGGGTCTCTTATCCATTTAATCTGCAGTTCGCACACCCCAGGCAGTCAGGACCATAGGAGGGACTTCGTGAGAGGAAGCCCCTCCCCCTGGGCCACTTGCTTCTGCCCCACTTGCACCTCGTCTCCCATGTACCCTTCCAGAGACACAGTGGCACCTGGTCTCATTTGTGCCTCTTTTAAAAATTAGCTTTATTAACAAACAAGGACCGTGTGTTTAAAGCATACAGTCTGAGTGACACATGTCCACACCCATCACCACTGCCAAGACAGTGAACATCCCATCATCCCCCAAACCCTTCAAGCCCTGTGTGTCCCCTGCCTCCCTCCATTTCTTGCTTGCCATTTTGTATTTTTAGCATGACTGTGTACCCTGACAAGACAGGGCTTCCTCTCACAGTTGCCTGGTCCAGGGCACGGCAGGTGCCAGCATTCTAAGTTCAGCCTTGGGCCATCAGAGAACGTCCTGGTAGAACATGGGTGCAGCTCCTCTGTGTACACCTGCTAGGATGCTGCAGTGTCAGCTTGCAGTGGCATCACCGGGCCAGAGGGATTTTCCTTTTTGATTCCAGCGGACATTCCCCACACTGACTGCGGATTGTTCTGATCAGACTTGATCAGGACCATTAGATCCCAATCTTGAGTTGTGCCATGGCCTGGTTGAATGAAGGCTCAGGCCACACCTGGCCCTGCCACCAGAGGTGGGGCTGGTGGGTTTACCACAGGGGTCAGGAGTCAGACAGAATGGGTTCCAAGCTCATTCCCTCCACTTGCTAGCCATGGCGACGGCAGCGTCCAAAGAGCCACACAGGTGCTCCCAACCACACAGCCTCCATATAATACAAGTTTGCCTTTCTCCCATTAAGAGAAGGGGCCTGGGTTTCCCTGCCCTTGAATCTGGAGGGCACTCCTGACCATGATGGAAGCAGACCTGCAGGGCTGCCAAAGCTAGATCACAAAAGAGATGCAGTTTCCACCTGTTTCTCTGGACTGCTTGCTCTCAGGCCCAGCCGCCATGCTGTGAGGGGGCCCAAGCAGAGTAGCTCAGGTGGAGGGAGCCGACTGGTGTGATTTAGTCAAGTGGAAAGGGCTATTTGCTGGGTAATAAAAGCTTCTATTGTTCGAAGCCCTGGAACCTTATTAATGAATAACCCAGTATGCAGTCCCTGCATGGTCACACTCCCAACCAACGACCTGTGCCCACTCATCAGCAGCCAGAATGTACCTTCTGCAGTAGCCCATTCCAGCTGATACCATGTGGTGCTGTCTCCACCAAGACCTGTCCAGACTGCAAGTTCCTGAGCAAAGCAAATCGTTGCTATTTCCTACCATTAAATTTGGGGCCACATGTTACAAAGAAGTAGGTAATCCACATGCTGGCTTCATAATCTTTTTGTTTGTTTTCCAGGGGTGGGGGTCGAACCCAGGGGCACTGTACCACCAAGCTACACCCCCAGACCTTTTCCAAATTTTAGTTTGGGATAGAGTCTCCCTAAGTTCCCAGTATGGCCTCAAACTTGCAATCCTCCTGCCTCAGCCTCCCTTGACTCTATAGTGTTAAAGGAGGGATTTGACCCCTTTGAGTTCATTCTCTCTCTGTGTATGAGGTGACAAGGGTAACATCATCCTAACTATATTCACTCAAAACGATCTATTGAGCACCTATCTGTGCCAGTCTAGTTACTGGGGATCTCGTGTGAAAAGTGCCTTGTGTGAAAATAACACAATAGAGTTCAGAAAGGTTAGCTCTTTTCCCACTTTTCCTCTCTGTGAACTGCAAATAAAAATCTCTACCAGTTAAAGATCTCATATAAAGCAATAATCATTTGCAAGGAGACAGTCAATTAAAAGCTGGCCTCTGCTACGTCCCTAGTTCCTCAGTGCTGCCAGACAGAGGCTGTGGCAACCTCAGGGGAGGGGGCTGTTCTTTACTGCTAAGTGGTGTGATCTAGTCAAGTGGAAAGGGCTATTTGCTGGGTAATAAAAGCTTCTATTGTTCGCAGCCCTGGAACCTTATTAATGAATAACCCAGTGTGCAGTCCCTGGTTTCAGCCATGTAAAATGGTTGTTTATGTGACAAGAACAAGGTGCAATTTTTCCTTTTGTAGTTTTAAGTGGGCCCAGAGCCCCAGAGCCTCTGGCAACTGAAATGGGCTTCCTAAAGGGTGGGACTTCCCTGGGTCCTTGCAATGAGATCTCCTCTGCTGGGTGTTCACGAACATTCAGGGTTGCCTCTGGGCAAAGAGGTGAATCCAGACTGGAACATAGGAGTCCAGTGGTGTGTTGTGTTGGGGGTAGGTGTGCAGGGAACAGCAAGCGGAATGCTGGAAGGCTCCAGAGAGGTGCCCCAGTCAAGCTAAAAGAGGGGCAAGCTCAGGGTTTGCTGGCTGGGCACCTCTCTGAAACCCCTCTGGGAAGCTGCTGAAGTCAGCTTCTCCATCCAACAGTAGAAGCAGCTGTGATGTTGTGTCCCTTCAGAGCACTGGGGTAAGAAAGCTCATCCAGAGGGGCCAGCTGTGAGCTCTATGTTGCTTCCTGCCAGGCCTGGCATGTGGTTGGTGTGCAGTCATTGTTAATGGGTGGAAAGGAGAAGAGATGGAAGTCGAAGCTCAGGCAGAATCTGGAATGGCCAGTAATCTATCTCCTTCATCATGCAGCTGAGGAACGTTGACATGCAGAGGATAGGTGGTCCCCAGGTTCAGAGCTGGGCAAAGGCTCTGCAGGTGAGCACCAAGGCCTCCAAAGCCCTTATTCCTCTTGTTATTGTTTCTATAACAACAGTTCTATGCAAATGCCAGAGGCTTCACTTTTGTTCCAACAGAATATTCCCCCAATATTTCTAGCCCCCAATACCTAAGAATGTCAATTTTCTTTTTTTTTTTTAAATTGGGTTGTTGCAGATATATTCAGTTAAGATGAAGTCATTAGGATGATCCCTAACTCAACATTAGCAGGTATCCTTATAAAGAGGCAATCTGGACACAGAGACACCCAGGGAGAAGGCCAAATGAAGCGGGGGCAGGGGAGGGTGCTACTTCTACCAGCCAAGGTACACCAAGAGTTGGCAGCACACCCCAGTACCTGGGTCTGAGTCTCCCTAGAGCCGGCAGAAGGGACAGCCCAGCCCACATTTGATCTCAGACTTCTGGCCTCCCGAACCACAGAAGACTTCTGACTTTTAAGCCTCTGTGTGTGGTACCGTGTTATGGCAGGAAGCTAGTGCACACTCCCTCATGTGATGCATTTCTTGCCATGATTAGGCCCTCTGCTCAGATGGGAAAAAGGACCGGAACGCGACAGGCAGCCGCCCAGGGTTCGGCTGGAGCTTCCGGAGTTGAGGGAAGGAGGCTGGAACCAGAAGCTGGACCTGGGGCCTTCTCCCTGGGGCGTGGCCAGGCCCTTGCCGCGGGGCGGCCCTTGCCCCGAGGAGTGGTGGGGGCGGGGCCTTGCCGCGGGGCGGGGCGGGGCGGGGCCGACCCGGGGCTCGATGCGCTCGGCGCTCCCAGAGGCTTGCTCGGTCCTCGGCTGGCAGCCCTGCGCACGCCGCCCATCCCGCTCGCTGAAACCCGGCACCACCGTCATGTCGACCGCCATGAACTTCGGGGCCAAGAGCTTCCAGCCGCGGCCACCGGACAAGGGAAGCTTCCCTCTGGATCACTTTGGTGAGGGTGGGAGTCGGCGGGCGGCATCACCCTGGCTCGCGAGTGTAGGGTCGGAGCCTAGGGGAGGGGAGGGTCCGAGGAGCGGGGTGGGTCCGAGGGGAGGACCCTGGGAGGACCCTATCTGAGACCGGTGTCCCAGGGGGAGGGTCTGAGGAGGGGGCGGGTACTAGAAGGGGAGGGTCTTGGGGCGGGTCCTGAGGGAGGGGCTGGTCCTAGGGACAGGTCGAGGGGAGAGGCTGGGCCAGAGGGTGGTCCGGAGTCCTGGTCAGCTAGTGCTGGTCAGCTCAGGGCTGTGTTCCGGGCTTCAGTGTCTGGGATCCTGGGTATGATTCCCATAGCCAGCAGTGCTCCAGGCCCGTCCCAGGCTGCTGGACTGGACCTGCCCTGATCCTCTTTGGGGGCTGACAGAGAAACAGGCTGGGGGACCCCGTGAACTGAAGGTCCCCGTGGGGGCCTGGACTCTCCTGGTGAGAGCTTACTGGGACTATGGCTCTAATGTGACAGGGATAGTACACCGACTCCGCGAAACAGGATTCAGTTATATATATATATTTATTTATTTATTTTAGCTTTTTAAAAAAAATTTTTTTGGTGTAAATGGACACAACACAATGCCTTTATTTTTATGTGGTGCTGAGGATGGAACCCAGTGCCTCACACTTGCAAGGCAAGTGCTCTGCCACTGAGCTACAGCCCCAGCCCCCTACAGCCCCAGCCCCCAAACAGGATTCAATTTTGATCTTCCTCTTGCTTTTACTCAAAAGTGTGGTGCCAGAACATGAGCAACTGTTATTAGTGGTAAAAGTGCCAGTTATTTTTATTTTAATTTTTTTTGGGGGGGTTACTGGGGCTTGAACTCAGGGGCACCCAACCACTGAGCTACATCCCCAGCCCTATTTTGTATTTTATTTAGAGACAAGGTCTCACTGAGTTGCTTAGTGCCTCACTTTTGCTGAGTTGGCTTTGAAGTCGATCCTTTTGTCTTAGCCTCCAGAGCTACTGGAACTATAGGTGTGTGCCACCAAGCCCAGCCTAGATTCTTGTTTCTTTCTTTAAAAAAAAAAAAAAAATATATATATATATATATATATATATATATATATATATATATACTGTTGATAGACCTTTATTTTATTTATTTGTATGTAGTACTGAGAATCTAACCCAGTGCCTTCCACAAGCCAGGCAAGTGGGCTACCACTGAGCCGTAGCCTCAGCCCAAATATTTTGTTGTGAATTTTTCCAAAACACAGTGAAGTTAAAAGAACTCTTACCAAAAACTCCCCTGTCCCACTATCTTGATTCTGCCCTTAACATTTTACTGCACTTGGTTTTGTCTTTTGAGTGTCATTTTCCATGTTTCTGAAGAAATCAAGGTTTGTTTTTGTTTTCCCTGTGCTGGGGATGTAGCCTGGGGCCTCACGCCGGCTGGTCCCTATGAGGGAAACAAGTTTTGAAAAGGACAGTGATGCCACTCTAAGGCTGCTGTGTTGGCAACTCATGTTTTCACTGTGAAAAGAAGACATTTTCCTTATCCTTCTAGGTGAATGTAAAAGCTTTAAAGAGAAATTCATGAAGTGTCTCCGTGACAATCATTTTGAAAATGCTTTGTGCAGAAATGAATCAAAAGAATATTTAGAGTGCAGGATGGAAAGGCAAGTACAAGCTCACTATTATGACTTCTACTCCCACTTCTCCAGCCAAAGCTGTTTTCCTCCCTAAAAAGCCATTATTCAGCCCGGGAGTTCAACTTGTGTATTTCAGAACTGTAGGGCGTTTGCTAGTGTAATTGAAGCTTATCAGATGAGATTGTACTAGAAGCTGTTTGGCAATCCTGGGAACCGTTTCTTGAGTGACAGCATTACCCATGATTGCATTCCTCAGAGCATTTTCTTTCCAAACTTGGGTGCTACTGACCTGTCATTAAGGTTTTAGAGTCGTACATCATAAAACGCTGAGTCAAAAGATTTGAAGATTGTGCGGGTACACAGTTTATTTCTTTCACATTCTCAGACTATAAAAATATGCACTGTGTCATTTTGTTCCACTTAAAGCTGTTTGGAATGTGACAGGAAGACAATAGACTATTGAAAAAATGATGAAAGATGGATGATTCTTCTATCTTAACCAGAATTCACCAGTGTTCACTTTTAAACAAAAACAAAACATTTCTAACTGTGACCTGTGAAGCTTTTACTTAAAATAAGAGCTATTTTAATCCTTAATGTGACAAAACATGTAACATATAATTATATGATCATGGTGGGAGTTTTCATTTTTGCTTTTTTGAGGCCACAGTCAGCTCCCTAAGGAATTCAATGTTCAGACAGGTGATACCGCCAGTTATGGGTGACGAGTTCTGCTCCCTCACATGTTGAAGTTTGAACATTAGAGAAGCACACCGAGGCAAGCATATAAAGCAAAGTTTATTTAAAAAGGGGTAACATAGACTTCTCCCAGGACAGAGAAGGGGGCCACAGCTGGCATCCTGGTATCCCCAGAAGTGAGGGTGTTCTGCCTTTTTAAGGTCTTAGGCTTCCTTTGTTCTCCTGCTCTTTCCCTTATCTCTCCTTCCTGTGTGTGTGACTCTCCCCTGGAATGCTGGGTGGGATGGCCCAAAGGTGGGAAACAGGTGGACTGAAGGGGGAAGGACAGGATGGAGCAGCCCTGGACACATTAATTAATAACCTTATAGTTCTCTGTAGGGAGGGGCAATTCCTGGGACAGGTTACCTTGGTTAGAGCAGGGGCAGGTTCTTGATAAGAGTGGAGAAAGGGCTGTCAAGAAATTAACATTTCAGTCCCTCAGGGGACAGTCTCCTACTTCCCAGTTTCACTTAAAATTGTCTTCCTTGATATGATCTGACTTGATTTACCTGTCTATACTTACTGCTGTCTAATTCTGGCTTCACAGTTTGACATCAGTGGTCTACTTAAGCCCTCTTTTCAGTTTGAGCAACAAACTTTGAACACTTCCTCAAGGTTCAGATGTGTGCCTTCAGTGTGGACCTTTGGGACTGTAAGGGTGATGGGCTTTGGCAGTGTAGACCTCCTGTGAGGCCCTTGTCCTGCCTTCATAGGTGTTTCTTGGGCTCACAGGGACTTGAATGTCCAAGGGCCACACTAAATCCAGCTCCTGCCACCTCTAAATTGCACATGGGTTGGAACCACATCTTTGAATATCTTAAGCTGATAGATCTTTAGGAGGCTAGAACTGAGAATTTCTTTTTGGTGCTGCCAAGCTTTCGAGAAGAGTGATCTCTGCCTGTGCCTGGGGTGTAAGCAGGTCTAGATATGCTGGAGAAAGTTAGCAAATAAGATGAGCATTCCATGGGCTGTCCACAGAGCTGGGCCCAGGCCACAGCTGCTCCTACCTGGAGTTTCTTCAGAGGATATGGTGGATATGGGAGCCGGAAAGGTGTCTGGCCTCCCTGATGAAGGCTACCAGGCAGGTCTGGGAAGAGGAAGTCTTACTTTCCCTGTGTGTCCTGGGCTGAGCTGCAGGCAGCTGCCCGCATCTGTACCTGTGCTGCACTCAGTGCTGCTTGGATGCAGCCAGTGAGGATAGCAGGAGAAAGGACATGGTGCCACAACGTTCAGTGGTTTCACTGACTGGCCAGGTGACATTGAGGCAAGTGTGCAGCTGTGTATGTTTTGTTTTGCTGAGTTATTTTGACTGGATAATTGTGGCTGGTTGGTTGGTCATGAAAATCATCAAACATCATAAAAGATAGTCAAGGTTGGCCTACCCAGACTCAGGTCAGGATATCACACACCTGCTGCTGGCCCATGTAAAACATGAGCATGCGTGTGTGCACGTACACACACACCCACACTTTTAACCATTTATTTTCTTCCTTCCTTTTTTCTGTGTTAAAATCCCAAACCCTCTTTTATCTCTACTTACTTTCACATGCATCTTTTCAGAAAATGGTCCTCAGTAGAGTTTTTAAAGTTCTCATGCTTGGGCTGTTTCAGCACGAGGGAAAAGTAGGTATCTGTCTTGGAGGACCATATTTTCTCCTAGAAAAAAAGTCAAAATTGGGGTTACATTGGCGAAGACTAATACATAATAATCTAAGATCTCAAACCTCTGTAGTAATTTAAAAGTTCAGGTCCTGTCTTAGGGACATCAGGGTCATATACATGACCTGATGGAGCATCTTCGCTCTTACCATCCACCCTGTGATGGGACCATGGGGCCTCTGGCCTGGAAAGTGAAGGAGCACTTGGTATGACTTGGGGACCATCAGCGTTGCTGCCATTATTACCCTCAAGAACAAGAAGTATGGGGCTGTAGTTGTGGCTCAGTGGTGGAGTGCTTGCCTTGCACATGTGAGGCACTGGTTTTGATCCTCAGCATTACATAAAATTAAATAAATAAAGTTATGTGTCCATCTACAACTAAAACAGCTTTAAAAAGAACAAGAAATCTATAAATATCCCACTGCACTGAATCATGAAGTTAAATACCTGTGAAATGATGGCACTGTTATAAACAGGACTAATTTTGCTTTTTATGAAGATTCCAGAGTGATTCTTGGCCGGTATCTGAGCGGCTCAGTCCTTAAACAATGACTAGGAAATGGGAAAAATTTGTGGCTGATTCACTTAGGCTAAAGAGAGTTCTGAAACCGTTCTTCTAGCCATAGGACTTGCTGAAAGCCATGGGGCTGGCTTCCACAAGGACTGTGGGCATCTCTTGAACTGCGTCCCGTCTGGCTCGTGGTCTTTCCTCCTTGCTCCTTCTTCCTTTTGAACATCAGTGGCAGCAACAGGGCAAGCACCGCTACACTTGCTTCGGGTGGTCCCTGTAACAGATACCATGGGCAGGCGGCCGGAACCACCTGTGGTCCCGAGTAGTATAGGTTGAAGTCTAGTGTGAGTCTCTGGTTCTGGAGTCAAGGTGCCAGCAGGCCTGGTTCCTGCTGGAGGCTCCTGCCCTGTCCAGCTGCTAGAATCACCTGTATTCCTGGGCTTGGAGCCCCTTCCTCCATCCTCATAGCCAGCCGTGGTGCATCTCTGATCCTTTTGCCATTTCCTTTCTGGGCAAAGAAAAAAACCAGGAATGGTTCTCCAGTTCTAAGGATTCAGGTCATTTGATGCATCCACCTACATAACACAAGATACTCTCTCATCTCAAAACCTGATGATTAGCAGCCGGATTCCCCTTCCCCAAGTGAGATAGCATTCTCCAGGCTCCAATAATTGACATGTGCACATCTTTGGGGGTCATTATTCTATTGGCCAGGCAAAGTCTAATAGGTGGGTGTGAAGAGCTGTTGGCCAGATGTGTTCTTTACCAAGATGTAGTGAAAATTTGTTATTGTCTGCCTAACATGGAGTCTAGAAATAGCTTGTGAATTCCATGTTATAGAATTGTACTAAATGGGAACATGCAGTTCTGAGGACATCTTGAATGAAAGGGGTGGGCTCAGGTTTTGTTGGCCTGGCGCCATTACTGGTTCGTGGGGCGAGGCTCTGATGGGAACAGACACCTGGCTTTACTTCTTGCTGTCCTGCTCAATGGGCAAGTTTCAACACTTTAATCCTTTGAGGAGCAAAAACACCTTTGATTTTTCAAATATGAAAAGCACAGGTGGGGCACCAGGAGAGACTTACACAGTCCTTGAGGTGTTTTCTCCCCCTGTGCTCTGAGCCCCTCCCTTCTCCCTGCTCTCTGAGCCCTCCCTCCACCCAATTCTGAGCCCTTCTCCCCTGCCCTCTGAGCCTGCCCAAGGCAGGGGAGGTGGGAGGCCCAACAAGGGCTGCACAGTGCTCAGTGTTGGGCGTTGACTTTAATGGTTTGGGCTTCTACCAGCACAGGAGGAGGCTGACACCCAGTGGTTATAGGGGGGATGCTGGCTGCCTGGGGTCTGACAGATGGGTCTAGTAGCTGGCCTTGGTCTCTTGCTGGTGGGGCCAGGCCCTGACTGTGTAGGACTGAGAGGAGCAAAATAGAGCCCACACTTCACATATTAAATATTTTAAAGCTAATAAATTATTAAGTAGTGTGTTCCATCCTCCTGCCTCATCAGATACGCCTTCATGGTGACCTGGAGGCCAGGTGTAAAGAGGTCCTACACCTGCACATGTCTGTCCCAGAGTGCTGTGGCTCTGGAGCTGGGCTCCTCAGCCCTGGTTCACCCCCTCCCTCGGGGGCTTCACACACCTATGTGGACACCTGTTGATGGCCAACCTCTGTCCACACCCTCAACAGCTTCCTCCTCTGAATTGTGAGGTGGTGCATGCTTCCCCCAGGAAGGCAGGCCACAGAGGCCCTCAAAGTGTCTGAAAGGAGACATGGAGGCTTTGGGTAGGCACCACCCTCTGGGGAGGGCACAGGCAGAGGGGCCCATCAGACAATACTGCTCTGTCTCTAAGACATAGAATGAGGTCCCAGGAACCCCCCAGGAATGGCTGTTGGGACAGAGCAGTGTGTGGTGGGCCTGGGTGGACCTTGCTCTTGCACCTGACAGCTTCCCGTTTTTTCTTTTAGGCAGCTGATGGCACAGGAACCATTGGAAAAACTGGGATTTGGTGACTTGATAGATGGAAAATCAGAGGCAAAAAATAAATCTTAATGAGAAGATGACCGGTGGGCTGCGTCCAAGAGGCGCTCTGAGGTGAGCACAGGCCCTTCTGCTCGCGGCCCTCACCTGCCCGAGTGGTCCTCAGCAGCAGGCCTTCAGGATGCTTTGCAGCGTACCACCTTCAGCCAGGTGGAGGTGCCTTGCTTGTGGGGATGACTTGTGGAGGACTCACCTATCTCCTGGAGCACCCCAAATCATGTTCAAAAATTTCTGTTTCTTTTAGAGCCTCATTTACCTTTTATAAGATGCTTTTATCTTTAAATCTTGTGCATCACAGGGTCCCAGGAGGCTCCTGGTAGAGACGACCTGCGGAATGCCACCCTCACACTGCAGTGCTCTGGGTAGCGCTCCTTACTGATGCGCCAAGTGTGCAGATTCCAGTCCCTGACACACACATTCTGTCCGGAAATGACTTCCTTGGCAAGGCATTGCCCTGTTTTGTGCTCCTGCACAGGCATGCCAGTGCATCTCCTTTTTTTCCCCCAATAAAACTAGAATATAAAATAGGAAGTGAGAAATAATTGGCTTTTTGACATATTTGGCTTCTTGATTTTTTTGTTTATGCCTTGCACCAAGTATCTTCATAACCAAAGTTCTGTTTTCTAGTTAGTATTAGGGTATATTACAAACTAGACATTTAATTTCAGTAACTTATTGTACTGCTGAAGGATAAAATATCAATCCATTTGTAGTGAGACTATAAATAATAAAATATCTCATTTCATTTGTAGTTAGACTGGGTTGTTTTCTAATTTTTTATCCTATTATTACACCCCACTTCTTTCACTGCCAATGCTTGCTCAGAATCCCTGGGTACATCCCAGTAGTGGTGCCCTGGTGTCAACTGAGTTCTTTAAGTAGTGCTTACAATGGTGGCTCTCGGCCCAGGTGTCTTTCTTTTTCTTTTTTTAGTACTGAGGATTGAACTCGTTGGTGCTTAACCACTGAGCCACATCCCCAGCCCTTTTTATATTTTATTTAGAGACGGGGTCTTACTGAGTTCCTTAGGGCCTTGCTGAGTTGCTGAAGCTGGCTTTGAACTCATGATTGTCCTGCCTCAGCCTCCTGAGTCCTGAAATTACAGGTGTGTGCCACCACGCCCCGCGCTTGGGTCTTTTTCAGAATTGCCTGTGGGTTGCTTAACATCACAGGTATTCTGCTGTATGCCAGGGTTCAAGGCCACCAACAAATGCTCATGTGCATCTGGGCCTGTTTGCGCTCAGACCTGCCCCTCTTCGCAGCACCTTGGGAAGGGCTGGCCCTGCAGACTACCTTCCTTGGCTCCTGGGAAGTGTGTGGAGGACAGTGAGAGGAGGTTTGGGGGGAAGAGAACCAGGGCATGACCCTCTGGTGGTAAACCTTCCCCAGGCCCGCCAGGAAGGGCAGACAAGCCTGCCAGTTGTAAGCCCTGAGAATGGGCCCCTCTGCACCGTGGGCCTGTGAGGGGTGGAGGCTTTCAGCTCATCCCCAGTTCTCTGTGTTTAAGGCCTTGAGTTTTCTGTGCCATGGTGAGCCCTTTCTCTGTTAGACATCCCAAACAACCCTGCGGGAGGGGATGTTTCTTGGGCTGGGTTCATTTCCACATGCCCACTGAGCATGGTTATCACATGCAACTGCTCCTGTCTGCAGCCTGTTTAGCATTTGATCTCTGTCATATTCAGTGTGCTGTAGAGTTGGGGCTTATTATTTTACTTTAAAAGTCTTAAGCCAAACTGAGCCATTCCTAAGTATTTTATTTTATTATTATTATTATTAATTTTTGGGGTAGTGAGGATTGAACCCAGGGGTGCTTAACCACTGAGCCACATCTCCAGCCCTTTTTATTTTTTATTCTGAGAGAGGGTCTCATTAAGTTGCTTAGGGCCTTATCAAGTACTTAAACTGGCCTCGAACTTGCAAGCCTCCTGCCTCATCCTCTGGGATTACAGGAGTGCACCGCCATGCCCAGCTCTAAGTCTATGTGTACAGTGTGCACATCGCAGCACATTTTGCAGTTGCAAAGCATTAAACAACCCAAACTCCCTTCTGTGCCAGATACTGTATGAACTGCGACCTCCATGCGGCAGAGCACTGCGCCAGCAATGGAGGAGGACAGGCTGAGCTGATGTGATGAGTGGTGCCACGTCCTAATAAGCAGGGAAACGCAGAGCCACAAGAGCACCTGTTGAACATTACAGAGAAGGGACATGGGAAGCCATAGGATTATTCACTTATTTGTATAAGAAAAAAAAAAAATCAGGAAGGATAAACCAGAAACTAAATGGCACCCACTAGGCAGAGAAGCCTTGGGAATGAGGCCTCTCAGCACCTATGTTCTGCCTGAACTGTGCTCAAAACACACGAACCAGGATGTGGGGAGCCAGTGATGGCAGAGATGGCTCTAGGCTGGGTTACTTTGGAAGACATTTTAACCAAAGCTAACTAACGAAAGATCTTTAGGTAGTGAGCTATTTTCCACATGGACCATGATTCTGGCCCCATTTATTCTAAGATGGAAAATTAGAACAGCACTGTAGATGATGAGATCCCGCTCTGTTGAACTCCTAGCTTTCCAATGTAAGGACAGCTAGATGTAGAAATCAGGGCGTGAGCAAGCGAGTGTCCTAGCCCTTGTATATGGAAGGCCTAGGGCCATGACACCCAGCCCCAGGTCTGGGTTCTACCATTCTCTCACAAGAGGAACCAGGATCTTGGTGGAGACTAAGGCCAGGGCAGGGGAAGTCAAGATGAGCCCAGTATATCTGCCAGGAAGTAAGGAATTACTGAACAAGTGCCCAGCTTGCTGAGAGGAGGCAGGAGGCAGTAATGGAGCTCCCACTGGCCAAACCTGAGATGAACTGAGGAAGAAAATAAATAATGATGGTGCTGGGCTACAGCCACAACGGAGGAAATAATTGAATAAATATGTCAGTGGTAGGAGGGACAGCTTTTCCTTGTGAATTCTGACTAGTATGGAAGAATTGGTGGGGACAAGGTATCATGTGTGACAAACAATACAGTGATAATGGCAGCAGACAGGTACCGTCAGTAGACAGTGAAGTTAGTAACAAAATGTGAGGCAAAACACGTCTTGAGACGCCTCCACTCCAGATGCTTAGTGATTACAAAGGGAATGACTGTGACATTACAGGGGTGATCCCCTTGGCCATGTGGTCATTGCCAGGAATGAGACTGACTTCAGCTCATGCCCCGTATCATGCACAGAGGACACAGCTTTGCTTCTGAGGCTTGCCCCCAATACACAGTCTGAACCTAATCATGAGAAACAGGCAGACCCACCCTGGGACCTTGCACCAGACAGTTGCCCATCAACACTGTCAAGGTCGTGGAGCCAGGCACCGTGGCATGTGCCTGTAATCCTAGTGGCTCAGGAGGGTGCGGCAGGAAGATTGTGAGTTCTAAGCTAGCGTCAGGAATTTAGCAAAGCTGTGTCTCAAAAAGGGCTGGGGATGTAGCTCAGTAACTATCATACGCTGAGCACACAAGAGATGTGGGGACTCTGTGCCATGTGGATCC
Organism: Urocitellus parryii; assembly: GCF_045843805.1. NCBI lineage: Eukaryota > Metazoa > Chordata > Mammalia > Rodentia > Sciuridae > Urocitellus > Urocitellus parryii. The sequence continues at coordinate 38,501,836 of NC_135539.1, forward strand.
TGGCTTCTGGGAAAGGACATTGGGACATTCTTAAGTGCTGAGAACTTGCAGGTAAGCCAGTGGAGTGGTACCAGCATGGATTTCCTGCTTTGATTCTGGACTGAGGCTGTTCAGTGTTTTGGGGGAGCTGGGTGTACGGCCTTCTTATTGGTACCACCTTAGGAAGTCTGAAATTAATTTGAAATATAAAGTTTAAATTTTTTTGCATGAAAGTCTTTGTAGTTGAGCTTTCTGTATATACGATTCAATTCTCATTTTGAAATAAATTTCAGTCACAGATAATGCAGCAACAGGGGATCATAGGAAAGAAAACAGCACCCTGACATAGCCACCATTGCACGGTGACTCGCATTCCTTACATAGAAGCAGGTGCTGCCTGACCCTGAATTTCTAGGTCTGGTTTGCAAACACGGGGTGCTCAGGGGAAACCCAGCCAGTCTCCCACCAAAGGTTCCCAGAAAATATTTCTGGTAGTCATATGACAAGAATCTTTTGCTATATAGAGAATGTGTTTTTTATTTATCCCGTGCACCTGTACCTTCAGCCGTTATGACATCATTAAAAGATGCCCAGATAGCCAGAGGTGCAGCTTGGTGGCATGGTACTTGACGAGCATGTGAGAAGCCCTGGGTGCCATCCCCAGCACTGCAGAACAAACAATTGCTTGGAAAATCTTTCAAGAGCTCTCCTTCGATGTGACATAATGGGTGAATTTGAGGCAGCCCTGGTCTCAGATGTGGGCCCATGATCTCCTTCCCAGAAGGATGAGGACTGACCAGAGGCCAGCAGGGCCCCTCCTTCGTCTGGCTCATGACCCCCAGGAGGGGGTGCTGCACATACCTCAGGGCTCCGCAGCCTGGGTTGTTGGCACCCCCTCTGCTGGCCCCACCCACCCTGCCTAAAGAGCAAGTCAGATTCTTCCTGGGGCAGTGGGGGTGGGGGGGTCTCCCATGTTCATTTTTAATTGCTGCACTAATTCCTCAGACCCACTGGCTTAAAGCAAAACAAAAGTACTGCGTTGTGAAGTCAGGCTCTAAAGCAGTCTAAGGCCTGTGCTCCTGCAGGCGGCTCTGGGAAAGTCCATTTCCCAGCCTGTGCCAGATGCTGGAGCCACACACTCCCCAGTGGTGGGAGTCACGAGGGTCAGAGTTAGAAATGTGAGCACCCTGCCTCTGTGCTCACATTTCTAACTCTGACCCTCGTGCCAGTGTGCCCCACAGGTAGCCCCAGTAATCTCCCCGTCACAAGACCCTTAATTAAATCGCTTTGGTAAGTCCCTTCCACCATGAGAAGTACCAAGTTCACAGGTTCCAAGGATTGGAACCTTGATGTCTTGGGGACATTATTCTGCCCATCACACTTCCCCAAATGTGAAAAACATCAGCAGTGATTCTCACCTGAGTCCCAAAGGCAGCCCTGTGTAAGGGATCCTAGCCCTGTCCCATCCTGCTGTTTCTAGGATCAACCTGGAAATCTTGAGTAACTGTGACTAGTTTCTCTCTCTCTCCCTCTCTCTTTTTTAGTACCAGGAATTGAACCCAGGGATGCTTAATCACTGAGCCACATCCCAGGGTTTTTTGTTGTTGTTGTTTGTTTTTTGGTGGTGCTGGGGTTTGAACCCAGAGCCTTGTGCATTCGAGGCAAGCACTCTACCAACTGAGCTACATCCTCAGCCCCTTCTTCAGTCCTTTTTATTTTTTGTTTTGAGACAGGGTCTTGCCAAGTTGCTCAGGGCCTCACTAAGTTGATTAGGCTGGCCTTGAACTTTCGATCCTCCTGTTTCAGCTTCCCGAGCTGGGGTTAGAGACATGTGCATCACCGTGCCCAGCAAGCAGTTGGTTTCTCTTATTTGTTGGCAGCAGTCACATCATAATGGAGTTTTCTCAGGACTAAGTTTAAATCCTACGTTTTTCTGAGACCTTTGGCACTCCTTCCTGGCAAGTGACACAAAGATCAGTTATATACTTAACAGACAGGAATGGGAAGTGGAAGCAGCCCCCATGCGTGTGGCATGGGCCCCGCTGGGGAAGCATTTGTCTGTTAGACTAGTTCTAATCTGTGCAGCAGGGAGGGGCCTGGACACCACACAGGGAACATTGGCAATATCGGGATGCAGTTGTTGGAGGATGTGTGGCTTTTTCTTCCTTGTATTTTTATGACTATGTTTTATAACAAGCATGTATCATTTTTATAGAAACAATAAAATCATTAGTTTAAAGAAACCCCTTGTGTTGAGTTATCATTCTACATCCTCTATAAATTATATGCCTGTGTTAATTTCCCATCGCCTGTGAGTACGCCAGTCGGCTGGTTCTCCTGGCAGACATCGTGCTGGCTTAGGAGTCGGGATGCAGTTGGTACCTGCTGCTCTTCCACGAGGCACATGGAGCCGGCCGGAGGCTCTTTGCTGCGTGGGGACAGGAGGGGCCCAGCTTGTCTCCCTGATGGCATCATGGGTGCTGTGGGGTGGGATCCTGTCTGTCAGCTCGTTTCCCCTGGGGGAGACACAGAGGAGCCCAGGTGTGCATGGCCTTCACACTAACGCAGGAGCCTGCAGACGACAACCCGCACACGGACCCCTTTGTGCGCACAGCCTCCTCATGCGGTCTGCTTGGGAAGCCCATGCTCCCACCTTTGGTGTATGATCGCACCCAATTTGTGCTCAAATTAAACTGTTCAGTAATTTAATATCTTTTTGGGTGAGAAAGCAGGGATTTTATTACTGCCAGAAACACTGAAGAACTTCCCATCGAGCCACAAGACAAGTGACTTTGTCATAATACTGTGAACAAGATCACGAGTCTCCAGCCTTCTGGAGGAGTGAAATCACATCTCGGGGCCGTGCTCACTGCGCACTGTAAAGTGAAGAGAGCGCTGGAGTGCGGAGAGGTGCCTCCCGGAGCGGAAGGGCTGGGCTCTGGTGCAGGCGTCAGAAAGGCTCCTGTTCTGCTGGCAGCCAGAGCGAATATCAGCCCCACTTTAATATCATTAGGGAAAACATATATCCCACAACTGCACCCAGGATGCCCTGTGAGATGGGCCCAGGGGCTCAGAAACCCAAGTGGGCACCTTTGTGAGGGAGTTCTGGGTACCGATGGATGCCGGGGGCCTGGGAAGCTTGCTTGCTGGAGCTGATGGGAGGTGAGGGCTGGAGGCCAGGGCAGTGTGTGCTCCTGCATCTTGATCTGGCTTTCGACTGCCCCCTGCTGGCCCGTGTGGATGGAGGAGATCCTATGCTATTCAGGTGCAAGGCAGCATGGTGGCAGTCATCACGGCTGCCCTCCAAGGGCTCAGCCCCTGAGACTGGACCTGCAGAGTTTGGAATGGAAAGTAGCACCGTGCGGAGGACATGCTTCACCCCTGGATCCCGTAGGTGAGTTCAGCATGTGTCTCAAGCTGCCAGAAAGTCCTAAGGATTTCTGAGTCAGAGCAGCAGGTTTCCTTGGGCTGATTCAGCAGCTGAGGGAGGCCTGGCATCTGTTCATTCAGACCCCAAACACACGAAGAGCCAAGGCAAAATTCAGACCCCCTAGGAGAAAACCTGTGAACTCAGGGAAGGGAGACAGGGACACTGAAATGAGAAAAAATCACTGTCTCTGGGCAGGAGGTTCCCACTGTGCCCTGGGCACCGTGCACCTGTTCTTTGTGAGGCCATCCCTGAGCTGGGAGGCATGTGCTCCTCTCCCAGATGGGTGGCAGGGAGGAGGCTGTCTGGGCTCTTTCTTTATACCCCACCAGGGTCAACTTTCTAGAATAGGTTCCTCTTTCCAAGTCCCTGAATGGTGACCCTTCCTGTTGCTGGGCGGCCGACAGGCCTCATGTGCCTCTCCCTCTATGTGCTGCACCACACCCTCTTCTGGGGCAGAGGGGAGCCTACCTCCTGGTACAAAGGACGAAAGAGCAGGGGCCCATCTGGCAGACCGGAGTGGTGTGGCGAAGGTGGCTCTGAGATAAGAGTGAAACTGGAAAGTAGCAATACCCCAGGAGCCACTGCAGAGGCCAGGCTCAGGCAGGAGGTGTCCACACTCTGCCCTCGACCACCCACCAGGCAGGCACAGGGCATCAGCCAAGGCTGAGCTGGAGCACTCCATGCCTGCAAACCATCAGGCCTGGCCTGGGCACAGTGGCTGCTCTGGCCAGGAGGAACTGAGCACACATCTGGAGCTTGTAGTCACAGTGACACCGACCTGCCTGCACTCACAGTGCTAAGTCAGGAGCACCAGCCTCTCAGCTCAGGTCAATCAAGAGCCACTCCAGAATAGTTACCAGGGATCTCCAGCACCTGCACAGAGTGGAGGCTGGGGACAGAGAGCAGAGAAATGCGCCGGCTGGTGCTCTCATTGGCCATCTGTGTGGGTGAGAGACAGGGTAGGCCCTGTGTTTCTGGGGCAAGAGGTGTTCATTCCAGATCCTCGGAGAGGAAACACCAGTTTTGAGACAAGAATAACACAGCCCTGCTGTCGTTTCCCACAGCCCCTCTTCAGGGCTCAGCAAGAGAACCTTGACTTCCAATAGCACCCAATCTTGGGTGTACCCAAGTTAGCAAATGAAAACATGCCTGCTCAGGAGGGGCTCTTTCTGATGGCTTGTCTCCATCACAACCGGGCCAGAGGTGGAGGTGGAGCCAACCAGGTGTGTGGCAGCAAGAGTCCCCTAGACTGTGGACAACGGTTCCCTAGGTGGGAGCAGGGGGGCAGGTGCTGGGGAGGAGACATTCCCGGCAGAGGAGGGACAAGAAACAGGCATCATCTCTTCTCCAGGCTTCATTGCATGGCTGGCAGGGAATCGATTCTCTCTGAAAGGTGCTGGGGAGCAGTTGATGACTTTGGGGGCACAGAGTCTGCAGGGTGCCTGCCTGAGGACTTCACAGAAGCCTGGCCATTTTAGGCAGGAAGGGAGGGAGCTCCACTCAGGACAGCCTCCCATTCACCTGCAGGAAAGTCCTCGCCTGGAGAATCGGAAACACTGTGGTCTGTCGTCCCCTGCTGGATGGTGGTGGTACTGCAGTCCCTGGAAGGGTTACCTGATTCTTTTTTCTTTTTCTTTTTTTTTTTTTGAGAATTTTTTTAATATTTATTTTTTAGTTCTCGGCGGACACAACATCTTTGTTGGTATGTGGTGCTGAGGATCGAACCCGGGCCGCACGCATGCCAGGCGAGCGCGCTACCGCTGAGCCACATCTCCAGCCCGGTTACCTGATTCTTTATATTATGGAGTTGTAAGAGTCCTTTGTAAGTAAATATTTCTTGTGTCCTTAAAATCTACTGCTCAATTGGGGCCACTAAAAAGGAGCTGGGTTGGGGCTGAGGTTGTGGCTCAGCAGTAGAGCGCTTGCCTAGCATGTGCGAGGCCCTGGGTTCCATCCTCAGCACCACATATAAATAAATAAATAAAGTTATCTTGTCCAACTACAACTAAAACATAAATATTAAAGAAAAAAAAAGGAGCCGGGTCCAGGAAAAGGAGGGAAGCTTCCAGCACTGTGTTTCTAGCCGGAAGTTCCAAGTTCAGCTTATGGATGCAGCCCCAGATGACCTTTCCCTGTGGGGGGGCCTGGGCTGTGTCCAGAGAGGCAGCTTGTCATTAGAGGCAGGTTGGAGAAGGAAAGACGGTGTGTCCAAGAACACCTATCCGGCCCAGGTGCAATGTTAGCTTCACCACCTTCTCGTGGGTACTAGGGCTGATCTCCATGATACACCCCTCCCCCAACACCATTTGCCTCTGCCCATTGGAAAACTAAGCAGAATTTTTTTTTTCCCAGTACTGAGGATTGAATCCAGGGTGCTTCACCACTGTGCCACACCCCCCAGTCCTTTTTATTTTTTATTTAGAGACAAGGTCTCACTGAGTTGCCTGGGCTGGCCTCGAATTGCAATCCCCTGCCTTAGTCTCCTGAGTTGCTGGGATTACAGGAGTTCACCACCACACTGCCGCCACCTCCAGAAAATATTTTTAAATGCCCTGAGTGCACCCACTAGACCCTAGCAGCCACAGCCCCCCAGAGGCCTAAGACCTAGCTGTCATCTTTAAGAAGATGCCAGAGGACTCCCTGCTTCCAGGGGGCTTTGGGACCCAGTACCCCACCCAGAAAGGTGTGCCGAAGCCATCTTGGTCCTGGGAGAGGTGTTGCCCTCCTGCTCCCTACTCTGTAGTGTGGGGTATGCTGGCTCCAGTCTTGGGACTGTGCTGGGGTGGCTCCCTGGTCACTGTTCCAGTCTATCCGCTTGCTGAATGTACTTGCCTATCTCCACGAAGCCTCTCTTGAGCAAAGCTCCTTGGAAACACTCCTGTGGTGCTGAGCATCTTCCCTTTTGATTTTTCTGTTTTTCTTGGTGGGAAAAAATTTTTTTTTTTTTTTGTGGGGGTTGGCAGAGGAGTTGGCTGGGTGAGAGCCAGTGGCAGGCAGGGACTCTTCCTGATGCCCCCAGCCCCACCCTGAAGCCGTTGCTCATTGCATGTCCCTGTCTTGCATTTCTGTGCTTTTTTCATTTGGGTTTGACCCTTCTGAGCAGCTGGTCCCTTGGGAGTGGAGCCTTGCTCTGCTTGTTCCTCCGGGGGAGCCTTGCCAACAGGAACTCTGGGGTACCTATGGAAGGCTGGCTCCAAAACCCCTGCTCCCTCCCTTTGGGAAGACCTGTGGGAACCCCCTCTCTGGGGTGTGTCTAGAAGCAGACCAGGCAGAGGGTTGTGGCCACAGCCACCCCACCCTGCAAGGAAGGGGGACAAAGGTGAATCTAGTTTTAGGAGGTGGACCTTGTTCTCTTCCCTTCCCGGTATGGGGTTGAGGCTAATTTAAATCATTTGCCCTGAGACATGGAGTCCGTGGTGAGGATTATGACCTTGGATGGCTACCCTGCAGCGCTCAGGAGAGGCCAGGGAGGCCTCACCTGATGGGGCGGCCAGCTCCTGGCTCTGTGCACCCCAGGCCATGGGACCTCCCTGCAACAGCCTGGGCCTGCCCAGCCCTCTCCTGGGGACCCACATGGCTCCTGCTGGCCAGCTGACTCCAGTTATCTCTGTCCCATACCCTCAACCCCCGAAAGGACTCCTTCCTGGACCTCCTCTATGCTGGTGGCTCCACACCTCCTTGGATCCCTGAGCAGAAACACTGGGGCTTACTCTGGTCTCTATCTCTCCCCTGCAGATGCCACAAAGCCAGGGTCACTTCCACCTCGAGATATATCTTTTTTTTTTTTTTTGTACCGAGGATTGAACTCAGGGCCTCTTAACCACAGAGCTACATCCCCAGCCCTTTTTTTGTATTTTATTTAGAGACAGGGTCTTGCTGAGTTACCGAGGGCCTCCCTAAATTGCTGAGGCTGGCTTTGAACTAGCAATCCTCTTGCCTCAGCCTCTAGAGCCACGGGGATTACAAGTATGCGTCACCTCACTGGGTGAGATGTGTCTTATATCTGCTCTCTCTCCATGATGGTCCGTTCCCTGCACCCAGATATCTCCCCTAGGCTCTGCCCCTGCTTGCAGCCACTAGGGCCCCAGCCCAAGAGGTGAGACCCCTGGGGTGAGTAGCAATGGCTGTGCTCTGAGCTGGAATAGTGGCAGGAAAGTTGGGGACACAGTCCAGCTTTTCAAGGTGCATGTCCAGGGCTCCTCTGGCTTCAAGAGAAGGACACCTGACCTGGGTTGTGAGTTTTCCAGAGTGGCTGGACCCCCTCTGCCTTCTTTTCCCCCAGATTACATTGATTTAGACCACCTGGACCCCATGTCTCCAGCAGAATTTGTGGAAAATCCAGACCTGTGGGGCCAGAAGGGGGTGAGGCCAGGCCCAGGTGACTATGAGAAAACATATGGGTACAATAGATGCCCAACGGCCCCACTGCTCGGTCCCTATCTGGCTGCAGGTTTCTGGATCTGTTTTGTGCAACTGCAAAAAAGTCAAGGTCAAATTGTGGCTGCTCAGCTGCTGCAGCAAGCATCAAGGTGGGCTCCAGTGGCAGACACGGATCTCAGTTCAGGGGCTGGAGATGGGGTCAAAGCTTCCGTAGGGAGCCACCTCTGGGGCCTGTGTGAGAGTCTGTTCCAAGCCTTGCTGGGTTTCTGATGGTTGGTGGAAATCTTGGGTGGCCTCAGCTCACACACCCATCACTGGTATCTGTCTCACACAGTACTTTCCTGTTTCTGTCTCCAAATTTCCCCTTGTTTATGAGGACATCATCATACTGGATTAGGGCCACCCCAATCTACTTTGTCTTCATCTTAGCTTGATGTCACCGGCAAAGACCCACAGGTCAGAATTCCAGCGCATCTCTGGGGGACACAGTTCAGCCTGTGGCATGAGTTGGCATGTGCTGGAAACCTCTGTGGATGGCACCAGCAGTGCCAGGGCCACTCCGTTCATGCACACGTGGATTCTGGACCACCTCCAGTACTAGGCACATCAGCGGGTCCTTCCTTGCTCTCTGCTTCTGGCACCCAGCCTGGCTCTCCTGCCCCAAGGCAAACCTCACTTTCCTGAAAGGAAGACGTCCATGGCATTCCCTGCCCCCTAGTTCCATCTTCTCCTCCCTCAACAGCCTTGGTTTCTCCACCTGGCCGGAGCCGTGGGTCAGCCCAGCCATCTTCCTCCCTGGTAAGGTGGGTGTCCCTCCAGCAGCTTCTGTTCAGAGAGGGACTGTGATGATAAGGCCTGCATCCTGCCAATTCCCAGCCCATCTCACGGGAGGTACATAGGAAGGGGGGGGGGTGTTGCAGACTGAGCTGCCTGTGCTTCCGGAAGCATCTGAGCCACTGAAGATAAATCAAGCCTCATTATCATGCTGCAAAGCTGCTGGTATCAAATAGCTTGCAGAATGGGGATTCCAGGGACCAGAGAGAAGTTTCTTGGTGGCTGATAACAATTTTTGCTTTGAGGACCTTGGAAATCTAGTCGGCAAGATATCAATTTGTGATAACAAAAAAGGGAACTGGTGAGAGAGAGTTTCTTTCATACTCCCCCAGAGGGGTGCCACCACCAGCACCCTGGACCTAGTCATCTCAGGCTCTCGGCAGGGTGCCAAAAGCTCTGGGATCCTCCTGCTTCAGATGGGGCCTCTTCCCCTCATCTGGGGGCCTCTGGTGGGCAGTTGGGGGCTTCAAGGAGGAGTGTGCCAGTGGGGAGTGTCCTGGGTACCCCTGTGAAAGTGTCTGCTCTGCTGGGAGTGGCCAGGCTGAAGGCAGGGCCATCTCCCCCAAGGGGCCTATGCTGTCCCTGGAAGCCTTGGTCCATTTCACACCTTCCCTGGGAAGAGCCACCCCTGCCCACACTGATATGCAGCTCCATAGGCTGGGGACAAGGCCCTGGCTTCACCCTGCAGCTGCAGAGCTGTGAGACTGTGTCCCCATCAAAGCTGCCTACAGACCTACTACGTGCAGTATGCAGACTAACCTCAGGGGATGCTGCAAGAACAAACTACTGCAGGGAGCTCACAGCCTAGGGGCTGCTCAGTGTGGCCACATAGCCATGGGATGTAGAGACCAGTCTTGTCCAGGCCCCACCAGGCTAGCAAGTGCTTGAGGAACTGGGATTGGGGGCCTTCAGTGTAGCCTTGCGTTCCTGGGCTGGCAGGCAAGGGGGATCCAGTGGGCAGAGGGAGCAGGAAGCTCAGATCAGAAGGGCTTCCTGTAGGTGGACCCTGCACAGGAGCAGGCAGCAGGCCTTTCTGGCATCCACACCAGCACCATGGATCCTGAGCTGCCCGTGGCCAGCATTTGCCCTAGGCCAGGCTGTTACCTTTGGGATTGTTCATGAGCACCCAGTCTGGCCACAGCCAGGGGGGACCAAAGGAACCCTGCTTTAGCAATCCTGAATGTCCAGGGAGCTGCTGCGGGGCTTGGTCAGAGGAGCCCTCTTTATTTATTTATTTTTGGGGTACTGGGGATTGAACCCAGGGATGCTTAACCACTGAGCCATGCCAAATGCCCCACAGCCCTTCTATATTTTAATTTAATTTAATTTTTTTTTTGGCATTGGATTGAACTCAGGGGCACTCTTGACCACTGAGCCACATCCCCAGCCCTATTTTGTGTTTTATTTATTTATTTTTTTAATCTTTATTTTTTTTTATGTGGTGCTGAGAATCGAACCCAGTGCCTCACACATGCCTGGCGAACGTGCTATCACTTGAGCCACATCCCCAGCCCCTTGTGTTTTATTTAGAGACAGGGTCTCACTGAGTTGCTTAGCGCCTTGCTTTTGCTGAGGCTGGCTTTGATCTTGAAATCCTCCTGCCTCAGCCTCCTGAGCTGCTGCGATTACAGGCGTGTGCCATCATGCTGGGCTAGCCCTCTTTTTAAAATTTTTTTTAGTTGTAGATACCTTTATTTCATTAATTTATTTTTGTGTGGTGCTGAGGATCAAACCCAGTGCCTCACATGTGCTAAGCGAGCGCTCTACCTCTGAGCCACAACCTCAGCCCTAGCCCTCTTTTTTTTTGGAGAAATTTTTACATCTCAACATCTCTGATCTGTGCACACACACACCTTTGTCTTCATTCTTCTGTCCCTCCCACCTCCCTGGACATCGTCATTACTTCCTGTCAATGGAAGGACAGAGAAGCCAAACAGCCCCCAGAGCCATCCAGTGCTGGACTGCTGCTCATGCTGCTCCCTCAGGCTGAGCTCTTGTCTTGCTTCATACCTGCTTGTCCTCTGAGGCCTCCTTGGGGCCTTTTCTGACCCTCCATAGAATAATCTCTTTCCTGTAGGCTTGGATAACTGTGCTGTGTAGTGTGCAGGTCTTGGTGGGTTTGTTTACTTCAGTCCTGCTGTGGACACATGAGCTGAGCGTGGCCTTGGGCGAGTGTTCGAACCTTTGCACACCCCAGATCCAACCTCTTTACACAACTCAGTAGAACGAGTTCCTGGGCATTTCCCCTGATGCTTGGTTCAGAGTTGTCATTAGCATTAGTCTGTCTCCATCCAGCGACATCCTCTAAGCTTGCACTATGGGGCTGATCCTGAGCCTGGCACAGGGCCCAGAGATGGAAATACCACTTGTTTGTACCAAAAAAGGCTCCGGGCTCATGAAGGAAACAGACTTGTGACCAGGTGAAGGGAAAGAGCACACAAGGAGACACTCAGGACCTCAGCAATGCACACCAACATGGGTTGCTACATTCTGCCTGCAGATCTGCAGAGTTTAAAAAGGGACAGGAGGGAGAGGGTGCCATTGGTGTACTTGTGGTACACCAACGGAGGGCTATTTGCAGGGTCTGCCAATGTTTTAAATGCTCGTGCCTGTTGTATGCTCACCAATGACACCACCAGATGGGAATCCACCCAAAGTGCTTGCAGAGATGTTGGTATGAAGGTACATTGTACAGCCTGTCTGTGATTCCAACAGACTGAAGACACCTTACATGCCCCTGCACTGGTGACAGGGTGAGCAAATCATTTTCCAGTGGCATATTTGAATAGATGCAACCATTAAAGAAAGGTAGATCTATGCATATCAACTTGGAGGCACAGAAGGTTTTGTTAAGTGAAAAACAATCAGCCTTTCTTCCATGATCACAAAGACCTGAGACAATCAACTTATAAAGATAAAAAGTTCATTTGGGCTCATAGTTTTGCAGGTTCCAGTCTATGATTGATTGGTCCTGTTGCTTTGGGCCTGCCATGGGGCAGCACACCATGACCCTGGCATGTGGGGCTGCAAAACCCACCTCCTGGTCAGGGAGCAAAAGAGAAAAAGAGGAAGGGGCAGGGGTCCCACAGTCCCTTGGAGGGCACATCCCGCAGTGGTCAAAGATTTCCCACTAGGCCCCATCTCTTTGAGGACAAAGCTTTAACACAGGCCTTTGGGGGCACATTCAGGATCCAACCACAGCACAGCCAACACCCCCTAGTGGTAGACCTGCAGTACTGGGTGTTTTCATGGTGGAAGGACCAGATTACTCCGCTGTGCTCTAAGAATCTGGGCGGCCTCAGAATCACAGCGGGGCAGGTGGGGAAAGCCTTTAATTTTTCAGTTGGGTATGTTTTATTTCTAACAGATTGCATTTATAATTTAAGAAAAATGGAAGGAATCTGAAAAGATGCTGGGATGCATAGAGGGAGAGACACCCACCCTACTCGGGCAGGTCTGTCACACACACATACCCACCACCCTCCTCCTCCCCGCCCTGCGTTACCCCTGATCAGGAAGGATGTGTCTAGGTCCTCTGGCTACCCCTGTATTTTTTGTAGGTGGTGGTGGGTGGGGAACTGGGTACAGTCTGAGAGTGGAAGGCTCGCCGCAGACTGAGTCCCCTCCCACACTGGAGTTTGTCACCCTGGAGTTTGTCACCCGTTGGCTGTCTCTTCCTTGAGGAGGGAGGGTGTGAGCCGCCCTTGTCCCTAGTGCTGGGCACACACCTCCCTTTAAGGAACGTTGGCAGGGTGTCCTAGGATACAGTCAGGGCGGTGCGCGCGCCGGGTGGGGGTGCTCATCTGGAGCCCTGGGAGCCCGTGTCCCCTGCGCCGGACCACGGTGGGGGCAGAACACTTCCAGCACGGGCGACTGCAGCCGGTGCCACCCAGACCAGCCAGTTCTCTCCTCGGGTGCTAGGTGGGGCGGGGTGGGTCCCGCGTGCTTGCGGGGCGCGGCTGGGCGCGGGAGGAGGCCGCTCTACGCAGCTGTGCGCCCGCGCCGCTGGGGGCCGCCCGCGGGCCGAGCCGGCCAGAGCGCGCCGTGCGCCTGGGCCCCGCCGCACAGCTCCGCGCCCGGCGGCCGGCGGCGACACACGGGAGGCTGTGGAGCCAGGCGGGCAGCAGGAATGCGGAACCCGCGCGCGGGCTGAGCCGCGGGGATGGCGCAGGGGCGTCGGCGGGCGGCCTGCGTGCGGCCCTAGCGAACACGAAGCTCCTGGCCCCGGCCCGGCATCGGCATCGCGGGCGGCATCGCGGCCATGGCCAAGGAGCGGCGGAGGGCCGTGCTGGAGCTGCTGCAGCGGCCGGGGAACACGCGCTGCGCTGACTGCGGCGCCCCGGGTAGGTGCGGGCCGGTCGCCTGGGTGCGGGTGGGTGCAGATCCAGGTGGATGGAGCCGGGCGGATGCGACTCGGGCAGGTGCCCGCCCGCCCCAGGGACAGGGAGGGGTACCCAGGGCGCCTCTGGAGGTGGGGGCGTCGCCACCCGGCTCGGACCGCGCCAGGGTGGGGCACGGCCCCGAGTGCACCTGCGGGCGTCGGGCTGGGGCGCCTCCCCGCTCGCGCCCTCCCTGTGCCGCCTCCTCCCCTCCCCCGCCAGGCTGCGTGTCTCGCTGTCACCCGCGGACCGCCAGCCGCCTTGCGAAACCTCGGGCTTCTCAAAGAAAGAGGAAATTGCTGGGGGCGGATGTCTGCAGGAAAGGGACCGCCAGCAGCCCCAGGGGTTCTGCCGGGATGTGGGGTCCACCTGGCTTCCAGCTACCTGGAGGTGACGTCATGGCACAGGAGGCACCTTCGATTACTGGCCCAGGGCGGGGTGAGGCGGGGAGGGCGGGGGAGAGGAAACCCCGTCCAGCCGAGGGGACCCTGTGGGGAAGGACTCCAGACTCCAATCCAGCTCCCTGCACCTAGCTGCTCTAGGGCAGGCGGCCAGGCCAGATGGGGCACCAGAACAGGTGAGGTCGTGGAGATAGGCCTTTGGTGCACCTGACACTCCATCCTCCCTGCCAGACTTCTCCAGACTTTGTCCCTTAGTGACCTGTGGTCTGGGTGATTTCCAAGATGCCAGGGTCCAGTGGGCCCAGAGGTTTGGTTGTGCTTTCATACCAGCCTGAGCCTGCTCCTGAGCAGCTGCCCAGGCAGGCCCTGGGCTTTGGAGTGAGGGTGGCCCCTAGAGGTTTTCCTGCTTATGCCACCTGCCCCAGTGGGAGGTTCCCACTCAGGGCACCAGGTACACCAGGAGCCTGGGGGCTCCCAGCTGAAGCCCCTTGGAACAGACCTCTCACCAAGGGCCCCCAAGGGACCTGCACCATCCCTGGGATATTGGCTGGAGCCATAGCCTGCTGACACCCTGGGAACAGGAGCTCTGTGACTGTATCTACCTCCCTACCTTCTGGGCTGGGAAGGATCTCTGACACCCCAAGGTCCTGGGGATCTGTTGGTTGGCTTGGAGAGGCCACACCAGGAGCCCATTGTCCCTCAAGGGACACAATGACTGGATTTCCTGGGAAGCTGGGCAGAGCGTGGGGCTGAAGTGGCCTTTTCCCTGGCCTCCTGGGCCCTGCTGATGGCGCAGTGGGGCGGAGGCTCCTCTTGAGTGCAGCGCCCCTGCCAGCCAGGCTGGCTCAACCGACTCCCCACCTCCCTCCTCCAGACCTGCGTTCCACATGTTCAGGAGAGCTGTGCCAGGGAGAGCCTGCGAGGGGAGGGCAGTCAGCTCTCAGGCCTGCCTTGGGGGGCCATGCCCAGGGGAAGGGGAGTGAGCCTTGTCCCTGGCCACATATCCACTCTCTCACCACCTGGTCCTCCCAGCCTGGCAGGAGGAAGAGGGGCTTCCTTGGCCTGCCATGCCTGCTCACTCAGTGTCCCAGGCCCCTCAGTCCCATGGCCATGGCCCTGCAACAGCCTTGCTTGATGCTGCAGCACAGCCTTGGCCCTTTTAAGGCCCAGCACTTCCTGACATTGGGCCAAGCCACCAGTTTTTCAGAATTGGTCCATGACATCAGCAGCTTGCCTTATCTGACCAGCAGCCCCGTGGAGCAGGCAAGACCTGAGGTTGTTTCCACTTTACAACCAGGGGAACCAAGGCCCTGAAAACTTGGGGCCCCCCAAGCATACCAGGCTTCCTGATTCCCGGCCTTGCCTGCTCATGCTGTCTGTGCCAACTCCCCATCCTTCTGCCTTGTCCCAGGCTGTGGCCACCACACTGCTCCTGCCTGGGACCCCCGTGGCTCTCTGCTCTTCAGCTGAAGCTGAGGTGTGGGTCCCTGTTCTGAGTCACTGTGGGATATAGCAACAGGGGCCATGCTGGTGTTGATGAAATTGCAGGGGGCAGAGAGCATGGGCTTCGTGCGGGCTCATGGCTGTGCTTCCTGACCATGGCAGCAGGAGCCAGGCACCCTCCCCACAACACTGTCTCTGGAAAGCAGGACAGCAGGGCACTCCTAGCCACCTTTGACCACCAGCTGGGGACCCTGGGGTGTACTTGGGCAGACCCTACCAGCTGGCTGTGCCTGAGGGTCTCTGCACCCCCAGAGAAACTCCTCCTACACCCTTCCCCTTCTCTCCCCAGTAGCAGGCTCCTTGACCTTGAACCTGGACCCACCCACCACTGTCAGAGTCACTTTTCTGATCACAGGCTGGGATGGGTGGGTAACTGTGCTTGGGCCCCTTCTCCTGGGGAGATGCCCTGGAGTCCCTCTGCGGTTAGGGGTTTCAGGAGAGAGGAGGTGCCCTAGTGCCTGCTCTAATTGCAACAGTTTCCTGTTTCACATGCCAGGAGGGCTTGGGAGTCTGAGCTCTTTGGGTGGGTTGGGGTGTGGGCAATAATTCCAGGTGATGCTGGTCACCTGGACACTCCCAGGAGCCCCTGGCCTTCCGGTTCTGGAGGTCTGGCTCACAGAGGAAGTCTTTGCTTCTAGCTAGTCCAGGTGGTCTGAGACCATCACAGGGAGGTAAAGTGCATGTCATCCTGAGCCTGAGGACCCTGGCAGGTCCAGGCTCTGGGGGGCCAGGATGCATGCAGCGACTGGGTGAAAGGCACCCTGAGACCCAGTCCTTGAAGTTCCTCAGGGTCTGGGACAGGAGCTATGGGTTCAGAGTGTGAAGTCCTCATTCAGCCCCAGGGCTTCAGGGCAGAGGCCACGATTTCGATACAGACTCAGACGTTGCTGGCAGCCCGGCAGAGGCACTGGGTGGGAGGAGTCTCAGGAACTTGGCCTGGTTTGGGAGGGGGTCTGTGTGGTGGCAGCGGGCTGCCAAGAGGTACTCCAGGCAGGCCCACCCCTCCCCTGGGCAGCAGCTCACCTGTTTGTTTTTTGTAAATATAATACTTTTCGTCTGAACCGTGCCTGAGTCTGTGGCCCAGTGGCATTATCACATTCCCAGGGCTGTGCAGCCGTCCCCACCTCCACCTGTAGGTCCCCCTCATCCCCCCACACAGAAGCTCTGTCCCCACTAAACACTGACTCCCCATCCCTCCCCTGCCCCTGGCACCCACCATGCTCCTTCCTTTCTCTCTGGACTTCACCACTCAGGGGCTCTCCAGTGAGTGGAACTGCGGTGTCTGTTTTTGTGACTGGTGGTTTCATGGGGCATCATGTCCTCAGGGATCAACCATTTTGAGCAGATGTCAGAATGTCCTTCCTTTTTCAGGCTGAATTATATTCCACGGTGTGAATGACCCGCTTGTGCGTACCTACCCATAGGTGTGTGGTTGCTGGGTGGCTACTCCATCCACCTTTAGGCAACAGTGTCAGTGTGATTGTGAAACACAGGGATACAGTATTTCTTCGAACCACAGAAGCTCTAGGTCTCCTCGCCTGGCTTTTGCTCAAGCCACAGGACCTACGACATGCCTGCCCACCACGGCTGGGCTGGCAACCGTTCTGTGCTGGAGGGGGCTGGAGGCCTGTCCCTCTGCTCAAGCACTGGGGACCCCAGCCTCTCCCTTCCTCCTGGACGGCGCCTCTCTCTTTTCACCCCTGGGTGCATGGGCACCCTGGTCTGTGCTGCTGGCTGAGGTCACTCCACAATGGATTTCTTAGGCTGCTGGGCCAACCGTGGTGACCACTGGTTTCTCTCTGAATGCGGGCACTGTGACTGGGCTCCCACACTGCTCAGATGCAGGCAACTTTCCCCAGACCTCAGGCCCTGCCGGCTGCTGCAGCTCATTTACACCTGGCTCGGCCTCAGGTGCCCGTCGGGCAGGTATGTCACCTGCCTGTCACCTCTTCCCTAGGAGACCACTGCATAATCCCTCTTCAAAACCAGAGGACCTGTGCTTGGAGGCAGGAAGGGGCTTTGGCAGTGCCAGGGGTGGTGGAGGTGGCCTGTGCAGTGTGGCTGGGGACTGTGCTCCTGTGCTGTGGCGGAGCCTCAGCCAGCGCCTTCCTCCACGCCGTGCCTGGGCCTGGGGAGACTGAGGCAGAGAAGTGACCACACAGTCAGGGTGGCACCACCTGCCCCGCTGCCTCAGGTGAGAGTGTGGCGGTGACGGACAGCTGCCCTCTCAGGAGCGGTCAGGCCAGAGGACAGACAGGAGCTGGGCCGTTGGTGTCTCCAGGAAGAACGGTGGCTGTTGGGACATCTGGTCCAGAGGCCCTGCTCTGCCCTGGTCTGTTTGAGGAACAGGAAGAAGTGGCGTTGAAGGCTGGGGACAGCTCTGGAACCACAGGGCAGAGGTGTCACCTCCTGCAGGGTGGTCTAAGTTCAGTGGATGTCTGAGGGTCCTGGTTCCCTGATCTCAGGCTGCAGCAGATGACCCAAGGTGGGAGGGGCTTCCAGGGAAGGTAGGTAAGGAGGTGGCCCGGAGCAGCAGGAGATGGCAGCAGGGAGACACAGGGGGCTGGAAGCTTGGCCAGGTGAGCTGGGCTCTCAGGAAGGGGGTGCTGCCTGCCCGAGAGACGAGGGAGCAGCAAGCCACCCAGGGCTCCGTGGGGTGCAGCCTGGGAGCTGGCGGCAGCACTTGGAGGTGTCCTGATTCTGCTCTGGAAGGGAGGGGTCCCCTGGGGGGGAGCTGGGGACCCGGGCTGGGGAGGCTCAGCCTGCCTGGAGGGATGCTGTGGTTTCCTCCTGAATAAGAGGCCGGGTTCGTGGCCAAGAGGGGGGCTGGGGGGCAGGAAGGCCCACTTCGGGGAGTCAGAAGGAACTGGGAGAGCGAGGCTGAGTGGCGGCTCCCGGCAGCACCCACAGGGTCTGTGGTCCTGAATCCTGCAGAGTACCTTCTACAGGGACGTGTCTTTCTCTAGAATGTTCTGCATCTTGGGCACAGGCCTCAGTGGGGGGAGAGGAGGGCTCTGCATGGAGTGACAGAGGGAGGGGCTGAGGATCCACTGCCACCTGGGAACCTCAGTGGGATAAGGGGGAAGCCAAGACCTGGGGGGAGGGGAGGGGAGGGTGGGGTCTCTGGAGGCTGGGGGCAGGGTTCGAGTGGGCCCGTGGGAAGGCAGGTGTGGGACCCTGTAAGACAGAGTGGTGCGACTGGGGAGCGCTGGATGCAGGTGGTGGGCCGCCAGGTGCCTGGGTTTAGGGTGGAGAACCTCCAGATGTGTCATTGTCACAGACTTGAAACCTGGGAGCACTGTGAGGGGATGGGGGAGGGTCCTGGGCAGCCTCTGAGTGAGAGTGAGGGGCGGCCGTGGCAGGGCCTGGCGGGTGGCTTGCTTTACAACCTGAAGAGGTGAGACCAGCATGTCCCAGCCTGTGGCAGGTGAGGTCAGAGGACCCACCAGGGCCACTGTAGGTCTTGCCTTTACTCCCGGCCACAGGAGAGTCACGGGGCAGAGACGTGAGAAGAGAAGTGAGATTTGTGGCAGGACCCTGGGCTGGTGGGACAGATGGATGGACTCATCCATCCAGACAGGTGACTGCGGGCTGCCTGTGGGTCAGCCGGCATGTCCTTGACCTGAGAGGCAACAGGGTGTGCTGGCACCCGGGATGTAGGGTGTGATGGGCAGGGAGGAGCCAGGAGCCCCCACGGTCAGGAGGACGGAGGTGCCCACAGCCCTGGGGAGGGCGGTGGAGTTCCTGGGGGTGGGTGATGGGCAGCCTGGAGACCGGAGCCTGCGGCACAGCGAAGCCCTGCAGGAGAGAGACTGCGGTGGAACTGGGGCGCCATCCACATTTAAATGTTTCTTTCTCCTTTTTAAAAATTCTTGAGGCAAAATCCACATATGATAAAATTAACCGTTTAAAAGTGAAAACTCAGTGGCATTTAGAACATTCGCAGTGTTGTGCAACCACCACCTCTAGCTGGTTCCAAAAATATGGCTTTCACAGATGATTTGCAGAGGAGGGAGCCCAGGCCTTGCCCTGGGTGGGAGTCGCAGTGGGGCAGGCAGAGGCCGTGGGAGGCAGAGGCTGTGGGAGGCAGAGGCCGTGGGAGCCCATCGGAGCAGCTGCGGTGGTGGGATGGAGAGAGGGACTGTGGCAAACTGTGGGGGGTGTCTCATGGGAGTGACCCAGGAGGCCAGGTGGGTGCTGCCTTTGTGGGAGAAGGGCTGAGGGCTGAGCGAGGTGGGGAGGGGTGCAAACCCCTCGCCCACCCAGGGCCCAGATGTTCACTGGTGCCACTGTGTCCAAGGTGTCCCTTTGCCACTGAAATCTGCCAGGGCCCTGAAGCAACATGGCTGTCTTGTGGATTCCAGCAGGGAGTGGAGGATGGGCAAAATGACAGACACCTGGTGACATGGAGTGTTGGAGCAGGTGCCACCACACAGGCCGGAAGGTGGAGCCTTGAGGAGCCTGTGTCTCAGTGCAGGGTGGGGTGCTGTGGATTGGGGGACAGCTATGCACACCCCCCATATGGGCCCTACTGTCTAAGACCCCTAGAGACCACTGTCAAGGGTGGTAGGCGCCAGAACCCCTCCCCTGAGGCTGGCCCTGAGGAGCTTGGCTCTCACCTGAGCTGCCCATCTGCCCCGCCCAGAGCCAGGTGGACTCACTGTCACACAGTGCTAACCTGTGAGTTAGCAGTGGAAAGGACAAAGTTCTCCAGACCAAGGCCACCAGGCTAGGCCACACCAGTTTCCAGCCACAGGGTCCTCTGCACCCCCTTTCCACACTGCCTGGGCCCCAGCCAAGGACACACCTGCTCCACCCAGCTCAGCCCCAAGATGTGCCTCACCTGCCCGGGTGCCTCAGACCAGTTCCCGGAAATGGTGAGGGGCTGAGTCACCTCAGGGAGAGGCAGGGCCAGGGGGTCAGAGGGAGGGTGGATGGAGCTGGGAGGAGGGGAGCTGGGGGGAGCCGGCAGTGGGGTCACAGCACGGCTTCCCCCACCAAGGCCAGGAGCACAGGGTGACCAGGGTCTCTCACAGCACCTGGAGACCCGGGCCACCCTGGGTCTGGGAGGGGTCCCTGAAGACCGTGAGTGCATGGTAGGGGGCCCATCTTCTGGGATAGGGGGGCTCAGAGATGCACCAGTTCTGTTTGAAGTTCATCTCTGCTGGGATGGAGCTGACACCCACCACACACCCACCTTAGACGCAGAGTTGGAAAAAGTGACCACAGTCACACTTCAGGTACGGGACATTTTCTCATTCCCAGAATGTCCTCAGGACCCTTCTCAGCCAGCCCTGCCCCCGGGGACTGAGGGTGCTGGGCATCTTTCTTGCGTCTTGATAGAGTGTGTTGAGGTCTTTTGCCCACTTTTTGATTGGGTGGTTTTCCTATCACTGAGCTTGAATAGTTCTTTATCGGCTTTGCATACAAATTGTTTTATCAGATAAATGATCTGCAAATATTTTTTTTTTTTCTGGTGTGGCCTGACTTCTTCAACAGTGGCTTTCAAAGAGCAGATTAAAAAAAAAAAAAGTTCTGGGCTGGGTTTGGTGGTGCACACCTGTAATCTTAGTGGCTTTGGGGGCTGTGGCAGGAATATCAAAAGTTCAAGGCCAACCTTAGCAACTTAGTGAGGCCCTAAGGAACTTATCAAGAACCTGTCTCAAAATAAAAAAAATTTTAAAAGGCCTGGGGATGTAGCTTAATGGTTAAGTACCCCTAAGTTTAATCCCTGGTGCCAAATAAATAAATAAATAATCAAAAATTAAAAAAAAATTCTCATCAAGCCATTTTATCTCCTCCCACCCCTCAATTCTGATTTTGGTGCTGTATCTAAGAAAATCTTAGTGCCTAACCCAAGATCACAGAAAAATTTCTTCTGTGTTGTATTTTGGAAGTTTTATAGTTTGGGGGTTTACATTTAGCACTAGGAGGCAATTGGAGTTATATCTTGTATATGGTGTGCTGGAGATTGAAGTTTATTGTTTTGCAGATGATATCTAGCTGGTGGGAAAGTATTCTTTTTCTACTGATTTTCATTGATATCTTTGTCAGTAATTAAATGTCTGCCTAGGGGTGGGTCTGTTTTTTGGATTCACTGTTCTGAACCATTGATCTACTTATCCATTTTCATGTCAATGCCACACTGTCCTGATAATTGTCATTTTTCAGGGTTTTTTTAATATTTATTTTTTAGTTGTAGTTGGACACAATATCTTTATTTTATTTATTTATTTTTATGTGGTGCTGAGGATCGAACCCAGGGCCTCACACGTGCTAGGCGAGCGCTCTATCGCTGAGCCACAATCCCAGCCCTGATAATTGTCATTTGATCACAGGTTCTGAAAACATGTGGTGTTCTCCATCTTCGTCCTTTTTCTAAGCCATTTTCACAATTCTGTCTTGCATTTTAGAACCAGCTTAAGTTCTGCTTTTAAAGCACTGTTAGAAATCGGATAGGTCTGCATTCAACTTATAGATTAATTAATTAATTAATTTTGGGGGGTACCAGGTATTAAACCCAGGGGTGCTTTACCACTGAGCTACATCCCTTGCCCTTTTTTATGTTTTATCTTGGGACAGGGTCTCACAAAGTTCCTTAGGGCCTCTCTGAATTGCTGAGGCTGGCCTAGAACTTGAGATCCTCCTGCCTCAGCCTCCTGAGTTGCTGGGATCACAGGTGTGTGCCACCAGGCCCAGCTGAACCGACAGATTAATTTGGAGAAAGTCTGTGTGTCATGCAAGCAGGCTCTCCCTTCATATCTATAGATCCTCTTTAATTTCTCTGAGCAGTATTTTTCAGTTTTCTGTGTACTATGTTTCGTCATCTTTTGTCCTCTATCCCTAGGCCTTTCATGTATTTTGTGATTATAAGTGGTGTTTCAAAAACTTCAATTTTGGTGTCCCCCTTTCACTTTGCCAAATGGACTGATGTCTTTATTGGTCATTCAAGAGGGGCAAAGGAAATGTCCTCTTAAAACTCAGGCAGATGAAGTGTGTGCCACGTAACCTGTCAGAGGAAGCAGATTGAAATAGATTTCCTGGAAGGTCTTACACAATCTGATATTAAAGCAGTTCTACTTTTATAGCATAAAAAGTGAATGAAGTTTGAAATTATACTAGCGATTTGATTTGGTTTGTCTAGTGGTTCAGAGGTTGTCACCTCATCAGAAGAATAGCTGTAAAGTAGGGGTGTAGAGAGGGAAAAGAGGACAGGTGGAGGAAGGAGACTAGGTGAGAGAGGTGGCGGGGCACCCAGGACTGATTGGAGTAAATCAAATCCCATACAAGTATGACTTTGTCAAAAGAACCCAACTGTTATGACTATAATGCACTAATAAAAGAAAGCAGCAAAGGGTTGTTGACTTCAAGGCCTCTTCCAATTAGATTAATAATTGAAAAACGAATCAAGCCATCATAGCCTTGTGGGGTTATTCTGAGTAAATGATTCATGATTTATATAATAAATGGAGCTGTCAAAACCGTTTTCTGCATTGCTGTTGTGTTTTTGATGAGACACTTATGAGAATTAAAAAAAAATCAATTTTGAGGGTTGGAGTTGTGGCTCAGTGGTAGAGCACTTGCCTAGCATGGGTGAGGCACTGGGTTCAATTCTCAGCACCGCATGTAAATATATAAAATAAAGGTCCATGAACAACTAGAAAAAAAGATAGTTAATATATTTCATTTTCGGATTGCTTATTGTTAGTATATGGAACTACAGTGATTTTTGTATGTTTTTCTTGTGTTCCGAAACCTTCCTAGAACACTTATTAGTTCTAAGGATTTTTAAAATAGAGTCCACTGGATTCTTTACATAGATGATTATGTTGTCTGTGAATAAAGACCATTTTATATCTCTCCCTTCTCAACCTAGATGCTTGTTATTTATTTTTCTTTTTTGCATTATTATTATTATTATTATTATTATTATTATTATTATTATTTGATGGTGCTGGGGATGAATGCAGAGCCTAGTGCATGTGAGGCAAGCACTCTACCAACTGAGCTATATCCCTAGTCCTCTTTTTTGCCTCATTGCACTGATTAGAACCTTCAGTTCAATGTTGAATAGTGTGGTCTTGTTTGTTTTTTAAAAAAATATATTTAGTTGTCAATGAGTATTTATTTATTTATTTATTTATTTTTATTTTTATGTGGTGCTGAGAATCGAACGCAATGCCTCACACATGCCAGGCAAGTGCTCTGCCACTGAGCCACAACCCCAGCCCAGTCTTGTTTTATTATTGATCTTAGAATGAAAACATTCAGTCTTTATCTTTTCTCTTTTTTCTTTTTGTAATACAGGGGATTGAACCTAGGGGCACTCTACCACTGACTATGTCCCAAGCCCTTTTTCTTTTTTTTTATTTTGAGACAAGATCTTACTAAATTTCCCACACCTACCTTGAACTTGTGAGCCTCCTGGCTTAGCCTCCTGAGTATCTGGGATTATAGAGGTGGCCACTGCACCTGACTGAAAATAGTCTCTCTCAAGGAAGTGAGAAGTTCACTGTAGATGTTTTGTGAGGTATTCTGTGGGGATGTTTCCTTCTATACTTAGGTTTCTGAGAGTTTTTATCAGGATGTTGCATTTTGTCCAATGCTATTTCTGTTCCTATTGAGATGATCATATGGCTTTTCTCTTTTAAATCTGTAAATATGATGACACTGATTTTACTATCAAATATCAAACCAACCTTGCATTCCTGGTACAAACTCTGTTGATCATGATATTTTCTTCCTTCCTTCCTTCCTTCCTTCCTTTCTTTTTCTTCTCCTTTTCTCTCTTGTTCCCTCCTCCTCCTCCTCCTCCTCCTCCCCTCCTCCTCCTCCTCCTCTTTTTCTTCTCCTCTCCTTCACAGTTCTAGGGATTGAACTAAGGTATACCCTGTCACTGAGATATATCCCCATGCATTTTTAGACAGGGTCTGACTAAGTTGCCTAGGATGACCTTGAACTTGCAATCCTCCTGCCTCAACCTCCTGAGTAGCTGGGATTATAGGCATGCACCACCATACTGGGCTATTCTTTTTAAGTATTATTGGATATGTACAAATTTATATGGACATGTTTTGAATTCTCTTGGAGAAATACCTAACAGTAGAATGGCTGGATTATATGGGATATGTATATAGAGAGATATCCATCTCCTCATCCAGCCCTGCCTGCTAACTTGTTAGAAGTGGTAGCACTAGAGGTGGCTGTAGCCTCTGTGTCCACTTGTCCGGGCCTGCTTATCTCTCCCTCTAAGCAGGGGTTGGCAGACTTTTTCTTAAAAGCCAGATGACCTGAGGGCTTTAGTCTTGTCACAGGAGGACAGGAGGACAGGCATGGCATGTTCATGGGAAACTCTGGTGCAGAAGGAGGCAGTGGGCCCAGGGGCCTAGTGTGGCAGCGGCTGCTGGAGGACCTGGACAGCCTTGCCCCACAGCTTCTGTGAAGCTGGACAGTGGGTAGGCACAGGCACCCCAGCCCTTGGCTGGGCAGGAACCTTTGACACCTTAGTTCAGTCATGGAGCAATTTCCAGATGGGTAGATGAGGCCACAAGAAGCGAAGCCCTGGTCATGGAGACACACTGTCAGAGCAGAATCCTGCAATATCACCACGCAGTGAGAAGTGGTGTCCCCGGGAGCCCAGAGATTGTCCTAGTTGGCTTCTTGTACCCACTGCCCCTTGCAGTTGGATGCCACTGTCCCATCTTACAAACGGGGAAGCCCAGGCCACAGATGAGCTGGAGATTGTCTAAGGCTGTGCACCAGCTGGGGACCTCATGGGCAGCCGTTGGCCAAGTGACTGTGAGCTGCGTGGTGAGGGTTTCTGGAGGAGATGGAGCTCAGGAAGGGAACTGGGTCTCTCCTTTCTGGGACATCAGTCCTTCCCCATGTGCTCTCCAGGAAAGCATGTGACGTCAACTCTGTTCTGCTGCACGAACAAAGCTCCTGGCACTAGCCTGGGTACCGCTCTAGTGAGTGAGGGTGAGAGCAACCCAGGGGCTCTGTCAAAGAGGGACTCTCAGGTGGTCATTCACTTGCAGATGCTCACCCAGACCTGGCCTGGGCCAGGGACTTAGTGGTGGGAAGCCACCCCTGGCTCAGTCAGGGGGCCTGGCTGCTGTGATAAGAAGCTCCCACCCCTCAGACACGGAGCATGTGATCTTTTACTCTTGGCACAGTCCTGCCACGATGCCCACTTGGGCTCTCCTGGGTGGGTCTCCTCTGGGCACTGACTCAGGGCCCAGGACCCTCCTAACCCTGAGCCCCACCCCTCCTTTATTAGAGCACCCCCCATCAGTCAGGGACCAGGGGATGTTCTCAGCCAGATCTGGAGGAACTGAAGTCTGCTCTGCTCGCATTTCACTGGCCAGAATTTGGTTGGTGGCTGTACCCAACTGCTGGCAAATATCTTGATGTCAATGGACCTCACCCAGGAGAGCCTTTGCAAAAAAAAAAAAAAAAAAAAGCAGTTCAGAGGTGACGTACCCCCTTTTTAGGGAGATTGCTCTTTTGAGGACTCCTTTCAGCCCCCAAAGCCCCCTTTGCTCAGTTATTATGATGGGATGTACAAGATGGGAAGGAAAATAACCAAGTCTCCCAACAAGCGCTCTCACCCAGTTTAACAAGCCTCTCGTCCCCATGTTTAACATGAAAAAAAATTTTTTTTAAGAGAGAGTGAGAGAGAATTTTTAATATTTATTTTTTAGTTCTCGGCGGACACAACATCTTTGTTGGTATGTGGTGCTGAGGATCGAACCCGGGCCGCACGCATGCCAGATGAGCGCGCTACCGCTTGAGCCACATCCCCAGCCCCAACATGAAAATTTTCAAACGTGGTTATTCCACCACACTTGCCCACACCCCATTTAGATCCGACCATCATTAGCATTTTATCATATTTGAATCATTCGTTATGTACAGTAGATTTTTTTAATATTTATTTTTTAGTTGTAGGTGGACACACAATATCGTTATTTCATTTTTAGGTGGTGCTGAGGATCAGACCCAGTGCCTCACGGGTGCTAGGCAAGCGCTCTACCCCTGAGCCACAACCCCAGCCCCTCATTGACCTTGTTTTTTTTTATTTTTTTGGTACTGGGGGTTGAGCTCAGGCGTGTTCCACCACCGAGCTACATTGCCGGACCTTTTTATTTTATTTGGAGACAGGGTCTTGCTAAGTCACCCAAGCTGGCCTTGAATTTATCATCCTCCTTCCCCAACCGCCCAGGTCGCTAGGATCACAGGTGTGTGCCATTGCAGCTTTGTTGAATTTTATAAAATAAACTAGATACCAAGACGTGTGATCTCTAAGTATGTCGGTGCCAAGTCGGGCCACAAGGCCGTCATCGCCCCTGACAACCCCCGATGGTCCCCCCCATGCCCTGTCCATCTGCTGCGTCCCTCATGACTGTGGTGGGACCTGTGGCCATGTCCTG
Organism: Urocitellus parryii; assembly: GCF_045843805.1. Lineage (NCBI taxonomy): Eukaryota > Metazoa > Chordata > Mammalia > Rodentia > Sciuridae > Urocitellus > Urocitellus parryii. The sequence continues at coordinate 38,528,174 of NC_135539.1, forward strand.
CGTTGGTGTGAGGTCTCTCTTAGACTCAAAACCCTCTCGGGGTTTTCTCTTCCAACCTCAGCCCCTTTGCTCTGGGATGACTTCTGCAGGCAAATGTCCCCAGGGCAGCCACCCTGTGTGTGTGTGTGTGTCCAGCCCTGCTGGGATCTCTGGAATGCTGGGTGCTGGTCCAGCCCTGGGGCCCAGCACTCGCCATGGCCCCTGGGTGGATGGACTCTCAGCAGATCTCTGGAGTTTCTGAGGGGAGCACCGTCCGCATTAGGGGGCATCCAGGACAGCCTCCTCTGGAGGAGGCAGGGAGCCCCGCTTGGGCCCAGAGTCGGGTGGCCCAGGGGTCATTCCCGCAGCCTCCCCTTGAACAGAGGGGGGTCGAGGCTTCCATCCAGGGGCCCTGGAGACCCTGATCTGATGTTCTGTCCACCTTCCAGTGTCCCCTCCGAGCCTCCCTGACGTCCACCTTTCCATTCCAGACCCTGACTGGGCTTCCTACACCCTGGGCGTGTTCATCTGTCTGAGCTGCTCCGGAATCCACCGGAACATTCCCCAGATCAGCAAGGTGAAGTCGGTCCGCCTGGATGCCTGGGATGAGGCCCAAGTGGAGGTACGGGGCCGAAGAAGGACAAGGGACGTGGGCGGAGGGCAGAGGGACCACATGCTGGGGGACCCCAGACCCCATCTCTCTGGGCTTCAGACACCTCTGAGGTCCCTCCACTCTGGGGCTCCAGGCAGCTTGGCCGTGACTGGGGAGAGGCTCTTCCTGCCCCCAGGGGGCTCGGGCTGGCCCAGGACTGAGGCTTTGATTGTTGACCCTTGTGGGGGCCACAGAGGGACGCCCCACACAGAGTAGAGGGGACGTGACTGGGGGATAGCTGTCCGTCACAGGGTGAGGGGTTTGCTCTAACCCTTGTTGGGAGCTGTGGAGACAGGGTCTTTGAACCTTGATGACAGATCTGGAAGCCCAGCCCCACCCTGCCTCGGCGCCCACGACTAGGGTATAGGAGGCTACTCAGGTGAGAGCAGGTGGGGCCAGGGGGCCTCTGGGGGGATGGGGTGGGTCTGGTGGCACTCCCCCACACACACCTGGGAACAGCAGTTTATAACCCTGGAGATTGTTGGAAATGCAGTCCAGGCCTGTGTGGCCTGCAGACTGCAGGCACCAAGGCTGTCCTGCGTGCTGTGCAGCAAAAGGTGTCCCTTGCCCTGTGAATACCTGTAGGACCCTAGCAGGGTGAGGCCTTGGGCCTCCTGGGGCTCCTTGCTGTGGACCCCTGGATAGACATTGGGTTTGTGGTATCTTTTGGTTGGCAGCCTCAGTTTCCCTCTCTGAAAAATAAGTAGGATGGTCCTTAGATTCTCTAGTGAGAATCAAGATCAATGTCAAGGGGGTGCAGTGGCACACATCTATAATCCCAGCAACCTGGGAGGCTGAGGCAGGAGGATCACAAGTTGGAGGCCACTTTGGCAACTTAGGGAGGCCCTTTCTGAAAAAATAAAAAGGGCTAGGGTGTAGTTTGGTGATAAAGCACCCCTGCATTCAATCCCCAGTCCTCTAATATTATTATTATTATTATTATTATTATTTGAGTTTTTTTTTTTTTTAAGAGAGAGTGAGAGGAGAGAGAGAGAGAGAGAGAGAGAGAGAGAGAGAGAGAGAGAGAATTTTTAATATTTATTTTTTAGTTCTTGGCGGACACAACATCTTTGTTGGTATGTGGTGCTGAGGATCGAACCCGGGCCGCACGCATGCCAGGCGAGCGCGCTACCGCTTGAGCCACATCCCCAGCCCCTATTTGAGTTTTTTAATATTTATTTTTTAATTTTTGGCAGACACAACATCTTTGTTTGTATGTGGTGCTGAGGATAGAACCTGGGCCGCACACATGCCAGGCGAGCGCGCTACTGCTTGAGCCACATCCCCAACCCCCCTCTAATATTATTATGATTATGATGATGATGATGATGACGATGCAGGATCTCATAAGTTGCACAGTGTCTCACTAAGCATCTGAGGCTGGCCTTGAACTTCTGATCCTCCCGCCTCAGCCTCCCCAGCTGCCAGGATCATAGGTGTGCGCCTCTCCTCCTCTTTTCTTCACGTTTTGTGCATGGTTCTCTTTTCAACTTTATGTTCTTCTATAACATCTTTCCACTTCATATTTCTTTCTCTTTTTTTCAATGCTGGGGATGGAACCCGGTGCGTCCTGCATGCTAGGCAGGCACTCCACTGCTGAGCCACACCCCAGCCCTAGAACGTCTTTTTGAACAAACATCTCATTGACTAAATTCACGTACCAGACAATTCGTCCACTTGGAGCGCACAGCTCAGTGGTTTTAGCGTATTCTGAGTTGTGCTGCCAACATCCCAGCTGATTTTAGACATCTTCATCACCTCAGAAACATACCCCTTTTCTTTTAGGTGTGACCTCCTCCGGAGCCCTAAGCAGCCACAAACCCTCTCTATAGATCTGCCTATTTTGGATATTTGACAAAAATATCATACCAGGAGGCCTTCAATGCCAGGCCCTCTGTGTTCCACTGTGTTGGTGCCACGCTCCTTCCTGTGGCTGATGTTCCATTGTGTGGATGCCCACAGCATGTGGGTCCAACCCCCAAGGGACCCTGGCTGGCTCCACCTGCTTAGTGTTTTATTTATTGTTTTTTTTTTTTGTACCAGGGATTGAAGTCAGGGGCGCTTTACCCCTGAGCCACATCCCAGCCATTTAACAAAAAAAAAAAAAAATTTTGAGACAGGGTCTCACCAAGTTGCTTAGAGTCTCACTAAGTAGCTGAGGCTGACCTTGAACTTGAGATCCTCCTGCCTCAGCCTCTCAAGCTGCTGGGATCACAGGCGTGCACCACCGTGCCCGGCTTGTTCAGAATATTTTAACAACTTGGTAGCATTTGCACTTGTCACACATCCAACAGCTTCAGCAGGGCATGAGTGGGACACAAGCCCCTCCTGCCCTTGACTCCAGCCTCCCCCAACCCCTGGAGGCAACCAGGGCCAGGGTTTTGTCCATCTCTCTGGGACACCATCCTTTATGGGTACAAGCGTGTGTGCATCTTATAATCAGTACTGGGGCCTTCTTATCCAGTCCATGGTTGTGACATTGTCCCTCAAGTGGGTGAACCACAAGTTCCTCACCCATCGCCTCTCCACCCCCCGCCGCCCCCACAGACATTCAGGTTGTTTCCAGTCTTTCTCTGCCTTGACGTTGGGTAGATGAACTGCCTCATTGTGTGGGTGACTCTGCGTGTGTGGGAATGGACCCGGGGCCTAAATTCCTAGTGGTGGAAGTTCAAGGTCAAAGGTCACATAGCTTGGTATTTGGGAGGGGTTTTGCCCCACCGCACCTTGGCTAGGTACCCACCCCACCCAGCGTGAGTGTTGCCACCCCTGCCCACAGGTGGCCCCTGGTGGCTTTTGTGCTGATGGGATAGTACAGAGGCTCCCAGGGGGGTCTGAACTTGGGATTTCTTATCTTGCGTGGAAGGGACCCTCAGGGATGCTTCCCCTCAGGACCCCTCTTCCCACCAGTCTCCTCTTGGCTGTGTCCCTCATCTTGGTTTCTTTTCACCCTCTGAGAAATGTGTGGAAAACCGTGTTCTCGGGGTTTTCTTTCAGCCTTGCTCATGGTGGTTTTAGCGTGGAAATTTCTCTCCGTGGACCTTAGTCAAACCGATCCTTTTCTTTTGTGGTTTGAGGGTTTATCGCACACTTAGCGAGGCGCGCCCAGCCCCAGCGTTATTGTTTAATAGCACCTCTGCTGAGACCTCATCCACACACTTCCAATTCATCGTGGTGAGGTGGACAGGTCAAGAGTGGCCTCTGCGCTGGGCAGCCCTGACCACCATCTAATTCCAGAGCACTTCCCTACCCCACAGCAGAGCCCCGTGTCCCACCCCTTCCCAGTGGGACAGACCCGCCCAGGCTCCAGGTCTGCCTATCCTGGCCACTGCCTGTGCCTGCCCGGCTCACATGCAGTGAGGGCCTTTGCGTCCGGCGGGTGTCCCTGAGCTCACCACGTTGGCCCTTGTCAGGGCTCACAATGGCACCACCATGAGCACTTGGGCCACAGTCTGTCCAGTGGCCAGTTGAGGGGACCTGGGTTGTTTCCATATTCTGCTATTTTGAGTATATTGCCAGGAGCACATCTCCTCTCCCCGGAGTGAGATGAGTCAGCTGGTCCTCTGGGGGACACTGTCCAGCTCACATGCTCACCTGCAGCCCAGGAGGCTGGAGAGTCTCACATTGCCAGGTCCTGCTGGGGTCACAGCCATCTTTGTGGTGAGGGTGTGGCTCACCGCGGCTTTGACTGGCATCTCCTTGCTGAGTGGTGCTGACCCCGCGCCTTCCCATGTGCTGACCGGCCAGCTGTGGGTCTTCTTTGGATCAATGTCCATTCACATTCTTTACCAGGGAAAGATTTAATATTTATTTTTTAGTTTCTCGGCGGACACAACATCTTTATTTGTATGTGGTGCTGAGGATCGAACCCAGGCTGCATGCACACCAGACAAGCACGCTACTGCTTGAGCCACATCCCCAGCCCTAGTTTTTATTTTTGAGGAGACATTAACATCATAAAATTAACTATATTATTATTATCATTAATGTAGAGAGTACTGGGAATGGAACTGGGATGCTCAGCCCGTGTGAACCACACCCCAGCCCTTTTTTTTCTATTTTTATTTAATTTGGACCTGGGGATTGAACCCAGGGGTGCTTTACCACTAAGCCACAGTCCCAGCCCCTTTATTTTGTATTTTGAGATAGGGTTTCATTATGCTGCATAAGGCCTCGATAAATTACTGAGTCTGGCTTTGAATTTGGGATCCTCTTGCCTCAGCCTCCCAAGCCGCTGGGATTACAGGCGTGCCCCACTGCCACCATGCCCAGCTCACTTTTTATATTTTGAGACAGGATCTCGCTAAGTTGCTGAGGCTGGCCTGGAAGTTGTAGTCCTCCTGCTTCGCTTCCTGAGTGGCCGGGATTCCAGGCCAGGCCACTGTCTGGCTGCTTGTTAATTTTTAAAATAAACTTTAGAATCATTGCTAGCTTGGAAAGTTTCAATTCCTACTTTTTAGGTGAATTGTACAAAATACATAGACTAACAGAGGAGAGGAGGGCTTTCCATCTTCCCAGGTCTTTTTGTTCAACGTTTCTCCTGCATCCTTTAAGAACGGGGTGCTTGGAGCCCACCTGTAATCCCAGTGATGTGGGAGGCTGAGGCAGGAGCATTGCAAGTTCAGGGCCCCCCGGGGCGACTTAGCAAGACCCTGTTTCTAAATGAAAATGAAAGGTCTGGAGGTGTTGCTTAGTGGTTAACACTTGCCTAGCATGTGTGAGACCCTGGGTTCTATTCCCAGCACTGCAACAATAACAAAAGAGAAGAAGAAGGGAGAGGGAGGGGGTGGGAGAGGGGATGGGGGAGGGGGAGGAAGGGGAGGAGGAGAAAAGAAAGAAAAAAGAAAAAAAAAGAGCATGTGTTTTTTTTTTTTTTTTTTCCCAGAAACTTTGCACCTATTTTCCTGAGCTGCACCTTGGGCATTTTCTCAATGGTTAGCTGAGTGGACAGCTCTGATATCCATATAGCTCCCTAAAGAACTGACATTTCATTTAAAAAAAAAAAAAAAAAAAGCCTTGGACTTCAGAATTTTCATGTGGTACTGGCCTGTCGTGGGATGGTCTCATTGTCTGTGATTTCCTTTAGTTGATCCCTCTGATCCTTCCTGTTCATGACCACATGGTCCTGAGACCACAGTGACCCCTAGAGGACAGGACTTTTGTCTCTGTGTACCTGGAGGCCATATCCATATCCCAGGAGGGTCCTCCATCAGCCTCAGCTCTGAAGGCCACAGAGGCTTCCCTGTGGCTTGGAGCAGACCCACCCTTGTCCTCCAGACCACTGTGGACTGTGGTCTGGACCTTGCCTTTGGTTTCTGGTCTGGACCTTGGCTAGTAGAGACGGGGCATCTCTGCACCCGGCCTGCAGGAGGCTGTGGGCTTCAAACTGAGTGACGTGTCTGTGGAGTCAGGGCCATCAGGAGGGGGCTCTGCTCTCGGCCACCCTGGCTGGGCCCTTCTTCAGGAAGCTCCTCCATGGGCCATGGAAAGTAGTCTCTTCCCTCCACACTCAGACAGTCCCCGGACAGGAGGGCCATGGAGTTCCCGTCCCCTTGCCGGCCAAGCCCTCGGTGTCTGGGGTCAGCCTGCCCCTGACCTGGGTCTCCAGGGCGCTGACCCTGGCCCCCTCTCTTGCAGTTCATGGCGTCCCATGGGAATGAAGCCGCCAGAGTCACCTTCGAGTCCAAAGTCCCGTCTTTCTACTACCGGCCCACGTTCTCCGACTGCCAGTGAGTACTGGGCCTGGTCAGGGCCTCTGGTCAACAGCCTGGGCCCCGCAGGGGGGTGCAGGGAGGATCCAGAGTCTGGGGGAAGGTCAGCCATGCCTGGGTCCCATTGCCCAGCAGAGAGGCCTTCGGCCCACGAGAGCACATCCCCGTCCCCGTGCTGCTTGGTCCCTGGGGCTCATCTCCTTTCTGGGCTGGGACTGGGTCCTGAGCAGGTAGGAGGGAGCCAACTAGCCAAGGTCCAGACCCCTTTGTCTGGCTTGGGTTCCTGGTGTGGTGGACGGATGGTGGAGGGCGGGCAGGGTTCAGTCAATCTGGGTGGGCCACGGCTCGGGGGTCTCAGGGGGGTTTCTCGATGCCACTGGCATGGGTGTGGCTCTCAGGGGCCCCCTGCGACCACTCACCTACCTCCCTGAGCCTCAGCCTCCACATCTGTCCAGCCAGCGGGAGCCGTGAGGAGGTGACAGCTTCAACTGTACCAGTGCCCTCCTCTTGCCCCACCCAGGGAGGGACAGTGTGGCCCGCTAGCCTCGTCCAGGTCCCCAGGCCTGCTTGTCCAGCTGGGTCTTCCCTTTCAAACACCCACCCTGCGCCTTCTGCCTCACCCTGACCTTTGGCCTGCTGTTCCCTACCTGGAGTGTCCTCCTGGCTCTGCCTGGCCCTGACCAGCACCTTGAGCTGGCTCTGATTGGCTGCCACTGCGTCCTGGGGTCCCCGCCCTCCCTGGAGCTGGGTGGGGCTGAGCACCTCCCTGGTTCTCCTGTGGCCTTGCCAGTGGGTCAGGGGCAGGGCCTCAGGGGTCTGGGGCTGAGGAAGCTGGGCCCAGCACCAGGAGCTGCTGTATCTGTGAGGCACAGGAGGCCCTCCCTACTCCAGGGCACCTCCTGAGGCTGGATGTCCCCTGCTGAGAGCCCCTGGCCCACCTCCCTTCCTGTCCCTGCCCTGGTGGGGAAGTGTCGGTGTCCAGCAGGACACCCATGTCCCCTTGTCTTCCCAAGGCAGGAAGGGTCCCTGGGTCAGTTGGAGCCCTCCCCTGTTGGCCACAGGTTGGGGCAAAGGACCCCCTCCTAACTCAGTACTTCCCCTCGCCCCACCCCCACCCCGGACCAGGGATCCAACTCAGGGGCGTTAACCACTGAGCCACACCTCAGCCCTTTATCGTATTTTATTTAGAGACCGGGTCTCACTGAGTTGCTGAGGCTGGCTCTGAACTCACCATCCTCCTGCCTCAGCCTCCTGAGCTGCTGGGATGACAAGGGGGCCTGGCCTAACTGGGTACTTCTGAGGCCCAGGGTCCTGAGGACACTTCCCAGAGGACACAGAACTGGGGATCCCAGCCCAGATATCTTCATTCCAGTCAGGGGGTCACCCGACAGGGATGACAGGGGGCAGGCTGGCAGGTGGGAGGGCCGGTTGGTGCTCAGAAGTGCATACTGGCCAAGTTGCCTCACCTCCTGGAACTTGCCCTTTGTTGGAAAAAGAGTCAGCACCGGGCCCTGCGCCCCCCACCCCAGGTTGCCGTGAGACCCCGCTCTCCAGGACCCGTGGTGATTCCGTTCTGCACAGCTGAGCCCCACCCGCCTCCTGTTTGCTCAGCCTTTTTCTCTGGTTGACTTCTCCGTGACCCCAAACTCTTGGACCCACCCACAGGACACCTGCGGAATCGCAGGCGGGGTGCAGGCTCATGTGTTCCCTGACACCCCTTAGAGGGGTGTCCCCAAACGTCTGGACCCCAGGTTCCCCAGTGGGGTTCCCAGGGTGCTGCTGCCCCAGTGGGTTGGGGTTAGGGGTCAGCAGGCCAGGGTCTGTCCCTCAGGAGTTATCCCTGGGGTGCCATGGACCTGTATCAGGGTCCTGTTGGGGTGGATCCCAGCACAGCGAGTGGGGAGGGGACTCTCATGGGATCTGCCGGGAATGTGGGGGTGCGGGTGGGAGGGGGTGGGTTTCCTGGCTGTAATCCCAGCCCACCCTTGTTTGTGGTCAGGGCCTGTCTGGGGCCTTGTTAGGGCAGGAGGAGCTGGGGGCGTGTCCTGGCAGCAGGTGACTTGGTGTCTGGTGTTGTGTTTGTGACTGATACCGGGTCACCGTGTGCCAGGCCCCGCCAGGCTCTTGGCAGGTATTTGTGAGTTTCACTGGGGCCTGGGAGGCAGGTCCTGTTGGGACCCCGTCAGAGAGAAGGCAAGCCGGCAGCTCAGCCTGATTCTTCAGGGGACACCTGCAGGAGCCACCTCTCCCCAGCCCTCACGCTCACAGGGACATCTGCCACCTAGGTCCTGCTGGGTCCTCAGTGTGAGCCGGGAGCCCAGACTGTGGGCAGCTATTTTGAGCATGATTTTGTCACCAGGAGGCTGCTTGGTGGCTAGGTTATTTGCATGTGTGCCTCAGGCGCCCCCTGGCGACACGGGAAGCCCCTCCACTTCCTCCTCCTTGGGCTGTGTTTAGCTCTGGGGCCTTTTCAGGGACCCAGGGTCCTAGGCAGGGTCTCTGGGGCTGACACTTCCCCAAGAGGCTGTGTGAATCCCTGTGTAAACGGTGGAGTGCTGTAAGGAGGACGGATCGGGGTGGAGCTCGTGGAGGGGCAGGAGGTGGGGGTGTTTGAGCGTGCTGGAGGAAGTGGTGGGAGGAGCTCTGTCAACTGTAAGGTGACATGGAGCCCTGGAAAGCCAGAGGGGGAATTCCTGTGTCAACTGTAGGTGCCCAGGAACCGGAAGCGGCCGTGTGTCCTCTGGTGTCACCAGGCGGGTATAGGAAGGCCCCAGCCTGCTAGGGTTCTTGGCCCCTGAGTCCCCAGACCTTGTCAGAGCCGGTGTCCAGGACAGCCTCACAGGTAGGGCCCCGCCAGGAGAGTGAGCCCGAGGTGGTCCCTGCCCACAGCCATGGCTGCAGGTTTGGCTTCTGTACCTTGTGGCTCTGGGGGGCCCAGCCAGTGCCTCCCATTCTGGGGGTTTGTGGGTGCTGTTCCTCTGGCCTGCCCCAGGCTGTGGCACTCAGGCCACCCTCAGCTTCATGGAAACGGTGCTGTACCAAATGGTAGGCCCAGGTGACCCAGCAGAGTGCGGATCCCTGGAGGCTTGGTGTTTCCCTCTGTCCCCTGGAGCCCATAGCCCCCGACAGGTCAGGGTGGAGGTTTGTGCCCGGCTAAGCACTGCTCAGGTGCCTCGGTGGCATCTTTGCAGACATACAGAGCATCAGCAGGGACACTGGGAAGGACAAACAATTCTGGGAATCCCAGGATTCAAACCCTGCCACCCTGGCTTCCCAGTGTCCGTTGACCGTCACCTCCAGGAAGGTCAGGCGCCGCATGGCTTCCAGAGGCCCGTGTTCCCCAGCACAGGACGGGCTGTTGGCCCCTGCCCAGGGCTGTCAGGAGGAGGTGTCTCAGGTCAGGGGCTTCCCTCCCTCCTTTCTGAAGTGTGGAGCCACAGGAGATCTGAGGGTCCCAGGTGTGTCGTCCTTGGTGGCGGGAAGGCCACGACTTAGCCGAGACCAGCAGGACACCCTGTAGGGCCCCCAGGCTCTCCTGACAGGGAGTCTGCTGAGCTGCTTCCCTGTGGGCAGGAGGCCTGCGCAGCTCTGGGGCTGAGCACCAGTGCTGGCCTCTCCTCTCTGCGGAAGCTCCTGGGCACCACAGATGGGCAGGTGTCCCCTCCAACTTCCCTGCTCTGTCCTGACTCCCCGGGGCCACTTACAGAGCACCAAAGACCAGTCCCCAGAACCTGGTACGGCTCTGGAGGCTGCAGGTACAGGTGGAGGCTGGCTCCTCCTGAGGCCAAGGTGGCCCCCTTTTTGTGATGTCCCCGTGTGGTTGCCCCTCTTGTGTGTCTGGGTCCAAATTTCCCCTTTGAGGACTCTAGTTCTATTGGATGAGGGATCAACAGCGGCAGCATGACCTCATCTTAATTTGACAAATCTGCACTCACCTTTTTCCAAATAAGGCTGCCTCTGAGGCCCGGGGGCTAGGACTCCAGCTTCAGGACTCGAGGGGAGGAAGGCGGTTCAGCCCAGAGCGGCCTCGGAGTTTACCCGGTGTCTGGGGTCCGTGAGTGGCAGGGGTCCATGGGCTTGGAAGAACAGAAGCCACCTGGGGGGGGTGTCGAGAGTCGAGGGTGAGCTGGGGGGAGGAGGAGACTTTCAGAAGAGGCACAGCCTGGCCTTTCCCACCTCGGGCAGGGTTTTATGAGGCCCTAAATCCACAGCACTGAGGGAGAAGGATCTTCACCCACGTAAGCAGTGGGGAGGGGGATGCTGGAGCAGCAGGGGACCCAGAGCCTGGCAGCAGGGGACCGAGGGTGTGCACAGCCAGCAGCCAACCCTGATGCACAGGAGGATTGTGGGGATGGGGGCCCTAGGGAGGGAGTCACCCCCAGCACCTGCCCAACCCTCAGTCCCCCTTGCTCTGGCCCAGCCGTGACCCTGCCCAGAGTCTGCTGCAGGTTGAGGTGACCCATCCCCACCCCAGGGGCTCTGAGTCGTGGGGGGCTGTGCAGCCTGGGTTCCGATTTCCCTAACACAGGATTGACCCCAAGGAATGGATGGGCAGGGACCTCTGGAGCCTTAGGCTGGGGCTCCGTTCTGGCCCCCCAGGTGCCGTCTGCCTACTGCCTCATCATCGGCCCTGGGCTGTGAGGGTGAAGGATCCGTTCATACCAGCTCTCCCAATGCAGAGGGCCTCAGGGGCCAAGGCCAGAACCCCAGGGGAGGCAGGCCCAGCTGGGCACCTGGCTCTCCTGGACTGGGGCCCATGGTGATGGGCACGAGACCCTGAGATCCTACCACGGCTGTTTGTGATGTTTCAAAGCGCCCCCCCATAGCTGCCCCTCGCACGGCATGGGGTCTCCCGTCGCACACCCCCAGGTTAAGTGCTGGGGTCAGCAGGGGAGCTGGCTCCCTGGCTGGGCCCCCTCAGGGCTGAGTGTGACCTGCCATGCTGCCTCCAGTCCTGACCCAGGGCACCTGTGCAGGCTGGCGGGTCGAGAGGCCTCTGCGGATGTCTTCAGGCTGAGTGAGGTCATCCTGCCATCGGTGGGCCTGGCTGGTGTCCCCGTGAGAGGAAGGAGAGGGCCACTGAGAGACACGGGGAGGAGGCCTCGTGACAACAGAGACAGAGCACAAGGCAAGGAAGGTCTAGGAGCACAAGTGTCCTAGGCACTTCCACACCCTGACCTTGGACTTCAGGCCCCTGACCATGGGGAGTGTATTCCTGCTGTTTTAAGCCCCCCAGCTTGGGGTAGTTTGTTATGGCAACTGAGGACCTCCTCTACCCCCAGAGACACCGTAGAAGTGGGCTGCAGCCAGAGACACCAGGGGTCCCCATGGATAGGGAGCTGACTCCCCGCTTCAAGGCTGACTCCAGGACCCCCCATGTCAACCCAGGGGTTTCCTAGTCTGTTCCATGTAGTTGACCGGAAATGGAAAAACCCCAAATCTGAGGCCCCTGGCCCCGCCTGGCCTGGAACGTAATGGTTTGACCTCACGTGTGTCAGGAGAGGCAGAGACTCCGTGGTGGCCACACAGGGACAGGAAGGCCCTGGCTCACCTGCCGTGGTGGCCACCCCCACCCCGGCCTTGGCAGCCTTTCTTCAGTCTCGGCCCTGATTGGCCCCTAGGGACTCCCAGCTGGCCAGGGGGCATCTGTGTCTCCAGTGAGCTGCTGTCAGGGACCGAGAGCCACCTGCAAGCTCTGGGCAGGGAGGCCACATCCCCAGTCTGAGCGGCGAGGCCGGGGAGAGGCAGGGAGGGCCCGGGCCTCTGGCTGTGGGCTCTGTTGTCCTGCACACAACCCTGATGGGTGGAGGCTAGACCAAGGCAGGAAGGAGACGGGACCTGGTTGGCCACCACTCGGGGACTCAGAGATGGACACACAGAGAAATCACATAATGAGTGAGCCTCCTGCCAGTGTGGCTGCTGCAGAGTGTCATGGGGCAGGGAGGGCTGTGGCCTGAAGACTTCGGAGGGGCTCAGGGGGTGGGACAGCCCCACAGGTGGGAGTTGAGGCCCTGGAGGGGCGGAGCTGGGGGAGCTGAGGCCGAGCCCCGGGGGCTTGCGGAAGAGCATGCTGTCCCTGAAGGACCCTGGAGGGGGCTGAGCACAGGGCTCAGGTCCCTCACCTGCTGACCTGGCTGCACAGGGAGACCAGGACCTGGGGCAGCGGGGGACCAAGAAGAGTCACCTCCAGGGCAGGGCAGGGTGGGGCTGGGCCATCAGGACCCACTACTGTGGTGGAGGGAAGAGGAACAAGGGACCGACCTCCACCTCAGCACCTCCCCTCAGGTGGGGCCACCAGCACGTGCCCACCTCTGGAGCTTCTGACCCACTGGTTACTTCCGGGGCCTTGGCCCAGGCTGGCCCCGAGTCTGGAGCCTCTCAGGAAGGGCTCTCTCCACCGCAGGGTGGGATCAGGGCCCCGGCTAAGTCCCCTCCTCTCTCCCAGGCTCCTGCGAGAGCAGTGGATCCGAGCCAAGTACGAGCGTCAGGAGTTCATCATCCCCGAGAAGCAGGAGCCCTACTCTGCAGGTGAGCTGCCCGGCCTCTGGGTCTGGGCCTCCGTCTCTGCCTCCCTCCCCAGAGCTCCATGAGGATCTTGTTCTGGTAACCGGCTCATGGGCTGGAGCCGGCGGCGTCCTGACGTGCTTTGCTTTACAGCATGGAGCTGAGTCCCCTCTGTGTGTGGTGCCCGGGAGGGCCACAGGCTGGTTGCCCATTCCTCTGAAGGGGCCACAGGAGGGCTGTGGGCCGGGGCCCCCATTCCTGGCCTCAGTCTCCCCAGCACATAATAGGTGGCCCTGGCTTCAGGCCACACCCTCCGCAGGTGGCCCTGCAGCTGTGAACATCATGCATCTCATTTAAAACCCCAAGTGCTGCTAGCCGTGGTGGCGCACATCTGTCATCCCAGAGGCTCGGGAGGCTGAGACAGAGGATCGCGAGTTCAAAGCCAGCCTCAGCCAAGTGAGGCCCTAAGCAACTCAGGGAGACCCTGTCTCTAAATAAAATACAAAATAGGGCTGGGGATGGGGCTCAGTGGTCAGGTGCCCTTGAGTTCAATCCCTGGTACCCAAATAAATAAATAAGTAAAATAAAACACCGGGTGCCCCAGTAGGTCCCCAGCCTGGATGTGCAGGGCTTCCTCCCGCTCACTATTCTATGTGTGGTGGGTGGGCTTCCAGCTGTTTCCCCAGGGCAGGGGAGGTAGTTCCACGTCACTCCAGGGGAGGACCCTTCAGGAGCCCAGTCTCCAGGGCTTCTGGAGAAGCTGGGCCTCTGCTGGACAGCTGGCCCCTGGGCCGGGCTGGCAGGCGGGTGCCACCCAGCTGAGACCTGCACATCCCAAGCCCTGGCTTTGTAAGCCTCCCCCATCTCCTTTGCCTGCAGTTGACAGGGGGCAGCCAAGGCCAGCCAGGGCAGCTGTGGGCCTGGTTTGGACACAGCCAACATCCGGTGGGTTCTAGAAGGCTGGACCGAGAGCAGCAAGAGCTGTCTGGAGATGCCAGGTCCCTTCTGTGCGGAGACAGAGCCCTGGGCAGGCCTCACCTTTGACACCTGTGACACAGCACTGCCCTGCTGCTGGCGCCATGTCCACCTCACATCCAAGACAGGCAGCCCCCAGCTGCGGGGCACAGGCTGCTGTGAGACCCAGAGGCTCTGCTTCTCGGCATCTGCCCCAGAGATGGGGACTGAGCAGGTTCTTGGGCACAAATGTCCACAGCAGCCTCCTCCAGAAGTTGGGGGACAGCCCTGATGCCATCAGCCAACAAAGGGATGGGCAGTGTGGTCTTCTGCCCAGAGGGACGTGGCTCAGCCACAACGGGGCGGGGGTGGGGTGGGGGGGACGGACCTGGACCTTGTGATGCTGAGCCAGAGAAGCCAGACCCGAAGGCACGTGTCGTGTTCTGTTTTCATGGCGCGTCCAGGGCAGGCCCCACAGGATGCGTCCGGGGCAGGCTCGTCTAAAGGGGGAAGCAGGTCAGTGGTGGTGGTGGGCGTGAGTTCCTGCTCATGGGTGCCAGGCTCTCTTGCAGGGTGCTGGGGATGTTCTGGAACCAGCAGAGGTGGGGGGTGTTCCATGTCGTGAGTGGGCTAAAGGACGCTGTCCTGTGCTTCAAGACATGTCTGAGGCGCTCAGTGAAAGAACAATGACTTCCATCTCTGCTTGGAGAGAGGACCGTGGCCTTGTGCCCAGGGCAGAGCCTGGAGCTGAGACGGCCGTGTGGCAGGTTCTGGAGGAGGACCCCACCCCATCACCAGACCCTCTGATTCAGTTACTGTCCGCCCCAGGTATCCAGTCCTGCCTCTTCCAGGGTCCCAGACTTCAGAGCAGATGTGATGAAGAGCAGTGGTCCCCTGTCCCACCTCAGCCCTGGGCGCTCCAGCCCACTGATGACGGAGCCCAGGAGGATCACCCAGAGCTCCTTCGTCTTTGGCATAAGCACCTTAGCAATTTATCACAAAGTGGTGTATGACCTTGGGTCAGAGGCAGGTGCAGGCCGGGCTGACGTAACCATATCCCTGAATGTGATGTCTCTTCCTAGAACTCTCTTGTTGTAAGCGACAGAAAACCAACTGGGGAGGAGCAGATCTAGAAATGGATTGGCTCACATAATTGGGTCGAGCTTCAGGCTTAGCTTGATCTAGGGGTTTAAGTGGTGTTCTGTCAGGACTTTGGTTTCAGGGTCACCACCTTCCAGTTGTGCTTCTCTGGCCTAGCACCAAACTGCTGAGGGCACCTTGACTCTAGCAGAGTTGGATTTCACATCCCTCTTGTTGGGGCTTCAAGGTAGAGGTGAGTGGAAGGCACAGAGGGGCCAGGAACGTCTTGGCTGCTCTGACTCGTCCAGGTTGTGTGATCCTGTCACTCTAACCAGGGTGATGGAGGGCCCTGGGTTGTATGCTGGCCTCTGGAACCACAGTGGTCTTCCTGAGAAGAAGTGGGGTCCAGGTTCCAGAAGTGGGGTGCATGCTGGCCACAGAATCAAGAGGTAGCACCCCAGCAGGTTGGAGGGTGAAGCATCCTGTGGGTGCATTGGGGGTGTCAGTTCCTGGTGCTTAGGTCACCAGGGACCTGGTCTCTCCCAGCTCATAAGCAGGGCTCAGGAAGTGGGGACACCACTGTAAGTCAGGAGGCCTCCCCAGGCCCAAGGATCCCCCGGAATCCCATTACTGTCCTGAGACCGATGCCAGCTGTGGAGAGTTTGAGATGCAGCTAAAGGCACTCGCTGGGCCGTTGGGCAGCAGAGGCCTCCCAGAGGACAGACTCCAGAGGCTCAGATGTTCCAGGGTGCACACTGGCAGGGTGGAGCCTGGGCCTGGCATGGGCCTTGGTGGGCCACGGCTAAGCAGGAGATGCCCTGCCCGATCTAGTGAAGGCATCATGGTCTTCAGACCCGGGCTGGGATTCGCTCACGGAGGGCTGGCCATCTGAATGCATCTGTCCTGGCTGCCATTGTGGTGTTCATAGGGTGGGAGGGCAGGGACCCTCTGGGCTAGGTGAGGGCTTGGGTGAGCACGTCATCTTTCTAAATGCAATTGTGAGGGGCCGAGTTCAGCTGAGCCCACGAGATTCCAGACACACCCGGAGCTTGGCTGGGGGGCACAGAGCAGGAGCGGGGGTAGGGCCGTCCACCCAGGGGAAGGATCCCACTGGCCAGGAGGAGCGGGCTGGAGGGAGACCTCATGGTCCCTTGTTCCAGCCACTTCCTCCTCTGCCTCGGGGACCATTGGCCCAGGAGGGATCGGGGGTGGCCCTCCCCAGATGAGAAATAGCTCTGACCCGGAGGACTGTGGGGCGGCCTTCCTGTCCTTTCCGCAGCTGGTCTTCTCCCTCCCACCTTTGGCATCTCTGCCCGGGAGCTGCTCCCAGCATCGGCCCCCAGAGGGGCTCAGATCAGGCTCCCCTCGAGGAGGAAATAAGACCCTAGGACCCTCGGTGCTGCCTGCACAGGGGGATGGGTGACAGACCACCACAGGGACCCACCACATTTATACTCTCCCCTGAAAGCGTTGCCACCACAATGACGACACCGGGCCTGAACACTCCACCCTTGGGTGGCCCTTCCCAGCTGAACCCTGGGTGTGGGCAGGATCTGGGGTCATCAGTCCACCCTTCCTCCACTAAGCCACCCCCACACGGCACCCCAGGGCCACATGGGAGGGACCAGGCCACGGGCCAGAGCTTGGACCTATGAAGCCCCAGTGGTGGGGAGCCACTGGGGTCCCCTGGGATCCTGTGCTCGGGTCCCCCGAAGCCACCTCTGCCCCCCACCTGCTCTGGCAGAGTGTCTGCCTCTCCTGGCCATCTCTGCCAGCTGGGCTCAGAGTGGGGAAGCCCCCGGCCACTGTCTCCGCTTGTGGGGTGCCATGCCCTGTGAGAGTCTCCCCACCTGTCTCTGGGGGCAGAGTGTCCGGGGACCACAGGCTGGTCCCGAGTCCTGCCCCCCAAACCCCAACCTGGCGCTCTGCTGGGTGGACGATAGGTCCCAAGTGCTCAGGTGGAGCCAGGGTCCCCCTCCAGATCCCCCTCTTCCTGCAGTGCCCAGGTGGGTGGAGTGGACGGGAGCCTCCCTGGGTGGGCAGGGAGCCCCTTCAGGCTGCCCCAGGAGATTCCCAGGCCCCTCTGGCTCTGCCCCTCGTTGGCCTCAGAGGACTTTCTCATGAGGGCAGGTGGGCCCCTCCCTGAGGCCATGGTGAAATGCAGAAGTCCCTCCCGGTGGAGAAAGGGGAAATGGGGTGAGGCCTGGGACTCTGCACCCAGAAGTGACCTCAGACCTTCCCTGGAATGAGCCAGAACTGTGGGCTCCCGGGGCTGCCTGCAGAGGGGACAGTTTCCACCAAGGGCCGGTGCAGGACTCAGTGGGCCAGAGCAGAGGACCACAGGCTCAGAGTGTCTTCCCCAAGGCTGGTCAGCAAGCAAAGGCCAGGTGGTGGGGGACATCCAGGAAGGGGGGGACCTGGATGCCCCTCACCGCAGATTGACACTTAGTGGGGTCACGGGTGACATGGGCACCTGGCCCAGTGCACCTGAGAAGCCAGGTCCTGCAACATTCTTGCTGGAAAGGTGGAATCTCACTCTCACCTACTCCAGGAAGCTGAAGGAAATGACAGACCCGCCCTCTGCCCTCGGGCAAGGTCATCCACTCCAGTCAAGCCCGAGAGTGGGGCCGGGAGAAAGGCAGGAGGGACGCTGTGTGCCTGGCCAGTGGGTGCTGCAGCAGGAAGGCCCAGCGTCCAACTTGTGGTCCTGCGCTCAGAGTCCGGCAGCCAGCACTTCAAAACAGTTTCCCCCTGGGGGAGACTTGTCCCCGGGCAGCCTCTGCCACCCCCTCCAGCCCTGGCGTCCAGCAGCTGCTCTGTCCCCGTGGGTTTTCCTGCTCGGGATGTGGCACATAAGCGGAATCGTGAGCCATGTGGCCGTCTGGGTTGGCTTGTCACAGAGCGCCGCTCGTCCTTGCTGTTGCATGGACTATTTTTTGCAACTTTCCTTGAAGTCTAAAATTAGTTCAAAAGAAGAAGTCGGCCGGGACTGGCTGTGCTGGGAGCCGGAGGTGCCCGACAGCGGGGTCTCCAGGTACCCCGGTGCCCACCAGCCCTGCGTCTTGTCCCCCACCCTGCGGGGTCCCCATCTGGACCCTTCCCCCGGGGGGAGCTCTGTGGAGGCAGAGACCAAGTGTCCCTTCCAGCTCGGATGTCCCCAGGGCCTCCTGGCCACCAGCACTCTTGGGTGTCTGGCTCTGCTGCCCCACAGGAGTAGGGGGCAGGGCAGGCCTGGGGGCCCCCAGGCACATCCTCTCCTGGAGTGGGGTTTGGGAGTGGTCTCACTGTCCAGGGTGAGTGAGGGAAGGCAGGTCCCAGACCCACGGTCAGGCAGGTGCTTGTGGCCCCCAACTTTGCCCACTCATGAGGGAGCAGCTGGGAATGAGGCCCCCGTCCCCAGGACACCTGGGGGGCCGAGAGTGCTTAAGAACAAGGGCCACTCCTGGCTCAGGGTGCCGAGGGAGCAGAGGGGGCTCCACGGGTGGGTGCAGGGGTGGGGAGCCTGCAAGCTCTCTTTGGTGACAGGCTTGTCCCCAGGTGTCAGCTGACTTGGCAGGCCCTCACTTCTATCTCAATGTCCTGGAGCCAGGGGCTTGGGACACTGGGGTACAGATCCCCTCACAGCAGCAGAGCCCTGTCCCCCCACCCTCTGAGTGGCCCTGCTTGTCCAGGGCCACTGGTGTGTGGGAAGTGCCCAAGCCTTCCCAGGATGTGGAGATGTGGGGCATGATGGGTGTGTCCTCATGCCTGCCCCTCCCAGGCCCCTGCTCTTGGATTGACCCCGTGATAGCTGTCCCTGCCTCCAGCCGAGCCTCAATGGTGGCCTTTGATGGGCCCACACAATGCCCCATGTTGTCCAGGGGCCAGGCCACCGCTCGCCAGCAGACCCGCTTCCTTCCCTGAAGACTGGGTCCCTCCGGGAATGGCCCCGCCTCCCTTCCTGGGGCTGAGTGGTGGCCCTCCTAGGATGCCTGGTTGTACCAGGCAGGGATGTCCCAGGGCTGCCACCACCCTCAACCTTTGTCCTGTCTTAGGGAGATGGAGAGGTACAGTGGGCTGGGACTTCCTGAGTGACAGGCCTCGCCCAGCCTTGGCTTGCCTGCTGTGTGGTGGGGTCAGCCTGGTGCCCAGCACAGAGAGTTACTGGGCACTTGCTCAGTGTGGGTGTCCATGGGGGAGGATGCCAAATACCTTGAGGTGGCATGTTTGTGGGGTTTGGTGGGAGGCGGGTGGGGCTGCCTGTCCCTCCCTGGGGCAGGAAACTTGCGGGTCTTAGGACTGTGGGCCTTACCTCCTGGCGGCATTTCCCCCCAGGGGTGCCTCAGGGTTTGGGTGCTGTGCAGTGGGGAGGGGCTCTCGGATACCCCCGAGGGGTGGCCCCAGCAGCTCTGTACAGGCGGCCTGGGCCTGGGGTTATTGTTCACGCTACCCCTCTAGGGACTGTGGCTGCTGGCCAGCCATTTGGAGTGCCTGGGCCTCTTCCCTGGCTAGTGTGTGCCCTTTGCTGTGGGGTGCAACCAGGACAAGAGGTGCACAGTGGCTCAGGAGCCACCAGCCCCACCCTCTGACCTCACCTTAGTATCTGTGGCCACTGTTCCTGCCTGTGATGGCTGAAGTCACATCAGGGGCCCTGTGTCCAGCTGTGCCGAATGTTCTGGATAAGTCCAGTGGTCTCACTGGCTCTCAGGGACCATGGTGGTCTAGCAGACCTCGCCTCAGCCCTGTCCCTTGGATAGAGCCAGAAGGGGGTGGTGGAGGTCTCACGGGCTAGCTGGTGAGGCCCTGACTCAGTGCCAGCTACCCTGCTGGTCACTGTGCAGCCCTGCAGCACCAGGCAGTGTCTCTGGGCCCTGTGTAGCTTGGGAGCAGGGGGCAGCAGGGGCCACACGCACCGGGTAGGCCTCTGCACCTTGAGCCCACTCAGGATGGATGGACCCGAAGCCTCGCTCCACCTGCCTCCACGTGGCCCCCTCTCCCCTCTGGAGTTAATTCCCAGTGTGAGACCCCAGCAGGCAGCTGTGAGGCCCCCAGAGTGTGGGTGCTGGTTCCTGCCTCCTCTATCAATTTAGAAGGTGCCCAGAGGTCCTGCCCAGGTGACAGGCCAGCAAGGACCCAGGGAGTTTGGGGACAGAGCCCAGGTGCCTCGGGCAGTGGGCAGGGAGAGGCAGAGTCCTGAGCAGTTTCACAGATGTGGCCTTTGGCTCTGGGTTGAGCTCTCCAAGGTGTGGCTGGCCCACATGGACTCGAAAGTCCAGAGGCCAGGTCCTGGGCCTGGGCTGGGCAGGGTTGGGTGAAGGGGCCTCAGTTTCTCTGATGCCGTCCCCGCCCCACACAGTCCCAGCTCTAGGCCCACCTTTCATTGAGGCAACACCCTAGCAGGAGACCCCTGACAGTGGGAGAGGGCCCCACCCAGAGGCCCAGGCACAGAATGCCCAGCCACCCACCACTCAGCAATCCCGGCCGTCACCCTCAGAGCAAGGCCATACAGTTCCCTGCCCCAATTAAAAAAAAAAAAATACCCACACACAATTTATATTCACGTGGCACGATTGACGTACACTTTGCATATCCGTTTTGGAGCACAGTTCTCAGAGCTGCGGCAGACCTGAGGTACAGAACCCCGACTTCACCTGAGAACCCCGCAGACCTCTTGCCTGTCCCTGCAGCCCCCGTGGCCACTGCCCTGCCTTCTCCGGTAGCTCTGCCCTCCTGTGTCGCTGGGTGGAGACGGGCAGGGTGTGCCTGGCTCCCTCCCTGGGCACACAGGAGGCTTCTTGCGTCGCTGCAGGTCCAGGGTGGCTCTGTGGCAAGGTGCACCACGGTGGGTGTGCTCTGTTCCTGCTGAGGGATTTGGGTTGTGTCCGGTTTGTGACTCTTGAGAGAGTAAAGCCATCACCCGTGCACATCCTTGTCATGTCTCCTGGACTTTCACGGCTCTCTGGTCACATGCACGTGTGTGTTTCCCATAGAAGAAGCCTCCAACCTGCTTTGCAGGTGGTCTGCCGTTCGTGTCCCCAGGGCACTGTAGCAGGCCTGCCGCTCTGTGTCTAGCTGGGTTTGCTGTCCTTGAGTGCATGCAGTCCCAGTGCGCCTACTGCGGTCGGCCCCAGAAGCTTCTTTACTCTGGAGCAGAGGCCGCTTCCTGGGGTGCTGGGTTCAGCATGCAGTAGGTACTCAATTAGTGCTGAGCAAGTTGACAGCCTGTGCCTTGGGACCGCAACTTCCAGAGAAGTTGGTTGCTGGGTCCACCAGCCTTGAGTGTGGGCAGGAGGACAGTTGTGCCGCTGCCTGTGAGTGCATCCTGGAGTGGGGGGGCTGGGAGCAGGGAACAAGGGCCCGAGCAGCAGAGGTGCAGGCCCTGCTGGCTGTATCGCTGGCCAAGGGCCCAGTCTAGGGTGGGCAGGTCCTCTAGCCAGGTTGTTCGGGGTCAGGACAGAGCCTGGACACTTTTCATCCCTGGGCTGACCCTGTTCCTGAGAAGGAAGCAGAGGCTCTGGAGGTTTGGACTTGGGTGCAGGGACCCTGGCCAGCACTCATCTGAAAACACCCTCAGGTCTAGATGAGGCCTCCTGCTGTCTCGCCACATGGGCTCTAAGTGCATCCCTGGCCCTGTGGCCTCGGATGTGTGCTGGACCACGAGCATCCACAGAGCCGCCTCTGTGCTCAGCCCTCGGCAGCAGCAGCAGCTGTGGGGGGCAGCTGGTCAGCAGGAGCCCAGAGCCTGCCCTGCCCCGTGGCCTGCCGGCTCCTGAGGCACTGCTGCCATCTGCTGGGCACTGCCGGTATGGCAAGCAGAGAGGCTGCTGGTGGGCTGGGGCCAGCACATGGACCTGGGAAGTTCTGGGCATAAGTGAGGTGGGGGTGTGAAGTGCCTGCCAGGGGCTGGGCCACTCTGAGGCTGGGGGACACTTTGCTGCCAACATCCTTACTCTGGCCTGCTTGGGAAGGCACTATCCAGCACTCTTTGGAGTCCTGCTCAGCAGCTGGGGTGGACCTGACGCTGAAGAGGACCAAGTGGCCCTACACCCTGCCTGGCTTGGTGCCCACTCAGTTGGTCAGCGCATGTTCTGAGCATGTCCTGCTTGGGCACTGGGGATATGGTGGGGGGGGCAAGGGCAGGTCAGCATCTCCACAGGCTTCAGAGATTCTCACGGGGCCCCTGAAGTTGTAGGGGTGGCAGTGGGCCATGCCCGGCTCTGTCCGGAGACAGAGCTGACCACCCCCTCCTGACACAGGCTTCTGCCTTTTATGGCCCTGTGTCTCAGGGAGCAGAGAAACAGCCCTTTGTCTCTGTTTTTGGGGATGAGGCTGCCCAGCAGCTGAGGGGACGTGACGGGGGACTTGGTGGTCGGGTTGAACGGTGTCTGAACCTCACGGTTCAGACATCCCAGCCGTCAGGGGCTGGCTCCGCGGCTGCTGGATGGTGATGAGCACGCGCAGAGGCTGCCCTCCCACAGTGGTGCCGCCAGCCCTTCCCTGCATCCAGGTCACGTTCCCCTCGAGCCCCTCCAGTGACACCTCATGGAGCTTCCAGACCCTGGGGGCAGCAGGACCCTGTTCTCAAAAGAGAGCTGCTCTGAAACCCAGCAAGCCCACTGTGTCTGCCCAAGGAAGACCCTGAGAAGCACAGGGCTGTGTCCACTGGGTGGGAGGACATGTCCCTACTGTGCAGTAGGGCCCAGGACAGCCCCAAAGTGGAAGCAACCCAGATGTCCATCAGCACATGGGACATGTGGGGCCATGGGCAACTCACAAAGGGATCTATTGCATATGGCAACTCAGGGGCAGCTCCAGAGAACATCCCGGGGAGGGGAAGTGGCAGGCTACCTGATTCCATGAAGTTCCAGAGGGACGGATGGAAGGATGGGAAAATGGATAGGGGGATGAACGGATGGGAAGACAGAGAGATGAGTGGTCTGGGCTGGGTGGGTGGGCTGGGCTGGGCTGGGCGGGTGGGTGGGCAGGTGGATGGTGGATAGATGGGATGGGTGGGTGGATGGGATGGGTGGATGGGGGATGGGTGGGGGGGATGGGTGCATGGATGGGTTGGAGGGTGGGGTGGGAAGATGAATGAGTGGGTGGGTGAGTGGGATGGATAGATGAGATGGGTGGATGGATGGGTAGGTGGGTTGTTGCATGGATGGAGGGGACAGGATGGGTGGGTGGGTGGATGGGTGGGTGGATGGGTTGGAGGGTGGTGGGAAGATGGATGAGTGGGTAAATGAATGGGATGGATAGGTGAGATGGGTGGTGAGTGGGTGGGTGGGTGGGTGCGTGGATGGGTGGGACGGGATGGGTGGGTAGGTGGGGGGTGGGAATGATGGTAAAGTGAAGCCTAGTGGTGTAGGGAGGGGAACAGATGCTTTGGAGTTGGGTGGTATGGGAGTCATTTACCACGGCTCAGTGACCAAAAACCACCCACACTTATTCTTGTAAGTGACACCTGGTGTCAGAACTGCAAGGTGACTCTCCAGGGCTTGAGCAAGTGTGCGGCGTGCTGTCGGGGACTCTGTGTGGCCCAGGCCTTGCTTGGCATCTCTCCACCTCTTCCCTCTCGTCTCCCTGCCTTGCCTCCGTGTGCTGACCACGTCCCCCTTGGACCCCCAGGACACCTCCCATCCCATGGTCCTGCAGATCCTTCTGTCACCTAGGTGTGGGGAGACCAGTGGACCCTGGGGCCACCACTGTGGGCACGGGTGGCCCGTGGGTGTGCACCCATGTGACGGGTGGGACTGGGCGCTGGCTCTCCTTCCCCTACGCAGTCTGGGCCTCCCAAAGGGCAGCAGGTGGCAGCCTACGTCCTGGTGGGGACGGGGAGGGGGCCTGAGCCCCAGCACCTGTGGCGTCTTGGCAGTCAGCCAAGGTCAGGGAGGTGGAGGGACCCTGGGGACAGCTGGCTAAAGGCCCAGTCACCCGTCCCCTCCTCAGGCTGGGGTCTGTCTGCTCAGGGCCTGGTTCACTGTGACCCTGTGTCTCCTCTCCACCCAGGGTACCGCGAGGGCTTTCTCTGGAAGCGCGGCCGGGACAACGGGCAGTTTCTAAGCCGGAAGTTCGTGCTGACGGAGCGCGAGGGGGCCCTGAAGTACTTCAACAGGAATGACGTGAGCGGGCTGCGGGCGGGGGGGCGGGCGCCTGTCTCAGGAGGTGGCCCTCGGGGGCCCGCAGTGGCTGAACTCCCACCCCTGGACAGGAGCTTGGCCTCCCTCACGCACTTCCCAGGAACCGTGACCGACACACTCCTGTGAAGGGGCCACCCCCATGGCCACGAGGCCACCCCCCACGAGGCCAGTTCCAAGGGACAGAGCTTGAGGATACAGCCCAAGGACTCACCCCTATGGGACACCCCCCAATGGCCTCTGAGGATGCTGCCTGGGAGAGGACAGGGCTTGGGCCCAGGTGTGGGGAGGGCACAGCTCCCTGCCCACTGCCTGGCCACCCCTGCCATGGGCACCGTCATGGCTGCAGGCCCACAGTACAAAGGGGGGAAGGAACTGGGGTTCAAGCCAGTAGCTCTCAGGGGACAATCCAGATGACAGGGGAAGGTAAAGGGAAGGGGTGTGACACTGAGTGCCCCCTGCAGAGTGACATTTAGTCTTTATGTCCAGGGAGGGAGATACTATTACCTTTGATTTACCGACCAGGAGGCAAGGCTCAGAGAGGTTAAGTAACTTGCCCAAGGTCACACAGCACAGAGCTATGCCAGCTGCATCCATATACAGCCGACCCTCTCCTTTCTTCTAGCTGAGCTTAGACAATGGCCCTTGCCTGATGCTCAGACCAGTCTCATTCTGCAGGCCAAGGAGCCCAAGGCTGTCATGAAGATTGAGCACCTGAATGCCACCTTCCAGCCGGCCAAGATCGGCCACCCCCATGGCCTGCAAGTCACCTACCTGAAGGACAACAGCACCCGCAACATCTTTATCTATCATGAGGATGGGAAGGTGGGGCATGGGGGCTGGGGGGTGGGGGTTGGGCACGGGTCACCATGTGGGCTGGGTTATGGGGACTGGGCATGGGCCACTGAGGGGGCCCTTACTGTCTCAGCAGGGATGCTCCTGTCCCCTGCAGGGGTCTGCAGCTCACCCAGCAGCATCCGTCACCCACCCTGGTGCATGGGTGGGAGCCTGGCCTGGGCCCCTGTGGGAGAGCAGGGGCGGCTCTGGCTCGGTCAGGTCTCCTGAGCTCCCACTGGCCCTGCAGGGGGAGGCAGTGCCACCCCCCCACCGTGGCTGTCCCACCCGCATCTCTGGAGGGGTGTGGCAGGGCCCCACCGGCAGAGCTCCCTAGAGTCTGTCCTTTGGTCCCTGGGCCAGACGGCAGGACCTCAGAGGTGAACCCAGACTCTCTCTTATTCTGCTTTTCACTTCCATTTTCTCCCGTGTGCGCATCGAGAGTGTTCCGCAGGCTGGAGGCACCCTCTCCCCAGGTGGCCACCTTCCCAGGTCTCTGGCAGATCCTTTGGCCTGATCTGCCACTTTCTGTACCTTCTGGGGACTCCTGCTGAGGAGGGCTCCCCCGGGGCCTGAAAATCCCCCTCCTGATTCTCCTGCAGTCTGCCCACACCATCCTGACAACTTGAAAACGCCATCGAACCTGCACCCCGGGCCGGCCTCCACGGCTCTTCCCTCCTGTGCGCTGTCTTGTCTCCCCGGGTAAACAGCCGGGCTTCCCGAGGTGGCCTAGGACTGGTGTTGAGGCACCAGGCATCCTAACGATGGCAGACTCACCTCATGGTTCGCAGCCTGGGCCCCAGTTCACTGTGGCTTACACCCTCGTTTTGGTGGAGCACACCCTGATGTAGCTTCCTGAGAAAAGTGCCACATCCCGCACACGGGGAGCCCTGCCTTCCCCTGCCTGCAGCCTGGCTGGCTGGACAGTTCTAGGCCGGACGATTTCTCCCTCATTCTGAAGGCCCGCGTGCTGAGTTTTCTGCCCAGCATCATCCCGAGGTTTTCATGGTTTCTGGTGACACGCCTCCTCCTGGGCCTGTCCCCTCGGTTGTGCTGGCCCTTTCAGTCCAGCGACTCCTGTCCAGGAGGCTAGGGAGCATTTCCTTGAATAATTTTCTCCGTCCATTCTTTTCCCAGGACCCTGTTATCCAGAGGTCTGTGCTCCAAGACTCGCTCTCTCCCTCATTTTTCTTCTTTGTTTAATTGGGGAATTTCTCCGACTTGTCTTCCAGCTCTTTGTCAGGGGCTCACTCCTCTCAAATCGCTCCCCCCTTGGGTTCTTGGAATGTTCTTCTCCAACACTGTGTCAACCAGCAGGTGGTGGGAGGGAGCCTGGCTCAGGGGCTGAGTGGATGTCCACTTTACCCAGGGGCTGTGGCCTGGGGACAAGGGAGACTTTTTTTTCTCAGTGAGTCTCTTCTGGGACCCTAGTGTCCCACCCTCCAGGGACAGCTGTGGTGTCTGCTCTGTGCTGGGTCCTGTGGGCAGGGCAGAGAGGACTCGTTGGCCTGCCCTGCCCTTGGGCCGTCCGTGGGGCCGAGAGGGCCAGAATCCCAGCTGCGCCAGGCTGAGAGCCAAGGTGGAGGGCAGAGTTCGGGAGAGAGTGGCATGTGAAGGCCCCGGGGCAGGAGGAGGGGGACGCGCTTGAGCTGCAAGGCCAGGGGAGGTACGGAGAGGAGGGCACTTGGCCTTGCAGAGGTGCCGTCCCGGGCCCTTCCAAGGCCTGCAGCAGGGGGAGAACTGTGGGAAGGCGCAGGACCTGGTTTGCCATCAGCCAGGCAGAGGCTTCGGGGCAGGCCAGGCCTGTGACCCTGGGGGGTCCTGAAGGGCAGTGCCTTGAGAACTGAGGTGGCCAGGACTTGGGAATGGGCAGGACTGATCTGATGTCAGGGTCAGTGTGAGCCATTGCAACCCTGGGGTGAGGGTCACGGGCAGTATGTGGCCCGTCAAGTGGGTCTGCAGCATGGGTTCCACAGACGGGGTTGGGTGATGGGCGGGGCCTGAGGGTTGAGGTGGGGCAGGTGGGGGCGGAGCCCTAGGGGCGGGGCTGAGGTAGGGGGGGGTGGCGGGTCCCACACTGGCTTGGTGGTGGCCTTGCAGGACCGAAGGATGCAGAAGGTGGAGGGTCTGGGAGAGGAGTGGTGGGGTGTTGGGGTGGGAGCCCTGCACCTGGGGAGCAGCAGACAGGTAGGCATGAGACTGGTGGGAACGAGACCCATGGGGGGATAGTGGCCCAAGTGGGGACACAGCCCATCCCCCAGTGAGGCTGCCAGGAGCCTGCGTCAGCCCCAGAAGAGGGCAGGGTGCGTCTGGTGGCCCTGGGAGGCCCCTGGGCTACACTCACACCGCCTTTGGCCCCTAGGAGATCGTGGACTGGTTCAACGCACTGCGAGCTGCCCGCTTCCACTACCTGCAGGTGGCCTTTCCAGGGGCCAGCGATGCAGACGTGAGTGGCTGTCCCATGGCCACCTCCCAGGGTTGGGGGACACCTAGCGGTGGACATCTCAGCCCTCATGCTCCCTAGTCTGGGATGGCTTTGGGCCCCAGGGTGGGTCACAGGACTGACCAAAGACTTGCACGGGCCCCCAGAAAGGTCCTCCTGCAGACTAGTTTAAGGCCAGCCCCAAAGTGACCACAGCTCCCTGGGGAATTTTAGCTCAGAGTGGACTGAACGTGTAGGGGAGGAGAGGAAGGAGAGACAGGGGAGCAGGGGCGACCTCACCCCAGGTGTGTGGTGGGGTCCCTGGCCTGGGCCAGGCTTCTGTGGGGCCAGCCTGGGGGCCTGACCCACCGGTTTCTGCCCCAGCTGGTGCCGAAGCTCTCCAGAAACTACCTGAAGGAAGGCTACATGGAGAAGACGGGGCCCAAGGTGGGTCTGCAGGCGGGTGGGGTGCTGCCGGGCACACTCCAAGGTCAGCTGCTTCTCCCTGTTGCCTGGGTGGGCAGGGACCCGGCACAGGGCACAGTGAGGCAGGACCTGCCAGGTGCCTCCCGAGTGCTATCAGGCACAGGTCGGTCCTCTTGGCCCTTTGCTGGGTGGGAGTTCCAGCCAACCCAGGACCACCCTGGGCTTTGGGTGCTGGAGCTCTGGGTCAACCTCAGCCTTCTGGCCCCAGGCCCCTTCATGCCATTTCCTGCTGCCTGGGGATGGAGGACTCTGGTGGCCCCCGAGATGGGATGAATGCTCAGTGGGGACATGTAGGTAGGGGTCCAGGGAAAGAGGAGCAATGGTGAGGACTTCATGCCTCTGGTCGGTGGGCAGAGCAGGGCCCCGCTGGACACATGTATGAGTGGACAGTGAATGGCCCCAGCCCCCTGTGTGAACTGTGGCCAGCCAGGGCAGGGGCCTGGTGGGGTTGGCCAGCTGGTCACCAGTCCTCCCTGACTGACAGCAAACAGAGGGCTTCCGGAAGCGCTGGTTCACCATGGATGACCGGAGGCTCATGTACTTCAAAGATCCCCTGGTAAGGAGGGTCCAGCTGGCAGCCACCCACAGAACCCGCTGCTTCCCAGTATGGCCGTGGCGGTGTTGATGGGGGTGGCTCCCAGGGTCCTGGCCTCAGCCTCGCCCAGTTCTGGGTACGGTGGGGCTTGGGGCAGGGAGGGTGGCCAGCTCCAGCTTGGTCCCCGCTGTAGGACGCCTTTGCCCGAGGAGAGGTCTTCATTGGCAGCAAGGAGAGTGGCTACACAGTGCTGGAGGGACTCCCACCGTCCACCCAGGGCCACCACTGGCCACATGGCATCACCATTGTCACACCTGACCGCAAGTTCTTGTTCACCTGCGAGACGGAGTTGGACCGGAGGGAGTGGGTGGAGGCCTTCCAGAAGGTGGTGGACAGGCCCATGCTACCCCAGGAGTACGCAGGTGAGGGCTGGCCACTGAGGTGAGGCCCCAGGCCCTGTGTCCACACTGTGGGATGGCCTCTGGCTGGACGGAACCCCCCAGGTGGGTCGTGCGGGGAAGGCTTGGGCTGAGCTGACCAGCTTGACCAGGCTGTCTGTCCCATCTCCAGTGGAAGCCCACTTCAAGCATAAACCCTAGCGAGAGACGGTCCATCCAGAGGCCTGAGGACACTGGACTCGGGACGTGTTGGCCAAGGATGCAGCTGGACGGGGAGGCCTTCTCCGGGGCAGCCCTGGGCTCAGCTGGGTGGAGTCTGAGCTTTAACCACTAGGAGGCACTTGAACCTCATCAAAGGCCCATCTGCCTGTCCCAGCCCAGCCATGCTGCTGCTGCTGCTGACCACACCGGCTGACCTGCTCCTCTCCCTGCCCCTGGACGCCTCTCCTGATGGCCCTGCAGGGTCTCCCAGCTCAGGAGCAGCCCCCACGAACTCCTGGATACCTGCCCAACCTGAAGGGACTTCTGGGCCTCTGAAGTGGACCCTGTGTGCTGGGTGGCTGTGGGCAGCAGTGGTAGCAGTGGGCTGGCTGGGTCACTGGGGACTCTCGGACCTGCCGCATGCCCCCCTCCCTTCCCCCGTTGTGACAAGTATTTATTGGGTATCTGCTGTGTGTCAGCCATGGGTCTGGGGCCAGCAGAGGCATGTGGCCCTTGTCCTCAGGGGCAGTTTCCCAGGAGAATGGTGTGTGCGGATCCTGGCCCTGCCAGCTGGGGCCCTGGCTTCGGGCAGGAGGCCGGAGGGGTTCACCAGGGGCTGCCAGGTGCCATGAGGGGACCTAGCCACACCATCTGCTCATGGGCATCTGTGCCCAGCTTGGTGCTCAGCCTTGACCAGTGATCCATGCCCACCGGCCCTGACCTTTGAGGACGATGGCTGGCGCCACCAAGAGGCCCCCAGAGGCAGGGGTGACCCTGTACCCCTCTGCCCCTGGGGCCCTGCTTGCTGCTGGCTGGCCAGCAGTTAAAGCCACCTCATATTTATTTCTCACCTCGTCTCCTTCCGTGCTGCACTCTGGCCGTCCAGGACAGCTGGGCTCCCTTTCCATGGGACCCCTGCAGGGCAGGTCCTGGCCAGCTGGACGGGCTTGGTGGAGCTCTTTGGTGGTAGATGCATCCAGGGGTGACCTGGGTGACTCCAGCCCTTTCTAGCAGAGTCATGCCCCGGAGGAGATGGGGGAGGGTTCCTAAGGCCGGGCACCCTGCTGCCCTGTGTCACATCCTGGAATAAAGTGTGGCTCTGGTGTGGTCCCATCTATGTGTTGAAGGCTGGGGTGAGAGGGGGCTGAGCTGGGAACACCTGCCCCCCATCTCGCAGATGGAAGACTCCCTGTAACAGGCCCATGGGCGTCAGCCCGTTTGACCCAGCCCCCAGGCCAGGTTCAGATGGTCTGAGCTGGCATATCCAGAAAAGGCTGGTGGCCCACCCTGGGCTCACTGAGGCCCAGTCTCTGTGTCTTCCCAGGGGCCCCTTCCTCAACACCTCTGCTCCCACACCTGCCCCAGGCTAGGTCTCGGCCTGCAGTGGAGGCCCCGAGGTGTCCCTTCCCAGCAGGTCCTCCAGGGCCCAGCCCCCCTCTAACTTGTCTGCAGGTACCTCTGGTAAGGTCCACTCTGGCCTGGGCCACCCTGCACCCAGCCTGGGCTCCCCCCACCCCCTCCCACTTCTAAATGAGGAAACTGAGGCCTTGGGGAGGCAGGAGCCACTCTGCCTGGAGTCCCCTCCCTCCCTCATCCCACCACAAGAGTCACTGCTCACTGCCCTGCGGAGCTGCAGCTTGACAGACACCTGGGTTCCCAGAGGTGGAGACTGGGCCCTGAGACCACAGCACAGGTCCTGGGTCGCACCACTGTAGGGCCAGCCCTGGCCAGCCCTCCTGGGGGATCTGGACCTTCTTCCACTATGGGCACGTGCACATGCTGTGTTTACCGTGTGTCCAGGTTCACGGGAGCTCATGAGTGTGCGCCTGTGGGTGTGTGTGCTGTGTGCACGTGTGTTCTACCAAGAAAACCTGCACGTTTTTATGAGAAATCACAGAACAACTTTACAGTTGGTGAGGAAAGTTTTCCAAACATGGCAGGAAATCTACAGCAATGGAAGGACAGTCACTGGCTCCACAGGCTGTCCCTTGGTGGGGACAGAGCTGCCTGGGCACTGGGTGCCCTGCCCAGCACAGCTAAGTCTAACCAAGGGCTGTAGAAATGGTGCCATATCCCCGGCCAGAGTGTCATGGGCATAGAGCAAATGCCACAGTAAGCACAGCACACTACTTTGGTCGGTCCTGAGGTCTGTGTGAAGGAGGCCCACGGGAGGTGGGTGGCATAGCAAAGATGTGTACAGGTGCACACCTCTGGCATTCTCCGCATTCACCTAAAACAAAATCTGAATTGTGCTCAAACTGTTTCCAAATCGTCAATCACATGCCAATCTTGTGACTTCCTTCCCGACCTCTGGGACTCCCTCAGGATTGCCCGCACTGACAACCCCTGGTGTTTCCCTCCTGGTACCTGTAGCAATGGGCTCCAGTGGAACAGCACAGTCCACTTCCCTGCCACCAAGGGGCCTGCTCACTGAAGCTGTGGGGCCCACACCTGGTGCGCATGACTTCATAAAACCACACGTTTACATCTACAGTCGGAGCCTGTGGATTCTGACACTTTCCTGATACTGGCCACTTCTGCACACAGGCCCTGGACTAACCCAGGCAGGTGCTCGGACGGCACACACCACCCCGCCCCCCCCCGGGGGGGGGGCGCTCACAGGCCTGGCTCAGACATCAAGAGCCACAAAGGCTCTGGACAACCCAAGGCAGGGGAGGGCCAGGAGCAGCAAAGGGCCACAGTGGACCCACCCCACCCCACCCAAGGCCCTACACCAGCAGGTGGGGGGCTGGACTCCGAGACCCCACAGCAAGCCCCATGACCGGCCCCCAGAGCTCATTCAGAAAGGACCAGAGCTGCAAAGCCCAGTATAAAGGATTTATTTATACTCAACAATTGACAAGCCTTCCTTTAAATTCCATTTTTACAGTAAATAACGTACATCTCCCTTCTTCCCATGCAGGATCACTGTGTATTAATCTACAACTCTTAATCGTGAAAAAATAAAGTGTTTCCCTTTATAATTATACTGGTAACATGTGAAATATTATAAGTGATAAAGGACAGATTTGCTCATTCCTGGACTGCTTATTTGGTTAAAACCTGAAACGTTAGGTCAAAGAAATCCATCACCCAATAAAAATAAATACTGCATCACGAAGGACGTGGAAAGTTCTCAGCACCCCTCTTTAAAAGGGCGTTTCTGGAGAGGCAGCGCGGTGCCTGCGAGAGCAGCAGGGCTGTGGCTCGGGACTTGCACAGAGGAGCTTTGCTGGCCATGTCAGGGCACCTCCGGGGCCACAGCCACGGCCAAGGACCATGCAAGCATCGGTCTGGCCAGCTGCTGCCCAAGCTGCAAGGAGCCCACAGCTCACCCGTCCCATCTGTGAGGGGCAAGTACACCATGATTGCAAAACGACCCCGTGTTCAAAACAATAAAAGATAAACGAGAAACCTGCGCACGTTTACAGGCCCTCAGGAGGCTGGCTCAGTCCCCGTCTTGGTGGCCACTGCCTCCTCTGCATGCCACAGGCTGTGCTGGGCGCCTGGAGCGGGGATGCTGGGCGCAATCGGTCTAGTCACTGACGATAGGCTGCCTGTCATCCCGCAGCCCTCCCCAAGGAACCACAGACAAGGATGGCAGAGGGACGCCGCAGCAAGGCCTGCGCTTTATTGTGATTGAGCTGAAGGGACACGGCCGCCCGCAGAAGCCTGGGCCTCAGTCTCAAGTCCTGGCCACACAGCATCAGGCGGACTGTGCAGCCCTCAGCCACCTTACATAAATAGGGACAGACGCCACACAGGCAGCCCCGCCAACCACAGACCAGGAGCCTGCTGAGTGTGAGGAGCCACGTTCTGGGCCTGGCTCCTGAAACTGTCCGGTGGTGCCGACCGTGGGCGTCTCCATGCAGGCCGGCAGCTCAGTCCAGCTCGATGGGGCTGCTGTCATCCTGGCTTTCCTCTCCCTCCTCCTGCTCCGAGGAGCCCATGAGGCTGCTCAGCAAGTTTCCTGGAAGGAGAGACAGTGTGGCAACAGTGGCACGGGTTCACGCGGCTGCTGGCCCTGCCACCAGAAGCCTTTGGCTGTGCCAGGCCTCCAGCATGCCGTGGGGGACAAGCAGAGCCTGGTGAGCCTGTGCCCAGGAACCCCATGAAGGTTCCCCAAGGACGCAGTGCTGATGTGCAGTGACAGTGCTCAGGCCTGCGTGTGAACTGTGATGGGAAACCCAAAGCATCCACCAACGGGGAACAGCAGTCCGCCAGTGACGTCACGGGCAGACTGTTCAGCCAGGAGAAAGCTGCGCAGTGGCCACACACTGCACCCCAGAAACAAAGCAGAGCCTCAAAGGCTACTCTCAGTCACCTGCACATGCCATCACTACCAACAGGTGCCACATCTAACTGCAAACTCAGTCTGAGAAGTCCCCTCAACCCCATGAGGGGCAAAGTGCAAACCAGAGGTTCCGCAGTCCTCAGTGAACCACAGCCTAAGGCAGGCTCCTGGCACCTCCAGCTCCACCTCGGCAGGACCGCACACTGACTGCGCAGCTGGGGACAATGTGGAGCCAGGAGTGCAGCAGAAACAGCCTGAGGGACAGGGAACCACACTGTGCTCCCAAGCTGAGACACATGCATGTGACATGCTACCTCCTGGCCCAGGCCACGATGGGCAACGTGGTGCCATGCCACAGGGGCCCAGCATGGATAGCAGGGCTCTGCCTCCCACGCACCATGGTCAACACACACAGCTGAAGGCCAGAGGGAAAGGCAGAACTCCACTCCAGACAGACGAGAGCCAAGGGGAAGGAGAAAAGTGCGCCCGTCATGGAGGGAGAACAAATGTGAAGCGGCGTCTCCTGAGAAGCCCTGGCCCTGGAGCAGTTAGGCAGTCTCCATCCGAGCCACACGTGTGCTGGCCAGCGCATGTGGCACGACGGTCACACAGTCACATAGGAATACTGCCCGACACAGTTGTGTGCACATGGGGCCTAACCATCATGTGGTGTGCGCTTTGGCAAGTAGAACATGTGAGGTGCGGCCTGCGGCCACCTGCGAAGTAAATAGCAGCAGGTGTGTGTCCCGGCACCTGCAGAGCTGCCTCTGCCGGGAGTGAAATGGCTGGGCTGCCTGCCGGCAGGAGACCAGACACGGAACCGAAGGGACGCAGGCGCTCTGTACTTCTGAACCCTGTGAAATGTGTGTGATTCACTCTTCAAGTAAAATTAAAACACTTCAAGTATCAGGATTATAAGCCACGCTCTGACAGAGCACTGCACGGCCTCGCCCCACAGGCGCACTCACAAGTCCAGCCTGCCTGGGTGCAGACTGCCCGACTTTCAGTGGCAAGTCAGGAGGTGGCTTCCACCGCAGCCCTTGGAGAGGGTGCCCTGCAGATAGCCATTCACAGCTCAATTGTGGAATTATGCCAAGGACTCAGAAGCGGGCCAGCAGGGGGCCAGCGAGGAACCCACTGCAGGCCGCAGAGCTTACCTAGCAAGCCTCCGTAGGAGGATGTCTGCTTGGGCGGCACGCCAAAGAAGAGTTGGCCTATCCTGTCGAGGTACTGCAAGAGGCAGAGCAGTAGTGGGTCACTGAGTCTGTAGGCCTGGCAGAGCCACCCCAGCCCTCGGGGTCCCCAGGGGCCACCCACGCACTAAGGCTCCCTCCTCTTGGCAGCTGCCTCAAGCCTGACAGTGAAAAGTCCTCACCTCGTTGTACATTGGGTCCCTCCGGAGGGACGGCTGATACTGCTCACACAGCACCGTGAACACGGCCAGCTTGCCGCTACAATGACACCAAACAACCAGATGTGTGTCCCAGTGAGCAGCACGTGCAGCCCTGCCCAGGCCCCACCTGCGCACACGGCAGCCAGACTCACCCTTCCAGGGCCAACAGCAGGAACCAGATGAAATTGAGCAGGGGCTGGACGAATGGCGGCCCATCCTCGATCGACGGGTGCTTCTGCGTGTAGGTTGTGAAGACCACCAGTGCACTAGTCTTGTTTTTCAAACAGAGAAACCTGGAAATGAGAACATGCTGGTGGGTGGGAATACTGCAGGAAGACTGGTTTCTATGGATGCTTAGGAGGGCGTGCATCCCCTGCGCTGCTACCTCGGTCCACACCAGCAAGGGTACAGCTTGGCAGGATCTAGAGGGCACCACAGCTGTGGCCAAGGGGTCAGGCAGGACTGCATCCTGGTGCTGTCCCTCAAGTACACCAACGCCATGGGTTTTTACACTTATGCGAGAAGCATATTAAGCCTTGGAAGGAGACTCAGCTGCTGAAGGTCAAAAGGCTAAGAAATGGGGCCAGAACCTGAGCCCACATCTGCTGAACCCAGTGGAGCGTGGCCTCTTTACACCTGTGCATCAGAGCATGTGCAGGCACCCGGGTCCCAAGTGGCCCACAGTCTGATGCTTCGTGGGGTGTCGGACACACCTGGATTCCACTCAAGAAGGACATCCCTCAGGCAGCTCCTGAGAGGTCAGGGAGAAAGAACTCAGAGGCAGTGAGCCAGGGTCAAGCCCAGCCCCGAGAGGACACTGCGCCATGCCCGGCCAAGCTGGGTCAGGGAATCTTAGATTCTAAACGACTCATTTTAAAGTCACAGATGTCAACAATGACAAGTGCATGGCAGGGCTCTGCAGCTGTGGATGAAGTTAAAGCACCTTGGGCCTCTGAGCCACCTGTGTGGAGATGCAGTTGAACTTGATCACAGGGAGAGTCTGGAAGGGACAGTTCCTGGCTGACGTGTCCTGTGTCAGTGAGCAGCTGGAAGGCTCTGTCAGCTCTAGTACAAGTTTCAGTACTTTCAAGATCAGCGATGGGACAGGCAGGCCTGGCAGAGCAGATGACAGGCCCTCCTGGCAGAGGAGGGTGCAGCCTGTCCACACGCTAAAGGGATCGAGACTCAAGGAAACAGCTGTGAAGACAGCCCCTGAAAGCATGCTCCTGCTTCTCCAAGTTTATGACACCTCGACAACTCCTATACACAGTGGTCAAGGTGACAAGTGAGCTCAGTGGTCAGCTCCTGCAAACCCTACACTCCCTCTAGGCATGTTACAGTCAGAGGATGTTGTGGCCCACTTGAGGCCACCTCTGGAAGCAGGGTACCGACACCACAAAGCCATACTGAATACCTACTGAAGCACCGCCTGGGCCACGAACATGTCCACCTCACTGCGGAAGCCCCGGGCGGTGGAGTACTCCACTAACATGTTAGCGCAGCCCTCGCCGTCAGTGGAGTGCAGGAAGTGATACCGAGACTCGCAGTAGTTTTGTTCTGCAAAGCGGAAAGAAAAAAAGGGAGACAGACATGTCACAGAGACTGCTGAAGGCTCCACCTTCCCTG
Source organism: Urocitellus parryii (assembly GCF_045843805.1). Classification (NCBI taxonomy): domain Eukaryota; kingdom Metazoa; phylum Chordata; class Mammalia; order Rodentia; family Sciuridae; genus Urocitellus; species Urocitellus parryii. Next base: position 38,564,356 of record NC_135539.1, read on the forward strand.
CTCCCCAAATGTGCTCCACGTGCACACCCAACGCACAGCGACCCAGGTGAACACCAGTGATAAGGCTCATCTGACCACAACAGGGCTACTCACACCAACACCCCAACTTCCTTGTGCTCAAAGAACAAATGCAGAAAGCTGAAGAGCAGAAGGCTGCCCCAGCAAGACCTCATTTCTGCAAGCTGTGTGAAGCTGCTCCCGTCAACATAAATGCACATGAGGTGGGACAGTAAAAATGACTAATATTTGATTCATCTGATTACTTGAAGGTGCCTGATTGACGGATGCTTCTGGGCAGGCACTGTGAAGATTGCCAATGCACTGCTTTTCTTTTATAAACAAGCACCTTAAGACGGGCGCAGTGGTGCACACCTGTAATTCCAGTGACTCAAGAGGCTGAGGCAGGAGGATCCCAAGTTCGAGGCCAGCCTCAGCAACTTAGTGAGACCCTGTCTCAAAATAAATAAAAAGGTCTGGGGATATGGATCAGTGGTTAAGTGCCCCCTGGGTTCAATCCCCAGTACAAAACAAAACCAAACTAGCAACTTAAAAACTTAAAAGAACCTAAAAAAAAAAAAAAAAAAAAAAAAAACCCTAAAAGTTGAGCCCTTCCAAAATAGAACATTGAAGCCCTTCTCTCCCATAGATCCCTGACACCACAAAGGACCCTGTGGGTCACCTGATTCTTTTTTTTCTTTTTTCTTTTTTTGTACCAGGGATTGAACCCAAGAGTGCCTAACCACTGAGCCACATCCCCAGCCCTTTTTATTTGTTTGAGACAGGATCTCACTAAATTGCTTAGGGCCTCACTAAATTGCTGAGTCTGGCTTTGAATTTGTGATCCTCCTGCTTCAGCCTCCCAAGCTGCTGGGATTACAGGCATGCCCCACCACACCAGTTGGGTTACCCAATTCTAACACCTGCTCACACTCCCTTCCACTCCACTCTGGGCTTACTAACCTCATAAGAGCCCCCTTCCCACCTCTGACCTGGTACCATCCTAAGAGTCACTCTCCCACCCACCTCAAAGGGACTGACTCTGGATCCCTGTCCCCCCAAGCTGCCTTCATGGCAGTCAGAACTAGGAGGAGTCAGGTTTCCACTGTCTCTTGTTGGACCCCTGAGCAATCTTCCAAGGTGACCTTTTGGTTTTGGACATCCACATGAGAAGATTACTGCATACCGAAGCCCAAGCACTGAAGTCAATTCTTGTTAACATAGTGACGCTGCTTACTGTGGGGACAGCAGCCCCACTGAGCTGGTCCTGTTCCCAGCAAGTGCTGAGTATACTGCAGAGCCACCATGACCTAGGGACAAGCACCTCACCCCACCACCAGAGGAAGTCACCAACACTGGCTTGTTCTCAGGCGGGTCTCTAGACTCTGCTCCCCCCGCCACACAGGGGACACTGGTGCCTCCTCCAGCCAGGGCTACCAGTGCCTGGCAGGCAGGGGCTGCCAATTCCCTTTGCCAACAGGACCTGGCCCATGGTGAACACTCAGATTTGTCTGCTTGGTAGATGAAAGGGCATAGTGCAGCCCAGGTGGTTGACACCCACCTATCCAATGATTGTGCCACTCACTAGACTGCAGCTATTCCCAAGAGGCCCTGAATCCCCAGGGCTTCAGAAGAGCTGCTCTGTACCCTGCCATCTCCATTGCCGGCCAGTGTAGCCTTCCCATATGTCGACAGTCACAGGCCAAGGCCTAGAGAGCCAAAGCACCAGGGCCCTAGATACCAGTTGTCCTCAGGAACACCACCGAGGAGGAAGCCTGTCATAACCTGGCAAATTTGTCATTCAGATCACAGAAAACCTTTACTGAGGGCTTCTTCCAGTACCTGAGCAGAGACCTGGAGCACAGACGCTGACCGCCTGAAAGAAAACACCCAAGATCCCACCCTACGGGCCAAATAATGCCACAAACACTTCATCAGAAAAAGAACTGTTGAGAAAAGAACCAAAGAACGAGGCCATGGAGGGCTGCTGCAGGAGGAAGAGTGGAAGGGACAGGCGGTCTAAGCAAGGATCTGAGTGTTTGTAGGGGCTGGAGATTAGAGCATGAAAAGATGGCAAAGCAGGCCTAGTGTCCTGCTGCTGCCCAGAGCAGTACAGCTCCACTGGGCAGCTCAGTACAGGGCAGAAACGACTGGCCTAGCCAGGGGAGGCAAGTGGCCAGCCTTGCTGCAGAGCTGCCTACCCCTTGATGGTGGAGAACCCCAGGCCTACCTTTCCACAGCGTGAGGGCCAGCAGCTGGTGGAGCCGGGGATGGCCCAGTTTCCCGGACCCTCCACTGGACCACTTCAGGGCTCTGGACACAAAAGCCACTCGCTCCGGAGAATTTGGATCCATCAGACTAAATACTTTAGCCAGATTTTCTGAAAACAACACAAACAGATCCTCATCCCAAGGAACACGAGGGAACTGGGCAGCGGCCACAACCGTAATTCAGTGATATGGGAGGCTGAGGCAAAAGGATTCCAAGTTTGAGGCCAGTATGAGCAATTTAGCCAGACCCTGTCTCAAAATAAAAAATACAAAGGACTGGGGGTATGGCACAGTGGCAGAATGCTCCTGGGTTTAATCCCCAGGACAAAAATAAAACAAAATAAAAAAAACCAAAACCCTCAAAAAACAGAGGGAACATAATGCTGTTCTTTGTATTGTGCATCTTCGAAAAACAAATTTAAAAAAAACTATTTAACTCCAGCTGGATGCAGAGGCTCATGCCTATAATGGCAGCAACTCAAGAGGCTGAGGAAGGAGGATTTCAAGTTTGAGGCCAGCCTTAGCAATTTAGCAAGGCACTAATAAGCAACTTATTGAGACTGTCTTAAGATTAAAAAAAAGGGGGTGGGGTGCTGGGATGTGGCTCAGTGGTTAATGTCGCTGGGTTTAATCCCTGGTACCAAAAAAATAACTTATTTATAACTTCAAAAGAAAGCAAAGAAGGGCAGGGGTTGTGGTCAGTGGTAGAGTGCTTGCCTCACATGTGTGAGGCATGGGGTTTGATTCTCAGCACCACAAATGAATAAAAGAAAGGTCCATCAACAACTAAAAAAAAAAAAACCCTGAAAGAAAGCAAAGAAGCCACTGATGAGTTGATGATGTCCCCCATGTGTGTCCTGTGGGTTCTAGGGCTACCCAGAGCCACTCCAACTGACCCCTGTCTGCTAATGCTGCATGCCCCAGAATGCCACAAGGAAGGACAAGTACCTTTCATCTTCGTGACCTACCTGGGTCATGCTAGGAAGGGTGGGCTGTGGTGAAGAGCTAGCCCTGAAACAAGCTAGGGAGGGGCTTTTGCAGCAGACAGGGGTCCAGTGTCCCCTCCTCCAGCCATGTGAGCAGGAGAGGCAGTGGGGTCTCTCTCATCTTCCATCAGGTCCCAGAAGGGCTTTACCAACTGCACGCTCACCCATAGGGCAGACCAACAAGCCTGGTCTCTGGTCACAGGGCACCCACATCTCTGACTGCCACAGCAGGGTCAGGACCTCATCATGCTCTACACGTCCTGCTATGTGCCCATGCATGTGGAGCAGGCCAGCTGGGTGGGCATGGCCACTGCAACTGGGCAGGAGCTACCTCCACAACAAGATAAGCCCCAGAACACCAGAGACCCACACGTGGGCATTGAAGGGGATGAAGTGCCTAGGGAGGGGCTACATCAGAACAATGGGGCAGCCTGAAGAGGGGTCCTCACCCAGCAGTTCATCAGCCACTTCCACTTCTGCCTTCTCCAGGGACTCCAAGACTAACATAGATAAGTCTGCAGCACTGTTTTGCTACAAAATAAATGAACAAGACTCACAAAGTTAGAAACAGACCTGAGTCATTCAGAGCAGTACAGACAAGGCTGGTTGGTTGGTGGTGCTCCTCCTACAGACATGAACGCACTACAGTCGTGAACACACCAGCACCAACAGAACAGACCACTCAGCCATGCAGCCCAGTCATAGAGCTCTCAGCCCAGAAGCACATAAAAAAATGGAGAGAGCTGTTTAGATCAAAATCACATGTGCAGGGCTAGGGTCGTAGCTCAGTGGTAGACTGCTTGCCTAGCACACATGAAAGCACTGGGTTCTCAGCACCACATAAAGAATAAATACATAAATAAAATAAAGATATTGTGTCCATCTACCCTAATTTTTTTAAAAAAAAATTACATGTACAGTGTAGCACCCCAACACCCACAAATCCAGAGGTTTGCACCCAGCCACGAATGGCCCATAGTAACAGGCCCGAGTGTAAAGCATCTGCAGTCAGGGGCAGAGGACCCTCTTCCACTTGTAGCCAGAGCCAAGGATGTCCTGATGCCATCCAGAGGCCTTTTTTTGGCCATTCCCCCCTCAACTCTCCCACGAAGAGCAGAGCACACAGGAAGGGGCGAAACCCCTTACCTGGCCGTGACTGAAGAAGAGCAGTGCTCCTGAGTACATGAGCTCTCGGGCCTCTGCGTGTTTGCTCTGGGACATGTATCTGCAAAGAGAAGGAAAGCATGAGCAGGGAGCCCAGGATGTGAACCCTACAGATGCGTGCTCACTGGTGGGCTGTGGACGTTCATGCTGAGGTATGCCCAATCATCCATGGAGAAGGGAAACCAGGCAGGCCCTCCCCAGAGGGAGCTGTGCCCTGGCCCAGCTGCTTCTCCTCCAACAGCACAGGCTGCCAGTAGAGGGGCACAGCAGGCCCCCTGGCAGGAGGCAAAAAGCAGTCCCTCCTTCAAGCAGCTAGGAGTTTTGGCAGAGGGACCCGGTGAGGGTGGACGCAGGGCCTGACTCCATCTTTTAGTGCAGGCCTGCCTGTGCAGGGGCTCCACAAAGTAGGGGAGACAGATGCCATTCATCTGAAAGCTGAGGGACAGTGGGGCTCCAGGACAGGATCCTATCGGGGAAAATAACAACTGTGACTGCACCAACATCTGCCCCCACTCAGATCCAGTCACGGGCCAGTGTCCTCGAAAGCCTGCTTGGTGGCATCCCACCGCCCATGTGTCACATGGTGTGGGTGTCCTCAACCTGCTGTGAGCACATACCCTCTCACAGTGCAGGAGGTTGGGAAGAGCTGTTTTCTTCACTGTACAGGGACAGGGGACAGAGGACAGAGTGGCCAGAATGATGCTGTCAACAGAGAGGGTGAAGGGGTCTGTACACTGGATGGTGTGGAGGGACACAGATAGCCTGAGCAACTGCCACAGGAGAAGTGCACAAGGCTAGAGTCAGCTTCTTGTGGCCACTTGGCCAGGTGATGCTGGGACATCTCACTTCCTTGCCATCAGTGTCTTATCATCAGAAAACAACAGGACGAGTCAGCACACTGTCTCTCAGCCCAAGCCCCCTGGGATAAAGCTGTGTTCAAAACCAATCCAAATTATACAAGATCCTCCAGCAGTAGTGAAGGGCCTCAGACAGGAGAGACGAGCAGTGCTCCTGTCTGGGAGTGTGACTTCACCATCCCCAGTACAGAGGAGTCGGAGTGCACAGTCTGCTATCCATCAGCCACAGGAAAAAAGGCCCATAGCCAAACCCCAGCTAGCACACCACAGTCCTCAGGGGACAGGTCCCAGCAGGAGACCCCACCTTGCCGGGCTGGGGTGGGGCCAGCAGGCAAAGCCTACTCCCCACAAGGAAGCCTTCAGTCAGCCCACTGGCCACACATATCTGTCTTGTCAGTGCTACTCGCAAGTGTGGTCACCCTTCCAGGTGTTCCCTGAGCAGAGAAGCCATGAGCTTTCCAGCACCCAGACCTTCCTTGATTAGGAAAGCTGCAGAGCATTTCAGAAAACATGTTCTGTGGTCAAAAGCAGCAGCCTTGCACTCCCATCTGCAGGGACATGAAACCCCATCAACCACATGGCAGACACTGGTCTATAGCCTTCTAGACTCTTCTGAGGCTCAACAAGAGATGACCTCTTGGAAATGCAGATGAAGAGTTCCCTGAGAGGCAAATGAGCCAAGTTCCTGAGATAAGGGAATCTGTCTGCCTCTCGGGACTGCTGGTGACCACAGCAGCATTCCTTGGCTGGCCTGACCTGGCCTGCAGCAGCCTGGGCTCTTGCAGCCACCTGCCTTCCAGGAACTCATGGAGGGCAGAAGTGACCAGGTAACAGGGATCTGTGTGCACAGGATCAGAACCATCCACCATCACCCCCATCCCGCAGAAATCACCTATTGCCACGTCAAGGAAACCTGGTAAAAAAAACAATGTCTCAGTCAACCTTAAGAATGAGGGTCTTAGGCTGGGGTTGTGGCTCAGAGGTAGAGCGCTCGCCTACCATGCGTGAGGCGCCAGGTTCGATCCTCAGCACCACATAAAATAAAATAAAATATTGTGTCCACCTATAGCTAAAAAATAAATATTAAAAAAAAAAAAGAAAAAAAGAATGAAGGTCTTTCTCCACTGCAGAATGCTGGGAACTGAGAGGGATTTTTGTGTCTGCGTGACTGAGTAGGGTGGGGGCCCCCTAGGCCACGGATTGCTGAGAGCAGCTGGCCTTCCCAGGATGCATGCCACACAGCCCTGCCCTCTGCACGCTGAGCAATGTTGACATCACACAAATGCCAAGAACACCACCCCACGCTAGAGGTGAACTTGGCGTTGTTGATGAACACTCCAAGCTGGTCCATCTTGGTGTGTTCTGTCAGTCAAAAATGAACAGCAGCATCTTATCCAAAGACCAACAGAGCTGTGCAAGAACTGTTTCATTTTGCTCTTATTATTTAAAAAAGCAGTACACAGAAATTCAAGCATTAACACTAGGGATAAACACCTGTGGGTATCAGTAAATACAGGTGGAACTCATGGTTTGCCCAGCCCCCAAAATGCTCACTGGAGAGCAGAAGCAAGCACCGCCAGCGCCTGCTGGCAGCCCAGAAGCCCCAAAGCCCAACACCCTAACTGCCAGGGTGCAGCTGCCTCCCGCATGAGGTTGTGTGTGCAGACGTTCACTCTGGATTTCCATTTCCAACATTTATGTGATTTAAGAGGCAACACAGGAGGGCTACAGGCCACAATTAGCAATCCAAACAACTCTCAGGAAAAATGGCAGAAGGAGGGCCCACTTTCCTTGAGGCCAAGGGGAGACGGGAACCACACAGGTGGGATGCATGGCCTCAGGGTCAGCCTCTCAACCACAACCTGAAAGCAAATCTGCAAGCACTGAGGCCGCAGTGAAGATCCTAGTCACAGGAAGGCCGCACTCTTGCACTCTGGGAAAGCTGTCCTCAAAGACACAATTTCCTGACTTTGCAGGTGCTAATAATCCAAGAGGCCTGCAAAACTTACTCCCCCTCTCACCAGGCAGAGAGGTCTGAAGAGACACAGGGAGCTGCCCCCAACATCCCCACATGAAACTGAGTTAGAAAGAAACTGCTTCAAGGCGCCCAGGTGAACCACCCAATATCTGCTGGACAGACACCATCTGCTGGGCTGCCTATTCTTCCCAATCCTCGCACCTGATGTAGGCTCTAACTGAATCAAAACAGTGTGTTGACATCCACAGAGGAATATCATAAAGCAATACCAAAGACCTACAACCCAGGTCAGTCAATTATGCTGAGTAAATTTTAAAAATTGTGTGCATATATATACAAACACCAGAAAAAAAAAAAAAAGAAAAAAGAGTGTGTACTATGAATCCACTTCCATAGAATTCAGAAAGTACAATTTCACCTGCAGAGACTAAGTAGAGGGGAGCTGCCCCAGGGGATGGGAGTGGGGGTGGGGAGAAAGGCCTCACAAAGGCAAAGGAGAAACTTCTGACAGCTTGCTCCTGGAAGCATCCTGGGTCGGTTCAAATGTCAAAGTTCATCCAATTGTAATGTAAATACTTAAATGTAAATATGCAGACATTTACTAGACATTGAAAAACTAGTATAATTTTGTGATTCTTTTTTTTCCAGTTGTAGAGGGATAAGCACTCTACCACTGAGCCCCAACCCCAACTCATGATTTGGGGATTCTGACTTCTCCCACAGCCAAATACCCATAGTCTTCCCAGCTTGGGCCTCCTGGGTGGGGTTAATGGAGTGACCCAGGGAGGCCAAGGCTCAGGGAGGCTCTGTAACACTCCCTGGGCCCCAGATGAAGGGTGGCCCTGGGCTTGGCACTCACTCACTGCACTGCCTCACCATTCCTAGCAGGTTGGCCCCAGAAGGAGCAGACCAGAGGCAGCAAGGTCACAGAGCTCACCTGTCACCATCTTGTCATCCAGACACACCCTGGACCAAGGGGGGCTCATTGAATAAATACTAAGTTAAGCAAATCTCTAGTCAAGGCAGGGCTGGTTCAGAACAAAGGAACACAGTGCCTATTTTTGAGAAGACCCATTTTTATGGGTCTTTAAATGGGCCCATTTTTACTTATTAGTCACTGGGCAAATACTCATACACAAATTCCCCCAAAAACCAAAGGTCAGGGTGAATTCTAAGTGCTATGAGTGTGCACAGATGTGTGGCTGGAACTGACCATCAGGGTAGAAGGCCCCAGTCAATGCTAGCACCTGCTGCTTTTGGCTGATCCTTCAACAGTCAGATTAAAGGGGCTGTGACAACTCAGAGCTTTTGGAAATGCAGTTAGTGACAGCTCAACTTTGTTAAACTTGCCCCTGTGACTACCAAGCATGCAGGTCTCATTTTGGTAGAATTTACCATGGTAAAACTAAAGGGAAGAACAAGTCTCTTCCTAAAGCAAACAACAGATTTCAAAAAGCAAGGCATTCATAGAACAATTACAAAACTAGATGCAACCTGACTGGTCTGTATTTATAGTGTGTCAGGGTTTAATACCCAGAAAATTCCAGAACAAGACTGTCCTTCAGGCCATTTGAGATCATAGAGGAGAGGCCAATATTTCTCCCTAAGCCTAGAGAAATCAACTAAACTCAAGGCCTCTGATCCTGGCAACACAGGATAGAAACAAATGAAAAAAATCTTTGAAAACAAGGTGCCAGGGCCTCACCCAGACTGCAAGCTGGTGGGCAGACACAGAGGCAGGGCTCTATCCTGGGGCACAGGGCAAGGCCCAGGGCGGAGGACTCCAACATTTGGCCTGGATCTTGTCTTCTCCCACTGTGTCCACCCACTCGCTGGGTGGTTCAAAACTGAGTGCACCCAAATGTAAGAGAAAGGTCCCAGAGAGCCCTTAAGATGATCCCAGGACCAAAAGAAGGCACTAGGCTGAGGAACCATTGTCCCAGCACCTTTGTTCAGCCCACAGAACAGGAGGGGTAACTGGAAAACACCCCACTGTGGCAGCTCTGGCCTGAGGGGTGGGCAGTAGAAACTGCAATTTTGCTATGAATCTAAAACTGCTCTAAGATGCAAAGTCTATTAAAAGAAAATTGCAGGCCTAAGAATTGTCAAGGCTAGACCCACAGCCTTCACTACTGGACAGGGCAGTCCTGCCTTGAAGTTAGGAATAAAGCCACAGCACATGGCAGGCTCAGGCCAAGGCTATCAACAAACATGCCCAGGCCTAATGACCAGTCCAATCGCAGAGGACTGTACAACTGGGAGTCCCCCAAACAGGAAGTGGTTACTGTCTCAACAGCACCGGCCTAACCACACATCGGGTCACCAGGGCCTCTGTTCTCTGTGAGGCAATCCTGGCCGTGATTGCCTGCAGAGAAGGCTGCCTGAGACGCCCGCTCTAGAGAAACAACTCTAGGACAGAACCTGTCTATGAAAAGGAACAGGGTGACAAGGACAGGGTGCAGGGCCAGGCTAGAGGCTGGGGGAAGGGGAGGAGAAAGCTGGGAAGGGAAGGAGACCGGGGAAAATGAGGACGGAAAGGGTATGGGAAGGAAGGAAAAGGAGGCTCTGAAGGGTAGGCCAGGAAAGAGAGGCTGGGCCCAGGAAAGAGAGACTCAGGAAGGGGAAGGGGGAGGTTGGGAAAGAGGGCAGGGAAAGGGAATGAGGAGGCTGGGGAAGAGGAGACCCGAGGAGGAGGCCAGAGAAGGGAAAGAGTAGACCGGGAAGGAGAAAGTCGGGGAAGGCGGAGACCGAAGTGGGTAAACCACACGGGGGAAGCGGACAGGGAAACCCAGGAAGGAAGACGTAGGGCTCTGAAGGAGAAGAAGAGAAGCGAAGGCCAGGGAACGGAAAAGGAGGCCGCACAGGGCAGGCCGCGCCGCGCAGCCCGGAGCCCGCCGCCCCCTCTCCAGCCGTCGCGACAGGCAGCTGAGCCGGCCAATCGAGGAGCGGGGCGCCGCGGGGCGGCCAATGGGTGGCGGGGGCGGGGCCTCGGCGGCAAGCCGCCGCCCGCGCCCACCTGAAGAAGAGGGTCCGGTACATCTGGTGCGCCTCGTAGTAGTCGCCCTTTTCGACGCTGGCGCGCAGTTTGCCCTCCACGCGCTGGACGCCGCCGCGGTTTCGGGCGCCGTTGCGGGCCCCCTCCTGCTCCGCCATTGCCGCCGCCGCCATGGGCCGGCGTTCCGCGCAGGGCTGACGCTGTCGCAGGCGCGGTCGGCGGCGCCTCTCGGCTTCCGTCCCTGAGCCCGCCCGACGCCCTCTACGGTGGCCGCGAGGAGCCGCGCGGGTGGACGGCTGCGGGCGACACGTGACTAAGGAGGGGCCGCGGAGCCTACGGGCGGCCGTGTGAGCAGGGCGGGGCTACGTGTCCTGGGTGGAGCTGTAGGCAACCACGTGATCGCGAGGCGGGGCCTAGGTTCGTGCTATGTGCCCTGGGCGGGGCTGCGGGTGGCCACGTGACCGCTGGCGGTGCTACCCAAGGGGGGTGGGGCCAGAACCTCTGCCACGTGCCCAGGGTGGCCACGTGTCGGGACGGGGCGCTGCTCACTACACAATGCGCGCTAACCGCGGCATGGTCACTGGCCAGGTGGTGGCCTCTGCGGCGCGATAGGTCCAACCTCAGCTTCCCGTGGTGGAGCCAAGCAGTCGCCCTTCATTGGTCCTGGGCAGGGGGCGTTTCAAACATGTTGACAGTGATTTAAAACCTTTTTGGAATATTCGAGAGGTTGTCTTGGGCTTTCCTGCTAGGAAATCTATTATTCGGGGACCAAGATGAACAGCCTTCACACCTGCTCCAGAGGGGATGCAAGGGTCTGTCTGAGGTGCACTGGCGATTCCTGGTGATACAGCCAGACAGGGTGCCCTGGCCAGGCATTACAGTGGTTGACAGCTGAGACAGGATGGCCTAGCTATGGATTAGAGCAGAGGCAGATGGGATAGGGTGGCTTGGCCATGGGTTAAGCTGTGTGGTGAAGGGTCCAGCGGGACCTTTAGCTGTACATGAGCCTTTTACTGTGGGGCTGGCTCAAGACTTGGGGGTGCTGGAATGCAGGCAGAACCCTATACAAGAACTATGCTTTCTTTTGAGGGGGTAGGTGGGTACAGGGGATTGAACTCAGGGGCACTTGACAACTGACCCACATCCCCAAACCCTATTTTGTATTTTCTTTAGAGACAGGGTCTCACTGAGTTGCTTAGTACCTCGCTTTTGCTGAGGCTAGCTTTGAACTCACAATCCTGCAATCAGACTCACAATCCTGCAATCAGCCTCCCCAGCCACTGGGATTACAGGCATGTGCCACTGCGCCCAGCACAATAACTGTTTTTACACACACACACACACACACACACACACACACACACTCTCTCTCTCTCTCTCTCTTTTTTTTTTTTTTTTTTTAAGAGAGAGTGAGAGAGGGGAGGGGGAGAGAGAGAGAGAGAGAGAGAGAGAGAGAGAATTTTTTTTTTTTAATATTTATTTTTTAGTTCTCGGCAGACACAACATCTTTGTTGGTATGTGGTGCTGAGGATCGAACCCGGGGCCGCACGCATGCCAGGCGAGCGCACTACCGCTGAGCCACATCTCCAGCCCCGCCTAAGCACCTTCTTATCTACCCTGTATCTGCTTTCCAGCTGGACTCCCCTAAGCAGGAAGAGGTGCCCTGAGAACCTGTAGACTAAAGGCCTTGAAGGACACAGCCAGTGCTTGCAGCACCCGAGCTCTCATTCTCAGCACACAGACTTAGTTGTCCCTTCCCACACCTCATGGGTAGAGAGAAAGCAAACTGAGAAAGGAAATATACTGTTTATTACTCATTTGAAATATCACATGCACTTTTAAAAATTTAAACTCTTTAAACATCTCAATAGCATCTTATCAATTTGGTGGCAGCAAAAGAAACACTACCAAAGACAAATATTTTGAAAAGCATTTACAAAAATACATTGCACAAAGTCCTATCTTGCATCTTTAAAAATAAATATTCAAAATATCTCCACCCCAACTTCCAAATTTAGCTTTATATAGGAAATTTGACTTATATATGTACCTATAATATAGGAAACATCTGTACACATTTCACCCAACCTAGCTGCATGGGCACTGGTTCAACTCTCGGAGAAGCACAGATCTATGTGGCTGAAGTACTTGAGGACTGTACAGCCCACACAAAACTCCAGAGACCAGTGAGCACCGCCATGCTTTTTCTGAAAGTACAGCATTTATGGTGTGCCAAGGCTGTCTTGACCAACAAAATGTAAATAATTCTTAAAGTAAAACATCTAACACTTGAAGTGCCTTGTACATATATCTCCATTATAAAGTCTGTTCATAAAATAGTCTGTAGTATTAAATATTAATTATAACCAAAAGAAGTCTCACAAGAATCAAGTGAGAATAGCTGACAGTTGGATAAAAGGCAAACCCCACTGAGAGCCAGTAAACAGTGCTGCCATAGGAAAGACTGGACTCTACAACAATGATGACATGCCCTGGAGGGTCAGGGGCCTTAGTGTTGCCCCTTCAGCAGAACTCAAAACACAGCCCAAGGACAACAGAAGGTGAGATCTTTTAGTTGCTGTCCATGCTGTGAATTTCAACTGCAACATCCTCCTGAGCTCTTCCATTTATGATGTTGGTTGGGACCCAAATTGCCCCTCTTCTGGTCACGCTCTCACCCTCAGCAGAAAAACACTCTGTCTTGCTCAGCACCAAGGAGGCACAGGACACGTCTCAGCCCCTACGCAACTGGGGAACCTAAGTGCTGAAACAAGGAACCCACCTGGTGGAAGTTTCAGAATCCAAAAACTAGGAGATGGTTTTCCCTGAAAGAACATGTGTGGGTTTGACAGATGGACTGTGTCTGCACTCCTAAAGGTCCAACAAACCTGTCAACTCCACCTGCTTTGCTCCTGATATCAAGAATTTAAAGGGCTTATATTAAAAAACAAATCCCCCAAATAAAATGAGTGTCTTTGAGAACCATACATTCAAATGAGTTTCCAGGAACCCACCACGGAGTCTTTGTGGACCACGCACATGGCATGCAGTGCTTTCGAGGACTCACCGTGCAGGTCCTTTGCCACTGCATATGCTGATTGTAGGGCTGACATGTTACTGTTCTACGCATGCCCTCACCCCAAGGATCCAGTGTTTCCGGCAGTTCTGGTATATACAAGCATATACAAAACTAGGGAATCCTTTATTTTGCGGGTTCTCCGTGAACTCTGAACCGATACAGGCAGGTATACTCAGGGTGGCCCCAGTTTGAGAGGATGCGGAGTTCTAGTATTTGGAAGGCTTTGTCAGGTCTTTCCTGAAATGGGAAAAACACATTTACTTCAGATTAAGAGTCCTAACACCATCACTTCTCCTAGTATGCTATCTGACAGGAAACAGCCTTTGGAAATTAGAGTTCTCAGTATGAACTTTCTAAATCATAAATTCAGGGAATTTCTCAGAACCAACCAGCCACAGACTGTCTTGCTGTCACCACCAATACCTGCACCTGCACACAGCTCACTACAGCTGGGAGGTACAGGTTGATTTCCTGCCAAAGCTGATCCTTATGTGCCCCTCAACAAGACTGTTCCCAGTGACAGAGACGGTGAGGGGACACGGCACCAGTCCTTACCGGAGCATGGAACATCTGCAGTGACTCCCCTTCTTGGTCATATGTGAACTGTCCCAAAGGCTGCCCTTCTTCTTGATACTCATTTTCTAAACCCTGAAAACAAGACCAGGTAGTCATCAGCCAATGGAAACAGCAGTCATCAACAGAAGTGACTGTGTCACTTCACCTCCATAAGCAATACTGAAGCCCTATCTAGAAGCTTTTGTCATGGGCTTTCAACCAGAGCCACCCTCCGAGCCAGGTGTGACTGCTCCATAATACAGATGGGGAAGATTGAGGCCAGCAGGAGGCGTGTGCAGGTAGCAGAGATATGACTGTCCAATGGCACAGACCACACTCACAGCTGCCCTCACCAGTGGGAACTCTAGGCTCCCATGAGCCCAAGGAGACATCAATTTAAGGATAAGTTTGTATACATTCTATCACAATAAAAAATAAAAAAATATAAATGACTATTTGATGTCTGTTTCATAATGAGGAAGGATTTTGTAGGTATAAAAAATGGCATGAAAGAAATTACAGGCCATGAGCAACTAAATAAAAACTGAGAGTGACAATGGGAGTCTTATCTGTGACATAGTGACTAAGGAGAGGGTGTGATCTCCAGAATGGAGTTACCAGAAGAACACACCTCTGCTCAGGGCTGGCAGAGACAGGAGCCGGGCTGGTGCAGTTTCCCCATACCTTGACTGCACTCTTACTAAGCCCTGAGCATCTAATGTGAGGACAAGTGCAGACAGAAGCCACTGCACTCATGCCACCAAAGGGTTAGTCCATGGGCTCAACTGGGCAGCATTCTCCTGTACTTACAGATGCCTGGAGACTCTTAATTGTCATAGAGAGATGCTTTTTGAAAAATTTTGATTTTTTTATGGCAGAAAACAAAAGTTTATGAATAGTAATGTCTAAAATAGATTTTTTTTTTTAAAGGGGAGGAAGTCACAATGGTAATGGTGGCTTTCTCTAGGTGCTGGAGTTGTGGGTACCCTTTTTGAATTTTTTTTTTTTTTGTACTGGGGATTGAACCCAGAGGCACTCTACCACTGAACTATATCCCAGCCTTTTTATGTTGAGAGGGTCTCACTAAGTTTCTGAGGCTGGCCTTGAACTTGCAAGCCTCCTGACTCACTGTGATTACAGTGTGGGCCAATACATCAGGCTTTTTTCCAAATTCTATATCATTTATTTCTATAAATTTTAAAAGTAAAGAAAGAAAATTTGCTTTATTGTTCATCATTCACTTGCTTCAACACCACATCATGGTCCGAACTGTTAGCGGCACCCCAGAAAAAACCCTAACATGGCGCCTAAGGACCTTCTCTTCCTACTTTCCTCTTTTTCCATTCCTGCGGGTGTGAACTCTCCCGCTGGCGCCAATATTTCAAATCTCGCTGGCGGGGAACCTTAGCCCCAATAAGAACTAATTCCTGGGCTCTGGAACTGATATCTGGAAGAACTTGCCAATAAACGGGTGGCCTGCCATTTATCTAAGCCCTGCCATCTCTCCTTAGATCTATATAAGCACACAGCCTTTTGCAATAAAGTGGAACTCTCCCCGGCAAATTGTCTTGCATGGAGGCTTCTTTCACGAACTTCCTTCTTAGGTGAACAGACACTTGGAGAACCCCATTCTCAAAGGCAGGCACATCTAACCCAGTCAGGTAAACCCGGCATGTGAACTGGACATTGACTGCTATGCTACTCATGAGTGCCCCTCCCTGGAAAAGTGTCAGAATGTTCCCAAAACACTGAATGTACTAATTCTTCTGAAGGGCAGAGGGAGAAGGCAGAGGAGAGCTGCCATCAGTCTTTGGGTCATTCATCTTTGGGAAATTTCCGGAGAGGGAAATGCCCCAGCAGCGGGGTGCACTTACGTAGACTGCGAAGTCCTTGGGGGCACTGGAGATGTTGCCAGTTGGTGACAGTGTCTTTGGTATGTGCTCCACTGTGAATGTGGTGGGATGGATCTTCATTGACAGCCGAACTACCAGATACCCCTGGGAGCCTTTAAATGCCCAGCAATTACCTGGATATATGTCAGGCTAGGGAAAGGCAAAACACGAGAACTCAGAGTCTGAATCAGCCTTTAACCTCTTAAAAAACAGAAGCATTAAGAAAAAACAATGCTAATACTAAAATAAAAATAATAAGGACTTTTGCATGGTAAAAACTGTCATGAACAAATCAGAAGAGAAACAGGGAAAGAAAGGTGGCTGCAGTGTGTGCCTATAAGGGTCCCTTCCTTTTCCCCTGGAAAGGGGAAGTGCTGATGATTGAGTTGGTCGCTAACCACCAAAGATGTAATCAATTATGCCTGTGTGATGAAGCAGCCAAAAATCCCCCAAAGGCCAAAAGTTCAGAGGAGCCTCAGGACAGCTGAACACAGGGAGGTGCCTAGGTGGTGGCACAAAGGAATCAATGTGTTAAGGTTTGGATGTGTGGTGTCCCCCAAAAGCTCATGTGTGGGACAATGCAAGAAAGTTCAAAGGAGAAATGATTGGGTTGTGAAAGTCTAACCCAATCAGTGATTAATCCCCTGACAGGATTAACTGGGTGGTGTCTGAAGGGGTGTGGCTGGAGGGAGGAAGTGGTTCATTGGGAGTGTGGCTATGGGGTATATTTTTTATCTAGAGAATGGAGTCTTTCTCTGCCTGATCATCATGGAGCTGCTTCTGTCTGCTACACTCTTCCACCATGATGTTCAGCCTCACCTTGAGCCCTGAAGAATGGAGCTGGCCTTCTACAGACGAAGACCTCTAAAACCGTGAGCCCATAAATAAACTTTTCCTCCTCTACAGTTGTTCTGGTTGGGTCCTTTTAGTCACAGCAGTGAAAAAGCTGACAAAAACAGTAAGGAAGTGCTGGGGCCAGTCCCTCAGGCATGAACTCCCTCATGAGCTCCCACTGAGCTGCCTACCCATGATCCCTGCACTTCTCCAGCCGCTGCACAGGGCCCAGGCTGGGTGGAGGACCTCAGCCACCATAGAGACAGACAGCATCTACTCACCTGGATCACCACACGGGGTGACTGTGAGAAGTACCACAGGGGGATTCCAAACAGGCTTAGCAAGGCTGTCTTGGTTTCATATGTTTCAGAGCATCGAGTGCTCAGAATGCTGCCACCTGGAACAAAGTAAAGTTCATTTCATCATCTGACTCTACTACTGCCCCCAGCAAAGACTGCTGCCTGTTAAGCACTACCCAGAGTGCTTTGATCTTCTCAAGTTTCCACTCGCACAAAGAGCCTTTAGCTTTAAGATCAGCCCTATTCCTTTCCTTTTAAATTTTTCTAGATAAAGAATCAAGAATTCTAGCAAGCACCAGTCCTAGTGGTAGGTGAGTTTTCAAAGGACTACTTAAGGGGCAAGGTAATGCTATGCCAATCCTCAATTAAAACCAAAGTCCTGGGGCCAGTAGTGACCAAAGAGGTATAAGTTTTTGTTTGGGGTAACAGGAAAATTCCAGAATTGGTGGTGATGACTACACAGCACTGGGATATACTCACAACCACTGAGCTGCATACTTTTTTTTTTTTTAAGTTATAGGTACATACCATGTCTTTATTTTACTTTTACATGGTGTTCAGGATCAAACCCAGTGCCTCATGCATGCTAGGCTCTACCTCTGAGCCATGACTCCAGCCCTAGTTGCATACTTTTAATTAAGATGCTTATGTCACGTGACCTCTAATCTCAGAGAAGCAAAAGAAGTTCCAGTCTGCTCTTCCATAGGAAGAGCGCAGACAAGACACTGGAATCAGCAACAAACAAGCAGATAAGAACTCAAGATTCCCACAGAGCTGCATCAGCCCTGGCCCTCTGCCCTTGGGCCCTTATGTGGCTACACAGCAGGACCTCAACTCAGTGATTCTCCTCTAGGAAGAGATGGGAGGGGGTATGAATTTACATTTAAACAAGGTGTTCAACGTTCTGATGGCTATCTGATTTTCAGAACCACTGAAATGCCTTTTAAAAATGTCCCACTATGGGGCTGGGGATGTGGCTCAAGTGGTAGAGCGCTCCCCTGGCATGCGTGTGGCCCTCAGCACCAGTCCGCTGAGAACTAAAAAATAAACATTAAAATTCTCTCTCTCTCTCTCTCTTTAAAAAAAAAAAAGTCCCACTATCAATAAAAACAAGAGTCTTCATAAAAACAGTGCCGAGAGCTGACAGATGGAACCTGCCCAGGCATTGCAGGTCACCAGGGTTCTGAATTAATTATACACAAATCTGTGAGAACCATAAGAATGAAGGATGACTTACTGGCCCAACCATTTGGTTAAAATGTCACTTGATGCCATTGAACTCAAAGTAACTTCTAAATTATTGAATTTCAGAGGTGTAACTAAAATCTATGCCCTAAAGAAAGACATTTTAGAAAATACAGAGAATGTGAACATTAGTGCTGGCTTTTAGCTAGCACATGAAGGACCTACTGTCCTTGGCAGCCCTGGGGCTCACCCACCACCACATCCAGAGCCCAGGAGAGGGTAACATCCAGACTCAAAACCCAGCTGTTCCAGCAACAATGGGGTTACGTGCATGACCTCCATTGCCAGGTTTCCTAACCTGAGATAAGCCAAAGCAAATAGATTGTGGGTTGTAAAAATCCCCATTCCCTCTGCAGGCTCAACAACCCTTCTGTACACTAGTGAATATTCAAAATCTCCTTATCTCCCAAGAAATGTTAGTCCACCAGCCCCATCTGCAATTCCTAAAATTTAAAAATTTAAGGTAAGTTTCGTGGTACACACCAATAGTCCTAGCTACTCGGGAGTCTAAAGCAGCAGGACCACAAAGTTTGAAGCCAATCTGGGCAATTCAGCATGACCCTGTCCAAAAATAAAACAAAGAGGGCTGGGGACATAGCTCAGTAGTACAGGGCTTGTATAGTATGTGTGAGGCCCTGGGTTCAATCCCCTGTATTGCAAAAAAAGAAAAAAAGTATCAGAAGACCAAGATTTTCTTTACTACCTACCCATGGAGGCGAAACCATACCTGAACTCACCAATGCTGTCCAAGTGGTATCTGTAGAGTGCTGGTGTGCTGACCTGGTATGCAATCCCAAACTCACTGCCAGGGTATATGGAACCACAGTTCTGATTTCCCAGATATAATGGATCATGACTTTGGGGGACCAAAATAACACCCATGTCCTTCTACTCTCAGCTGCTTTCCTACTGTCTGCCCTATTCATCATCTTTCCTGAGGGCAGAGTCACCACACTCATGATCAGCAACACTGACCAACCTCAGGTGTGTTCTGCGAATGCATAGGCACGGTGTTCCAGCCCTTCTGGGGTGCGCCCTGCAAGCATGTGGGCCCAGCACATTACTGCCCTTCTAGGATGTGCCCTGTGAGCATGTAGGCCCAGTGTTCCAGTCCTTCTGTCCAAAACTTAATTGTCTAGAGACAAAAAAGCACAAGGGACTCGCCTAGAATTGCACTCAGACTGGTCAATGTTCCACCAAGTCCCTTAATACTTCAAGCTCCCAGCCTGCTAGCAGGTGAACATCGTATTTAATGATTCAAATATCTGTGTACTCACCACCAGATTCCAGGGCAAAGTCCACCATCCCAGTCTTATCTTGAGAATACAGCTTTAAAGCCTTGTTCACAAGGACATGCACTTGCTGGACAAACACATGTGCAAGGGAAGCCCAAACACGAGTGCAAGAGAAAAAAGTCACATTAGTGAATGAAGACCAGAGGTGCAATACACTTGGGTGACAGGCAGGGGATGCTCCTGTCCTATACCCTAGGGCCATGTCAGAAGGGCAGAAGAGCTAGACCCTCTTTACTAGGGCTCAGATATATCATTCCCAGGATGCCATCAAGGAGAGTGAAACAGGGATTAGATTTTGGAGCTATTTTTTTTTTTTAATTTTTTACTATTTATTTTTTAGTTTTTTGGTGGACACAACATCTTTGTTTGTATGTGGTGCTGAGGATCGAACCCGGGCCGCACGCATGCCAGGCGAGCACGCTACCGCTTGAGCCATATCCCCAGCCCAGATTTTGGAGCTATTAACATGGGAATCTGAGAAATTTGTGTATGACTGAAAACTCTAATAAATCTCAGAAAGTATACCACAGCACAGGTAGATGGGATCTTTGGAATGAAAAGTTTCAGCGTATAAAGTGCTTCAGGGAGCAGCTGGATGTGACGCTGCCTACAGCATGCTTTCATAGGCTCTGGTATTGCACCTGTACCTCTGCCTCCCCTCACTGAACCTGGCCCAACCCTGGAAACCATTCTCAGGATGAGGCTTCACAGCCTGCCTGCATGACACCCAGACATCCAGTCTCACAACAAATGCAGGCTGAACCTTGTCTCACCACTGCTCACCTCCTCTGTGATTCCAGAGACGCCAGTGTTGCTCATGGCAGACACGACAGCCTCTGACGTTGGGGCCTGTCCTGTCACTGTAATGTGGTGGGTGATGTTCTTCAGCACCTGCAGCTCCAGGTCTTGCAACAAAACCTGCAGGTCATCCTTGCTCACAAACTGAGAGGAAAATTTCTGCAGCAGCCACTCGAGGGAGCCACCTTGCTGGTCCTCAGAAAATAGGAGCTTGATGGTTTCTCTGACCTGGGTATCCACCTGGTGGCAGTCATTAGTAAATATACAGTGAATTTACTGTTTTAACTAAACCACATCAACACAATATAGATGCCTCAGAAGTATCATATAACTTTCTAAAGTATGTAATATAAAAGTGACACATTTTTTTCCCTTCATATTAAATTTAAGACCCCTTCCAAAAATGCTGAAATATTTTATTTTTGGGGGTCCAGGAGATTGAACCCAGGGGTATTGTGGCACTGAGCTATACCCAAGCCCTTTCTTCATTTTTATTTTAAAACAGAGTCTTGCTAAATTGCTCAGGCTGGCCTCAAAATTGGCATCCTCCTGCCTCAGCCTCCCAAGTCACTGGGATTACAGGCATGTGCCACCAAGTCCAGCTAACACTTTAATGAGAACAGGAATCCAGTATTGCATAAACATGAACTAAAAAAAGTGGGTGGAGTCCTCATTCAGCCATTGTTTGCGCTCAAAAAGCCTCTGCCAGCAGCCCCATAGGTGAGGCACCAATGTGAATGACAGAACTCATCCTCTTCAACAAACTGGGCCTGTATGAAAAAAACAGGTCAAGCCTGGAACAGTGGCGCACACTTGTAATCCCAGTGGTTTGGAAGGCTGAGGCGGAAAGAAAACAAGTTCAAAGCCAGCCTCAGCAATTTAGCAAGGCCCTAGCAACTTAGGGAGACCCCATCTCCAAATAAAGAATAAAATGGTCTGGGGATGTGGCTCAGTGCTCTGTATCAAAAACAAACAAACAACAACAACAAAATGTCAATATAAAGCTTTGAATGTAATATCACGAATGCTGTCTTGTCCATGTATATCATTTCTACACACACCTGTGCATGTGAATTTTTTACTTTCTAAGGAACAGAATATGGCAGCTAGCTGCACAAGACATACCACTCTTCCTTATTATTTTATTTTTAATTTTTTGTACCAGGGATTGAACCCAGAGGCATTTAACCACTGAGACAGGGTCTCATTAATAGTTGCTGAGGCTGGATTTGAACTTGCAATCCTCCCGCCTCAGCTGGAATTACACATGTACCAAGGCTGTCTTCATCAACAAAATGTACCCACTGCACCCAGCAAAATACCTTCCTTTACATAACTATAGGCCTGCCTCATCCCTCTGCTTCTCTCTGGCACCCCTTGAGTGACTATACCATGTACTGTACTCCCCTGTCCTTACCCTCTCCAGTGCTACCCTGAGCCCTGCCCACTCCTCTCTCAGACTCTGCTCTGCCTCTCTTTCTGAAGAGTGTGGGTGCCAGTTTCAAACAGTATGCATATTTATAATTGGCTAACAACATAAAATTCACTCCAAAGCTGTACACATGCAAGAATGCTCACGGCATGGCTAGACTAGTGGTGGCCACTGTCCACACGTGGCTGGAGGCAGCCACGTACTTTTATTTGCTCATCAGCCACGAGCCTGCACCCTGCCTACGTGCTCTGTCCTCTCCACTATTTCTTCTACCAGTTCTGAGAGCTTTCTGCAGAGACAACTTAACCACTCTTGTCACAAGTAACTCTGATCATCTGGGACTTCTGAGGACTTCTGTCAGTCTAATGTCTGTTTTCATTCCCAGCAACCATAAGCATCTGGATGTTTTCTGCCCAAGGACAAGACAAGTGGGCCTGAAGCCACATCCGCAGCACCACCTGTGTGCACAGGCAGCCCAGTGCTGTGGTAAGATAATACACAAATGCACCATACATCAGCATGTGGTTGTGTGCACAGAAGTATGCATGGAAAGTTACTTGCTCCTTCTTATGTTACATCACTAGAATAGGGGAAATTCAAGGAGCCTTGAATTTGTTACTTTGAAATGTTTAAAAATGTCACATAGAGGGCTCAGTGGTAGAGTACATTCCATCCCCAGCACCACAAGAGAAACAAAAGAACTTCAAATATAGTGAAAGAAGTTTTTAAAGGAAGTCAAAATTAAACACCTTGATAAACATAGGTCATAATTTTCTTCTACTTTGTTACAAAGCAAAAGGCTGGAACCAGTACAGCTGCCTGTTCTTGGAGTTGGCCTGGCCATTCCTGGAACTACCCTTACCTCCTCACAGCTGGCCTTCTGATGCTGCCAGTCTGACAGCTGTGTTCTCAGCAGGCCCAGTTCCAGCTCCAGGTGCTGAATTCGGGGCAGGAGGGGCTGCTCCTCAGCTCCACTGTAAACCAGCAACCAGGGAGGAGAAGCAAGTCAGGAACCCAGACACACTCAGGAGGAACCTGCCCGACCATGGCTCAGACAGCTCGGTCAACAAATAAGCAGCACTTATCAGAATCACACAGGATTTCTTTTCTGCTCAATTCATGTATGCATCACACCTACCAGAATGCTATTAGCAATGGTTATATGCTCATGAGGAAAAAATTCTTTCTGAAAACTAGTATTCAAAAACTAATTCCTTAAAATTATAAATAAAACTTCAGAAATGAGACAAAATTTATCAACAGTTATTATAAATTGAATCTACATTTTCAAGCTAATGGAATGAACAACTGCACTAAAAACAAATGGCTTGAGAATTTGACAATTTTACTTTAGGGAGGTAATGTAATTACAACATAAATATTTGCTGAGATACTAACAATTCCTATCTTACAACCATACTCCTTTCAGAAAAACAATGAAATCTGCATCCTGGCATATCAAAACCATTTCCCATTGAAACCAAAGATGTAGGGATAAAGTGTGCCTAGCACTTGCATCCCCCACACAGGGCCCAGCACTGTAGGAGCACAGAGGAGCAGACGTGGGGGATGCATGTGAGCTGCCCTCTCATCAGCTAAAGCCCTCCAAATGGTTTCAGGACAACAGGATTGCAAAGGCTGTCACATGCAGACCCAGGAGGGCAGAGAGCTGGCTGGGGGCATGTATGGGAAGATGCAACTCTGGGAACATCAAAGAAAGGAACATTCACTCTAAGGGCCTCAGGCAAACTGAAACCTGCAGGAGAAAGCAAGCTGGTGGTGGGAATAAGCACCAGACCCCCAAGAACAGTGGGGGGCCAGGGCTGTGGAGATAACTGGGAATGGTTCAGAGCCACCAACTTTAAGTGTAAAAGCTGCAGCTGTGAAAAGGCTTGGACCACATGAGCAGATCCCAGTGTGTGAAGTGTTGCCCAGCAGGCAGGTGTCCCACCCACCTGAGGACTGTGAGCAGCAGGGACAGTGGCTACTTACTGAGACACTAATGGTGCCAGTGGAGGCTTTGTCATGCATCCCTCTCACAGGAGCTCCAACCCAGGTCCCTTGGTCTACTCCCTAAGGGTGGTCCTCTGAGAGGCCCTATTCATGCTATGTCCAAGATCCTCAGGGCCCTCTACCCTCCCATGGCCCCAAAGGGACACCCAGAAAGACACACAAGCCAGTGACTTCAGGTGACACGCAAGGGGGTACATCAGGAACACTACTGTCAATGATTGCTGTCATCTAGCAACCAGAAAGAAAAACAAGGGTCAAGCTATAGAATCGTTTGCAATCATCCTACCTAATTGTTTTCTGCTTGATGTGTTCTAATTCCTTCTGGATGGCCTGAAAAGTATGAGAAACAATCTGTTTCAACACATGTCATAAACAAATTTCATAAAATGATTATATGATGAACTTAAACTATGTCTATTTGGAATTTCCTCAACCCCAGCCTTAATTCAAAGTCCAGATCTACCTGATGGAGAGGAATATTTATTTTATTTTTCAATGTACATTTTAAAAGACATTGAACTCAGAGAGGTGTGAAATCACCTGAAAATAGCCTGGTAAACCTTCCAAACATCAAGCTCCTTTAACTGGCACCCAGGTCGAGAGAAGAAAGCTGCCAAAGTGGAAGGCTAAGGAAAGGGTGGTCACACCTGAGGATGCAACTTCACATGGGCTGTACAGAGGCATCCAGATTTCAGCACATGCTAGGAAGACAGCAGCCTGCATTCCAGGTTGATCAGAGATGGTGTTCAGGCTACCCCAAGGGATACATGCTTGCAGCACCCTGGGAAGGTGAGTCCCCTATCCTGCTGAACTTGCCTGGCTCTCTCAGTGACAGGAGCTGGCCCCAAGACCTCCACAGGGCTGTACTCCACTGACCCCAAGATAAAATGAGTTTCAATTTAGTTGAGTTAACACATGAGTATCTACAACGCCAGGCTCCAGGCTTCGTTCGTGCTAAGCCCTAGCGATGCCAAGAACCCGACTCTCAGTGTCCAAAATCTCCACGTCTCAGATTGGTGCAACAATCCCTGGCCTTCTCTACATCACACAGTGACATATATCCCACCCAAAATTAATTGTGCCCCGCTCCAGACAAGCAGATCTTGCAAAAGCTGCATGGTACCAGGAAGAGCAAGGATGGCTGGATGTGCCCCCAGAACCAACTGCCTCCTCTTACTTGCAGACTGGCTCCATTCCCAAGAGTCACCAGGAACCAGGAATCCTGGTAAAGCACTCCAGCAATAAAGTAGACCGCCACAGGAAAAGGACAGGTCAGAAACAAATGTTCACATTTTATAAAAGACCATGGCAAATACCCTCCAGGAAGCACATTCATGGCTGGGGGACTTTTGAAAACATTAGTGGTAGTTGATTTTTTTTTAGTAAGAAAGCCAGTTTGTTAGAAGTCACAATTATAAGGTCAAGAATAAATACCTCAGATGTTTCTCTCAGTTTTCCCAGAATATCTTCTAAGTTTGAGAGACGCACTTCATGATCATGGTTGAAAGTCACGATGTTGGTCTGAGAAAGAAAAATGAATGAACAATTTTAAAGTTAAGCAATAAACAAAAGCTAGCCAGTTAGGCCAAGTCACTTCAGCCAGATTTTAAGGCTCTGGGGTTGCTGCATGGCTTGACACCTGGGAAAGGCATCACCTGATGGCATCCTCTATCTGACTCAAGATATCCAGCCCAAGCCCAACAGCATAGATGCTCTTCTGGTGACATGAGAGTGTTAATGAAGACCAGAAGACACTCGATGCAGAAAACAAATCAACAGTCCTCATTCAACAAAGCTCACTAGGCACCACCATGTTTAATGATTCAAAGAAAGGAACCCTAGACAGAGATCTGTGATATACTTGTTTTCCCTTGAGCATCTCACTTTCAAATAAAACTTGTAATATATTCACACTTACTAGGAACAACCCATTAGAGTGTCCCCCACAGAACCCACCAGGCGACTAAAGGAACCCAAGAAGGTGAACAGGCAGGTGGCTTTTCAGGCTTAGTGAGTCATTTAATAAATCAGAGCACCAAAAAGCAAAGAACAAAGTTTTCTGAATATTAGCTAACTGCTAAAAATAGTGGTTGGTTTCCACCAGCATCTCTGGAAACTTTTAGGAAGGTAAAATATTTGAGACCATCAGGGACACTCCCTGAGAAGGTATAGACACAGCATTGAGCCACAGGA
Organism: Urocitellus parryii; assembly: GCF_045843805.1. Lineage (NCBI taxonomy): Eukaryota > Metazoa > Chordata > Mammalia > Rodentia > Sciuridae > Urocitellus > Urocitellus parryii. Next base: position 38,590,238 of record NC_135539.1, read on the forward strand.
AAAAGGGCAGTGACAACAGAGAGCAGCAATAACAGAAGCATCATGCATTCAGAATGACCATGGCCTCGGACACAAGACAAAAATGGAGGAAGGAAAACAACCAAAGTGACTGAAATCTAAGAAGAAATGGGACAAACCAGAGCAATGGGATGAAGGCCAGCTAAAGAGATGACTCCAGGTGCAGACACACATGAAGCCTGGCCCCAGCTTGGTTCTCAGAATCTCCTGAGATGCTGTCCATAGATCTGTGAGCCAGGATGAACCATCCTGTGGCTGAGCTGTACAGGGCAGCAGCCACCTGCAATGTATGGCCATTGAGCACAGTAGCCAGTGCACCTGAGAAACTACACTTGTAAAATTTTATTTAAGATTAACTTAAATTATTGAAAAAACTGACAAAACAAAAAGTTGCTTCTTGGACTGGGACTGTGGCTCAATGGCAGAGCACTTGCTTAGCACATGTGAGGCACTGGGTTGGATTCTCAGCACCATATAAAATAATAAAATAAAATAAAATAAAGGCATTGTCCATCTACAATTAAAAATATTTTTTAAAAAGTTGGTTCTTTGAAAAAAATTGATAAACCCTCAGCCATGCTAACGAAGAGAAAAATAGAAAATTCAAATTACTAACATCTGTGATGAAAAAGGAAATATCACAACAGACACTGCAGAAATACAGAAAATAATTAGAAATTATTTTGAAAATTTGTACTTCCAATAAAATAGAAAATGTCAAAGGCATTGATAAATTTCTACAGTCATATGATTTGCACAAACTGAATCAGGATGATATACACAAGATCAATTTCAAGTAATGAAATAGAAGACACCATCAGAAGCCTACCACCAAGAAAAGCCCAGGACCGGATGGGTACACAGCTGAGTTCTATAAGACCTTCAAAGAAGAATTAATACTAATACTCCTCAAACTATTTCATGAAACAGAAAAAGAGGGAACACTTCCAAACTCATTCTATAGGCCAATATCACCCTGATTCCAAAACCAGACAAAGACACACCAAAGAAAGTAACTTTCAGACCAATATCTCTAATGAACATAGATGCAAAATTCTCAATAAAATTCTGGCAAATTGAATATAAAAACGTATCAAAAAATTTACACAGCCACATGCAGCTAGTGGCATGCCTATCAGATAAACCAAACATGAGGTAAATGTGTGCAGAGGTCCACAGGAAAGCTTGCAGGGCACCAATTATCAGATAATTAGAAAACTGTACACACATAAGCTAGCTGCATGAGGATTGCTATCACAATTGCACCCATGGACAGGGGACAACATGAATAGAATGGGCTAATTCTGTATGGAAATTCAGTATGAAAACAAGCCCAAAATCCATATAACTTATTTTCTGAAACACCAGATAAATTGATTTTCTTCTTTTTTTTTTTTTTCCCCAAACTGGGGATTGAACCCAGGGGCATTTAAACATTGAGTTACCTGGCCAGCCCTTTTTATTTTTTATTTTGAGAAAGGGTCTTGCTAGTTGCTTAGGGCCTCACTGAGTTGCTGAGGCTGGCCCTGAACTTGTGATCCTCCTACCTCCACCTCTCAGGTTGCTGGGATTAAAGGCATGCACCACAGTGACTGGCTGCCTTGGGTTTTCTTTTTTTTTTTTTTTTTTTAATTTTAATATTTACTTTTTTTAGTTTTCGGCAAACACAACATCTTCGTTTGTATGTGGTGCTGAGGATTGAACCTGGGCCGCACACATGCCAGGTGAGTGCGCTACCGCTTGAGCCACATCCCCAGCCCTGCCTTGGGTTTTCTGAACAACTGTTTCTTCACAGGAAAGGGCTACCCTGTAACCAAAGGTCACCAGACCATTTTGAGCCATTCTGAGGGCCTAGTGCCTCGGGCTGCCCCACCAACACTCTCTCTGGGAAGTCACTGCCAAGCCACTGCACGCCTTCAGGGACTGCACTCAGCCACCTGTACCAAGAGGATCCCACTGCTGGCTCTTCACCAGCACCTGTTTCTAAGCTGAGCTAGTCTCAACCCTTTCTATACTTTTACCACATCTGCAAAGCAGCAGCAAAATTCAGATTTGTGGTTTTCTTTCTCCCTTCTGTCTACAAGGCTTGAAAATGGCCAACAGGAACAGAACAATACTATGCCAATTGGATCTTACTGAAATCTTTTCAAATTTATGGTTGAGAAACTAAAAATAAGTAAATAGGGAGGAACCAAGTGTGACACCCAGGTATTCTTTGAGTTGATACAAAAACTCCAGGAAAGACATTCTGGGACTACTCAAAGCAGGTGGGAACACTCTGGGGGCCTCAGGGCCCCTTGGTGTCAGCACATCAATAATTCAAACACCTCATGCCAAGCCAAAGTTGAGAAATTTAAGGAAATAGACTGACAAATGTTTTTGTGAAAGTGGAAACCCATTCTCATCTGCCACAGGCCTATGGTTCCACATGGAATAGCAGCGACTCTTAACTATCAACCTCATAGTCTTGAGAAGTTTTCATTCAGCTCACCAACCTGAACTTTTAAACTACTGGTGACAGGGAAATAAATGCAAATCAAACCAGTGCTAGCAGAATAAGTAAAAGTGTGAACAAGATTTCTTTGTTTGTAAAAGCTGACAAGGGCGGTGGTAATTCCTAGGACAGGAAGCCAAGTTTCTCCCAGGAACTTCTGAGTCTTACCTCAGTGCTTGGCAGCCCAGCAAGGCCCATCTCTCGCAGGTGCTGTGTGACTGTGTCCTTAACCCAGGATGACAGCCCTTCCCTGCCGTCGTCCATCTGGTTCACCCGCACCTGCAGCTTCTGGAGCAAGACTGTCAGCTCTTTGAGTTTCTGGTCATGGTTGTGGCACTGTGCAGTCAGAGAGGCCACCTGATGCCCCATGTCACTCTCTTGATGCCACTGGGAAGCCCTGTCATCAGCCTAAGACAAAACCAGGTATTCTCAGTCAACACTGATAGCCATTCTAGCAAGATGCCAACAACAGGGCATCCACACAGGAGGGAAACATGCCAAGCCTTGATTGCTGGCAACTACCCTCACATGATGACTACAAGTGGTCATCATTTCATTCTTCATACGGTTCTGCAGAAATAGATATTCTGCATAGAAATAGATATTCTGATAGAAAACAGTAGATATTCTTTAAAACTAATTGACTATGAGATTATTTAAATACACATTATCTGAGCTACTTCAGATCATTTTAGGAACTATACAATTTGCTTATTTGACATTTAACAATACTTTCTATACGGGCCCCCAACTAAGCCACTCTGTTCACAGGCCGTTATGCAACTTACACTGAACAGCACATACTTGCGATGTCAGCAAGAATATCCACACTGTTACCTGCAGAGGCTGGTTCAGGTAAGAAGCCCCAGGTCTGAACATGTCCTTAGGGTCATTGGTCCTGTGTGCTGAATGCACATTTGTCCAATTTAATATAGGCAGGAGTGAAAGGAAGTCACCCTGGCCCCACAGGGAGATGCCTGCACCTTGAAAGAGAGAAAACAGTTATGCACACATATGCACAGGGCTTCCCATGCACTGAAATGAGCGATTCCCACACCAAGTCACCTGTGTTCCCATGAGGATCATCTAAGGCAGTGAAGCAAATTTTACTTACCTAGTAAAAGTAATAGTGGAATGAGCAGAATTAAAAACTTGCAAATATTTCGAAGGCACCTGGGAATAGAAATAAAAACATTTAACTTGGGAAAAGAAAAAGGCAGGGTTCACTATTCTATTTCTGTCTCTCGATAATTTTATGCAACCTACCCCCCAACAACATTAGAAACGCATGATAGTTTTATCTCCAAGGCTTGGATATACCTACAGGAGACTATTCCTACAAAACACTCAGATCATCTGCAGTGGAGGTCCCAGGCTAGAGTCCAAGTGCCCACATTGCTAAGCCTAGTCACTGCAAGCTGAGGTGAGCAGGTGTGCTGGTTTGGGCTCTAGACTGACTAGACCTCTAGCTGGGTGCCACTCACACTGTTCCTCTCCTTCACAATAATACCCACCCTTCCCTCTCACAAAAATCAAGTATGAACATGAAAACACTGTAAAATACAAAAATGAGCTGGGAATCTAGCTCAGAGGCTGAGCATTTGCCTAGCATGTGAAAGGCAATCCCCAGGACAAATACACATATAATTTGTAATTATTCATAAATAAATTTAAGAAATAAACATACCAAATAACAAAACAATGTAAATATAAGCTAAATCACTATAAAAATAACAACTCAAACAACAGCCTGCAACTGGCACAGAACTACTTCCTTTTTTTGGTACTGTGGAGTGAATCCAGGGGCACTTAACTACTGAGCCACATCCTCAGCCCTTTTTTGTATTTTGTTTAGAGATAGGGTCTCACTGAGTTGCTTAGGGCCTTGCTAGGTTGCTGAGGCTGGCTTTGAACTCGCAATCCTCCTGTTTGGCCTCCTGAGCCACTGGCATTACAAGTGTGTGCCATCATGCCTGGACAGAATTGGTTCTTAGAACACCATGCTGGTGTGGTATCAGTTTCCTTACCTTGTAAGAAGAAACACATTCAGCCAGGAAATCAAAGTAACAAACTGGTACCATCCAATCCCTAGCCACCAAAGCATTCCGGAGGCTGCCTTCCCTGAGAGAGAGAAAAGGTTAAACATTCTGAGGAAATGTGTATAAGGAGCTGAGCTCCCAGGTGGGCTATGAAGACAGAACGAGAAGCAGAGGAAACTTGCTCATAGGTTTCCTGGGAGTGTGTTAAGATGAGTCAGTGAGGGAGGGGGTGCACAGAACGATGCTGGGGCCACAATAGGAGAGCAAGGTTCAATGTTGACAAGCACACAGATGAGAGTCCCAAGGAGGCATCACGTCCATGCACCTTGTGTACATGAAAGCTGAGCAACAGACTTACACACAACCCAACATATCAGAGCAAAAAGAATGCCCATGCAACCCCAAGTATAAGATGTTAACATCTCTAAGTAAGAAGAATAGAATATGTTACATTGAGGATCAAAGCATGGGAACCTACAATGAAATTTTTATTTGGTTAGGTGAATTACTTATTGCAGGTTCTTAGCTGCCAAAAACTTTGGCAAGAATGCTAACATGGAAACCCAAAATAACCACCTGGAGCAACAACAGCCAACCAAAGGACCGACCGCACTGTCTCGGACACAAGCCATCCAGCAGCTCCAACCCTTCGCAGCATCTGCACCAGGAAGTGACCTGCGATAGATGAGACAGGAGCAGGAGGCACCTGAGATAGGCAGCAGAGTGCCTGCCTACACGTTGACAGCTCAACAAGAAATACACTGCAATATATGCTCTCGTTGAAGTAAGTCAGAGGTCTCTCCTCAAGGGTAAATCAACCTTTCAAGTCTAAGCAAGATATTCAGTGAAATTAACTAATGAAACCCCTGCTATTTTTAAATAATCTGTCATTTACTCCTGAGTGCAGATACTGAAAAGGTAAGATGTATACATCCCCTTTTTAAGACCCAGGACAGAACTAGAAGCTGTCCTATAAATGCTGGCAGTTGGTGAAAGCAGAATTTTGTGTTGGAAAGATAATGCAATCTTGGAGAGATATTGAAATTCCAGACACCAGCAGTCACGTGTGCTGGTTGAGCAAATGATTACTCAAAGACCACAATGAAAATTATCTAAGAGGCAAATATTTTCCAGTAAAAAAAAAAGTATTTTGGAATGATGGACTGGGCCCGGTAAATTTAGCCACGAACAACACATGCTACATAAGGCAGAAAACTCATAAAATCAATTTTGTTCCATTTTTTCAAGAGCAATTGTTGGAGGTCTTACCCTCATAATAACTTAATATCTACATGTTGACTCCTGAAACTACTAAGCCATTTCAGTGTGCTGATACACAAAGAAATATAGCTTCACTGTTTCATGTTTATTAACTGCTATGAGACGATTATAATTTTTTAATTTTTATTATTATTATTTTTTGGTACCAGAGATTGAACCCAGAGGTCTTAACCACTAAGCCATATCCCCAGCCCTTTTGATATTTTATTTTGACTCTAAATTCCTTATGGGTGAAGTTGTGAGGTTGGCTTTGACCTTGTAATCCTCCTGCCTCAGCTTCCCAAGCTTCTGGTATTATAGGTGTGTGTCACCACTCTAGGTTGAGGTACCCTTCTTTGTGTACACTTCCTGGACACAGTGAGATGGCCATGCAGTGAGGGGCAGCCAGCAGCTACAAGCACAGACTCCAACACAGGAGGCAGCAGGCCTTTTCTCAATTTGTGTTCTCACTTTTAATAAACTGCTTTCCATACATCTAACTCATCCTAAATAAACTTACAAAGAAGCTTTTCAACAAAGAGTCTCCATTTTTTAAAAAAAACACAGTTGATGTTACTTCTGCCACTTTTTAAAATGCTTTAGAACTTTTGAATTGCAAACAAATTAAACAAAAACAGTGGCCCTGTCACGGCATGAGACAACACAAACAAGGTACGAAACACAACCTGCATGGGTGAAGAGGCGCCCCACGGCCCCTGCCACCCTGCGTGGCCTGGACAGCTGCAAGTGGGCGGCTGTGTGGGTCTCAAGGTGCTTCTTTCCCTTACAGTCGTCGCCTGTGGGTGTGGGGACAAGCAGTGGAGTGACAGATTAATATGCAAACCCTGTCAATTACAATAGCTGGAAAAGCCAGGAGACTTGATTTCCCAAAAAAATGATAGCAAATGCAGCCTGTGGTGATTTAGCAATAACTGGGGTTTAGCAATAACTTTAACAGCATGTCCTAATTTTGAAGCCACCAAGCTCCTGCAGGCTGCTCATTCTCCATGGTTAATGGCTCCATATTACAATGGGGGAGGAGGCACTTCCAAGACCAACTGCTTGTGTGGGAGGGGAGTCGTACTCACACTGGGACTCCCCATACACACTGGTGTGGCCATCCTCTCTGGAAAGCTCTCTGACAGCCATCCTCCCGAGGTAACTGCGATGAGCTGCAACACATGTGCAAGAGGCTTAGGAAGCTCACTGCAGGAGCTCAAATGCTTCCTATGCCCCACAAAGCCAGAGCAACAGAGAGGCTTCCCAGGGATTCAGAGTCACAATGAGGATGAACACAGGCGACAAGGCTTTGGATATGACAAGAGACTGTAAAGCCTCCAGCTTAATAATAAGCATGGACAATACCAAACAAAGACTGGCTTGCCTAAAAATTTCTTGAAACATGATTCTAAATGACATTCAAAGAAACTGGTTTTGCCTTCAAAAGGTAATCATCAAAATCAAAGGCTGAACAATTCACGATAGCAAGATTGTGGAATCAGCCTAGATGCCCTTCAATAGATGAATGGATTAAAAAAAATGTGGCATTTATACACAATGGAGTATTACTCTGCATTTAAAAATGACAAAATCATAGAATTTGGAGGGAAATGGATGGCATTAGAGCAGATTATGCTAAGTGAAGCTAGTCAATCTTTAAAAAACAAATACCAAATGACTCCTCTGATATAAGGGGAGGAAACAAGGACAGGATAGGGACGAAGAGCTTGAGACGAAGATTTTCATTAACAGGGTTGAGAGGTGGGAGGGAAAGGAAACGAGAAGGGGAATCGCATGGAAATGGAAGGCGATCCTCAGGGTTATACAAAATGACATATAAGAGGAAAGGAGGGGTAAGACAAGATAATTCAAATGGAAGAAGTGATTTACAGTAGAAGGGGTAGAGAGAGAAAAGGGGAGGGGAGGGGAGGGGAGGGGGGATAGTAGAGAATAATATAGACAGCAGAATACATCAGACACTAGAAAGGCAATATGTCAATCAATGGAAGGGTAACTGATGTGATGCAGCAATCTGTATACGGGATAAAATTGGGAGTTCATAACTCATTTGAATCAAACTGTGAAATATGATGTATGAGGAACTATGTAATGTTTTGAACGACCAACAATAAAAAAAAAAAAAAAATCAAAGGCTGAGTATATTAACTCTTTATTTAAAGAAAAGGAACTTTTAAAATATTTAAATAGTGGCCACCTTTCAGGAAGGTGAGCTACACATAGCACATTAACATTCCCACAAGCTCCCACGATAAAAGATCACTAAAAGCAGCTGTGAGGGGGCAGTGCAGAGACCCGTGACAGAGCCAGAAAGAGCTTGCAGAGGAGCAGCGTCTTCTCCACCTTGAAAGCGAATTTGGTAGAGAAGGGAGGAATAAATATTTAAATACCTCTTGATTCATGGTTTTTTGACTTACAGCTTTCTGGTTCATAATCTTTTGATTCATAACTTTTCAATTTATAATTTTCTGATGCATAATTGAGCTTCATTAAAACCACTTGAAAAAGTTGAACTAAGAATGATGAAAAAGATGACGAAGTGTATTTGGCCAGCCACAAAATACTATCCACGTAGAGAGAAGCACCGCCTATTAAAAAACCGTGAACACACGTTATTTCTTCCCACAAAGCCAGCATTTTCTCCCCTGATTGGCCAAAGAGCTAAATCACTAATTTCAGGAAAAACATAAACAAAACACTTTTTAAATGGACACCAGAGAGGACCACCTATGAGGAGTATCCTGATCAGAGACAGAGCTGAAAAAGGAGTCGTTGGTTGGTCCAGTCTCTTCCATAAGGTATCCACTGTGGGACCATCCCATTCAGCACTGTCTACACACACAACACGACATTTACATGTTGCCACACAACTGCCTCTGCCATGACCTCTGCCCTACCAGTCTCTAGAGTGATTTTAAAGCAAAATTTAAAATAGGGTTTTATAATTTTCAAAAGAATTATATTTGTGAGCTGGAATCTTGTGAGAAAACATAAACCTGGGTCAACTAGCCCCAGGCCAATATTGTTTTACATAGACGTACAAACTTAAAAAAAAAAGTGGGCATGGCTGGGGATATGGCTCAAGCGGTAGCACGCTCGCCTGGCATGCGTGTGGCCCGGGTTCGATCCTCAGCACCACATACAACAAAGATGTTGTGTCCACCGAGAACTAAAAAATAAATATTAAAAAATTCTCTCTCTCTCTAAAAAAAAAAAAAAAAAAAGTTTTGAAAAAAAAAAAGAAGTGGGCAAAAATAACAAAAAAAAAAACTTATTTTCTTTTTCACTAACAGAAATTGAGTCCAGGGTGCTCTATCACCAAGCGTTCCTCAGCCTTTTATTTTTCATGTTGAGACAGGGTCTTGCCAAGGCTGGCCTTGACGTAGTAAATCTCTTGCCTCAGCTAGAGTTGCTGGAATTATAGCATACCCCACTGGCAAAAATGACAAAAATTTAATTAGAGGTAATGCATGTCACTCTTATTGATAATCAAAAACATTAAACTTCATTTTTCTTCCATCAATTGTCAAGATTCAAACAGGACAAAAATATGAAAATTGGCATAAGTACAGTGGGTGCAGCTCACTGCAGGGTACATGCTCAGCATGTGCAAGGCCTGGCTTCTAACCCCAGCACCAAAAGCAAAAGAAGTGCAGTGGGACCCTTATTCCATAGTAGGAACCTGGGCTGGCCTTCAATGAAGGTAAATAGAAAAATGTCTATTTAGTGTCACTGGGAGGTTGAACTTAGAGGCATTCTGCCACTGTTACATCCTCCTTTTTATTTTTTATTTTCAGACAGGTTCTTGTCAAGGCTGGCTTCAAACCTGTGCTCCTCCTGGCTCAGCCTCCTGAGTCACAGGGATTACAGGAGTGTGGCACCACGCCTCACTTGGAAAACTAAACTGTATTTAAATTAAAATTGCACATAATCAATAACATATTCTTGCTACTTCCAGCTTGTCTACAGGAGAGGCTTACACACAAATACACATGTACAAACAAACACACTGAAGAAACAATGTTTTTAATGGTGTAGAAAAGTAAACCTGGGGCTGGGGGTTGTGGCTCAGCGGTAGATCGCTCGCCTTGTATGTGCAAGACCCTGAGTTTGATCCTCAGCACCACATATAAATAAAAAAAAAGCTTAAAAAAAATGCTCAGGAACTGAATAAATTTAGATACAACCACAAACATTGTGATAAGTACCCCCCCAAAATGAAGCTAATCTCAACTAACACATGTAAGATGAAAATGGTTATGAAATGACATACATACTATGACAGCATTTAAGTGAAGACACAGGGTATCTCTCTCTTCATAGTACATAAAAGCAGAACTGAGGTGTTGGCTGTACAACTCTCTGAATACACTAAATTCCATTTGATTGTACCTTTAGGATGGTTAATGGTTAATTTTATGTTATATGAATGTTAAGTCATTTTAAAAAAGCAAAAGAATACGCTTAGAAAAGGAGACAATCTAAGTTAGCTCACGTGCTTGATACCCCGGGCACTCCTAGAGACACTGGAGGCTCAGGGCCAAGCTCCTTCACCTACAGCAGGCTTCCTAAGCTGACCGCACCTATCGGCCCACCTGTTGTGATTACCTGTGCAGAGTGCGGGCCCAGCACAAGCACTCAAGTAACGTGTGCTGACATATTTGAGCCTACATGGTCCTCAAATTATTATTAGGAAACTCACATATCATTTTGATTCTGCCATCTACTCCTTGCCCTTTCATGCTTTCTTATTTTGTTCTATTAATGCTGACAGTGTCCATAATGCCACAGCAGAATAAGACCTGAAAAATAACTTAAAAGACACTAGAAATAAATGAGGACTATATTCTTCGTCCTACTACCATCCTTCATTATGTCTAGTCACTGGAAAGTACAAATTGAGCACTAGGGTGGCGCACAGGCAGACATGCCCACCTCTGGGCCATCTTGCTTCTCCAGGCTGCCAGGCTGGGGCTCCACAGACAGGCACAAGAATTCAGAAGGAGACAACTCCCACCAATCAGGGCTTGTCTCTTCCTGCCATAGGTGTGACCTCAGGATAGGGTCATGAAAGGTATAGAGTCCCCAAGCTTCCTGCGACACCACAGTTACACCTGTAACCTGGAAAGGGGGTCTATGGCTGTCTCCCTGTGAGCCCAGAAAGCCCCACTGTCCCGACACCACAACCCCAACCACTGTCATGACCACCAGACCAGTGACCATATAGTGCTGAGAGCCATTGCCAAGTAGGAATGACGCATCGAAATTTTCTTGTCAGCCTACCCCATGTTGCTTAGAGGAAGGACTCTCCATTGTGGAAATGGGCTTGTCTTAGACTCAGATCATTTGCAGTGACATTGCATGTATGCTTGAGTAAGGTGACCTTGCTCAAGGACCAGGGCGAATCCTGGTTTAGGGCGGATCAGGTTTTAGGGAGTATCCCGCTCCTTGGGTTTAGGGCGGTTCCAGGTTTAAGGTGTACCCTGCCGGGGGGGAATAGGGCGTATCCCGCTGATTAGAGCCTGGTGGAGTACCTGAATTTTGCCCAGAATGTGAATTTTCCCCAGAACGTGTTTGTAGAGGGCCGGTGTGAGTTCGGGAATAAAGAGTTCCTGTTTGAATCTACAAGATGTGAGTGGCTCGTGATTTTGTGCCCAGCCAGACTGCAGCACCATAGAAAGCACCTCCTCTGTCAACAGTGGCACAGACACTCTGGCAGCAGAGGTGAAAGTGCTATTACTCAAGCACATCTGAACATCTGCACACTTCCTAAAAGAGAAGGAACACATCTGGAAGTGGCTTGTTAGAGTTCACTGAAGTAGGAATTTTCCTTTGCTTACCTAAAGTCCCAACTTACAGAATTTTAAATCCTTCTAGGTATAAATACAAACCACATGAAGTGCAGGCTAAAAGAGGATAAGTACGACAAAGCTAACTTTGGGTGTATTTCTTTACATTTACAGAGGATAATTTCAAGTCAAGTCTACAACAGAAATAGTGCAGATACCGAGATTTCATGAAGTCAATTTTAGAACAAGGAAACTTGTGGTCACTGAATCTTTTTCTAACTTTAAGAGTGAGACTTACGTTTTGGGTTCCTATCCCTAGAATAAACTCTTGACGAGGGTCCTTGGGAGGCGGGGTGTGCTGTGAGAGCTTCTGTGCGCTGGGAGAGCATGCTGCAGTCCCTGCAGATGTACCCGTTGTGGGTGGTTGCGTCTGTTGCCAGGTCACCATTTCCCTGAGTGGCAGCTTTAGTTCCACCTAAAGTTTTCAAAAAGTAGATGGAACCTGTTTATCACAATTGAGAAATTATTAACTACAACTTCTATTCTGAAAAGTATACAGAGAGAAGATCTAAAATAATTACCTTTAAGATCACCATCATCATCAAGACCTGAAAAAAACACATATTTTCACTGTTGAATAGAACAAAACCTATAGGGGTGGGGGTGGGGGTGTTAAACTTAAGTAAAGCCTAAGATGGGTGCTAAGCCAGCATCATGGCCCAGGTCAAGATTCATCTCCCACAGTGACAGAGATTTCTCTGGATGCAAGCAGGTGGAGGCTTGCCTCAAGGCCCACACATACCAACACATACTCTGACCCAAAGAGGGGGCAGGAAGTGCAGAACAGACTGGTAAGGTCACTCTCAGTAACCCACCCAGGAAGCACAGCCTCCTAACCACCAACACTGTATCTCTCTTGCCTGGCCTCAGTAGCTGAGCAAAGGAGTGAACATCAACCCCATGCTCTCTACATCAGCACACAGCACTCCTGGAACTGATCTGGTCCTCCACTGCTTCGAAAGGGTCAAGCAGAACACAAGCTGCACTTGACAAGCAGCTCCTCATTCCTCACCAAAAGGGCCACCCCCTGCTCAGCCCCAGAGGCACTGTAGCCCCCCATGGGGTGAGCATCGTCAGAGCAGCCAGCCCCTTCTCAGTGCCATTTTCTCCACACCAGAACTCCTATGACTCAGAAAATAACCCGGCTGTTTTGTTGCTTAGAGCTTTAGAGCTTTCTAGAAATATGCTGGTCACGATTTTTATACTGCCTTTGCTTAAACATCCTACAAAAGCATGCATTTAGAAAAAGTTATCGGATTACTCTGACTGATCACATAATCTTCCACATCATAATAAGCAATTACACCCTCACTAAGCATCTGGCAACAGATGGGACAGTGCCCAGTGCATTCCTACTTGAGTCTGGAGCAAGTCTGACCTCACCAATGCTCCCCTGGAGCACAGCAAACTAACCACCTGGCCATACTTTGCCTTCTTCCCCAAACAATCACAGCCCATAATGCCTCGCAGTGACTCACCCCAGAAGTGGTCCACTTTGGTCTGTTCACGAATCAGAGACTCGTCCAGCACGGGTGGCCGCGGGGCTGTAGTGCTCCGCAGATTTCGAGAGCTGCCCTGGCTGGCGCCTGAAGATGTAGCCTTCCCTGACAGGTGGTTGATACTAAATGCTGGCTTGCTTGCACTTCTGCGCTGCTTGGCTGTTCTAAACAGAAAGGAATAAAAAACAAGTTTATAGACCTTTTCTAATAAACACAAAATGATTAGTTTACCAACACAAAATCTGTGGCCAAGAATAAAGACAGCATTTAAGGTTAAACCATTTTCTTATGCCTTTCCTGCTGCATGAAATATCTATTCACCTAAAAAAAGATTTGTAAGCAGAGCCCAAGAAGTGCCTCTAAAGTCATAAACACAAAATAATTCAGATGGTTTTAGACCCAGTGATCCAAAGTAATTTAAACATAAAATAACCTAAAAATAAAAATGACCTAAAAATCTATGATTTATAAGTTCAAACCCTTTCCTTTTCTAAAAAAGCAACTGTACACACATAAATATCCCCTCCTGTTTTTTTTTGTCATTAGTAAAGATTGAACTGAGTACAGCAAAAATAAGTTGTAACCTAAGATAATTTCTGCATTCATATTAACCACAAATGACAAAAAGAGTAAGCCCTTAAAAAAAATAGCGCACAAACCCTTGGGGCATTGAGTTAGCAGTGGGGACATACAGGCCAATGGAACAAGATTCTTCCCTCCTGAGACTTAGTGGTGGACAAAAACCAGCACTGACAGCAGCGTCCAAGAATTACGGCCTGAGCACAGTGAAGCCACAGCTTGGTCTCCTGTCACAGAAACCCCAATGGCTTCTGAAGGCTGTAGTGCAGCTGGAAGAGCCTGGCACTGAGGGTTACACTGTAGTCAACTGGCTCTCAGCTGCTGCCAAGCACCTGCTGACTGGGCTCTACAGAGGCCTCCGACTCCTCAAGAGAACAGCCTCAGACAAGCCATGGGGAGCACTAACAGGTCCCTGGGCAGCATGGTGAGGCGCCAGTAGTCCCACCACCCTCCTGTGATCAACATAAAGGTTCACTGTCTCTAAGTGGCACAGATTCTGCAAACTTTGCTCCTTCTTGGAACAGGAGCTGTGATGGGACAGAAAGTTCAGAGGCAAATGCACTTGACAATCAAACACAGGAAAGTACCCAAATTGCACCTCTCACCATCAACTCACACGTCTTAATAAACACATCTTAACAACAGAAACCAGCTGTGGAGCCCATGATGCTCTGCAAGCCTCCTTCCCCTCAACATTTGGCGTGCAGATGAAGTGCAGCTCATTCAAAGGACAAAGTGGCCTTCCCTGGAGGACATGGAGCACATCTGTGCCACAGGGGGTGAGCTGCCTCTCCAGAGCTCTACCACACCAGCTTTATACTGCAAAATATCCATCCCAGACACCCTCACATATTCCAGAATTAGTTTCAGTCTTTATTCATAGCAAAGATATGACTTTGTAGGATGCACTTGAGCTTGTATATGTGACACACACATACTGTTAATTCAAGAGGGACTGCATGATTTCACAGACCAAAAGAACTTATAAGCTTAGTTTTACTTAACTGGTGTTGGAAGTCATATGAAGACAAGACAAGCAGTGCTCACCTGGCAGCTCCACCCTGGAGGGAGGCAGCCCTGCTGGTGCAGGAGTGCAGGTCCACAGCCTGGCCATCCCCGCTGCTGTAGGTTGTGGTGACTAGGCGCAAACTACGACGGGACATCCTTGGAGAATCAAATACAGGGTCCAATTTGTGCTCAATCTCAAAATCCAGAGCATCAGAAGAATAACTTGAACTGGAAGGAACAAAATGTGCCAGAGATAAATAAGTTTATAGCCCCAGGGCTGAAACAAACTGAACAAATAATACATGATCTATCATGTATTTTATCATATAACAACTTTATTAGAGAGTAAAAGGCAGGTGGCACAAAACCAGCAAACAGGGGCCTGATACGTACATCCTCACCACTCCTCCTTCAGGTGCAGATGTCTAGGTTTCATGGCCAGAAGCTCCCTGAGGACGAGCTATCCATAAGAATCCCCATCTGTGGGGAATTATGTTGACAGTATGGAAATCAGTGGACACATGCTAGTAGACACCAGGCCTGACAGAGCAATAATAGGAGTGACCACGGCACGAAATTTAACCCAGTAGGCCAGGATGTCACTGAATGAGTCAACATGAGAAGAAAAGGGAAGGCCTGCCCCAGAGCCATCCACAGTACACTGGGTCTAACACTAAAGCTAGAGATGAAAGCAAAACTGTGAGTCCACGACAAAGTAACTTCCAGTACCTGCCATGCGGCCATTAGGCCAATGCAGTTAAATAGAGAGATACGTTGTGTTGTGTGGCTAGCAAGTTTCCCAAGTCAAAACACTGACCAAGTAATCTGTGTCCCTGGGGAAGACAGGTGTTACATATGCCAAGGTGCCCAATAGTGGAGACCACCCCTGCACAATCAAAAGAGGAGCTACAATTGTCTAAGGAGGAAGCTGCACACACAGAGCCCTGGCAGGGGAGACCCCTATATTCTGAATTGTGGCTCAAAAGTTCCCCACCAGGCAGGCACCCCATCCCCATGTCCACTCTGTAGAGCTTTGTAGCACCTAGCTATCTGTCGGCTACCTGTTCTCCACCACTCTCCGATGTCACCATCTCCTCCCTTCCATCTGGAAGACCCGTTTCTTCCTTCCCAGAAATGCCAGACACTGGAAGAATGCTATCTCACCCCCACCAGATCCACACAACAGCCAGTCTCAGGGTGCTTCCAAATCTTTGTGGTAGTTAGTTTTGTGTGCTGTCTTGACTGGCAATGAGGTACCCAAATATTTGGTCGTAAAATTTCTGTGTGACTAGGAGGGGGCTTCTGGATGAGATTAACATCTGAATCAGAACACCCAGAAAGCAGCAGGACCTCACAACATGGTGGGTTCAACCAATCAGGTGAAGGCCTGAGCAGAACACAAGCCAGACACTCCCAAAGCAGAAGGGAGTCCCCTCAGCCCTAAGCCTTCAACCTGGAACATGAGTTTTTCTGGGGCTGCTAGTCTGTTTGCCTTCAAACTGCAGCTGCACCTTTGGCTCTCCATCATAGCTGCTGACTCACCTGCATGTCTCAGGATTGCCAGTTCCTTGTCCTCAGTCTGTCTCCACACACCCGCACGCACACGTTACCCTGGTTTGGTTCCTCTAGGGAACCTGACTCACATACTCTTCCTTCCTTCTGCAGTGGAAGGAGAATCCTACAACCAAGCCTGTGTGCTCTGAACCAAGTTTTCCACTCTCGAAGAACCTTCCCTCCTTCTGTCATTTATTGCCCTCTCTCCTGAATCTCCAACTCTCCTTACCTGAATCTCCAACTCTCCTTACCATCAGTATCTACAGACTCTCAGCCAATCCTGTGGATAAAACAATTTCCACTCAGTGCCACACCCCTCCCCTTCACCAATTGGGCTGGCCACACCTGGCCAGCCCCTGCTTACCTTTCCTCCATTTCTCACTCCACCTGGCCACAAGTTTACCCGAAGGTCTAACTGAAGAAAGGCTGTAAATTTTACTGAAATTAAGGGTAGCTTTCCCAATGTAGAGACCCTACACATAGCACTTTCTAAAATTGTCTTTAGAATAGGTCCTAAGAGCTAAAAATAAATTACCAAGAATAACTTTCTATGCTCCACTACAGGAATAGAGAACAGTTTAACTTGAGCTGGCACACACAGGCCTCATGTGAACACACTGAGACCTGGAATTGTGAACAAAAGCTCGATTGTCAAATGTGAGCTTTAACCAACACTGTTAAGAAGTATTTTTCTTAAAACACTTGCTAATTTTCTTAAGGTTTCCTTCACATTTTCACCCTTTTTCTTATATTCTTAACAAGCCACTGAATAATGATAAAAGCACTTTCCCCATGAGCCTGATGCATCTTGCCAGGTGCCCAGATTTCCTTCCTGCTAGTCAGATCCTCACCAAACTAGCCAGGGCGGATGGGCAACTTTGAAGACTCAACTGTCAAACTTTAGGATATCAGACATGAATTAAAAAGAAATAGCACCCAACAAAAGTCACACTCTTCAAACTGTGGGCTCTCTAAAGGCAAACCCTATTCCAGGTTATCACATACACCACCCCATCTGTATAAATCCCCTAACACTGGTCACAGCCACAGACTTATTCCTGAGATCGCAGCCCTCAGGTAGGGCCTAAATCTGCTGGTCACTTGCAATGACTGGGTGCTCATGCACAGGCAAAGCTAACTCAGCCTCTGTGTCAACATGTCAGTTCTGTAATCTAATGAGACGTGAAGGCTGCAGGTTTCTTCAGTTTCACCTTCTAACCCATAGCTGGCGGTGCTCTCCAGTCCCTATATCTCCACCAACTTAAGCAACATTCGGCCTCATAGCCAGGCTCCAGTGGGCGCTGCACCTCACCTGAGTGCGTAGGTGTAGCCGGTGTTCTCCGGCACACACTGGGGTGGGGTATATGTGTGCAGCCGAGAGAAGTCCATGTTCGCCGTCTCAGATCATGCTGCAGAGGCAGAGAAAGGGTGGTAAGAACTCTGATGACATGAACCATGAGTGGTTTTTGATTTCTAACAAAGGAGACAAGTTTTCTCCGTTACAAGCCCAGGGCTTCTGCCATATCTATTCCCCACTACACCCACAGAAAAGTCATGGGAGAAATACTGGGCAGGACTTAGAAAACTTGGCACTTTCAAAGAAATATTCAAAGTACTCAGAACCCTTTTTTGAAATAGATTTTTAAATTCCTGAAGGTGTCAAAATGTTCTTAGTCTTCTGGAATAAAGTTTTATTGTTATTATCTAAGATAGAACTAATTATTCCACGGTCAGAAAGCAGCATTATAATACTTTATTTACTAGATAGCTGAAGTTTTCACAAGCACCTCAGAATCAGAAAACAAACTATGGGATGAATTAAAAAAAAAGTTTAGGACATTGATTATACTCCCCTCATAAAACAGATTATTTTTAATTAAAGGGTAGTGAGATGGGCACAGTGACACATTCCTATAATCCCAGTGACTCAGGAGGCTGAGGTAGGTGGATCACAAGTTTAAAGTCAGCACCAGCAACGTAGTAAGACCCCAATTTCAAAATAAAAATAAAAAGGGCTGGGGAGTAGCTCACAGGGCCTTGGGACTAATCCCTTAAAAAGAAAAGGCAGGGTGTGTGTGTGAGCACATTGTTCTTCAGGTTGCCATTTTAATTTCTTTGGAGTGACTCAAACTTTCCACTGGCTAAAAATATTCACTCAAGAGAACACACATGCAAAACACAAACACACAAACACACACACACACACACACACACACACACACACACACATACTCTCTCTCTCTCTCTCTTTCTCCCTCCCTCTCTCTGAATTTAAGAGCCCTCATAGTAGTAATGTAAATCAAAAATCTGTTGTTGAAAAATCTAAGAAGGAAAAAAAACAAATCTAAATAATATCTTGGGCAAGAAAGTATTTATATATAAATGACTGAACTCTATAAACTAAGACAAAACTTCTTTAATGTGTATAATTTTTAAAAAAATATTACCCAAACTCCCCACCACCACCCGCCTTCCTTTCTTTTACAGTAGTGAGGATCAAACCCAGGGCCTCCTGTACCCGAGGCAAGCACTCTACCACTGAGCTACACCTCTAGCCCAACAAATATACTTTTGAAAATTAAACACTCATATACAAATAAAGAACACCGTGTGTGTATGCGAATGTGTGTATAAATGTTACTGCATCTCCTAATTTCTTTTTCGAAACAGGGTCTCACAATGCTGCCCAGGCTGGCCTCCAACTCCTGGTTCAAGAGAACCAGGTTCAAGAGGCCAAAGTCTCTCGAGGACCTGAGACTATAGGTGCCAACATTGTGCCCAGCACATCTACTAATTTCAACAAATATCACAAAACTCCTGCACATGAAGAACACCTGGTAACTCTTGGGTTCTTCTTGGGGCACCTGGCCCACCAATGCTACCAGAACACACTAGACGAGCACAGTGCACTCTTAGTTGGCTTTCTATTCATTTACACAATATTTTTTTTTGCAAGTAAAATTAACTATCCTTATTTAATTCATGTAAGGTTTAATACCTGTTTAACTGCCTCAATCTCCCCTTTCCTACTTTAATCAACACCTAGAGAATGTCAAGGTACAGAGTATCCTGCCTCTACACTTGCTCTGAGCTGTTAAGAGAGCCCTACTCCCGCTGCCCTTCGGAACAGAGCCACACCCCAGTAGCAATGTAATAATGGCTTCTGGCTGCCCTTGTGTTTGGTAATGATTCACTAGGCAACCATAACACTGGGATGAGTAATGATATCATATCCCATTACCATTTCATCCTTTAGGGTAGCTTGCCAACTGATTTGTTTTCATCCCTTCTTATTCACCATTAAAACCAAACTTCCTGCTTCATTCCCCAAAGTGATTTTCACTTTCATATTTCACTGTGCCCGCACTGTTTCCCACCATTAACCTAAGGAAAAAAGTTTACTGATTCCGACCAAGTGTCTTCTAATCAAGAGTCCACTGGTACTAGTGAACAGGGATTGGCTTCACATGCCTGAAATCTGAGAACAATGTCATAAGCAAATGAATGCAGATGCCTGTAAGCCCTAAGACCATGAGATGGAGGCACTGGAGGTGTCCCAACATTTGGGTGATGCAGACACATGTGTGCAGGCATGGACTTGGACTCCTCCTCTGCCCTGTTGCTGACAGCCCAGCCTGTAGGCTCCCTGGGTGAGGCAAGTGGGGTGGGCGTGGCTCAGGCTAAGACATGCACAGGAGAGTGTGTAGCTCTTAGAAGATGGGTGCCAGGGACAAAAGTACCCACGTACATCACATGTTCTCACATGTGTGGCCATATGAGAGACCCAGGGTAACAAAGGAACCTGAGCATCTGGCAACACACAGGATCAGCAACCACCAAGGTTCCTGCAGTCAGTGGGATGTGTGATCAACCTGGGCCACATACAGCAGAGCCCCATTCCACAATCTAAGGAGAAATGTAACTGCCAACTCTGAATCAAATCTGTTGAAGAACCAAAGCAGCCACGTGTCATGAGTTCTACTTCCTATTTGGGACACAATAGCCTACAGAAGAGGGAGGCAGAAAAGGACCCACAGTTGGGCAAGATGCAGTTGGTAGAGGTTTGGGAAAAAGTTTGATTAATGGAACTACAAATATGACAAAGCCCACATCACCACAGAGAACCAGCGTGGACATGTGGTGACTCAGGCAGCCAGGCCTAGGGCAGGACAGCGAGAATAAGAAGGTAACTGTGGAGAAGAGACCTCACACTCACGGCTCAGCAGTTGTTGCATGTGATCACGACTTACTCTTTCTTCATTATTCCAACTCCACCTGGATCACATGGATCTTGGGTTTACGTTCTCCCATGAAACACATCAAAGCATAACACTATCTACAGAGTCCATCACTTTATTTCCTAACACTTGTAAATGAGAACATAGAGCCTGGCCCACCTGACCTGGCCTAGCCCAGCCCGACCAGACCTGAGGCGTAAGGAGATGTTCTGGCCACCCTTCATATCCCAGAACACGTACATGTGCGCACACACACACACCCCTCCAGGACAAAAAGAACAAACTCATACAAAGGAGGAGGTGTGGGCTCAGAATCCAGAAGGGAGAGGGTGACCAGCCCATCATCTCTCAAGTGCCAGACAGAACTAAACTCTCCCCACATCCTTGGTCCTTCCTTCTACCTCTCTCCCCAGCTTCTTTCCTTTCCTGTCTTCTTTCCCTTTAAACACATCATGATAAGGACTCAGAATATTTTCATTTTCAGTGTTGTATAAGACTGGACGTTAAACTGTAGGATAAAAATAAAATGAAATAAAATTTTAAAGGACTAAATGACATAATGCATGTAAGGCAGTACTTGATAGAGGCCAAATACTCAAATGCTAACCATAATCATACAATGGAATAACGTTAAATAATCTATGCTTTAAATTAAAAACACAACAACAACAACAACAACAACGATGACATTTCCCTCCTAGTTCAGCAATCCTCCAAGTGGAAGATTAACTTGCTGCTGCTCTAAATAAGCACATCAGTTAGTGCGCACAGCTCAGGCAGACGCACAGCACTGGCTCCTTACAGACACATCTGAACGCTTGGGGGTGAGATTCAGTGACATTAGTTCTACTGGTGGCTAAAGGAAGTGCTCAGTATCTCCACTTCCTTTAGGGTGGGGGCTGTTGGGGTGGGGCTTGTCTCAGACTCAGGAGAGGAATCTGCATTCACAGTCTGAATAGCAGTGACTCCAACTGAAAAGTGGATTACAAATGTTTTCAATGGCATCAGAAGATCCTGGAAAGAACCTGTGAGTCGACAAGTTTGCAAACAGACACATTACAGGAGAGGCCCCTATCTTCAGGCTTCACTCTTTTTGCTCTTGCAGTGCTCTCCTGCAGCCCTGTGTCAAGTGTCACGGTTGCTATCATCTTACTCAAGCTGTGTTCCTTATGGGTGCCTTGGACTCTATGAAGGGGATGAGTAACTTGAACCCAATTTTGTGCAGAACTCAGAAACAGGAGCTGGGCCTGCCTCATCTCAGAGAGCACCATGGCCGGGGTTCCTAAAAGTCAGCTCACTGACCAATGGAGGATCCCAGAGGGACCATGAAGAGCCGGCACCTCAGAAAACACACACTTTGGGAGATGCAGCCTAGAGAGACATCTTTGAGTAAAGGAGAATACATTGCTACCTGTCACCTAGGCAGGGCTCTCCCATTTGTCTTATGTTTTCTGGTGGCCAAGAGAACATGGAACTCAATGACAGGCAAAAGGAGAGCAGACCTAAGTTCCAAATCTAAAGAAATATCTTTATAAATATGCATGTCCTAGCATGGTTTTAAAATTAGATGTTAAGATTCTTTTTAAGTTACACCAGGTTTCTCCTTCAAAAACATTTATCTCCTATATTACAGATCGTAAGATTCACATTATATGGTAGAGAAGAAAATATAAAGCCCAATTTTTGTGAATGCTCTCATAAAAATGGGTTTTAGCCACTCACATCATATTAATCACTCATATCATATGAATCTTTACTATTTAGAATGTCTGCACAACCTCATTGCAATTCAGAAAACATGGCTGCAAAAATCTCAAAAAGAACAAGTCACATAAAGTTAAAAATAGGTTTGTTCTATTTGCTCAAAGCTAAGGACCAGGAAAAAACTCTGGTTCTGAAATAAAATCAGCAATCTTTTCTGATAGGAAACAACATCAGTTCCCGATATAAATAGAAAAGGCAAACTTTAGCGTACAATCAGTGACTTGAAAAATTGTGCCTTATATGTGTAATATGAAATGAATTGCATTCTGCCATCATGTACAACAAATTAGAATAAATAAATAATTTAATAAAAGAAAAAGAAAAGGCAAACTTTAAATTTGGTGGGTGGCACTTCCTTTGGGCACAGGGGCATTGCAGTATGCCCGCCTTTAAGATGGCATTCTTCCCTGATCAGATCTAACCCTGAGGCTCAAGTCTAGAGCTTCTCCAAGATAATAGCATTCTTAGTCCTCACTGTAATCCAAGGCACAAAACCCAGGCCCTACTCCCAGCTCCCCAGGAAGTGACATCTGCCATAGGCCCCATCCCTCAGGGGGGGATGAGCTCCTGATCCCCACCACAGCCTACAGTGGATGCTCACTTGACCCTGCTAGGCAGATACTTAATCTTCTGAAGAAACACCAACATACACACAAGTGCAACACACACACATCCGTGAGTACACGCTTGTAACTCCATCCTCATAAATCCTTAACCTCTGCAGGGCTTGGTTTTCTATAGCAGCTAGACTGCTATCAGGCAATTCATTAATTATGTCCTTTACAAAGATACACTAAAATTCTGAGCAGCCCTTTAAGTAAAATCAGTATTAAGTCAGGATCAGTGGTGCACAATGCTGGAGTTTGATCCTCAGCGCCACATAAAAATAAACAAAATAAAGCCATGCTGTCCATCTATAATTACAAAAAAAAAAAAAAAAAAAAAAAAAAAAAGGGCTGGGAATGCAGCTAAGTGGTACAGTGCCCCAGGGTTCTCCAGCACCGAAAACAAAAAACAAAACCTTTAGAAATGTATCATATCGAATTTGTGATAAATCCATCTTCCCATGTTAAGGGATATGGGGCAGCCAGACCCCTTGGTTCTTTTACTCTCTCCAAGGCAAGGCCAGGGCTCTAGTTATGAGCCAGGCAGCAACAGTGCCTTCACCTCTAATGCCACTGCAAACACAAATTGCAGCTCAACTCAGGGTGCAGCCAAAGGAGCCCTTTAACACTCAACCTGCTTAGCACTGCCTACCTCAGTACATGAAACAAGAACGAAAAATGAGTCATCATCAGTGGCAGATAACCTCTCACCATGCTGTACCGTTTCTACACACTTTTGGAAATGATGAACCAACAGGAAGAGGCTAAGCTATATGGGCTGTTGGCATCAAGAAAACAGCTCTAGGTATAAGGAGAGAGCTTTAGTATGAAGAGGCATTATCACATGTGTGCATCTCCTAATGATAAGGGCTCCAAACTTTCTAATAAAACCCCACTTCCTCTTACAATGACAAAGGGCCCAAGATTAAATTATTCCAGATTTGTACATGTTAAGTTCAAGGGCCTTTTTGGAATACAGAAATATTTCATAGTTTAGACAGAAACCTAGAGTGTAATGAATTCCCTCAGGAACAGTGCAATTAGAAGGACTACCCACAAAATTTCTACTGCAAGGACCCCATCTATGGGAGTAGCCTTGCATATGGGACTGCCATGAGCCTATGCCACCAGTCTGATAGCGTGTTTTAATTATCAATGACTTGAATCTTCCTTTTGTGTTTCTGGGCCTACTGCTTTTCTTATGCTCTTAGGGGTTTCTTATTCCCATTTCCTTAGAGGACCACGATATATGTAAGGTATTAGCCCTTTCCACATGACACATGCCAGGGATGCCCCTTGTCACTGTCTTGGCCTGGTCTTCCCTGGCTCATGTACTGCTTCTAGAAAGGTGCTCTAAGCCAAGAGCAAAGGGATGATCTATAACACAGTTTCCTACTCAGTGCTCTGACTTGTCCATGTTAAGCCATTTATAATTTATTTGATTCATCTGTAATTCAAGTTTGTACAGGGAGGATTGCATCTGGTTTTATTTCCTGTTGGACCTTTCCACCAGGCTTGCCAACAAGCCACTCATCCCCCGTCTCATCACCCTAAAAGCCTGCTTCTTCCTCTTCATCCTGCCCCTCAACCTGCCATCTCTGGCCAGCCCCTTATATGCACTCAGACTGACTTCCTAGCTCCAGTATTTCCCCCTTAAGCCAATCCTTTATAAACTTACCTGAATAGTTGACCTACAAAGAGCTGCTTTATTTTCTAATAAAGAAATATTTTATTCCCATATACCTTATACCTTTATTTCCCATCCCTGGGTCTAGCTATGCCCAAGTGATGGCTTACCTCTTCACCCTAAAGGCTCAGTAGTGACATCACCTTCAGGAAGCTCCTTGGACCCTAGCCTCCAGCCCAGTGAAGTGCCTAGCTAATGCTTCCCAGCATTTCTGTTCATTAACACAAACCCTAACCACTATTGAGTAATGAGTATCTCCAACTAGACTCTGAACTCCAAGGGCAGGAATTGTGCACTGTTTTCCTGCAGGTCTAACACCCAGTGGTGGGACACTGTGTAAGTGCCTACAAAGCAGGAGTACTCATCATTATGCACTTGACTTGCTTTGCCATTAAGCTGAAAAGACTCACCTCCCCCACCACTCTCTGCTTCTTATCTGATTACACTCTGGGAAAATCTTGTTCAAAGTGCTATAAGAACTTATGAAAGCAGAACGGTCATGTGCACATGGGCCTCTTTATTCCTCCTCCTAATGGATTCATGCAGCCCAAACTGGTGGGTCAGCCATTTCATTTCCAACCATAACTGGGAATGTAACAAGAACAGCAACCACAGGATTTTATTTGTCTCATGAACACAGCTCATCCATTCATACCTTTTTTAGATCACCCTTCCCTTTTGCTGTTCTGTCTTTCCAAACAGGAAGCACCAGGCTAAAGGTGAGTACTCTCTAGTACTGAAGAGGTTTGCAGCATGAATATAAATGGCAAACAAAACAATCAGAAATTGATGTTTTTCATATTCCAGATATAGCTCCCATATTCCAATCATGAAAATCAGAGTAAACAGAATGACTAAGAAAAAAGCAGCCAGACAATGGGCTGCTTTCCTTTTAAACCCCACACGGCGCCCCTCTCACTTCCACTGGCAGCCACTGGTCTAGAATGAGCACCTTTACCAACTTATAACCTGAAATTTAATTTTGCACAAAGGTCAAAGAGCACCATTCACAGAGATCTTATCTCCTACACTGAAATTTGCAATCTATAGTCATTCACTGGTGCCTCTAGCAACCAAATGAAAACCATGGACCACGTGAAGTGTGCTTACTTACAGCTAAAGTTGAGCAGCAAAACTGGTTATTGTGTTATACAAGCTGCTTAATGAAATAGAGCAAATTATAACCTATAACATAATAAACAGCCTTATAGGCAGCAGTACCATGTTCCATATTTTTCATCTGTCACCTCCTCATTTATTTTGGCCAATGAAGTAAACTGTTCACATGCAGAGCTAGCATTCCCAGATTCTCTACCTGAATTTGATTTTTTTTTTAAGAGAGAGTGAGAGGGGAGAGAGAGAGAGAGAGAGAGAGAGAGAGAGAGAGAGAGAGAGAGAGAATTTTTAATATTTATTTTTTTTAGTTCTCGGCGGACACAACATCTTTGTTGGTATGTGGTGCTGAGGATTGAACCCGGGCCGCACGCATGCCAGGCGAGCGCGCTACCGCTGAGCCACATTCCCAGCCCCATCTACCTGAATTTGAGTGTGCAAGTAGTCCCCAAAAGCAGTGAGTTCCAAATTTAGGGAGCAAGGGGGGAAAAAAAGATAAGAGCCGATTTCAAAAAACTAAATATCAAAAACCCTCTTACAGGGAACAAAGGGCCACAACCTCCTGCTCTGAAACTTCACAGAATTCTGGAGGGCTCAGGACCACATGCCCGTGGCCTTAGGAAATCCCTATAGTTCCCTGGATTTGCCTCCTGTGAGAAGACCAGGGAAGAGTGAGCCACAAGGTTGAATGGAGGCCTCCTCAGGCACCACTAACCCCAACCCCAACTTCTAACAATGTGTCTGCATTTATTGTGAGCAAATTCAGGTTGGCTTTGTTTCCAGGATCTGGAAAGGCTATAGGCAGATTATTTAGGAGGCCATTCGACTGTCATAAACTCAGAACCAAGAGACAATGGTTATGAGCTGACAACATACGCCATTAAATACCAGCATTCTTTGAAAATAGGTCACCAGGAATTTCCAGTTAAAAATGTGATGAACACAGATGTCAGATTCTACTCTCTTCCACCACCCTTTCAAAAGAGGGCTGTTTTTTAAAAGACAAATATCCATGGAAACAAAAAGCAAAGAGCCACAACAAAGAAACTTTTGGAAATTAGATGAATAAAAATTAACTTAGGGGCTGGGGTTGTGGCTCAGTGGTAAAGCGATCACCTAGCACTTGTGAGGCCCTCAGCACCACATAAAAAAAATAAAGATATTGTGTCCAGCTACAACTAAAAAAATGAACATTAAAAAAAAAAAAAACTTAAGCCAGAATAAGCTGTATAATAAACTTGCAATGGGGAATGCTGAAAAATATCTGATTTTCACCACAGGACCCATTCCCACCCCCCCAAGATTCAAGAACTGTTGCACTTATTTACATTTGGAAGCCAGGGTGAAGGATGGAGCCAAAATACAGGAGGAATTAAATCCTCAAAGACTATTTAAGACGTAATTAGGCAAAACCACATGATCATCTTAACAGGTGCAGAAAATACACTTAAGAATCCCACACTCCTTCATGATAAAACCCCTCAACAAACCAGGAATGGAAGGGAACTTTCTCAACGATATAGGGGCATCCCTGAAAAGCCCACAGCTAATATTTCACTCAAAAGTGAAAGGTCAAAAGATCCCTCCTAAGATAAGGATTTAGACAGGGATGCCCACTGTCACGTCACCACTGCAGTCCAATACTGTCCTGGAAGTTATAGACAGAGTAATTATTAGTCAAGAAAAAGGGGGTTGGGAGAAAGCAAACAAATTGAAAAAAATAAATAAAACTACCTTCATTCTCAGATGATATGATCTCATATATAGAAAACCCTTTAAAAAACTACTAGAGCTAATAACCAAAAGCAGCAAAGGTATAAGATACACAATCCACACACAAAAACAGTTGTACTTTTAAACTCTATCACTGAAAAATCAGAAAGTGAATTTAAGACAATTCCTTTTACAAGAGCATCAAAAAGAATAAAAACCTTAGAAGCTGGTATGGTGGTACACACCTATAATTCCAGAGATACAGGAAGATCAAAAACTGCAAGGCCAGCCTGGGCAACTTAGCAAGATCCTGTCTCAAAATAAAATAATAGTAATAAGAAAAGCGCAGGTGGGGCTGGGGAAGTAGGCTCCGAGGTAGAGCTCCCCGGTACTGCAAATAATAAACAAAACTCTCAGAAATGAATTTAACCAAGCAAGTATAAGACTTGTACACTAAATACCACAAAACACTGTTCAAAGAAATTTTAAAAGTCCCACCTTCCAAACTGAAGGATGGAAGACTTAATATTATGATGATGGCAATATTCCCAAAGTAATCTTTAGATTCACTATGATCCTTATCAAAATCCCAATGGCCTTTTCTGCAGATATGGAAAATCTAATCCTTAAATTCACATGGAACAGTGATGGGTCCTAAACAGTAAAAAACAATCTTGGAAAAAGAATAAAGTTGGAGGAAGCACACTTTCCGATTTCAAAACTCACTACACAATAACGTGGCCCTAGCAAAAGGACAGACATATAGACCAACAGAGCAGGAGAATTCAGAACCCAGAAACAACCATCCTACATCTATGGCTAACTGATTTTGACAAGAGTGCCAAGTCCACTCAGTAGGGGGTCAACAAATGGTGCTTTCCACAAGCACAAGGATGAAATTAGGCCCCTATCACACACACATCATGCCCCAAGTCATTTAAAAATGGACCGAAGTCCCATATGTCAGAATCAAAACTATAAAACACAAAAGAAAACAGCTAAGTCTTTGTGACCTAGGATTTAGCAAAGGTTTCTCAGATGTGATACCAAAATTATGAGCAACAAAGGAAACATTGATATTTGGACTCCATCAATTTGAGCACTAAGAGACAGCCTCATATATCTGGTAAGAGTTTGGTGTCCAGAATACGAAATAATTCCTACAATTTAACAAGATAAATAACCCAATTAAAACACAGGAAAGGGGCTGGAGATGTGGCTCAGCGGTAGCTCGCTCGCCTGGCATGCGTGCGGCCCAGGTTCGATCCTCAGCACCACATACAAACAAAGATGTTGTGTCTGCCGATAACTAAAAAATAAAATATTAAAATTAAAAAAAAAAAACACAGGAAAAAGAAACAAACATTCTCCAAAGATATACAAAAACACATGAAATAATATTCAACAGCACAGTGTCATTTGGGAAATGCTGATCAAAACAAAATGAGATGCCATTTCACACCCACTAGAATGTCCACAATTTTAAAAAAGGAAAATAACAAATGCTGGCAAGAATGTAGAGAAAGTGGAACTCTCATATGTGTTATTGGTGAGAATGTAAAATAATGCAGCCACTTTGAAAAACTTTCTGTGGGCTCCAAGGTAGAGCTGTTTCTCAAAAAGTTAAACAGAGAATTACCATATGACCTAAAAACTCTACTCCTAGGAATATACTCCAAAAAGTGGAAACAGGTGCTCAAATAAAATCTTGCACACAAACGTTCACAGCAGCACTAATTCTTAAGAGCCACCACATAGAAACAACTCAAATGTCCATCAACAGAGGTTAGGTAAATAAAATTGGGTACATATATACAGTGTAAAATTATTCAGCCATAGAAAGGAAGGAAATATTGATAAGTGCTACAGCATGAAGAACCTCAAAGACATTATGTTAATTCAAAAAAAGGCAGACACAAAGGGCCACATGCTGCATTATTCCAATGATAAGAAATGTCCAGAACAGGCAAATCCAAAGGCAATAAACAGATTAGTGGCTGCCAAGGGGTGGGAAGAAAGAAAAATGGGGCCTGACTGCTTAATGGCTACAGGGTTTCCATTTAGGGTGATGCAAAGTTTTGGAACTAAATAGATAGTGGTGTTGATTGCACAACACCATGAATGTACTTAATACCAACTAACTGCACAATTCAAAATGTTTAAGATGGTAAATTTTATGTGCATTTTACCAAAATACAGAAAAAAAGCTGCGAGCTACCATGCCTATGCCCTTTCTGCTCTCACCCCCAAAAATGAAGGGTAAACTGAGGTTCCTCTAGACTCAATGCTTCTCTTCATTGACATCTCTTCCCCTCAACTCTCAAGTGAGGCAGATTCGAGTACCCTTCCCTGAGAATATAAAACTCAGTGAAAAGACCAAAAAGGATGACAGGGAAGGTTCCTAGGGACCAGCCATCACCCCCAGTTGATAAGATCGGGCAGGGTGGGAGGGAGTCTATGAATAGAACACGAGGTCACTGTTCAAAAGGGAAAAACGCTCAAGGGAATTTAAAATAGAGTAGCCAAACTAAAATACAAGCAGGTGCACACCTGTTCGAAAAGACCGAGGTAATCTAGCCGGGAAAACAGAACATAAGTTAGGGCTCTTGCACCAAGAAGCCTAGCTCAGTGGCGCACGCCTAAAATCCCAGCGCCTTGAAAGGCGGGAGGATCGCGAGTTCAAGGCAAATCTAGGCAATTTTGCAAAACCCTGTCCAAAAAAAAAAAGGAAAGGAAAAAAATCTTTTCAAGAGGGCGGAAGTGTAGCTCAGTGGTAAAGCACACCTGGGTTCAATACCCAGTACCCCGCCCCCCAAAAAATAAAGGAAAAGAAATCCCACAGTAGACAGGCCAGAAGACACTCCCCAAAACTAACGGCCACGAGTGTTCAGACTCAGCGCCACTGCGAAGCATCCAACGACGGACAGCGACCATGGACAACTCGGGCCAAGGCCCGCGAGCTGGGGCGTGCGCGAAGGCAGGCAGCCGGGACCGGCGACCCAGCCCGCTCAGCGCCCCGCCAAGCACCTGCGACCGTGGGTCTGTGCCACAGCGCCGGGCTCCGGCGGGGGGTCACACCGGGCTTGGGAGCTCGGGGAACCGGGGTCCGGGTTCTGGAGCGGGGCTTGGGCTCCAGGGCTCCCGGGGAAACCCGGGTCGGGTTCGGATGCTCTAGGACACTGGGAGCTTGGGGGCCAGGCTTGGTCACCAGCGCGCTCAAGGGGAACCAGGGACCAGGCTCCAGAACCAGGACGCTCAGAAAACCGAGGACCCGGGTCAGGCACCAGCGCGCTTGGGGGCCGGGCTTGGGCACCAGGGGCCGGACTCCGGCACCAGCACGCCTCGGGCACCGGGGGAAGGGGGGTACAAGGGCGCCGCGGCCTGGCCGCGAGCAGGGGCGACGGGCGGGCCGGGACAGAGACCGTTGGCGGCTCTGCAGTTCGGTCCTGCCGCCACCGTCTCCGCCCACTGTGAGGGTCGCCCCCGGCAGAGGCGCAACCCCGAGGGGGGGGGACCCTGCCCCCGCCCCCGCCCCGGCCAACCCAGCGGAGCTCACCTGCCTCGCGCCGCCGCCTCAGGCCTGGTCCGCGCCGCCCAGGCCAGTCCCGAAGGATCCCGCCGTGCCAGCCAATCGCGCGCTGCGCCGGGGCCAGGGACGGGAGCAATGCGAACGTTAGCCAATCCGGAGCCCTCCACCTAAAGCTCCCAACCAATGAAGAGACAGCTGCGGGCAGCGGACGCAAGGGCCGGGCCGGGCCGGCGCTAGGGAAGGGCAGGAGGGAAGGGCGGGACCCGGATTGCGTTGCGGGGCGGGGTAGGCGCGCCTAGAAAGTGGGTGGGGGGGTGTTCGCGTTTTCGGGTGTTGAGATGTCTTGTTGGAGGGTCACATTTCCCCAGGGGGTCGCATCGGAGGAGGGGTTTTACCTCCGGGTCTTTCATTCTAGTGACGGGTCTTTCGGGGAAGGGTCTTATCTTCGGCCAGGGTCTCAGGTCCCGAACGAGGTCTCTCCCCAGAAGGGGCGCCCCTCCTCTGCGGTGCTCTCTAGGAGCCCAACTCCCCTCCTGGCCCTGCCGGCGTCACTCCTCGGTCCCCCTGCCCCGCTGCAGCCAAGCCCTTTCAGATCCACCCAGCCAGAGGGTTCTTGCTGCACCCCGCGCTGTGACCTTCCCTGTGCAGCTGCCCTGAGCTCCATCCCAGTGCCTCTGCCGGGGTCAGGGGCCCCCTGGACTGTGCCGCTTTGGGACCGTGCATCTAGTGTCTTCCTTCGGCGGGACAAGCACCCCAAGAGGCTGGTACCTACTGGAGACAACGTGAACCTCCTTTTGGTTTCTCTCTTGGCTGCGTGAGGGACACGGATGGTGGCGGGTGGGGGCGGCTGACGGCTACGAATTGTAGGTCTGCCCTTGGATTTTCACTAGTGCCCTTTCCTATGCGCCTGGGCAAATATGGGTTGGTTGTCTGCATTTTTTAATTGAAATATAATTTATAGACACCATACGGTAACCTTTTTACAGTGCTTTCCTTGATTTCTTTTGACAAATACATGTAGTTGTATTTGTCTGATGCCATAATAGAAATATGGGACATTTTCCTCACTCCAAAAAGTTCCCTCCTCCCCTTGGGGTCACTGCCCTCTGCCCAACCCACCCACTGTCTTCTGTCCTCTATCCCTGCCTTTCAGAAGGTGTTGCGAATGGAATACCTTAAACATGGTTTCTTTTACTTAACCTGAACCTTTTTTTTCCCCCCTTCTTCTTTTGAAGTGGGCTGTCTCCAGGCTGGCCTCCAACTCCTGGGCTCAAGCAGCTAGCTCCTCTCACCCTCCTAAGCAGCTGGAACAACAAGCAGTTGCTCTTGTGGGCAACTTTTGAACCTCATCCATGTTGCACGTATCTGTCCCCCTTATGCACTAGTATTCTACAGTTTGTTGATCTGTCCCATTTAGTAGTTGACAGGTTTACAAAGGGCCAGTTGGTAGACATTTGAGGTATTATGGGCCATGTGGTCTCCATAGCAAATGTTCAAATCCACATTAGGGAAAGTAGGTGCACACAGTTATGTGCCAGGGAAACTTCACCACAGGCGGCTGGCTGGCTCCACAGGCCCTGTGGCTATAGTCTGTTGGTGGACATCTGGGTTTTTTCCAGCTTGGGACTATTATGATAGAAGCCTCCATAAATCCCTTCACAGATAGACATTTCTCATATGGACATTTCTCTTGGTTCTCTAGGTTTATTATCTGTTCCCTACTTTTCTCTTGATAATAGTTTGGATATACAAAATTTGACTTTTTTAGTAGTGCATTTGTTTCAGCTGCATGTACGTTACTGTTCCAACCCTAGATTATATCTCTTGTTCAGTCTAATCCGTAGGGGAGAGATTTTGACACACGGTTGTATCCTGCAACCAGAGCCCACTACCTGAGTCTCTTACTAGAGATGACAGACATTCAAATCCTAGGCTTCACCCCTGAGAGTGCTGGCCAGCATGCACCCAGACTGAACAAGGAAGAAACAGGAGGTTTGGGGGGGCACTGTGTCCATGAACCTTGGTCTGGGTTTCTCTGCCTGGACAGCCTCACTTCAGAGGAAGACACTGGCTGCACACTGTGCTCCCATCTGCCCTACGATGTCTAGCAGGACAAGTGGTATGGCCATTCCCGTTTCTCAGCAAGGGAAACTGAAGCAGGCTCAGATAGCAGCCTGTCTGGAGTGAGACTGGCACAGGGACTATGTGACCAGGCAGGGCTCTCTGTCATCAAGACCACTGTCTGCTGCAGGGCCTGGGGCAGCCAGGCTTGTTTTGCTAAGCTCCCAGGAGGCAGGAATGTTTATTTCTCGGTGATCTCACACCTCAGACTTGGCAGCATTTCTGCCTTTCAGTTGTAAACAGAACCCGATTCCTGAGAGAGGGGTAAGGTCAGGAGGGAAACCTGAGCTCAGAGGCTTCGTGCCATCTGGCTTAGGGTGCTGCACAAGGATCAGGGGGCAGGGCCAGCAGAGAACTGGGTGAAGGAAAATAAAGCAGCCGACCCTCGACCCTCGGGCTCCTGAAATCCCTTCCTCTTAAGGAAACAATTGGGCTTCTCCACGTGCTGGTCCTCAGCCTTCTGGCTTCTGGTTCCTGCTTTAACACCACAGAGGAAATGGTCTCTGTCCCTGGTGGTTGTGCCCTGTGGCTAGCGGGGAGGCTCCTAGTCCTGCTGTGGTTTGGGGCGTGGAAGTCCTTAGAGAGTGGTAAAAGAACTAGGCCGTGAGGTGAGATGACCTCCCTTAGCCAGCTTTTCCAAAATCCAGAATTCTTACACCAAAGGTCACTACCAACAAGGGCTCCTCTCAGTTTTGGCTTGCCCTGCATCCCTACAACTACTACCAAAAGCATTGCTCAAGATGAGAGCAGTCCTCGTTCCCACAGGTGGGGTATGTCCCTTTGGTGCAGAGCTTTGTGAGAGGGACTCACCTTAGGTGGCAGGACCTGGAGAGACTCCAGGAAGGGTTTTCCCTCTCAGTTTCTGGAGGCTCCAGGCGTTCCTGGGTCTGCGGCCATAGCACACAGAAGTCAGTCTTTGCCGGGCTCTCACTGGGTCTCAGTGTCTCCTCTTTCTTCATTTCTCCTTTAACTAAAGGACACTTGTCATTAGATTTAAGGCCCACCCTACACCAGGATGAGCTCATTCTGAGATCTCTACCTTAATTACATCTGCAAAAACCCTCATCCCAAGTGAGTTCACATTCAGATGCTCTGTCTTTTGGGGGCCACTGTTCAACCTACTACAGGTGTTTAACAAAGAGACATCCTGTCCCTGAGTTCTGCACTAAGTAAACCCGATTGCTCTTTTTTCTTCAGCAACTGAGAAGGTTTTCTCAGCTTTCTGCACTCCCTCCCTCCACCCAGTCTCTTCTGCCTGAGCCCATCCTCGCCACACTGCAGAAATCACTCACTTGGGGAGGCCACTAGCAGCTCCCATTAACGAAGTTGGGGGCTAGTTCTCAGGCCCCGGCGTCCCTTAACTTTTGGCATTTGACCCTGGCCGTATCTGGATCTCCACCTGTCCCTGGCTTCTTTGTGACTTCTTTTCAGGATCCTTCTGTCCCTCCCACCACCAGAGGTGGATGTCCCTGAACCCCAGATACAAATGTCTCCTACCTGCTCTTGGGGTATCTCGTAGCATCTCCAGCTTGACATGTCCAAATTGGAATTCCTGGCCTCACTCAACCCTTACTTCCCAAGTCTTCCTTCCTCACATCAGTCAAGGACAACCTGTTCCTTCTTTTCCTGAGCCCAAAGCCCTGAGGTCCCCTTGGTCCCTCCCTTTGTCACATACACCCTTGGGTGATGTGCTGACTCTGCCTTGAAAACAGATCCAGGATCTTGTCTGCCCTCGGCTGCTAACCCAACCCAAGCCACTCTCAGCCCTGGCTGGATTACAGTGGCCCCACACAGCTGGCCTGGCCTCCCTGCAAATTAGCCTTCGGATTCCCCCAGGTAGTACGGCAGCTGGGCAGGTCCAATCATTCCAGACCCAACCTATGGGGGCTCCCAGGAGAAGCCCAAGGCCTGACTGTGACCTTCAATGACCTCTGCCCTCTTTTTACTTCATTGTTTTTCAATTTAGGTAAAATCCATGTGACATATAATTAACCATTTTATGAGAATGTTCAAAGATACAGTCACTATGGAAACCAGTATGGCATTTCCTCAAACATTTAAAAACATGCCAAGTTCGAGGGTGCACACCTGTAATCAGAGCTGCCTGGGAGGATCCCAAGGTTGAGCCTGGCCTGGGCAACTAAGTGAGACCCTGTCTCAAAATAAAAAGGGCTGGGAATGTTCCCAGTGGTAGAGAATCCCTGGGTTCAGTCCCCAGTACCCCCCCCCCCACATACAATCAATTAAAAATACAATAAGCATAATTACCATAGGACCATAGCATCCAGCAATTCCAACACTGGGTCTACACCCAAAAGAATTGAAAGGAGGGTCTCAAAGAGATAATTAATTAGTCACCTATGATCACTGCCTGAAGGCAGAAATCACTCAAGGGTCCACCTATGATGAGTGGATAAAGAAACTGTGGTGCACACCTGTAATCCCAGCAGCTTGGGAGGCTGAGGCAGGAGGATCACAAGTTTGAGGCCAGCCTCAGCAACTTCATGGGACCCTGTCTCAAAAAATAAAAAGGGCTGAGGATGTGACTCAGTCATAAAGTGCCCCTGGGTTCAGTCCCCGTACTGAAAGAGAGGGGAAAAAAGCTAACTGTGGTGTACACACGGAGTAGAATTTATCCACCCCCACCTCCAAAAAAGCAGAGGCTGACAAATGCTAATGCATGGTCAAATCTTAAGGACTTGATACTCAGTCAAATAGCCAGACACAGAGGGATCAATCGTGTGATTCCATTTCTGTGAGTTCCTGGAGTGTCAGATCTAGAAACATGAAAGCACGAGGAAATGGAGTGTTGTTTAATGGGCACAGAGTTTCAGTTTTGCCAGATGAAAAAGTTCTAGAGACCAAGGGTGGTGACAGCTGCACAGCAAGGAGAATGTGTTTCCCACTACGGAACAGTCCACTTAAAAATAGGAGCGAAGGGAGGCACGGTGGTGCATGCTTGTGATCCCCAGTGACTTGGGAGGCTGAGGCAGGAGGACTGCAAGTTGGAGGTCAGCCTCAGCAACTCAGTGAGGCCCTAAACAACTCAGCAAGACTCTGTATCAAATATAAAATAAAAAGTGCTGGGATGTGGCTCAATGGCTAAGTACCGCTGGGTTCAATCCCCAGTATCCAAAATAAATAAATAAAAACAGTAGTGACTGTTACTTTTCTTTTTTTCCCCTCTCTTTCTTAAGTCCTGGGGATTAAATACAGGGGCTCTACCACCAATTTATACCCCGGGTCCTTTTTCTTTTTTTCTTTTTTTTTTTTGGGGGGGGGGTGGGTACCAGGGATTGAACTCAGGGGCACTTGGCCACTGAGCCACATCCCCAGCCCTATTTTGTATTTTAGTTAAAGACAGGGTCTCACTGAGTTCCTTAGCGCCTCACTGTTGCTGAGGCTGGCTTTGAACTTGCGATCCTCCTGCCTCAGCCTCCCAATCTGCTGGGATTACAGGCGTGGGCCACTATACCTGGCATGACGGTCACTTTCTGTAATGTGTATTTTACCACAGTTTTTAAAAACTAACCATTTTAAGTATGCACTTCAGTAGAAAGTAGACCATTTATAATGTGGTGCAGCCATACCTACATGGAGTTCCAGATCTTCCATCAACCCAAAAGGAAACCCAGTGTCCCCTAAGGCAGTTACTTAGTCAGTCCCATTGTCCCCTCTGGATTATTTTAACTCATCACTGCTTCACTAATTTATCTCACTTGATGACTGTCTCCCACTGTGAAAACACAGCCACCCCATGGGATGGCCTCTCTCTGTCCTGCCTGCTGCTGGGCACACTTAGGCCTTCATGGGCAGCTTGGTACTGAGCTTCCATAATGAAGACTGAGAGTCTCTGTATCTGAGTGTGCAGCTGGGCAGTGTGGCTTGATGCAGATGAGCTGGTGACCCTGTATGGTGTTTGTAGAAAACACGAGTTAGTAGCCAATATTGAAAGATTAAAGGGCTTTAATATTTTTTCCCATGACTATGTCTTTTTAAATGGGCTTAAGAAAAAAAGAGAAATTAGTAAAAAAAAAATCTACTTTATGAGAAAGAAAAAACAGGATACAGTTTATGCCAACTTGTGAAGCAGAATCACAACACATTCCTGGAAGGGGCCACCCCCACTAAATTGGGGGCCAAATCCCTTAAATAAGGAGCGAGGCCTTTTTTTCCCCCCCAAGCTCACCTTCAGGCAGTGGAGAAGTCCAGGGGACATGACTTGGTTGCTACTGGCTGCAGCCATGGTGTTCAGCTGATCTTCAGAGATAAATTGCCACAGAGATGATTGCAGCTGTGTTTTTACAACTTCCCATGGACATGTCAGAATAGCTCCCTCTGTGCAGCCACGTCCCCGGGCAAACAGATGCTCCAGCCTGTCCTTCTGGCTCATTGTCTCTCCTGCATGTCCTCCGGGCACTGAGACCGGACATGGATCCAGCTGCCCACGATGGCCCGTGGCTTCGATCCTGGGAGGAACTGCAGGACATCCCAGGGACAGCTTGGGGAGCCGGTGGAGACCTGGCGGCAGAAGGTCCCAGTGTGCCTTCCCTGCTGTGCTGCAGCCGAGCCACTAGGCACTCTCAGCTTGGCACTCTCAGGCAGAGACCCAGGACTCTAATATTAAAAATCTGTTCTTCCAGCCAGGCACAGTGGCACATGCCTATAATCCGAGTGGCTCGGGAGGCTGAGGCAGGAGGATTGAGAGTTCAAAAAGCCAGCCTCAGCAAAAGCAAGGTGCTAAGCAACTCAAAGAGACCCTGTTTCTAAGTAAAATACAAAATAGGGCTGGGGCTGTGGCTCAGTGGTGCCCCTGAGTTCAATCTCCAGTACCAAAAAAAAAAAAAAAAAAAAAAAAATCTGGGTTTTCTAACTTCTCTTGAGAAATCAGAGTGGCTGCCAGTACCAGCCTGTACCATGGTCCCACCCAGTGGGCAGATGGGTGGGGCTTGCTCCTCTCCAGGGGTCCAGCTGCAGACATATTCAGCCCTCAGACATTTGAGGATTTGTAGGGCTCAGAAACTAGTCAGCCAGGCGGCCCAGGCCACCCGGAAAGCAGGGTCTCGTGTGGATGGAACCCTCCATCCGACTGTAAGCCCACCTGTCCAGGGCTTTACCTGTTGAGAGAAAGGGGTGAGATGAAAACAGAGGCAACAAGGGACCAGCCAGACTGGGCTTCTGTTCTGGTGGCGAAGCATGGTCCTGGGCCCTTGGGCTCAAGGCCACCTGCCCGAACTTGCCTAGGAAAGTTAGAGGGCTGGGGACCTCAGACACAGCTCTGACAGACCCCGAAAACACAGGACTACAAGATATAATAGATCATTCCACACACATACCAGCACTATTTGTATTTTATTTATAAACACAGAAAACACGAAAGAAAGGTGTTTCTTTGAAAACAGGTACCGTTTGGTATCATTTACCTCTCTGGCACATAAATGATGTTTTTAAATCAAACAACCATAGAGCTAATTAACAACGGCAATCAGTAGGAATCTTTAGTGGGAATAGTGAGAAAAAATAATATATCTTCTTATAATCCTTAGTGCATACTAATTCTACAAAATAAAAATTACATGCATACATATATATTTTTTTGTTATTAGGGATTGAAACCAGGGATGTGTTACCATTGAGCTACACCCCCCACCCTTATTATTTTTAATTTCAAGACAGGGTTTTACTAAATTGCTGAGGCTGCTCTCGAATTCAAGATCCTCCTGCCTCTGCCTCCCGAGTCGCTGGGATTATAGATGTGTGCCACTGCACCCAGCTAAAAAATAATATTTTCTGATTCATAAATTTAAAGCTTTTAAAAATTCTTTATTAGATATTCAAATCTCATGGGCACGAGAAATATGTAAAAATACAGTTATTGAGGAAACTACAGATTCACCTAAGCGATGAGATGTTTTTCGGGACACAGTACGATATCATGACCAGGACACAGACAGGGAACATCTATCTGCCAGTCCTACTCAGATGCCCCCCAGCTCACTTCTAGTCATTTATGCACCAGGGAGTCATCACTGCGGTGGTCCTTTAAACCCCAACCACTTGTCTGCCCTGAGTTTCTAAAATTCTGATTTCCACGACATCATATAAATGAACCGGGTGGTATGTGCCATTTCAAGGTGAACTTTTTTCATTCAGCATTAAACTCTCTGGAGTTTCCTTCAGGTTGTATGGATCAATCTTTTGTTC
This sequence comes from Urocitellus parryii, assembly GCF_045843805.1. Taxonomy (NCBI): domain Eukaryota; kingdom Metazoa; phylum Chordata; class Mammalia; order Rodentia; family Sciuridae; genus Urocitellus; species Urocitellus parryii. The sequence goes on from NC_135539.1 coordinate 38,629,530, forward strand.
CTTTCTAATGCAAGATTCAAAAAGGAGAAAACAAATCACAGTGGGGTTAATGAAACAATATTGCCTGTGTTTCATAAAAAAATGGCTCATTTCTATCTGTCCCCTGAGGTGGCAGGATTTTCACCTGGTTCCCTGTCCTGACCATCTGTCTCTGAACTGCCCAAGGCAGCAGTGTCTTCTTCCTTTGCACAGCAGAACAGAGCACAGCAACATGCGTGACCCCATGCACAGCTCTACCATGTGAAGTGCTGACCCACTCGTGGCTGGCAGTGCGCATTGTGGTGCCACCTCCCCAGAGCCCAGGCTGGACTTGTGGGGATTAACTTCTGCCTCTAAGAAAATGTTCATCCAAGGCTGGGTGCTGTGGTGCACACTTGTAATCCTATCGACTTGGGATGCTGAGGCAGGAGGATCGCAAATTCAAGGCCAGTCTCAGCAACCCATGAGACTCTGTCTCCAAATAAAAAAAATAAGGGGCTGGGGTTGTGGCTCAGTGGTAGAATACATGGCATGTATGAGGCACTGGGTTGGATCCTCAGCACCACATAAAAATAAATAAAGTTTTTTTTTTTTAAATAATGTTTTCAAATATTAAAAAAAAATAAAAAACAAAAAGGGCTACAGATGTAGCTGAGTAGTCCAGCTACTTGTGTCAACAGGCTTATTTTAGTGACCGGCTGTTTGTACACTGGGCTCCTTGCCTCTGTAAATTTATTTTGTGGGCTGTCCTTGTCTAGGATGTCATTTTTGAACGCTGGAGCATCCTGGGAGCCACCGAGGCTGAATGTCAGGAAAGATGCTTTTAGAGCAAATGATATGCAAACCTGAAACCAAAGAAAGATTGCCACGTAAGTTAAAGCTTGGCTCAGGGAAGGAGAAAGTCGTGTCCCACTGCGCTGCCTTTTCTGGTGACATTGAGTTCCGAAGTATCTTATTTCCAAAAAGCAAGCTGTTGCAGGTGTCATCACAACCCACAGAGAGCAAGGAGCAGCTTGGAGGCAGCGTCCCTCACCTGGCCTCTTTGAAAAAGCACAAGCCTCTGCTGTCCTGGGACCCCTCTCCCTGTTTTAACAACCCTCAGTGTATTTCCAAACTAGGAAAGAAGATTCTTCTTGTCCCATACTTAGAAAACTAAGATTTATGACAGGCCAGCATTGTCAATCTTTCTTTGACAAAGTCACAGCTGACACTAAAAGACCCCTCAGGTGGGGCTGGGGTTGTGGCTCAGTGGTAGAGCGCTTGCCTAGCAGGTGTGAAACACTGGGTTCCATCCTCAGCACCAAATAAATAAATACATAAATAAAATGAGCTGGGCGCGGTGGCACACGCCTGTAATCCCAGCGGCTCAGGAGGCTGAGGCAGGAGGTTCACAAGTTCAAAGCCAGCCTCAGCCCACAGTGAGGTGCTAAGCAACTCAGTGAGACCCTGTCTCTAAATAAAACACAAAATAGGGATGAGGTTTCTGTAGCCAAGTATCGCTGAGTTCAATCCCCTGTAACGCCCCACCAAATAAAATAAAATAAAAAAGGTATTGTGTTCATTTACAACTAAAAATATTAAAAAATAAACAAACAAACCCTCTGGCAGCTTTCATTTTCCCTTCCTGGGAAGGACAGTCTCACTGCAGATTGACCAACATTTGCATTAGAAACCTCAGGTCTCAGTGAGCAACTCTTACTTCACTCTTGGTGCTGTGGAGGAGGGGAGCCAGGCAGGAGAAAGGGGCCCTATTTTCATATTTGTTGGTGATAAGATGGCAGACAGATGGAATCTGCCAGAATCTACGTGTGCACTGCAGCCAAACCTACAGATGGACAGAGTGTGGTCTCATTTGGACAAGATGTCTATACTGTTTTTTCTTCTTATTTGTGGTGCTGGGAATGGAACCCAGGGTCTGTGCATGCTAAGCTCTGTACCACGGAGCCATCCCAGACCACGTGTTTTCTTTAGTTTCATTGAAATCTTCACAGAAATAAGACAATTTGAAACTTCTTTTTTTTTTTTTTCAAATCCAAGTAACCAACAGCTGGATGAAAATTTCCCCTAGAACCCCAGGAGTTGATCAGCCCAGTTCTCTGGCAGTATTGACGTGCACAGCCAACTCAGCTTGGAAGGTGTCCAGGAAAGGCATTTGTTCAAAGCTCAATGATCTGCAATGTTTACCACTTTTTTTTTTTTTTATCTTAAATAAGATAGCAATAGCCCTCGTGTGCTGGGCATTTTCTATTATAGGTCTCGCACTCTTTGGAGTCTTTGTCCAGAACAGCTTTGTGAAGGCAAGGACGCATCTCTTAGAGAGATGGACTGCCCCTTTCACTGTGGGAAGATCTCCAGATCTAGCACACACCCAAAGCCAGGGACTCCCTGGCCTGAGGCCTTAGTCACCATGCAAACCACATCACACCAAGCTCTTAAACAGAAATCACTTGAATCCCATCACCCAGAGGCCCTTCTGCAAACATTCCTCTGGCCACCCTGTCATTCTTCTATGAACACAGGCGTATATTTTCATGCAAGTGGGTCCTAGAGACTGGTGTTAGAATCTCCTCTCTTGCCTAACAGAACCTGTATGTTCTGCCCTGTGCACAGAGGTCAGCACTCAGTGCAAGGGGAAGAATGAGTCCAGAGAAGTGTCCCCTTTCCATCTGTGACCCTTCAATGACTCATGGAGAAGCACAGAAAGAATGTAGGTGGAGAGAGGGGCGAGGTGCCACAAATTTGGGGAAGGCGGAAAGCTATAGAATGCACGAGTGGGTGGCATGGAGGAAGTGCATCCCAGAATAGGCACCCTGCGGGCTGAGCAGAGTCCTAGTCTTCCCAGGGGTCTGGGCTCAGGGGGCAGGTCCAGCACCTGGCTGGAGCAGCTGTTCCCTCCCCTCCCCTGGCCCTGAGCAAGTGGCAGCTGGCTGGCTCCCTGGCACAGCCAGAATCCACTTCTCCAGAAAGGCAGGGCAACCGGCGTGGGAGGGTTTCTGAGCAGGTTGGGGCTTCCCAAGCAATTCCTTCATTGCTCCTGCCCTGGGGGGGACTCCCAGCACCCCAACTTTCCACAGCTCACAAGAATGGACACCTGGAAACCAGCCGTGGATAAAGAGCACTAGTCAACTTTTCTACTGAGGAGAGAGGCCTGTGGAGGAAACCCAATCACCTGGAATAGTTAAGCGAGTGTTTGTCCCTAAGTGGAAGATCCAAGGGAACTGGCATTAGGAAAGAGAAGGATCAAGAGATGCGACTAGGAGACAAAGGAGAGCTCTGGAAATATCCTAATTGAACTCTTCAGGGAGATTTGAAGTAATATCTTAGAAGTAATATCTTGGTATATACTTGCCAAAATATGCCAAAATATTCTTGTTCCAAGATTTTTTTTTTTTGTACTGGGGATTGAACCCAGGGATGTTTAACCACTGAGCTACATCCCCTTGTTATCTTTTAATTCAAAAAAAATTTTTTTTGAGACAGGGTTTCACTAATTTGATGAGGCTGGCCTTAAATTTGTGATCCTCCTGACTCAGCCTCCTGAGCTGTTGAGATTAAGATCTTGTTTTAAGGGACTGGGATTGTGGTTTAGTGGTAGAGTGCTTGCCTTGCATGTGTGAGGCACAGGCACTGGGTTCAATCCTTAGCACCACATAAAAAGTAAATAAATCAAATAAAGGTATTGTCTACAAAGAAAAAAAATTTAAAAAAAAGATCTTGTTTTAAGATGTTAAAACAAGAATCAGATGCTGTGAAGAAGGAAAAATTATACGAGAAAGAGTTTTTGAAAAATCAATGTTTAGTTGACACGGACCATAAAAATTTGACAGAAGTCTTCATTGAAAATTTTTAAATGATTTTTTTTTCCAAAAAGCATCTGTAACAAAATGAATAAGCAAGTTCAAGCCTGGGAGAATATATTCTTAATACATGTATCTCAAATAACTTGTACTGAGGATACAGAGAGTTCCCAGCGTGGGATGGTTCCATGTAGGACAGCTTAACTTTACAACACTTTACAAGAGCACTTCCAGTGGAAACCAGATGTTCAGTTCGGATCTCCTGGGCTGGCAGGGTGTGGTAAGATCCTCTCTCCTGATTCGGGTTCCCACTTGGCACCAACCTGACACCACAGTGAGCAGTGTTAAGCATTTGGTAGTTGAGGTCGTGACTGTATTCCCAAGTGACAATGAGTCTGTTGGAAAAAAATCCCATTGTAAGTTGAAGAGCATCTGTGCAAAGAACTCTTAATAGGAAGACAACACAGCTCAGAAACGGGTTAAAAATGGACATTGCACCAAAGATACAGCAAAAACTAATGAGCACATAGAGATGCTCATCAGCATCCACCTCAACGGAAGCACAGAGCATGTGGGGGCCCACTGCACCCCACTAGAAGGGCTAACGTTTAACCAACTGGCCATTCATTGCCAAGTGAAGGGAAAGATCTGGAGCAGTTGGAACCCTCAGACATCCCTGGAGGGAATGTCGGATGGTGAACAGAACAGCACGTTGTCACCATATTAAACATATACTTACTGCCAGGTGTGGTGGCACTCACCTGTAATCCCAGCGGCTCAGGAGGCTGAGACAGGAGGATCGTGAGTTCAAAGCCAGCCTCAGCAAAAGTGAGGCACTAAGCAACTCCGTGAGACCCTGTATCTAAATAAAATACAAAATAGGGCTGGGGATGGGGCTCAGTGGTTGAGTGCCCCTGAGTTCAATCCCCAGTACCAAAAAAAAAAAAAAAAAAACCAACAACAACAACAACAAAACTCCCAAAACATACATCATCCAGCAGTCCTACTCCTAGCTACCTGACTGTTTTAGTCAGCTTTGCATCACTGAGACCAAAAGACCTGACAAAAACAACATAGAGGAGGAAAAGTTTATTCTGGCTCACAGTTTCAGAGGTTCAGTCCATGATGGATGGACTCCATAGCTGGGGCCTGAGGTGAGACAGAATGCTGTGACAGAGGAAAGAAGCTCAGGACATGGTAATAGGAAGCAGAGAGCTAGCTCTGCTTATAATCCCCCAAGTCATGCTCCCAGTGAACCACTTCCCTGAGCCACATCCCTCCTGCCTACAGTTACTGCCCAGTTAATTCCTATCAGGGGCTTAATTCACTGATTGGGTTACACCTCTTGTAATCTAATCATTTCACCTCTGAAAATTCTGCATTGTCTTACACGTGAGCTTTTGGGGGACACCTCATATCTAAACCATGACACTGCCCAAGTTTAATGAAAATGCCTGCCCACACTAATACATAGGAATGCTTAAAACAGCATTGCTCAAAGTGGAACTGGAAAACTCAACTCTCCCTTGGCTGGTAAGCAGACGGAAACTGTGGCAAATCCATGCAGCGCACACCACTCAAGCAATAAAAATGGAACAAACTATTATGTAGGCAACGTGGGTGTCTCAAAACTCAGATACAAGAGCTCATGCTGCATGATCCCGCTGATGTGACAGTTAGAGAGCTGAGTCTGATTTACAGTGACAGAAGGCAGCTCTGGGGTTTGCCCAGGGCTGAGGCTGAGGGTGGGGAAGCCTAGAAAACCTCTCAGGTAACGGAAACGTCCTCTGTCTTACTGTGGTTGTGATTACACAACTGTATATACTTGCCAAAATATGTACCTTAAATTGGAACCATGTACATTAAATTTCAATTAAGTCGATTTAAAGGAGAAGAGACTTTAAAAAAAATGATGGTAATAAAAGGGCCAATCAAAGGGGCTATAAAATAAAGACAAACACACCTGCTGTGGTGTCTGGAGTCCTTGCCACTTGGAGGCAAAAGCAGTTGTAGGCTGAGGCAGGAGGGTCACTTGAGCCCAGGAGTTCAAGGCCAGCCGGGGCAATAGAGCCAGACCTTGACTCAAAAAGAAAAAAAACAAAAACAAAAACAAACAAATAACTCTTTTAGGACCTATAAAAAGATCATGAAAAGGAAAGAAGGAAGTGAAGAAAAAGAGAAATCAGATGAGAGTTGATAAGAGACATCAGGGACCCGTCCAGAATGTTCCACATCAGATATAAAGAGTCTGCAGAAAGAGAGCTGAGTCAACAGGGAGGAAGTCCCTCGAGGGGACAAAACCCAAACTCATCTGTAGAAGTGAAAGGATCCCTTGAGCACAGGTGCCTGTCTCCACTCCTCCAGTGAGACTTCAGAATATCAAGCATAAAGCAAGGAGCCCAGAAGCACAGACTCCTGGAAGGGGTGACGGTCAAAGCATCCTCGGCAAGGCAATGGAGTCCTGCCTTGGGATTCTGAGGGAAAACCTTGGATCTGGAAATGTGTGTCCAGTTAACGAAGGCACGTCAAAGGCACTTTTTGGATCTAAGACATTCCTTCTCAAGATGTGTTTGACCTCACCCAGCCAACCCAGAGGGAAGTTGTGAATGGAGAAAGCGGCTGGCCAGCCCAGCACTGGGCCCACCTGGAGGCTTATGCTGGCCCCCCGATGACAGGTGAGTGGGCTTTGAGGGCAGCAGGTCCAGAGAGCTTTAAGAGGGACACTTTCCAGAGAAGGGCAGGTGTGCTGGGCATCATTTAGCACAGGAAACTGGACAAATGTGAGGAGATGACAGAGCACACTGTTCTCTTATCTAAGAAAAAAAGAAAATAGGGCCGGGGTGATGCTCTATGGAAGAGCACTTGCCTGGCATGTGTGAGGTCCTGTATTCAATCCCAGCACCACACACACACACACACACACACACACACACACACACACACGGCAATCATAAATTCAGTAAGTCATAAAAAGTTACAGATGAAAACTTTGGTCCAAATACAAAACAAGCCACACTCTGGCATTTTCTTGAACGATTTGTGGAATATAATCTTTGTCTTTAAGGTTACCAGGCTTAGGACTGGAGTTGTAGCTTAGTGGTAGAGTGCTTGCCTTGCAAGGCACTGAGTTCGATTCTCAGCACCACATATAAAATCAATGAATAAAATAAAGATCCATCAACATCTAACAAAAAATATTTAAAGAAAAAGTTTACCAGGCTTAGTGGGAGAGAGAGATTGGTCACTGGGTTGTTTAATAAATAAAAGTTACAGGAAGGCATAATCAGAAAACACTGCTGGTCCCTCTTGTGGCCTTTGGAATCAACAGACATGCACACCATGAAATGGTACACTTTCAGTCTGTTCTGCTACAGTGGCCCTGAAAATGCAAATCAGGCACCAGCCACCATGAACTGTGAGAGGCTGAGGAAAGGATGGGGGGTCAGAGGACATGGGTAGGATTTAAGTGCAGTATATTAGTTAATGCTGCACAGGTTCTCAAGGGAAACCTAAAAAAATAAAAAAATAAGATGGTAATGAGAGCATCTGGGAGGTGAGTGCATCTCCTGCAACCTGACCCAATGAGGCCTCATCGTCATATTCTGCCACCTGCCCAAACCTGCCATCTTCCTCTTGCCCAGGGAGAGGTTCCCTGACTCAGGCCTCCTTACTGACCCTCCAGCTTGCCAAATGTGTTCCTGCTCAGGGCATTTGTTCTTGCACAATTGGTGGAGTTGGGCTCAGAGCTGGGACTCTACCAAAGGAACTCGATTCTGCCTGGCACCAGCCTGACCTTCCTGAGACATGAGGTCAGCCCAGTGCTGAATGCTCACCCTGCCCAGGAGAATGACAAGTTCTCTGTTTAATCAAACCCACCTGTATGTACATGTATGTATGTATGTATGTGTGTGTGTATGTGTACACACACATTCATACATCTATATTCTATATTGAAACAATTTTAGAATTTTTTTTTTAACATAAACATTGTAAAAGTGCCAGGCGTGGTGACACAAGCCTGTAATCCCAGCAGCTTGGGACCGGAGGCAGGAGGATTGCAAATTGAAAGGCCGCCTCAGCAAATTAGCGAGGCTCTAAACAACTTAGCAAGGCCCTGTTTCAAAATAAAAAATAAAGGCTGGGGTTGTGGCTCAGTGATAGAGCACTTGCCTAGCACATGTGAGGCACTGGGTTTGATCCTCAGCACCACATATTTTTAAAGTTATTAAACAAATAAATAAACAATAAAAAGGGTGTGGAGGTGGCTCAGTGGTTAAGTATCCCTGGGTTCAATCCCTGGTGCAAAAACAAAGCAGAAGTTACAGCATGTTCTCATCTACTCTTCGCTCACCTTCTCCTAATACTAACATCTTATGTAACCAAGGCACAACATCAAGACCAGGAATTCAATTCTGGCACAGTCCTGTCAACTAAACCATAGACTGCCAGTTCTCCTCCCCGTCCTTTTCCTGTTCTGGGCTACTCCGGGGTCCCATGCTGCCTCTACTTGCCGGGTCTCCTAAGCAGCTCCGTGTGGACCGTTTCTCACAATTCCCTTGTCTTCTGGGAGTGGGACACTTTAGGGGCACTGCTCAGCCATCTTGCAGTGCTCTGCAACAGGGCACGTCTGATGCTTCCCATGCTTAGAATGAGGTTACACATTGTGGGCAAGAATAGCACAGATGTCACCTGTGTCCTTGGTGTGTGGTCTCTGGGAACACAAAATTGATGTTTTAAACTTGGATCAAGTTTGACACTGAAAGTTACTATTTTTCCTTTTTATTCACACACACAAAAAACCCCAAAAAACCAAAAAAACAAAAAAAAACAAGTATCTGGAGAGATATTTGAAACTGAAAATAATGCGTCTCAGGAGTGTTTCCCACTATTTTTGGCATCCCTTAGGAGACCTTGCTTGCTTGCTGCAATTACTACTGTTTTGTCTGCCTAATGTTGACTTTCTGTTCCCCTCGTATCTAGCTCATCTAAAGGAACATTTTTGTAAGGAAGAACCACCTCTCCTAGGCTCTTAGGGCACCACAGGCCTTCTGTTTTGAAGGTACCCTGGCTTTATTGCTCATGTGGTTCCAGCCTTGGCCACTAGGGGCGCCTCTGGCTGGCTCGACTCTCCCACAGCCTCTCTCGCTGTAACTCTCCTGGCTTCTACCCTGTGCAGTGCCAGGCTCATGTTTGCTGTGTCCTGGTCTTGGAAACCGACAGGTTTTGTTGTTTTGTTCTACTGCGGACTGAACCCACGGGACTCGACCACTACATCCTCATCCCTTTTTGAGACAGGGTCTCACAATTTTGCTGACTGGTTTGAATTTGCGATCCTCCTGCCTCAGCCTCCCAAATTGCTGGGATTTCAGGAGTGGGCCACCACGCCCAGCCTGGAACCAGTTTTTTAAGATGGACTTTCATATGCAGTTAACTCTGAGCACTCTTTACAACTGTCCCAGAAAAAGGAAAGGAGGGAGTCACATGGAGAAGGCAGGTAGGGGCTGCTGCCCTTGGCTTCCCCCTGCCCCAGGGAAAGTTTCTCTTCAGGGTTGGATTTCTCCTCTGCAGGAAGGATGCAGCTGATAAGGGGGGGGAGGCTCTTCATGGACCACACCAGCCATGTTGGACCCCAGTCAGGGCTCTGGGGTGGCATTTGGGGTGCAGAGCTGTATTCAAGAGTATGGTGGGTAGGTTTCCAGCAGGGAGGGTAGACTGTCAGTAGAATTCCCCACCTGCTTATGCTCAGTTGTCCCTCCAGATCTTAGAGAGCTGTAGATGGTGACAAGTGAGCCGCTGTCAGGTAAATGAGAGTCCAATTCCTAGTGACCCAGCCACTCACTCATCTAAACATGAACTTAGGATGTGCAAAGTTGATTTTTATCCAGGTCATTCTAGTAAATATTTACCTCTGGTTCTGTTTCAATTCTAATGTTTTGTTTTGTAAGTAATAATATAACTGGCTTAATAAATACAGGTTTTAAAGACACAAGGAAGTAGAAGACTTGAGTTGAAGATTCTTTTTTTTTTTTTTTTTTTTTTTTTTAGTATTGGGGATTGAACCCAGGGCCTCATGTACATAAGACAAGCACTCTACCACTGAGCACATCCCAAGCCTACTTTTTTCTTTGGGGGGGGGGTGCGTACTAGGGATTGAACCCAGGGGCAAGCTACCATTGAGTTATATCCCCAACTGTTTTTATTTTCATTTATTTATTTATATTGCAGGGGTTGGGGGCTACCAGGGATTGAACTCAGGAGCACTCGAACATTGAGTCACATTCTCAGCTCATTTTTTTTTTATTATTATTTTATTTAGAGACAGCGTCTCACTGAATTGGTTAGTTCCTTGCCATTGCTGAGGCTGGCTTTGAACTCACCATCCTCCTGTCTCAGCCTCCCGAGCCACTGGGATTACAGGTGTGTGCCACTGCTGTTTTTCTTTTTTTTTTTCACTTATTGAGACAGGATCTTGCTACATTGTCCACGCTGACCTTGAACTTGCTATCCTCCTGCCTCAGCCACTTGAGTAGCTGGGATTATAAGTATATGACACTGAATTGCCGATAGAATTTGATCAGAAGAGATAAATTTCTTGGAGAGACAAAATAAAAAGAGAATAACCTTTCTTTTATGCACTCACCCCAAATCCCAACAACAGGAGCTGTAGTTGTAGCTCAGTGGTAGAGAACTTGCCTAGCATGTGTGAGGCACTGGGGTTAATCCTGAGCACTACCTAAAAATAAATAAATAGAATAAAGGTACTATTGTCCATCTACAACTAAAAAAGATTTTTTAAAGAAAAAAGAAACTAAGCAAAGATTAAAAAAAAAAAAAGCCAATAACACGTGAACAAATAAACAGTGTTCTCCTCTGACTGGGCCACCCTGGACAACTAATCTGCAGGACAGGGCAAGGCTCTGTATACATTGGCTTAACCTAGGGATCTCACAGTTTGGTTTCTCGGATCACCATCACACAATTTGTCAGAAAATTCCACCCCGTTCCTAATAGATCAGAAGCCTTGGATCAATGCTCTGGGTCTGAGAACCGCTGCCTCACACTATCAGGGAGATAAGAGGTTGAATTTAAGAATCCACCGCTAGCCTTGGGTTGGAGGGGATCTCATCCAAACTACATCGTGGAGCCCCTGAACCTCAACCAACAGTCATTAAAATGTCCCATCCTACCCTATTGTCCTCTGGTTGCTGGGGGAAGAAGACCATAACAATGCTTCTCCAGAAACCCTTCAACGCCAAGAGTTGGTTTGAAGGACAGGCCACCAACTCGGCTGCCAGAGTGACTGGCGTCTTCTAAACCCCCTTTGGCTCCACCTCCTTCCGGTGCCCAATCCCCTGCGGGCCTGGGCTGTGCAGAGCTGCTTTCCTGTCCTGGCTCTGGCTTTATCTGTTTCAGAGTCCGTCTTCTGGTTGGAAACATCTTGCTCTCCATGCAATGAAATGAGCTATTAATTATGATTTAATAAACGTCCAGGCTGAGAGCCTGGAGTACTGTCTCCATAAGGGGCAGTTCTCCCTCTGGATAAGCACAAAGTGGACAGTGTGGGTACCTCCCCCGAAGGAAGGGACCAAGATGGTGCACACTCCAGAGGGAGCCTGGAACTCTTCTGGGACAGGCCCCAGATGGAGGCTCCGTCCACCATGTGCAGCTCATGTTCACCTGTCTTTAGTTGGGCTCCTGGGGGAGGGGCGGGGGGGCACTATAAAAGGCCCAGGTTTTTAGTCACAAATCTAGTTTCTTTTCACTTATGCCTAGAGTAGTTGTTGAAAATACTTCCTTCCTCTATGTAACAAATATATTTTACAGATAATCATGTAATAATAAATATTTTATCATTTTCTCAGTTCATTATTTAGTTTTTAAGTCACTCCGCCCACTGGGGGGGACTGAAGTACCCTGCCACTGAGCTGTACCCCCCACTCTAATTGTCATTTTTTAAAAAAACTTTTTTATTTTATTTTTTTATTGGTTGTTCACAACATTACAGAGTTCTTGACATATCATATTTCATACCTAATTGCCATTTAAAAAAAAAATCATTTTATCGTTATTTCACTCCAAACAAAAGACAAAGCTTGAGTGTCCTCAAGTAGAGGTCAGCTGACCACTTCTGTAAAGAGCCAGGTAATAAATATTTTCAGTGGCTGTCACAGCTATTCAACTCTGTCACTGCAGCACAAATATCTCTGTCATCAGCAATATATAAACAAGTGGGTGTGACCATATGCCAGTAAAACTTAAAAAAAAAAGTATCATTATTTTATTGTCAGACATTATTCAAATCTAGCAAAATAGCTCATGATGGAACTAAAATTTTCACTTAGCAAACAAAAATATCACAGCCTAAGGCTCTAGTCACTGTTTCAAATTTTTACTGCAAATGAGCACCGTAAGTGGTCACATTAAGAGTGTAATTACAGGGATTCCACCTTCTGGGTCCCCTTCTTCCTCCAGGAGAAGTCTTTTCTTCTGTCCTTTAATAAATTTCTAATCTCTACTCTGACTTTGCCTCGGTGTGCTTCTTTGGTGTTATTCTTCAACATCGGGGAGCAAGAACTCATCACCTGTCAACAGCGGTAACATATTGGAGGTCCCATACCGAGATTCTACACCGAGGTAAGTACACGCACCCCATGTCTGTTTGAGGTGCATCTTTCTCTTTCTTTCTGGAGGTAAGGTGGGCACCCGACGGCTACTTAAACGCAATTAGTGCAGCCGCCACTCTTCAAGACTCGGGTGAGAGGTTTCTCGGCCTAAGCAGCTCTCAATCACCTGTTCGGTACAGAGCAGGCATGTTGGGTTCTGCCAAAGCCGTTTCCCACTTTTCTGTCTGGGCCCGGAGAGCAATTGGCGTGAGTACACAGTGTCCCTAATCCCGATCTGCCTCGGATGCGTGGAGGTGGAGGAAGGAGTTTGGAACAACTGAGGAATTCCGGTCTGGGCTACTCTCAGACGAATTCTTAAGGTTCCTTTCTCTTGAGCCCCCTTCTGACAGCCCCCAGGGGTATCTAGGGTGATGGGTAGATGAATGGCACTGAGAGAAAGCCCCAATCACATTTGCCTTCATATGGGCCATACAACACTCCCAACCCCGCATCCATTCCTCCTGGATGCTCCCCTTCCTTCATGGGTCAGAAATGTTAACTATAAAAAGGGGAGACAACTGCACTTCCACGGATTCCACCTTCTGGGTCCCCTTCTTCCTCCGGGAGAAGTCTTTTCTTCTGTCCTTTAATAAATTTCTAATCTCTACTCTGAAAAAAAAAAAAAAAGAGTGTAATTACAATCTCTTCATGCCTGAATGTCAGTAATTTATAAGGGATCTTTGTGTTTAAAATGTATATAAATGACTTCAATATACTTTAGTTTTACTTTTCTGTTCGTCCCAAAGAAGTACCAATGGGTCTCGAGTCTTCTTGTGGATTTTTTGTTTAATATTTATTTTTTAGATGGACACAATATCTTTATCTATTTATTTTTATGTGGTGTTGAGGATCGAACCCAGAGCCTCGCACGTGCTAGGCGAGCGCTCTACTGCTAAGCCACAACCCCAGTTCCTTCCTGTGGATTTTAGAAGCCTGAAATCTATGAAATAAAACTCAGGGGCTGGAAGAGATGTAAAGGGAATATTGGGTAGTTTGATTAGAGTGTAATAATTAGGATAGATAATTAGATTTTCTGGTTTTCAAAAATCTGAATTGCAATAAAAGGAACTTTGATGTGCTATTTTAATTTTCAGTAGCAAATAAAAACGTACATAGAGGAACTTAAAAAAAAAAAGAATGGAATCGAAGCATGTCACTGGGTGTTAACATGGGTTTTTTTTTGGGGGGGGGGGTGGATTTTCAGGGATTGAACTCAGGGGCCCTCAACCACTGAGCCACATCCCCAGCCCTATTTGTATTTTATTTAGAGACAGGGTCTCACTGAGTTGTTTTTAGCACCTCGTTTTTGCTGAGGCTGGCTTTGAACTCCCAATCCTCCTGCCTCAGCCTCCAGAGCCTCTGGGGTTACAGGCATGTGCTACCATGACTTATCTCAGATTTAATGTTAAACACAGTTAATTTGTGTCCCTGGAGAGGCTGGAGAGGTGGACTGTACCCAAATTGGAAAAAATGGAAGTCGAAAACCAGGAGGAAGCAGCGGTGGGGCATTTGGGGAGAAGAGTCTGTGAAATCCTGAGTCACTGGGCTCTAGGACACCCTCTGTGCCACCCCAGTTCTGTACTCAGACTCAGCATCTGGTCTTGGTTTTATCATTGCATGTCACACAAAGTTTTAAGTTGTTGTGAGTCTTTCATAGTAGTTTCCAGAACAATTTCATTAATTATAGAAAGAGGGCTGGGCTGAAGCACTCAGGGTGTGCGTGGGGGGTGCGCCCTCCCTCTGTGACTCCCTCGGCCCTGAACTTACAGCTGTCCTCCAACTCCTCGCCCATCCGGATGCTCGGCCTCCCCTCAGGCCCAGAGCCAAAGGAGCCACCCACCACCAACTGAACCCTCTGAAACCAAGAGCCAAATAAACCTTTCTTCCTCACCATTGTTCTCCTTGGGTATTTTGGTCACAGCAATGACAAAGCTAACAGACACGCCTGCCATTGTCACTACCTCTTCCCTCTCCACCTCTGCCAAAACCAACTTCCTTTTTTTTTTTTTTGGCTGAGGCTGGCTTTGAACTCGTGATCCTCCTGTTGCAGCCTCCAGAGCTGCTGGAATTACAGGCAAAACCAACTTGCTTTCTAAAGAAACATAAGTAAATGAACAAAGTTGTAGGGAATAAATGTGCCACCTGTTAGGCCAGGGAAAGGATGCCTGGACTTCTGAGCAGATGCTGTACACTGTTGCCTTTTGCCAGGTTTATTGGCGGCAAGAGCGCTGTCTCGTCCCTTCAAGTTACACTTTCCCCCTCATCGAGGAACTCTGGAGTGGATGCATGAGCACTGGAGAGCCAGGGCTTCTGCCCCCAGCAGGATCCAGGCTTCAGTGTGTGCCCAGAGACACCTGCTCGTAGGGTGAGTCCCAGGCAGAGGTTCTGACGCTGGGGAGAGGCCCAGGTCATGCCCAGACCAGAGGAGGGAGGGTGCCAGCACTAAATGCCATCACCGAAGATGCTTTCCAAGTCAAAAGTGACTCAAAATCCTGGAAGGAAAAAAAAAGGTACTCATAGCCCCCATCCTTAGGGGATGGGCTGGCTTTACATGGGCAAGGCCTCTGTGTCTGTTTGGTGCTGGCCACTCAGAGAGCCCTGGGAAATAGGAGAAGGACCTGTCTTCAGAGAAAACCAAGTCTCCAGGCTGCTCAGGAGGCAGCTGTAGGAAAAGGCCAGCCAGAGCCTGCCCTAAAGGGGGCCATGGCTCCCTGCCTCGAGGAGGCAGCCCTCACCCTTGAGGCCAGCCAGGTGGTTGTTTTCAATGTTCTAAGACTTTCATTGTGAAAAGCCTCACACAATATTCACACACACAGAAGCATGGACCCACATATACTCACCGATTCAGGGATTTTAAAGGTACTGAGGAATAGCTTCAACAGTTCTAGAATCTCACCTTGAAAGAAAGCCCCGATTGCTGTTATGCCTGGCTTCATTCAGCCTGGAGCCCGTGACAGCCATGCTTTCACACAGTGCCAGTCGTTGGCTCCTTCTTGTGGCAGAGTAGCATTCCGTTACTCTGTGTGCTTCAGATTGTTTACAGATTCACTCCTGTCGGTGGGCATTTAGCTTATTTTCAGTTTGGGGCTGGAATAAGGCCACTGTGAACACTTGGGTACAAGTCTCAAGTCTCCCACCCTGGTACTGGGGATTGAACCCAGGGGTGCTCTGTCACTGAGCTATACCCTCAGCCCTTTTTATTTTTTATTTGGAAACAGGGTCTTGATAACTTGCCCAGGTTGGCCTTGAACTTGGGATCCTGCCTCAGCTTCCTGAGTTGCTGAGATGATGGGTCTGCCCCACCATGCTTGGCTATCGGATAACTTTCTTTCTTTTTTTTTGTAGTTGTAGGTGGACAGCATGCCTTTATTTTATTTATTTATTTTTATGTGGTGCTGAGGATCAAACCCAGTGCCTCACACAAGCTAGGCCAGTGCTCCACCACTGAGCCCCAGCCCCCAGATAACTTTCTGATAAAGCTTTCGCTCTGATGACCTGACATCCTTCTGGAACTGGAAGAAACAGGAGGGCTGGCTGGAGAGAGGCAGAGTCACCACTGTCAGGCTTCTAATCATAAATCACAGTCTCAGTGAAGCTATTTTGACTGAGTGATACAGGCACCAATAATCAAATCAAAGGCACCAAAAGGCGTAGACAGCTCCCACTCATTAGCTTTATGACGGCAACTTTTTGAGCTTCTTAAAATTCAGGAACTGAAATCTCTCTGACCCATCAAACAACAAATCCATAAGTTAGACTTCATTCAATATTAAAAACTTTTTCAAAGATGCTGTAGAAAGAATGAAAGACAAGTGGCAGGGACAAGCTATTTGCAAGTCATCTATATGACAAAACACTTGTACCAGAATAGATAAAAATTCTCAATGTTCTACAAGAAAACAACCCTTGGGCTGCGGTTGCGGCTCAGTGGTAGAGCGCTTGCCTAGCATGTGGGAGGCACTGGGTTCGATCCTCAGCACCACATACAAATAAATAAATAAAAACAAAAGGTCTAGCAACAACTAAAAAAAATTAAAAAAAAAAACCCTTGTTTTAAAATATTGGGCAAAATGTTTTTAAAAACAACAGAAAAGATATACTGATAGCAAATAAGCACATGAAAAGATTCTCATTGAATTAGACACTAGGGAAATGCAAATTAAAGCTATCCTGAGATATGACTTCACATCTATGAGAATGGCTAAAATTCAACACTGATCTATCAAGTATGGCAAAGATGGGGGTAGGGTTGGGGAGGGGACCACTTCTCAGAGGCTGCTGGTGGAAATATAAAATGGTACAATACTTTTGAAAAGCAGTTTGTTAGTTTCTTAAATAAAACATAAGTGTACAGCTACAATGACTGCCATTTTACTCCTAGTTGTGAATACAATAAAAATGAAAGCACCTATCATACAAAAAAATTATACATGGGCTGGGGTTATGGCTCAGTGGTAGAGCGCTCACCTGGCATGTGTGAGGGACTGGGTTTGATCCTCAGCAACACATAAAAAAAAATAAATGAAAATAAAGCTATTGTGTCCACCTACAACTAAAAACTATTTAAAAAATTTTTTTAAATTTTTTTTAAATTTTAAAAATTCATACGTAAGTATTCTAAGCAGCTTTTTTTGCTAAGAACCAAAAGCTAGTAGCAGTTCAAGCCCAAACCTATCAGCAGGTGATGGGCTGTGGTCCAGCCACAGTGACACTACTCAGGAATACAAAGGGATAGAGCGATGATGCACGCCCCAGCATGGGTGAGTCTCTAAATAATTACATTGTTCCCAGTGTTGTGGCTCATGCCTTGTAATTCCAGTGACTCAGGAGGCTGAGTTAGGAGGATCACAAGTTCAAAGCCAGCCTCAGCAACTTAGTAAGGCCCTAAGTAATTTGGTGAGATCCTATCTCAAAATAAATACATAAATAAAAAGGGCTAAGGATGTGACCCAGTAATTAAGCATCCCTGGGTTCAATTCCAGGTACAAAAGAAAAAAATAATAATTACATTGTGGGGCTGGGGTTACAGCTCAGTGGTAGAGCACACGCCTAGTAACTTGTGAGGCGCTGGGTTCGATTCTCAGCACCACATAACAATAAATAAAATAAAGGCATTGTGTCTAACTACAACTAAAAAAAATAAAAAAAGGAATAATTACATTGCATGAAATTAGCAGGACAAATAAAACATTTATAAATCCAGTTACACATAACTCTAAAAATGCAAATAAATGACTGTGTAGTGACTAAAAGCAGGTGGCCTCGAGTAGAGGGAGGGTGAGGCTGTAAAGGCCTACTGTCCAGGAAAGGCCCCCTGTGCCAGCCACGGTGGTGATGTCATGATGCATACACATGTCTAATTCACCAAATTGCCTGCTTTAAATATGAGTGGTTAATTGCAGATCGATATGGTTAAAAATAGCAATCAATCCACTTGGGGTCCACACTTACCAGATGTGAACTCATGATTCTGTTCCGAGGTACCCACAGAGACAGAAATGAGCTCAGGGCAGGTTCATTCACAAAAGCCACACATACACTCAGCCCAAAGTTCATGACAGGAGAATGGTAATGTCACAGGAATATGGGAAACTGAAGCTCTGACCCTTGGTTCTAGTGTTATGATGAAAGAAAATTTAAAGTTAGTCACCCAAAGCCCTGCAAAAGAACTTTGTAAGTGAAATCAAAGTAAGGCTCAAGCAGAGAGCATGAAAGAGTGAGAGAGCAAGAGAAGGGGGGGGGGAGAGTAGGTCGTCTCTGAGCAGAGAACGGCAAAGGTAACGTGCCTTTCTAAATTTTATTGCAATTTTATAGTTGCTATGAAAACTGGGGTCCACCTTTTGCACTCTGCCAATCAGGTGTCAAACTCCTCCTTTATGATGGGGGTGGTGGAATTTTTGACCCTAACTGGTCCTCTTGGAACAGTCATGGTGGCCACCCTATTCAGGGGGCTTCATCTACAAGTCAACCCTATGTTAATGTGGGTATGGGGGTCAGTGGGCAGTCAGAAGTTGCCTTATGCAGTGATACAGACCTGTAGTCCCAGGGCAGGCAGGAGGATTGCAAGTTCTAAGCCAGCCTCAGCAGCTTAGTGAGGCTCTAAGCAACTTAATGAGACCCTGTCTCACAATAAAAAAATAAAAAAGTGATGGAGATGTGGCTCAGTGGTTAAGTGCCCCTGGGCTCAATCCTTGGTGAGAGAGAGAGAGAGAGAGAGAGAGAGAGAGAGAGAGATGCCTTAGTATACCTGGGCTACTAAAGAAACCTCCCTTCCAAGCTATACGGAGGTACTGATGGCCCTAACTCAGCTTCACACTGACCTCAGTGGACCCTGTCTAGAGTTAGTCCCATTAATCCTTCTTGATGTATTTTTCCAACTAATTCCTTTTGCTTCCATCTGTTCCTTCTTAAGATCTTGGCACTTTTCTACAAGTTATCTGTTGCCAGTTGTTTTCTCATCTGCCTTGAAAGTGGTTTAAAGACCCTAAAAGTAATTTATAGAATAACTGTGACCTTGCCCTGCATTTCACTGCTCATTACTAGCTACTACCTAACGTCCCCCCCGAAGGACTAGAGACCCTAAATCATACAGGGAACAAGGGTGATAAAATAAAATCATTGGCTGATGAGGGGCAAGGCCTTTTGGGTAGGTATGCCCAGTCTTTGCAGTCAGTGAAATGTTCTAGATTACAAGTAAGGTCATCCTGGGGACCATGGCAAATCTCTGATTTAGTAGAAACAGATAATAAAGCCATCTGGGAGGCAGATGCCCTATGAGAAAAACAAAAAGACTCACATATGGGAATAAGATGGATACAATAGGTACAGCGACATCCGAATATATCAATGAGCATGATAATGACTACAGACACCAGCAATTTCCTCTATTAGCAAGTGCCAGAAAACCATGAACTAAAAAGTTGTCCCCATGATAAGGCTGGTGAGGGCACAGCATCTATCTGGAAATGCAAGTCTTTGAGGAATTTAGTCACATGGTCAGAGTTGTCAGGGATGTATGTAAACACCACATCCAGTCTCAATTTGGTTTTATAAAACAGCTTTTCTCTAAGTTAAGGAGACAAACACCTCTCTCAGGGTCATGGAGAGTTTCTGGGGGTATAATTGGTCCAGAGCTTCCACAGGCCAGATTATATCCTTTAGAGCAATTTTTGGAATAAACAGGGAAGCTAAATGGTCATACCAATGAAAAATGGCTTATCCCCATCCATGCTTGAGGCTGGGGAGGTTTTCAGGTGTCCTGTTCTGTGTCCATCTCTCAATAGTAGACCTTCTCATCTAGCCTGGAGACAGCAGGGGCCATAAGTTGTTCCTAGATATCCACTGGGTCCCATTGGGTGCTGTGCACCCAATTCCAGGTCTTGATGAACCAATTAGTCCCAAATCAGTCATCAGTCTATTAAATCAAAATATGTTGATATTGAGATTCTGGGGTCCATTTTAACTCCTGAATGGAATTAGGCTACCTACCATAAGTGTAATTACATTATTCCCAACAAATTGGGGCCTTCTGATTTACATGTCCTGTAGTAAGTGTAAGCCATATATATATTCGTCCCCCCAATTTTTTAAAAATTGGGAATTGAATTGAACCCAGGGGCACTTAATCACTGAGCCACACCCCCAGCTCTTTTTATTTTTTATTTTGAGACAGGGTCTCACTAAGTTGCTTAGGGCCTCGCTAAGTTGCTGAGGTTGGCTTGAACTTTTGATCCTCCTGCCTTAGCCTCCTGAGTTGCTGGGTTTATAGGCATGTGCCACCACGCCTGGCTATATTCATCCCAAATTTGATAGTAACCATCCTTACATATTTGACATTCTGGTATTAATAGTGGAAGATGAGGAGTAGATGGGCTCAAAAGCTCAAAAGCTTGGAAATTGGTTTGCTCTAAAGTGGAGTTTTTTCCCATGACCTGGCTGTGACAAAGTCTTTTTTATAGGCCACAATTTAACATTTGCACAAGTAGTAGTTCGTGATGGTACATCTCGTCCTTTTGTTGTAGCATTAGAGATTGTAATTTTATATAGTAGTCCCTTTTTAGGGAGATACCCAACAAGGTAATGTCAATTAATTGTTCTGATTGTTCAACTATTGACAACGTTAAAAAAAGGAAGGAAAGAAGGAAGGAAGGAAGGAGGAACTTGCTGGGCACAGTGGCACATGTCTATAATTCCAGACACTTGCCAGGCTAAGGTAGGAGGATCACAAGTTCAAGGCCAGCCTCAGCAACTTAGCAAGACTCTGCCTCAAAATAAAATATAAAAAGGGATGAGAATGGGGTCCGGGGTTGTGGCTCAGTGGTAGAGTGCTTGCTTAGCATGCGTGAGGCACTAGGTGTGATCCCCGTACCACATTAAAATAAAAACAAATAAAATAAAGATATAAAAAAAGGGATGAGGATGTGACTCAGTGGTTAATTGTCCCTGGGTTCAATTCCCATACCAAAAACAAACAAACAAACAAACAAACAAACAAAACTAAAAGCCCAAACAAATAAAACAAACTTGGAGTTCCTTGAATGGAAAACTTAAAACTTAGACAAGCTCCTAACTTTATTAAGATATCATGACCCAATAATGGAGTTGGACATTTAGCCATTACAAAAAAAAAAAAAAAAAAAGTGAGCATTACATCTTCCCAGCTGCGACACACAGGAGGAGTAAAACGTCTTACCCTGGGTTCTCCATTGGCCTTCACTAACTACTGAGCTGGAATCAGCAGAAAGGTGTCCAGGAAATGAGGTCGAAGCACTCTGGGTGGCGCCAGTATCCAAAAGGAATTGAATGGCCTAGTTCTTACCTCCAGAATTACCCTCGGTGCAGTCCCACTGATGGTGACGGTGACTGGGCTGCCGACCAGTTCTGAAGGCCTCCTCATTCTTGGGCCATCACTTGGAGAGTGTCTGATCGAAGCCCCTTCGGCCCTGAGGGCAGTCAGCTTGCCAGCGGCCTCTCCTGCCTCACTCAGGGCAAGGAGTCTTTGGAAGCTTTGCCCTTAATTGGGCAATCTTTCTTCCAGTGTCCTGGTTTTCTGCAATGACGACAGATGTCTTCAGGGCTAGAGGTCCTGTGGAGAAAGGAAGAGGTGGACTCTAAGAGCTGCAGCCTTTCTCTTACCCCCCTTTTTCTCTTTTCACCCGTTTCCTCTCAGTCTCCATTACAAAAGACCTGGGAGGCTACCTGGGGGAGGCCATCAAGGGAAGTCCCAGGACCCGCTACCATTTTTTTGTGATTTCTTTCTAATATCTGGAGTGGACTGAGTGATGAGTTTATCTTTTAAAATAAGTTGCCCTTTAAGAGATGTAGGAGGGAAGAGTGTATATTTTACTAAAACTTCCTTCAATCTTTCTAGAAAAGCTGTGAGATTTTTCTCTAACCTCTGATCAATAGTTGCCAATTTCATGTAATTAATAGGTTCTATCCTACTGTTTTAAAGTCCTGCTATAAGACAAGTGATCATGGGATCCCTAAGCCACCTGCCAATTGATTCATCGTAATTCCATTGAGGGTCCTCAGTTGGGACAGCTGAAGGACCCACAGGGTATAAAGTGTAGGTAATCATTTCCCAGAACCCTAGCCGCTTCTGTTACCCGATGTCTCTCTGTGTCTGTTAGAGTTTGACTCAAAATTTCTGTTTTTGTCTCCCTAGGTTAGATCAAAAGTTTGGGTTAAATGTTGAAATCCCTCTATATATTTATCAGGGTCATTAGAAAACTTCCCCAAATCCTGCTTAATTTGTTTTAGATCTCGCATAGAAAAAGGCACCTGTATTCTGACTGTCCCAAATTCTCCACTTGTTTCTTGTAATGGGCGTCATCTGGTCGTAGGCTCAGTGGGGACAGGCTTGTGACAAAACAAACAGGAGCAGTAGGTAATGGTGGACAGAGAAGAGTGGAAGAATTAGACTTTGATGGATCTGAGTGTGAAGCACACGGTTGAGAGGGAGGAAGGTGGAGTTTTAGGGGATCCTGTAGGCCAGCAGTGTCATGACTCATCATTGCTATAAGAGCATCATCAAAGAAAGCCTCTATGTAGAAGACTTCTGACCATTTCCCTTCTTTTCTGCAAAAAAGAATCTAATTGGGAAAGAGTATTATAGTTTGGACTCTCATTGATGAGCCATTTCTCTTTATCCCCTAATTCATATTAAGGCCATGCAACATTATAAAAGAAAATTAGTCTCTTCTTCTTGAAGGTCTGTGGGTCAAAACAGTCCCAGTTTTTCAGGATACACTGCAAGGGGATGGTAGACAATATTGATGATTGATTTCCATCAGTGAAACAAATAAGGCCAGAGTCTGTCATACCCCAGGTGTCCCTCAGCAGTACTGACATCCGAGAGATGACCATAAAAAGCCTCCCTCCCATACAGTCCACTTTAACCCAGAAACAGGATGCATCCCTGTGTGGTTCCCAAGAGCTTGGTGTAGCATGCCTGTCCAAGCTCCGCAACTTGTGGCTTGTTTGCTGAACCCTCTGTCACTCAAGCTTGTAATTTAAGAAACATTTTTAATAACTTTATGCCAGCCAGTGATATAACTTGGGGACGTGACCCTTAATCCTTTTGCATCGAATTTTAAGAGTAGCATAGACCTGGTATTGGAGAGTAGAAGGGAATGGAGTTTTTGTGTCACTGTGTTGGAAACATCGAAAGTCCCAAAACAATAACAACAATAAATAAGTGACATAGAAAAGAACAAGGATCACAGTGTTGTTCCGCTATCTCTTTGAATATAAATATGAGGGGACATAGTGTCCAGGAAGAGTCACTATACATTCCCACTTCATTATATATTTTTTACATTTTTTACATTTTTATTTTGTGGAGCTGGGAATTGAACCCAGGGCCTCATGCATGCTAAGCAAATGCTTCATCACTGAGCCATACCCCCAACCCACAGAGTCACTATATGCTAAGGACAAAAATTACTGTTTTGGTAAAGAAAAGAAAACCAGTTGAGAAGAGGTTTAATAGCTGCGAGGTATCTTAAACTAACTAGTACCCAGTAAGGTGATTTGTAAGTAGGTAAAGATGGTGAGCTCATTACCCTCCAGATTCTGGATATGGCCTCTAATAGAAGGTGATGGTGTCCTTCCTGAAGAGAGTCAGGTATACACCATCAGATGACAGCCTCAACAGTGGAGGAGTCCCAGTGCCGCCGTAGTGGCCCTGCTCAAAAAGCCACAAAAAGCAAGAGAGCGTGCAAGTCTTCATGCCAGCCAGAGAAAACAAGGTGTCACGGAGGTTACTGATTGCAGAAAAGATGAACAAATACAAGACGATGATATAAGACAAAGAGCACAGGTGTGTCACACGGAAGGGCTTTTGGCAGAAGGAAGTGTACGCGGCCAAGTCCAAGGCAAAAGGCAAGGTATCAGAGGCTAGGTTAGACGTCATCTCAACCAAGGCTGGGAGACGAGCAAGGTGAAATTTAAATACCTGTTCTGTCGATGGCTGTCGATCCAAGTCGAGGCACCAGGTCAGATGTCACTGGAGAGTGGGGAGCTGAAGCTGCAAACCTCGGTTCTGGTGTTCCAATGAAAGAAAATTGGAAGTCTGCCACCCAACGTCATGCAAGAGATTATAAGAGAAAGTAAAGTAAAAGCAGAGTAAGGTTCAAGCAGAGAGCACTCTCAAGAGAGTGGGTCATCTCAGAGCAGAGAAAGAGTAACAATGCCTCCCCAAATTTATTACTGTTTTATGGCTGCTCTGAGAAGTGGGGTCCACCTTCTTTACTCTGCCAATCAGGTGTCAAACTCCTCCTTCGTGTGGGTCAGAGGAGTTTTTGACCCTAATTGGTCCTCTCTGGAGCTGTCATGGTGGCCACCCTATTCAGGGGGCTTCATCTACAAGTCAATCCTATGTTAATGTGGGTATTGGGGTCAGTGGCCGGTCACAAGTTGTCTTAGTGTGCCTGCGCTACTAAAGAAACTTCCTTTCCAAGATATATGGAGGTGCTGATGGCCCTAACTCCTGGCTTCACGCTGACCTCAGTGGACTCTGTCAACAGTTAGTCCCTTTCTTGACGTATTTCTCCAATGAGCTCCGTTCCCTTCTGTTTGTTTATTCTCAAGATCTGGGTACTCGGTGTTTTTCTATAGGTTATCCATTAGCTGTTGTTTTCTCATCTGCTTTGAAAGTTGTTTAAAGACTCTAAAAGTAACTTAAAGAACACCTGCGACCTTGCTGTGCGTGTCATTACCAGTTACTACCTAAGAGTCGCAGTGGGGCTGAGCATTTGTGACAGAGACTGTGGAGTCCACAAAACCTTCCCAGAAGGAGCTAGCTGACCCGGGTCTATTCGAGGATAACCAACCTCAAGTCAACTTTTTTACCACGCCAAGGAAAAAGTCAGATGCAGAAAGCTATACAGTACATGATTCCATTTTTACAGAAATACTTTAAAAAGATACAACTCTGGAGATGGAAAGCAGAGTAGTGGTGCTGGGGCGAGGGGACAAAGAGCGGCAGACTGAAGAGTCACAGGGGGCAGGAGACCTCTGAGGCTGGGCTATGGGATGACCACACAGCTCTGTAAATTAACTAAAACTCACCAAGCAGCACACTTAGAACCGGCAGGCTTTACGATCTGTGATACCTCAGTAATGCTGTCCAACTGACTGCAGCGGCTGCACAGCTCGGTCCTTCTCCACCACCTGGCGCCTGGCACAGGGGACTCCATAAACATTTGCTGACTAAATCGAGAAAATTTATGAGAATTTCAAAGAATTAATACTGCTTCCTAGGTGTTCAGACATTGACCCTTTGCAGAGTGACATGGGTCTTTCTCCACACACACCCCTGCTGATGAGGAGCAGGTCCTGTGGATTCCTCCTTGATGGCCTCCTTCGAAGCACCTCTGTGACCAACAGCCTTGGAAGACACAGCAGGCTTTGGCTGCTTTCCACCAGGCCACCCCTGCACCTCAGTGTCACTGTCTTCTCAATCAAGACCTCTGTTTATTTTTGGATGGAAGCTGATTGCCGGGGAGTCAGGGGGCAGGGCCACCCCAACAGCCTCAGATTTGGACCCCTGGATCTCATCAGGCTGCCTTGGTTATGCAATGGGGGAGGGACTCAGGGCCTCTTGAAGGAAATGGCAGAAGACCCAGAGAACAAGGGGCTCTTGGGTGCTGGGAAAGGTCCCACCAGAGGGCACCTTAGCTCCCTGCTTTATCAGTGACAGGAGCTGGGCTACAGGGCGGTTAGGATGTAGACTTGGACAGGGTGAGTGTGGTGTCCACACCCAGAGCAGGATCCACACATACATCTCCAGGGCTGTAGTAACCTGACTGTGGTGTAGGGACAGACCCCTTCAAGTGCCTCCTCTCTACTCTCTCCCCAGTCTCTCCAAGGCCATCTCCTTCTCCCGAGTAACCTCCAAGGCCACTTCCTTCCCAGCCTCCTCCAAGGCTCCCCTCCCCCACAGCCCCTCCAAGGCCATCCCTCCCCCCTTTCCCTACCTTCCAAGACTCCTGCCTCCCCTGTCCCTCCAAGTTCCCCCCTCCATCCCTCCTCCAGGGATATGCCTTCTCCACCTGGAGACTCCAGCTGCCTGATACCAGAGGGGACACCACAGCCTGTGGTGGCCAGCACTCTCAGGAACCCAGGCTGGATCACCATGAGGCTGGAATTAAAGGAACCCCAGCTGTCATTACCCAAATTCATAAAGACAGGCAGAGAAAACTACAATAAATAATTTAATTAAAATTCCAAACACAAAAGCATTAATGTTAATATTTGATTGTTGGAAAATATACACAGCCTTTCCCCATGTTAACATAAACACTGGCAACACTGGTAACAACACCCACTGAAACAAAATCATTTAGGCACTTGGGTGTAGAAAGTGGGGAAGAATAAAATACAATCTTTACTGCTGCTCCCATGAGGTCTGAGGAGCTGTTCTTAACACGGCCAGCGTTACTGATGAAAACCGGTGGCCATGCACCTCCCGGGGCAAGGTCCAGTACATTTAAAATGGGAAAACTTCATAAGATTTCCAATTCTTTTCAGTCTGAGATAGAACCCAAAGAAAGATGACATTTCCTTTTAACTACTTTGGCTTTTTTTCTTCATTCTTGAATAGTTAAGAACGTGACTGGTGGGCACTTAAACAGGACAGGACCCAGGGATGCACGTGAGGTTCAGGAAAGTAAAGTGTCTGACAACTTGCTTTCTTGTGAGGTCACTGGCCTTCAATTTTAACCTTAACTCAGGTGGGATTTTGGGGGGCCTCTGAATAAAACCCAAAATACAGAACCACCAGCATGTCACTCAGAGTGGGCCCAGAGCACCTTCCTGGAGGATGAACAGCAGGGTTGTCCTGGTGTCTTCTTCTTGCTGTGGTCCTCTTGGGCTGCAGACAAGGTGTCAAGGCTGTGGATGTGGCCGGGGAGGCTGAGCTGGGTGCTGGCCCCGAAGCCGGTGGTCACTGAGCGGTCGCAGCAGCCTGCATGTGCTGTAGGAGCTGCTCACAGTAGGTGGCTGAGCGGTGCTTGTGGATGACGGCCTCGGTCTCCCGTACTAGGAGGTCTGGAAACAGCACGCTGCCCTCTTTGAGGACCTCTGCAAAACAGCGAAACCCCTTGAAGATGCCAGAAGCCAACGGCAAGCAGCCTTGTGTTCCGCACCCAAGCCCCCAGGTCAGAATGTGTGACCATTTCGAAGGCTGATGAGGTCACAGTGTGCGCAGAAGGAACTTACAACAGTCCCCTTGGAGCTGCTGGGGAACACAGAGCGGGCATCGTTTATGTGTCGGCAGGACCTTGGTAGCATCTGAACCCAGGGGCTCTACCACTGATCTACACCCCAGCCCTCCTTTTCTTATTTGAAAAATAACATTTTTATTTAAGAATCAAAATGTGGGCTGGGGATGTGGCTCAAGCGGTAGTGCGCTCGCCTGGCATGCGTGCGGCCCGGGTTCGATCCTCAGCACCACATACCAACAAAGATGTTGTGTCCGCCGAGAACTAAAAAATAAAATATTAAAAAAATTCTCTCTCTCTCTCTCTCTCTCTCCTCTCTCAATCTCTCTTTAAAAAAAAAAAAAAGAATCAAAATGTAATTAGTCATTTGTGATATGCTTCTTGCTCAACAGCGGGTCTAACTGGTAGAGGTATTTAGAGGGTTGCTAGGATGTGAGGACAGGGAGTAGAAGGTAAAGATATTACAACAATGTTGTTCAACTTTGAAGTTTTCTTAAGGCCTTTCTTTACCTTCTGAGTCGTGAAATTATTTCACTTAGAAGTCTTTCTTCCATTTACTTCCTACCAAAATTTCTCCTTCTTTTATATTTTCTAGTTCATAATTTTAAAAAATTTTTGCTTTTTTTAGTTATATATGACAATAAAACGTATTTTGACATATTATACAAACCTGGAATGTAACTTCCCATTCCTGTGGTTGTACATGATGTGGAGTTACACTGGTGGTGCATTCAGATATGAACATAGGAAAGTGACGTCCGATTCATTCTTTCCTATTCTGATCCCCCTCCCTTCCCTTCATCCCCCTTTGTCTAATCCAGTGAACTTCTATTCTTCCCTCCCTCCCCTTATTGTGTGTTAGCATCTGCATATCAGAGAGAACCTCTGATCCCAGCTCTTTTATTTTGAGACAGGGTCATAAGTTGGTGAGGTTGGTCTTAAACTCAAGGTCCTCCTGCCTCAGTCTTCCAAGTCACTAGGATTGCTTAAGAAATTGTAGGACAATGCCTATGTAAATTTAAATGTCACAGTAACAATGAATTCTTGCTAGTTTATATAAATATATCCCATTGGCTGCAGTGGCCATGCCTGTAATCCCTGATTCAGGAGGCTGAGGTAGGAGGATTGTAAATTGGAGGCCAGCCTCAGCAATTTAGAAAGGGCGTAAGCAATTTAGTTAGAACCTATTGCAAAGTGAAAAATTAAAAGAGCTGGGGATGAGCACTCCTAAGTCAATCCCAAGTACCAATTAACAAACAAAAGCCACATGCTTCCCCAGCAGGTGTTTGAGCCAAAGCAGTCCTGACACTCCCATTTACTCCCAGTGGTTCTTTCCCTCCAGTGGAGGCCTCTGTGCATGACTGTTGCTGGCATCACAAAAGCAATGTTGCTATCGTTAAGTGCAAGATGGACTGATGGACTGTATGGGGGGGAGTACGAGGTTCCTGAGGTGTCGTCCATTTGCTGGGTAAGGAATCTCAGGAACTAGTGTTTCTCCATTGGTACCGCTGGTACTATATGGTACCAGAGGGGAGGACCCACAATTATCTGAAAAGGCTTTAAAAATGCCCTTTGTGGGCTGGGGTTGTGGCTCAGTGGTAGAGCGCTTGCCTCGCATGTGTGAGGCCCTGGATTTGATCCTCAGCACCACATACAAATAAATAAATAAAAGAAAAAAAATTGCCCTTTGCTACTCCAGTTGAATGTGAGGTGGAGGTGGGGACACATCTTTTTCCGGTTTCAACCAAAGAACTACAGGCCCCACAGGACTGGAGGCAGCGGCAGATGTGAGAATCTAGTCACCTCTCATCAAGCTGATGTTAGAGAGAGTTGCAAAATGTAAGAGCTCCACCACTCTTCTGCTGTTTTGTTTTAGAAAACATGTTTCCCAAAACACAAGTTATTTGTGTTGTTACATAATGGGTCTATTGTTATGTTAGCTTTTATTTTATTTATTTTTTTAGTATCAGGGATTGACCCTGGGAGTGTCCTACCAATGAGCTAATCCCCAGCCCTTTTTGAAATTTTTTTGTTGTTGTTTTTTTAAATTTTGAGAGAGGGTCTGGCTAAGTTGCCGAGAGGGCCTTGAACTTATGATCCTTCTGCCTTAGCCTTCAGAGTTACTGGGATCATAGGCATGCGTCACCACTCTCAGTTACTGTTATTTTAAACGAATTAACAATTACTAAAAAATTTCTCAACTTTTACTTCCTCATTATTGAAGGCCTTTGATATAATTCAGTACCCATTCATGATTAAAAAACTGAAGAAACTGGGGTCAGACAGAACCTACCTCAACATCATAAAGCAATCTAGGGAAAACCCAAAGCAAATGTCACAGAAAAACAGGAAGCATTTCTTTTAAAATCTGGTACAAGACAAGAATGTCCACTGTCACCACTCCTGTTTAACACTGCCAGAAACTCTAGCCAGAACAATTAGGCAACCAAAGAAAATAAAAGCGATAGGAATAGGAAAGGAAAAAGTCATGTCATCACTGTTTGAAGATGGTATGATTCTGTACCTAGAAGATCTAAAGAACTTCAAAAGATGTCGGAGCCAATAAACAAATTTACAAAGTAACAGGTTACAAAATCAACATACGAAAATCAACTGCTTTCCTATATACCAATAACAAATCTTCTGAGAAAGAAATCAGGAAAACAATTCCATTCACAATAGCCTCAAAAAAATAAAACACCTAGGAATAAATCTAACCAAGGAGGTGAAAGACTTCTCTATTACTACAGACTTCTCTATAACTGAAAACTAAAGAACACTGAAGAGAGAAATTGAAGAAGACCTCAGAAGATGGAAAGGCCTCTCTTGTTCACGGACAGGCAGAATTCATATTATTAAAATGACCATACTACTAAAAGCAATACACAGATTCAATGCAGTCCCCATCAAAATATCAATGACATGCTTCACAGAACTAGAAGAAACAGTCCTAAAATTCATTTGGAAGAATAAAACCCAGATAGCCAAAGCGATTAAGCCAAAAAAAGCAGTGCTGGAGGCATCACGATGCCCGACTTCAAGCTACACTGCAGAGTTAGAGTGACAAAAACGGCACTGTACCAACAGAGAAACAGACATGTTCTACCCTGTACAGTGGGACAGAATCCAAGACAGAGACACACCCACACATCCACACTCATCCAATCCTTGACAAAGGTGCCAAAAACATAACACTGGAGAAAAGACAGCCTTTTAAAAACAAATGGTGCTGGGACAACTGGTTATCCAAATGTAGAAGAAAGAAACTAGACCCTTACCTCTCACTCTGCACAAAAATCAACTCAAAACAAATCAGAGATCTTAGAATTAGATTAGAAACTAGAAGAAAACATAGGGTCAACACTCCAGCATATAGGCACATGCAATGACTTTCTCGATATGACCCACAAAGCTCAGGATATAGTGCCAAGAGTTAATAAATGGGATGATATTAAAGGACAAAGCTTTTGCACAGCAAAGGAAACAATTAGGAATGTAAAAGGAGAACTCACAGAATGGGAGAAAATCTTTGCCAGCTATTCTTCTCACAGAGAATCGTATCTAAAATATATAAAGAACTCCAAAAAACCCCAACCCCCCCAAAAAAAAACCCTTTACACCAAAAATCAAATAACCAAATTAATAAAATAGGCAAACAAATTAAACAGACACTTTTTAAAAGAAGAAATACAAGGGCCAACAAATATATGAAAAAAAGTTCAACATCATTAGTAATTAGTGAAATGCAAATCAAAACTATGCTGAAATTTCATCTCACACGCCAGAATGGCAGTTATCAAGAATATAAACAATAATAAATGTTGGAAAGAATGTGGAGAAAAAGGAAAACTTTTTAAATTTCTCAATTTTTATTTTTTAACTGTAGATGGACACAATACCTTTATTCATTTTTATGTGGTGCTGAGGATTGAACCTAGTGCTTCACATGTGCTAGGCAATTGAGCCACAACCCCAGCCCCAAAGAATACTTTTATATTGCTGGTGGGATTATAAATTAGTACAACCACTATGGAAATCAGTATGGAGGCTCCTCAAAAGGACAGGTATGGAACCATCATATGACCCAGCTAAACCCATGTCTTGGTATTTATCCTAAAGAATTAAAGATCATCACACTACAGTGATACATACATACTCATGTTTAGAGCAGCAATAATTCATAGTAGCCAAACTAAGGAACCAGCCTAGAATTCCATCAACAGATGAATGGATGAAGAAAATGTGGTATATATACACAACAGAGTTTTATTCAGGCATAAAGAAAAATGAAATTATATAATTTGCAAGAAAATAGATGTAACTAGAGACCATTATGTGAAGTAAGTCAACCTTAGGTCAAGGGTCATATGCTTTCTCTCATTTGTGAAAACTAGACAAGAAAAAGGAAAAGAAAGGTGGGGGCAGAGTTCATGAAAATCAAAGGGAGACCAGCAGAGGAGAGGGACCAAGGGGTAAGAGGTGGGGTGGGCAGAAGGAATGCTGGGGACGATGTTGGCCGGATTACGTGGTCATCTTGTGTACTGTGCGAGTGTACAAATTTGTAACAACAAATCCCATCCGTATGCACTATTACAATGCACCAACAAAAAAAGGGGGAAACCATTTTCTCAACTTTAATTCCTACGATGGTATCAGCACTAAAAGTCACAGAGACAAAGCTGGGCGGGACGGCCACAGTCTCCTGAGTGCAGCTGCTGCCCCTGGTGTGTGCAGGCACAGGGCCATTAGCTTACCTAAGATTGCGTCCTGGATGGTGCGCTCGGGGTCATCCAGGTGCACAAGGAGCTCCCGGTACAGGTACTGAATGCTGCTCTGATAGTAGGCTCTCCCCTCGGAGCTCTGGACGCACTGCAGCCAGGTGAGCAAGGTGGAGGCCGCTGTCAGCCTCACTTCAGTAGACACGTCATCCAGGCGCTTCAAGAGCTCTAGGAGGAGCGGCCCGGACAGGAGTGAGAGGGTGCAGGCCGATACTTTGGGTGCAAAGATCCATTAATAATATTTAACCCACAAACTGGAGGCACTTGTTGTCCCACGAACCCATACCTAGAGGGAGACACCAGGCATTCAAGCTCTGAAGCCAAGGCTCTCTGTGCTGGCCTGGGCCTAGGTTGTACTGTCTTCTAACACCTGCCTGCAGGCTCGGCAGCTCCATCCCGCCCAGCCGCTGTGCCCAGAAGCTCCAAGATGTTGATCATATACAGGCCTCCCAGGCTGGCTGCCCATCTTTCCCTGCCAACAGCTGGCAGAGGGTTGGGTTGCTGACTCTTCCTCTCACCACTGTTGCCTCTGGATAGGGTCGAGGCAGTGACAGTGATGGCTCTGAGTTTGTTTCTATTGGCCACTGTGACCAGGCCACTCTGTCCCCCAAAACAGAACAATCTTTCCTGATGGGTGAAACTTTCAAAGTAAGAGAATAAGATTTTTAACCACATCTATACTTTTCTCCATAATCTTAAGAAAACTTTTGGCATCTGGAAGATTGGTATGGGTAGGAAGAGAAGGTGCTGGTGGGAGAGGCACACGGGTTGAATGTGTCCTCTCTCCTGCATGGAAGGCATGGAAAATATCCAAAGTTCAAGGTGTCCCACAAAGAGGGGCCTCTGACTTCCTCATGAGAGACACCTATGTGCTCCCACAGGTGCTGGGCATCTGCTGTAAACTGTGCAGAAGACGCACATCTGCACATCTAGGACTAGCACAGGGGAGGAAACTGCCCCAGGCACGCAGCATGATGTCCACACATGCTGTGAGGCAAGCACATCACCCTGGCTTCTCAGGATGAGGAATCAAGTGAGAGTCAGGATGTGTGCTGGCAGCCAGGGCACAGAGTCAAGTGCAAAGGCACACTCCTCCAGGTCTATGAGTGCCCGGGCCAAGTCCAGATCCCATGGGGCTGGTGCTTCCTCATGTAAACTCTGTAGCTGCAGAGAGAAGAGGCTGCCTGCAAGTTCACTTCTGTCACAGCTGCAACGTAACTGATGGAATTGATGCCTCCTGTCAGGGCTGGTCCTGCTATTCCCTTTCATCACAGTGGGTCAAGGTATCACTCTGACTCTGGGCAAGTAGGCAACAGTTCTTTTTTTTTTTTTTTTTTTTAATTTTTTAAATATTTATTTATTTTTAGTTATTAGTGGACACAACATCTTTGTTTGCACGTGGTGCTGAGGATCGAACCTGGGCCGCACGCATGCCAGGCGAGCGCGCTACCGCTTGAGCCACATCCCCAGCCGGGCAACAGTTCTTTTAACACATCACCTTGAGAGCACAGAAGGGCACTGAGAGGTACAGGAACCTTCTGAATTCTTTTGTCATGAAAATAACCACACCTCTGCTGTAAACTGCAGGACAAACTCCAACATGTGCAGTCTCCTCCTGGCTTTTCTTTTTAAAAGCAAACAGCGACTAGACTGACCTGGGCAGTCAGCAAGTCACACTGGACAAGCCTGCCCTAAAATAGAATCCTAAAGACTGTAGGTGGGAACAAAACGTCTGTTCCAAC
This sequence comes from Urocitellus parryii, assembly GCF_045843805.1. Classification (NCBI taxonomy): domain Eukaryota; kingdom Metazoa; phylum Chordata; class Mammalia; order Rodentia; family Sciuridae; genus Urocitellus; species Urocitellus parryii. The sequence goes on from NC_135539.1 coordinate 38,663,215, forward strand.
AAAAATAAAACAAAAACTTATAAAAAGCAAAGCTGAGAGGTGAGAAGGCTCTGGACTTTAGGTTTCTTCAGGAGGCACAAGTGTCTGTCCTGCAGCGGGACTGAGAGTCTGCAGAGGGCTGCGCACTCCTGTCTCTCCCAGGTGCCTCCCAACTCCTCTCAGGCCACACCTCACTTTCTCTTCCATGCCTTCAACACACTGAACTTTATATTCCAGAACTTATTTTCATTTACAGAAGTCTTTGAAGACCATCTTTTGGAAATTAAGTGTGTGGGTGCTCCCATTTTAAGAAATAAGCAATAACAGATATGCAGTGCTCTCCCACTAGCCCCACCCCAGCCCCTACTGGTTCTTTTCACATCACCTGGCTGCTCTTTATTCCTGCTTGCCTTCTGTTTTCTCTGGTGTTTTTAATGGATGGTACTCTCTTAGCTTCTGAAGAGAGAATGTGAGGCAGGCCCACATTCTGGCTGAGTTGCATCTACAACTGCCCATCGCTCTGGGACTGGCCTTCCCTGTTCTTCTGCCACTGTATTTGCAAGCTCCCCCAGAGCCACTGAATTTCCTTCTGAGTTCCTGGTTTGGTTCAGCACATCCTTTTCTTGGTGGCTCCTAACTGACCACCTGGCTCCCACCCCTCCTGCATTCATCTCAGTCTGGGATGTCTGTTCTGTCCCTGTCTGCTGCACAGGTCTGGCTTCAGAATAGGGGCACGCTCTCCAGTGTATTGTGAAGGAAGCTGTCCTGGATTTTATTTTCACAGTGAGGGCCTGGCCACAGCACCCGCCGGAGCAGGGGTCCCTGCTACCCTTATGGTCATGCACCCTGGCTGCGGTGGACATGGAGTTTTGTCCTCCCCGCCCTCACTCTGGTCTAGAAATGTCCACCTTCTCCATGTTCTACTCACTGGGTGTTTTATATCTGTCATTGTTGGATCTGACTTGTAGAACCAACTCAGCCAGAAGTCAAAGAATGCTTGACAGCATTTTGCCGACAAATGGAAAAACAACATGCTTTGATGAACAGTGTCCTACCTGGATAAATCTTGATGAGTTTATCTGGATCCATTGTGTCACCAGCTGTCTTTAAAAATGTGTTCAGGACACGGCAGGAAATAAGCCGGGTGGTCTGGGTGTCCTCCTCCAGGGTGGCCAGCACCTGTGGCATCAGTGCTTCCCGCACTTCCTGCATCTGCAACCGGCCAGGGTGTGAGGGGATGCCTGGAAGGTGTCCTGCCCATCAGAACACTACTTGGCGCCCCTGCCCGTAGAGCAGTTCCCAAATCACAGGCATTGTGCAGTCTGAAGGGCTGTTTTGAAAGTTCTACTTGGAAGTAAACTTATTTTAAAACTTGCACAATTTGAAAATTTTTTATTTTATTTTTTTAACTATTTATTTTTTTAGTTTTACGTGGATGCAATATCTTTATTTATTTATTTTTTTATAATTTATGTGGTGCTGAGGATTGAACCCAGTGTCTCATGCATGTTAGGTGAGCACTCTACCACTGAGCCACAACCCCAGGCCAACATTTTTTATTTTAATGTGGTCAGCTGACTTTTAGCAAGGCCCAAATCCTACTACCCAGTGCTGTGCAGGTCCAGCAGCATTTAGAGCATTAGCTTGAGTGACAGTCCTCCCATGTGCCAGGAGGGGGCGCTCGCATACTATGGGTGCCCAGCACAAAGGCCTTGAGGAGGATAAGACATTCACAAGGCCTGGCAGGAAGCCAAGGTTTTCTAGCTTGCCGATCCTTGCACAAGTTGGATATGCTAACAAGCAGAGCAGAAAGCCTGAGGCCTGTCCCCATTCAGGGACCCTGCTGTTAAATTCTTAGTCTTGTAAAGGATATTCAATAAATAAACCAAGAGGAGGAGACCAAATCCTTACCAGGCCCCCAGGTTACTCGAGGGCACAAAGCCTGTGGCCCTAACCCGCCAGCCCCCAGGTACAGCCCTCTGTGCATTCTCTCACTCCTTGTAAGAAAAGCACTGTGCTGGCCCCATGCATCCCCAAGTGAGGCCCCAGGTTTCCTGCTGCAGGTTTCCTTCTCATACCCAGACACGTCAGGCTGTCCCTACCTGTGTGGCTGACAGGATGTCACTGCTGGTGAGCGCCCACAGACAGGACACAGCAGCTGTGCGAATGGCTGCAGCTGTTCTCCCTGCTCTCCACTGCAGATTGGGAGCCAGGATGTCCTTCAGCACCATCTCCAGGTAGCCGTGGAACTGCCTGGAGCCAAAGCACGAAGGTGGGTGAGGGAGGCAGATGGATCCACGCCAAAGAAAGCACTTTAATTTGGGAAATGCACTGGGCTCAAAGAGCCAAACAGGAAGCACTGGAAGTGACACCCACAGGAGAACTTCCATTCCTGGGGAGGAGGTGGCCGAGGGCTAGGCTGCTTCTCCAGTGGAAGAGGGAGCTGCTGCCCAGCCACCAGGGAGAATCACAGTGGGCATGGCAGGGCTGCTCTTCCAAGGACTCTGGTGGCCTCTTCTTGGACCAGTGGTAGGTCCTGGTTTTCGGGGGAACTCTACAGCCTGAGGATGTGTTTCAGTCTCTTTAAAACCAGGGGCTGCAGCTCCAGTGGCTTCATGGAAAAGGCCTGAACTACCTTGACCCCTGCCACAGCGGCTCCCCGGCCCAGCAGACTCACATCCATCTGTGTTCACTTTTCGGAAACTGGCCAATGGGTTCCTTCGACCACGCAACACTCCACCTCAGCAAGGGCAGCAGCTGTGGGGCCGCCAGGCTTCAGGGAGGGAAGAAGCTCCTGCCAAGAGCCAGGGCGGCTTCATTCTACTGGTGGCCAACTAGCTCCCTGAGTGTCAGGACAAACAATACAGAACCCAGCCTATGCACTTTCACCTCAGCTCTGTAGCTCTGCATTTGCATGCCTGAGTGCCCTGATAAAATGGCAGAAGCCTCACATATCTTGCTGGTTCCTGCACCTGCAGGCCCCTCCTGACAGGTCCTGTCTCCAGTACCAGCTGTGCCAGTGAGAGACCACCCCACATGCGTGGCCCTCTCTTTTGAAGGCTCCAGGTGCTTGCCCCCAGCAGGGCTTTAGGGCTGGGAGGGAGGTGGACAAGTAAACCTGGAGGGGGATGCAGCTGCGTGTCTGTATCCATGTGTTTTAATTTTTAAGCACAGAGCCATCATGTCCTGCAGTGATTCATAAGAGGACTTCTTGGAATGACCAAGCGCCCTGCACCTGTTTCCGAGATGGTTCAGGTAAAAGTGCCCTCAAAAAGCTGTGGGCTTGGGGCTCAAGCGGTAGCGCACTCGCCTGGCATGCGTGCGGCCCGGGTTCGATCCTCGGCACCACATACCAACAAAGATGTTGTGTCTGCCGAGAACTAAAAAAAATAAAAAATAAATAAATATTAAACAATTCTCTCCCTCCCTCCCTCCCTCCCTCTCTCTCTCTCTCTTTAAAAAAAAAAAATGCTCTCTCTCTTTAAAAAAAAAAAGTTAAAAAGTTGTGGGCTTAAAGGTGAGGGTGAGTACTGAGTGCTGGCTGGACCCCTGCCCTCAGGATGGCTGTAGTCACATGGTTCCAGGAGACCCTGCCATAGGCACCATTAAAACAAAGGGAGTAAGAAAAGGACAAATCCCTTTGAAATAGGAGTACTGTAAAGATGCACACCAGGCCCTGCTATCATTAAGACATGTCCGAGTGACACATCCGAAAGGTCCCTTCAAAACAGAGGACCCTGCTCTGCCAAGAGGCCTAATGGAATGGGACAAGGCCCAAAAGATCACACACATCACCTTCCCTGGCAGCAATTTTTTTTTAATATTTATTTTTTTGTTTTCAGTGGACACAACATCTTTATTTTATTTGTATGTGGTGCTGAGGATCGAACCCAGTGCCCCGCGCTTGCCAGGCGAGCACACTACCGCTTGAGCCACATCCCCAGCCCCCTGGCAGCAATTTTTAAGTAAATCTTTTACTCTCAGGTTGGCAAAATGTTTCCAGTTCACAACCCAGAGGACCGGAGTGAATGGTGGCAGCCCGGGACATGTTCCTGTACCAGCTCCTCCCCACATCTCCTATCAGATGCTCTGGCGAGAGTAGGAAGCTGTGAGGAGGAGGCAAACAGGAGTGAAGACAAGCATCCCTTGGCAGGTCACTCCACAGGCCACTCTAGGAGGGAAGGCCCTGTCACAACCAGGCCTGCAGGGAGCCTGCCAGCCACAGGAGCCAGGGGCCTGCATAGGACGAGTATGCTGGGCTGGCGGCTGGTACGCATCCTACTCTGGAAAGGGACCTGCTCTCTAGATACACCCAAAGATAGCATACCTGGACACGAGGCAGTCCTGCCCAGACGTCCCTCACTGTCGCTTTGGGGTTTCTGGTAGATATAAGAAGGCCCTGGGAGCCCTTTAATAGTCCATGAACCTGAACCTCCCGGTCACCTTCAGGTGCTGCTATCTGTTCTCCGAGGTGCTCGGGAGTTGCTGACAGCGACCCCACTCTGCATGGGCCACAGCCAGCAGTGGCTCCTCCCTGCAGTCCAGTCATGTCAACTAGACATGTTCTATCACGTTATGATCCCCAGGTAAAAAGCAAACGACATCATGTTTTAAATCTTTTCTTCACCAGAACAACTGTACTTTGAATAATTTGTTCTCCTGATGCCAATCTCCTTCCATGAGGAGCCCTTAGTGCATGTCTGGAATGCTGGGCTCATGGGCTTAGCTGTGCTCATGGAAGAGTGTTTGCTGTTCTTCTAGATAAACGGTGGAGTGCGGAGAGGCCACGGCCTGGCCAGTCCTCATGGCTGTGCTGCCTCCCGGTCAACCACGTGTGTGTCTGCCTGCTTGTGGCTGGCTGCCAAGGAGCTCATTAATGCTATTTTATGGACCCTTCTAGCCCTGAGGTTTTTGCAGACAAGCAGGAAACAAAATTTCCTGACGGCTGGCTAGAGGCCCAATAGCAAAGAGGAGATTAGGGTTGCAATCAAGGAGAAGTGTGAATGACTAAACTATTTCCACAGGAAACTTTACAGTTGTGGCTACACTCTGCATAGACTGGCTTGTTCCCTGGCAGGGGAGAAGTCAGGTATCAATAGCCAAAACACTCAGGTCTCCATCTGTGAGACCCAGGCGCACAGGCCCCACCGCCTCTCCTACCTGCTCCTGGTCAACTGGGGTGGTGCCCAGTGTGACTGTGGACACTCTCTGACTTACAAAGGAGGACAAGCAGCAGGGAGTGGCTGGCCTCATCCCCAGGTTTCCCCCCTTCAGAGTGACCTTGGGATCTGAAGTGCTCCTCCTCCAGATACTGGTTCTCCTTCTCCATGGTCTTTGTCTGCCCTTTTCTTACTTCAAAGCCGTAAGAGTGGAGGCCCTTTCTGTTTTAATGCTTACCTAAAAGTTCTTTAGATAACGGGAGACTATGTCTAACTCTAACCATTGATGGTGATTCAATCAGTTCTTTGTTAGGTTTGAAAGGTACCAAAAAGCTTTTAAAATGGAGAACAGCTAATATATAAACCATTAATAGTTAATGTTCCCTAAAACTTTTTCATTCAAGGAATTTTAATGACCACACTAAAATCACTTTGATTTAGTGTCTCAGTGTTTCTCTGCTGTGCACTACTGTCCCGATCTTGTTGTTTACCCAGTGAGGAGAAACCCAGGGCCTCAGGTCACCAAGAAGCTTAGGGGTGGCTTCAAGCTCCCACCTTAGACCTCAGGGGGAGCGCTGCCCTATAGTGTGGAGATGGGTCCTAGCTGGGCTCTGCACCGACTTGGAACCAACCTACCCCTGTGAGTCAATGGTGTCCTTGGGTCTTAGCAGCACTGAGGAGAGGACAGAGAAGAGCTTCAGGCGCATGTGTGGGTCTTTGGCAGGTTGCAGACAGGCCCGTAGGGTGGGGACCATGTGTTGCAGCGCTTCTCCAACAGCAGGGCCTGTAAGACAGACAGACAGGGTGGTGGCAAGCTGTAGACATCCCTGTGATGGGGGGCCTGGCTGAGAAGGAAAGAGACCCAGGAGCATGTGAGCTTGGGAAAGGCCTGCTGTGGCTCACATCACAAGAAAAAGAAAGATAGACCAGAATCATTAAATACATGTACACCCATATATGCATTCTTCCCATACCACGAGGAGACTTCGCATATAGGTTGGCATTTGATCTGAAAGCTCACTGAATTATGGCCCCAAAGAAACAATCTCTGCTGTCATACTGACTGATGTAAACATGGGCCTCCCAGAAAATTCTTCACTGTCCTGTGCCAACAAATAGGACTTCATAGTTTAGAACGAATACAAGTTTCTCGAGCCTATATTCTCTTCAGCATGTTTTTTGCTAAATCTGTGATAAATTAGAGAACAAGCCAAGTGACTTAAACTTTTGCTCTTTTAAGATTCAGCATCTCAAATCCCAGTGCTGTCTAAGCCTGCAAGATGGAAACAGGGAAGCCGGGTGCAGAGGGCTCATTCATCCCCGGAAACCATGTACAAATGCTACCAAGATGTTGGAAAAAGGAATTGCTGTATTAAGAAGTGGGATCCCCAAAGTACACATAGGCACCAGGGGTTTGCTCAGCACGGCATGGGTGAGGGCCAGAGGATTGCTCAGACTCTGTCAACTCTGAACAAGTGATAAATGTATCAAAATGTTCAGATGAGAGAAGGAGAGAGAACATTCAGGGTAAATACCAATCTCCCAAGACCGAAGTTCTATTCACAAAAAGTAGAGAGACAAGATGCATAAAGGAAAGTGTAAGGCTCAATGGATGCCTCTGGCCTCCCTCTTGCAAACAGTTTTAACTTGAGCATTTTACCAGCTATTCTTTACAAATTGAGACCCAACAAATTCTTATTTATATCTAAAGTCTGGGTCAAACACACACTAACAAAAATAAAGAGGGAAAAAAAAAATCCTAAAAAATGCAGGTATCTGTCCTTACTTAGGTATAAAGATGGGTGAATTTGAGCACCCAGTGAAGAGCCCTTGATACTCACACAACACTATGCTAGACTTGACCTTAGGAAGAGAATGTTAACTTTTGCAATGGCAGATGTGGACCTGCAGAGCCAGCATCCACAGGGGCTGGGCATCCACGTAGCAGTGGAGCTTCTGGGGTGCCACTCTGGAACATGGCTGGCATTGTGTTAATCAGAAAGTGTTTGGATAAAGGGTATTAAACGCACAACTTACACAAAAACGCTTCTGCCATCTGTGGGTCTGCCTTCAGGGTCAGTCAGTGTGCAGGGGAGCAGAGGCTAGACTGTTTCCAGCACAGCCTCACTCTCTCCTTAGGACACGGAAACTGCACGACAGCCACTGATAGACAGTTGCCACACCCAGGGAAGCAGCCCTGGCCATGGCCTTTTAAGTCAGGGGAGCTGACACTGCTGTTTGGGAATTGCCTTTTCAGATGGAAGGCCCAGTGACAAGCGTTCAACAGACAGTAAGTCCAGGATTCTTGGTGACCGGGGTGAGGGGTGTGAAGCTGAGCCTGACCCTATACCTCTGGCTGTTGATCCTTGGACATATCCCCGGACTCCTGGGTCTGTTCTGCTCTCTGTATGATGTATGAAAACATTTGTGCAGTGCTATCTGATATCATCACAGCCCCTGATGGTGTGACAGAGAGGACAGGGCCTTAGCACAGACCCTAAGAGTCCCCCTTGATCGTTCATGTCTAAGTCTCAAAAAATCACAATGGGACAGATCTCAGTGGCTGCACTGTGTCTCAAGCACACACACCTCTTGCCAGTACAGGGCAGTCCAAAGCTTGAAGCTCAGCGGATGGTGGGGGTGTGGCGGGAAGGCTCCGGACTGAGGCCGGTCTGAAAGAACAGTCTACCCACAGACCCTCTACGTGTGACTAGACCTGGCAGAGCTGGAGGCCACTAGAGGATCATGAAGTTTACCTGGGTCCTCATCTTCCCACCCTGGGGGGCTGATGCGGGGTTGGGGCAGGTGTCGTCTCCTGTTTGAGCATTTACTCAGGCAGACTCTCTAGGGACCTAGGTGAAGGGCCTTCCTGCCGTAAGATGACACCATTTCTGCCTTTCTGATCTTAACTGGAAACAAACTACCTTTGCTGGCCTAAATACAAAGTGAGCATAATGTCCCTGGGTCCTGGCATGGTGGCTGGAGTATGGGGAGAAGGGCCACGTGGCCCCCCAGGATGATACCCCAGGGCTGCGGCTCAGGTGGTACTTGTGAGGCAGTTCCTTGGGTATTAAGAATGTTAAAAGGGACAAAAACCAAAGGCAGAAAGGGCCTTAGGACCCTTGCCTTGCTGGTGCTCGCTCCCCTTGCCAGGGACGCACTGCTGCCCTTGTCCTCCCCTCTCCTCCTGTCACACTGCCCTGCTCCATGGGGCTCTGATGGTGGCCAGGCTCTTCTCCTGGGGGAATGACCTTATACTTTCAACTTCATGCTAGGTATTTGGATCACTTCCAATTCCTACTAGCACTTCATGCCCTGTTGAGTATTTTGGGTACAAAGCTCTTTCCACAGTTAGGATCAATTCTCCCAATGTGCCTGCTGAGCCAGCGTGGATACCCTCATTGCCCCAACTGCCCTTCATAAGGACTGCCTGCTCCACTGCCTGCCACATCCCAGGCACTGAGCTGATGACACGGGGATAGCCTTGTTATTTTTGGTCAAATTCGATAGATGGATTTGCAACTTGTATTTCTTTATTACCAGGAACACTGACAACTCTCTGCTCTGGCCACACACCAACGCTCTCCCACGGCTGCAAAGTCCTGCCTACAGCATGGGTCTGTGCTGTTCCCAACTCCTGTGAATCCCACACCACATAGGCCTGATGCTGGAGTTCACTGTGACACCTCCCCTTTTATTTGGCTTCATATAAAGGCACAGTTGTACCTATTTCTTTTCTTTATAGCCTCACTTTCTGGAAGTTTTAAATGTTTTATAACTAAAAAGCTGTCCTCTCATAGGACTTTTTTAAAAAAATGATTCTTTTTCTTTAAAATAAAGATGTTGTGTCCACCAAAAACTAAAAAATAAATACTAAAAAATTCTCTCTTTTAAAAAAAATTGTAGTTGTAGATGGACAGCATGCCTTCATTTTTATTTATTTTTTAATGCAGTGGTAAGGATCTAAGCCAGTGCCTCACACGTGTTAGGCAAGTGCTCTACCACCGAGCTATAGCCCTAGCCCCTCTCATAGGACTTTTATAACTAAGAAAAAATTTTACATCTCTCTTTTTGATTGATTGATAGATAGATACTAGGGATTGAATCTAGTGGTGCTTTACCATTTACCAGCCCCCTTTTCTTTTTAGAGAGAGTCTCACTAAGTTGCTTAGGGCTTCTCCAATTTTCTGAGGCTGGCCTTGAACTTGCAATCCTCCTGCCTCAGCCTCCTGAGTAACTGGAATTATAGGCATGTACCACCACACCCAGACTACAAAAAAACTCTCATATTTAAAAAACTATTCTAATCCTTTTGCTTTCTCCATTCATTACAGTAGTATATGCTCATCATAGAAAACTTGAAAAAAAAACAGAGAAGAATGCAAAAATAATCCATACTGCCTAGATACTGTGTTGGAAATATATCATATTTTGAGATTTTTTTTTGTACTTTTTGTTATTGATTTTTTTATTTTTAAAAATCAATTAATTTGGGCTGGGGATGTGGCTCAAGCGGTAGCGCACTCGCCTGGCATGTGTGGGATGCTGGGTTTAATCCTCAACACCACATAAAAATAAAATAAAGATAGTGTGTCCACCTAAAAAAAAAAAAACCTAAAAAATAAATATTTAAAAACATTAAATTAATTTATTTTACAGTAGAATGCATTTTGACATATAGTATACAAATGAAACACAACTTTTCATTCCTCTGGCTGTACATGGTTCAGAGTCACTCTACCAGTATAATAATATACTGGTATATAATATAATAATATATTATACAAATATAATATAAATATAATAATGTGCTCTACCAGCACATAACTGACACAGAATAACTCTGGACAAATGCACACACAAATGCACAGCAGAGACTCAGAAAAATACAGCTGGGATCACTGAATCAGTTTCAATGGTGATTTGGGGCTTAACATATTGCTAATGTCCTGTCTTTTGGTGTTATGATATGAGATGTACACTCAAATTTATTTTGCAAGTTGTCAATTAGTTATGCCAACACCATAAGAAATATTTTCAAATGGAAACAGAACCAAGGGAAATAGCCTCAGGTCCTGGCTTTCCTGCTAACTGCTGGTAAGGCCTGTCTCTGAGGGTGTGCTCACCTAGCATTCCGATCTCTGCATCCTGGAGTAATCTGATATGTGAGATCCTTTTGGGTGATAGTCAGCAAAACGTGAAATTACACAGACAAGGCCTCTGGGGTCCCAGCCTGTGGGGAGGGGCTGGATGCTGCCTGGGCTTATACCTCAGTCTGTCAGCTAGGACTCTGGGTCAGTCACCGGAGTTCCCTGTGCCTCTCCAGAGACAAGAACACAACAGGCTGATGTTTGAGGCAACTGGAGCAGTGACTGGCATGAGTGTCAATGCTGTCACGACCCTACTCTTTCTACTTTCTTTTCTACTTAGAGATAATTTTGCACATAACTGACAAAGAATAATTCTGGACTTCTTTCTAGGCCTTGGAGCACTGGCCACCAAGACCAACCATGGTGACTGACTGCTATGCTGCACAGAAGTCATAGGCTGACTTAGGCACCCTAGACCCAGGGTGTGATTGCAACATGCACACTTCAAAGTGGCACCACTTGGGGGAGCCACAGGAGTGGCAAGGAAAGGGACAGTGGGGGCCTATAGACCAGAAAAGGCTGACTTGCTGGACAAGTCTGACAACTTGGGAAATTGCAGGATGTATGCAATGAACCACTGCAGCTTCTGTTAATGGAGGCCTCATGAACACTCAGAGGTGCGTGTTCCACACTTGTAAGGAAGGGTCAGGCAGCATTGCTGTTCCTCTCAGAAAAAGCCCAAGTTTGGGGGCCCTGGGAGAATACAGAAAAGCTGAGGCCTCCAAGTGCCAAAGCCACCTTACTACATTCTTAGCACCAACATGGCTGGAGGTGCTGAGCACCACAAAAAAACCTATATGTATCTGAAATATACAGGCTATATAAAAGGCCATCAAATATTCCATTTCCAAAGTATTTTATGAAAAATGTGTGCCTGAAAAGAACTAAACAGAAACTTCTCAAAAGAAGAAACAAATGGCCAACAAACATGTGACAAAATGTTCAACATCTCTAACAATCAGGGAAATTCAAATCAAAACTACACGAAGACTTCATCTCACTCCAGTCAGAATGGCAATGTTCAAGAATACGAACCACAATAAGTGCTGGTAAGGTGGCTGGGAGAAAGGAACACTTGTACATTGTTGGTGGGCCTGCAGATTAGTACAACCACTCTGGAAAGGAGTATGGAGATTCCTCAAAAAACTAGGGATGGAACCACCATATGACGTAGCCATTGCAATCCTTGGTATTTTCCCAAACATCTAAAATTGGCATACTACTTGATACAGCCATCTCAGTGTTTATAGCAGCTCAATTCACAATAGCTAAATTATGGAATCAACCCAGATGTCTGTCAATAGATAAATGGATTAAGAAATTATCATGTATATACATAAAATGGAGTTCTACTGAGTCATAAAACAATAACAAAAATATGGCAATTGATGGTAAAAGGATGGAAATGGGGGATAATACCATGCTAAGTGAAATAAGCCAAACTCAGAAACTCAGAGGTTGATGTTTTCTCTTGTATGTGGAAGCTAGATTAAAATAAAGGAAAGGGGAGCTAAAGATGATATAAAGTACCAATCAAAAAGAGAGAATATAAAGTACTGATCAAAAAGACTTAAGACAGGGTCTTTCTAAGTTGCTTAGGGCCTTGCTAAATTGCTGAGGCTGGCTTTGAAATTGTGATATTCTGTCTAAGCCTCCTGAGCTGCTGGGATTACAGGTGTGTGCCCCTGTGCTCCACTCTAATATAAATTACTAGATGAGCAAAAGGAAGTCAAGTAGAGGAAGGGAATGGGAGAGGGGAGGGAGGACAGAAGGGAAAAGAGTTGGGGGGATCCAGAACTGAAATCGATTTCCATGCATGTATGAGTTTGTCTGGGTGAACCCAACCACTATGCATAACTATAAATAAAGAGAGAGAGAGAGAAAAAAAAAAAGACTATGTGCTGGGACAGACTCTGAAGAGTTACCACACTTCAAAACAGGCCTTTTGGGTTGGGTCTGAGGCTCAGTGAGAGCATTTGTAGCAAGTACAAGGCCTGAGTTCAACCTCCAGCACCACAAATAAAACCCCAAACAGGTCCTTGGCATCTCTGAGAGGTCTTGTCACAGGCTCTTCTCCACAGGTAAGGTAACTGTTAGTCACTCTCTAAGATGCCCCAGTCAGATCAGATCAGTGATCTGCATCCTTGTTTGTGGAGAAGAGAGGTGGCTGTGAACTGAGCTGGGAGTTGGGCCAGCACCATGGGGGGCTCACCTGACTGGGTGACGATCACACTGAACTGCAGCAGCTCTACAGAATGCACTGTCCAGTCGCTGTGTGAAGCAGTCAGCCGCTCCAGGAGGGGGCCCATGTGTTTGCGATAGAGGTCCTGGCTGCTGGGGACATTCTCCACCGAGGCCAATGCATTCATAGTCTCCTGGGCCTAGAGGATACAAGTCACAGGTTAGTACGATTCTCATTTTTAAGACACATGCATTTATGACAGTTCAGTGCTAGTGGCACCCAGGTTACAGAGCTCCAGGGCACAACTGCTCAAGAACCTTCTGACATTGGGTGTGAGCAGGGACTGGCCATGAACGGACATGGGGCCAAGTAGTTTTATGGCACTAGGGATTGAACCCAGGGTGCTCCACCACTGAGCTACACTCCCAGTCCTTTTCATTTTTTCAGTTTGAGACAGGGACTTGCATGTACCACTATGTCCGGTTCAAGTGGTTTAGAGACTATTTTCACCAAAGACTGTCCTTTCACCCTCCTTCACTTAGCTCTCCCATGCCCTCAGATCTCAAAGCAAAATCAGGTATGCAAATGGCTCTGGAGGGGACAAGGGCAAGAGTGGTTAAATGTCAGGCTGGCCAGCCACCCATTCATTCTCCTGAGCCTTCCTCCCCAGGTTCAAACACATGAGGAAGTCCTCCAGATCTTGGTGGCAGCTGCCCAGCAGCCTCTCCTGCCAGCCCATGGTGCTCAACTTCCTTCCTGTGGCTCCAAGGCACCACCTTGCTAGTGTTTATGGCCTCAATAGTGACAAGCTGACTGCAAAGACACGTGCCCTTTGCAAAGGCTATTTTCAAAGGTATAAAAAAAGTTTAAAGAGGCCTCAAGAAAAGAAAAAGAGGGCAGCAATCCCCTTCAATGTGAGGCTCCCTCTGGAAGAAGCCCCATAGGCCACCTAAGTCTCCCAGAGAGAACCAGCCCCAGGGTTGCTGAGAAATGGTGCTGGAGAGGAACCACATTCAACACCAGCCAGGGAGCAACACCCTGGGTCCCAAATGGTCCTTGAGCCCAGGGGCACTGGTGGATGAGAGACTTTTAGGTATAAATACAGTGCCAGTGTGACAGAAATAATCTTGCAGAGTGGAACTGCCATTAGCGCTCTGCCGTCGCACTTCCCTCTGGATTTGCAGCCACACAGGCATGTGTGCACTCCTGAGACCCCACTGATACCTGAAAATCTGAGGTTCCTTCTTTGCCATAGGCTCTGTGATTAACGGGCTTCCCTTCTAGATGCTAAAATACTTCTGCAGGTAGAGGGGATACCCCCATGGCCACCTCATGCATGACTCATCCCAACTGTCCCACATTCCTTCGTCTTGCTCACAGGGCACACCCCAAACCTGACATCCAGATGTAGAGGAGGCCTAGAGAAGATGATCACACTTCCTTTACAGCGTATGTTGGGGTCTCTATCAGTCTCACCTTATCTCCAAGTCCAGTGGCACCTGAGACAGCTATTATGGTCAGCAGCACCTCCATGAGCTGTAGGCTGGCTGCACTGCAGTCCTCCTGACATGTAGACACCAGGGCCTGCACACATAGCAGCAGGTGCTCCAGGTAGAGGCTCTGGAAGAGACCAGAGGACAGCACTCAGTGCCCCGCGTGTGCCATCCCCAGAGCACACGACCCATGTGCACAGCAAAACCAGAGGACTCACCTGCCACATCAGCCACAAAAGGGCCCAGTTTAGACAGCACAGAGAGAGAACAGAGGCTGAGAGCTAAGGGCTCAGCTCACTCTGTGAAATGCTTAGTGGTATTTTAAGTTACATTTTAGAAGTTCATGAACGTCAGTAACATGTATTCTATGTTTACAAGAGAAATGACATGTATTTTGCATTCACTTTAAAATAACTCAGAGCTCTCCCTGCTCTCCCCAAGGGCTTTTTTTTTTTTTTTTTTTTTTTTTTAAAAGAGATGTAGAGGGAGGTAAAAGAACACAAAAGAGCTGGTGACCAAAGTGGGAGGTGGCACACGGAGTTGTATTTCTCTACTTTTCCTGCTTTTGTGCATTTTTGAATATTTCCATAAGGCTAGGTTTTAACAGAAACAAAATTGTCTATTTTAAAAAGTGCTTCCTGATGCAGAGGGGCACTAAAGGCTGGATGGTTTATACCATTTCCTTCTCAGCTTCAGCCATATCCACTACATTGTGTGGGTGGAGTGACAGAAGGGGCTGCAGCGTGTGAAGACACCAGGTGCTGCAGGGGCCAAGAATCCTAGGCTTCTGTTCACATGTACTTCTATGACTTCCCTGTAGCATGACTATCTTATGCATGCTTCACAGAGTATAGAATGAACTGGGTTAGTAGTCACATACATTAACTTATACATATGCTTTAGAAGAAAATGTATGTGTATTTGAGACAAATGCTTAAATATTTTTGTTTTTACTAATGGGGTATGAGCTCAAAAAAGTATGAAAATTATTTGGCTAGACAACAGAAGGGGTTCCAAAATTTCATGACCCACTCACTAGTGCCACAGTGCACGCAGAAATTCCCCTGCACCCAACTCTGTTCTGACCCACAGACATCCTGATCTGCAGGGCACCTGTCTGCCTACTCCCAAGAGCAGCTGCAGATTTCTGCTTTTATTCCACTTCTGATTTTCCCCATAGCCCTATTTCTTTTGGCCTGGATTTATTGATTGATTTCTAAGACTGCAATGTGATATGGGCCAATGTCTAGGTGACCTGACACATAAATCCAAGGAGCCATCATTTTTCAACTAAATCAAAGGGAATGCACTTTTAAAAGGTGTGCAGTCCTCTCAGCTTTGGTGGAGAGGTCTCACCACAAACCCAAATGAGAGGTGGGTAGAGGGCCGCGGGCATCATCTGAGGAAACAGCAAGACCTTAGCATCCCTTGCTTTCCCAACCAATCAAAGGATGTTCCATGTCACAGAGGAGAAAAGACACAGCAGGGGACAGTGCTGTCTCTTGCTTCTGGAATGCTATCTGCAAAAAGTAATTCACTAGCTAAAGCACCAGAGGTTTCCCACTGAGGTAAAGGTTATGTCCCTGTTCATTAAAGAGGATGAGTGAGCTGTGCTCACATTACAGCTTCATTTTGGTGACCTGTTGCTGATACATCCCAAGGACAAGAATCCAGTCTCCTTCAGTTGGGCCTAGGTACAGTGCCTGGGCCAGACATCAGAGAAGTACCTTTCACTACAGAGCCAGTCTCCCAGTGACCATGCCCAATCTAACTCACCGTGCACAAAATGGCTGCACAAATTCCTGTTTTAACATGGAATTTAGAAAATCTGGTGGTTTTTTTTTTTGGGGGGGGCGAGTAGAGTATACTAGGGATTGAATCCAGGGTGCTTAACCACTGAACCACATACTCAGCTCTTCTTCTTTTTAAAAATATTTTTAGTTATAGATGAGCAGACATAATACCTTTATTTTATTTATTTATTTTTATGTGGTGCTGAGGATTGAACCCAATGCCTCACACATGCTAGGCAAGTGCCACTGAGGCACAACCCCAGCCCTGCTCAGCCCTTATTAGTTTTTATTTTGAGACAGGGTCTCACTAAGTCGCTGAGGTTGCCTTTGAACTTGCGATCCTCCTGCTCAGCCTCCCAAATTACTGAGATTACAGGAGTGCACCACTGTGCCCAGCTGTTTGCTCTTGAAAGACATTCTTAACCTGTTCCTATGGTCACTGAATAGTTCTAGGAAACACAAACTACTTCCCAAAGGATAGGACTCAGACACAGTGGGTGAGCTGCCCATGAATAGGAACTTAGCTGTGTCAATTCAGAAGCAACAATGACCCTTGACCTGGATGTTTGTCCTTTCTTGCCAAAAACTTGAATCTGTTGGGAAAGGAGTAAAGTGACCTGAGTTCTTATTATGACCAAGTTTTGGCCTCAGGGTTGGAACACTTGGCCTATGCACTATCAAACTGGGTCAGAAAGGGGCCTCTCTGCATGAAAGGTCATTGAGTAAGTTTGTCCTGGATTGAACCAGAGATGAGGAGCCAAAAATACATCATGGCCCATAAGGTTCAAGTTCTCTGCTACTAGCACTGAGAAATGAAAAGATTATTTTCTTTGCTATTAAGTTTGTACACATTTAAACACCTATATACATTTATTTATGCGCGCGTGCATACATGCACACACACACACACACACACACACACACACACACACACACGCCTATATGTATTTTCTTCTAGAAAAAGAATGCTCCTGGCCTATAAATCTATATAAGAAACCAAAATCTCTCAGAACTACTCAGAAGTAAAACTGCAGAACTTACATAGATTATGTGTTGTGTTAAGAATGGGTTTTGGGGAGAGCCGAAATGCAGCCAAAACCCCACCAATAGCAGCCGGTCCCCATTCCCGCCCGACCTCTGCTCTGCTTTCCTCTCTTGCTCATCTCAGATATTGCTTACAGGTTTCTTAAAGTGGATTATAAAGTGACTTAACTGTACGCCTCTCGCTTGAGAACAGAGAAAGGGCCTGGACAGAGGACCAGGGGCTAACTGATCCCAGCCAGTGCTCCCTCTGGCCCAGCTGCTAAAAAACTTCAAGCCAGAGCATATGCTGCCTCTGGGGCATGCCCAGGCCTGTGGAGGACAGTAGGGCCCAGTCTCTTGATAGGAGTGTCTAAGGTGCATGAAGGATGCATGGTCAAGTCTAACACATCCAAATAAAATAGCCATTATTTTGTTTTCAGCAGAAACAATGACAAATTAATGTAAGTGATTGAGCCAACCCACCTAGTTTGTCTCATCCTCAGATGAGAGGCATCACTGCTCAACTTAAGACAAGCTGTCTGCCTGCATGTCCTTGGCCAGCTACACCAAGGCTTTATCCAAATGCCAAGTGGCATGGGTAAGAAACAAGTGCTTGTCAATCACTAAGGATGCACTGCTCGTTCCAAGTACAATGTGACAGGTGTGACTCCTTCTCTTGGAGGTAGTCCAGGGTTCTCAGAGCTGAGCCACCAACCTTTGACCCTCTTTGGCCTGTGACCACCCACAGCAGCATGTTATGGCAGACTGTCATGTCATGTCAATGGACATGTCTATCCTATGCTGTCCAACAAGGTGGCTACTGGACACTTGACACATGGCCAGAGCAACCAAGAAAAGGAAATCTTAGTTTAATTTTAACTAATTTAAATGGCTGTCTGTGGCTGGTGTCAATGGTACTGGACAGAGCAGTGAGGTCCCTAAACCAGAGGACCCTGGACATGTCTGCCAGGCCTGGTACAGACATGCTGCAGCCTGCTAACAAGCACCATCAGTAGTTATACTGGAACAGCCAGGTGGGACACCTCCCAACCCCCGTGCCAGGACGCGCTCTCCTTGCCTGCCCCTTCACTGCACCACCTTACGTTTTCAGATGCCTGGCAAATGTGGGCCTGGGCTAGCTCCATGGCGATGACCTTGAGGTGTGGCTGGAGGGCATCCCGTGGGCAGCCTCGAATGACTGAAGCAAGGACCAAAAGGCTAGAGGAAGAGGGTGCCTTCTTCAGCATCGACAGGATCAGCTTCAGAAACACTTCCGGGCTGACAAATGTCCCAATCAGTTCTGCGGACTTCATGCACTGTGTGGGGACATGGAAGACAGTAAGGGGGTTTGGAATACCTGGCCACACTGGGGTTTAAAACACTGGGTTACACCTGGAGTTTGCAACACCTGGCCACATCTGGGGTTTGGAACACCTGGCTACACCTAGAGTTTGGAACATAGGACCTCACCTGGGAGTATGGAACACCTGGCCACACCTGGGGTTTGGAACACCTGGCCACACCTAGGGGTATGGAATTCCTGCTTACACCTCAAGCCCTTCATCAGATATTGGTGACTTGAACTTCTTATTAATAATTGGCACAACACACACAGCACCTCCACAGCCCAGATTCTACTTGGTAAGAGAAAGAACAACTGCTGAGATCCATAGCAACTGGGTTGATCTCAAGGCATTATATGTAAAGAAAGTTAATCCCAAAGGCCACATGCTGATTCCATTCATAAGACACTCCCAGGGTGATATAATACAGAGAGAGGGAGCAGGTGAGGGCTGCCAGGAGGCGGTGGCAGTAGTTGGAGGAGGCCTGTGGTACTGGGTGGCCCTGTACCTACTCCCATGGTGGTGCCCAGAGCCTATACAGGGATGAAGGGCGTGCAGCACACGTGGTTTAGCGATGCTCAAGAGGTGCCCATCACCCTCACTTCTCATCCATTGTAAGATTAGACAGAGATACAAAATAGTGGGGAAAGTAAAAGCTTACAAGCTGTATAGAGACACAAATTGCATACAGCCTGGCTCTGTGAAGTGATAAACCTTTAAGTGACGCCAAAAAAGTGAAGCTATATTTTGTAAAAAAATACTAAAAACAATTTAAAACCGATGGTAGTTTTTCTTAAAATTTTTGCTTATATTCTTTTTTAAATATTTATTTTTTAGTTATAGGTAGATATCTTTATTTTATTTTTATGTGGTGCTGAGGATTGAACCCGGTGCCTCACATATGGTAGGCAAGCGCTCTACCTCTGAGTCACAACCCCAGCCCCCTGATGGTAGGTTTTGAAAAGTAAAAACACGTGACATGAGCTGGGCACCGTGGCACACACCACACCTGCAATCCCAGTGGCTCAGGAGGCTAAGGCAGGAGGATCACAAGTACAAGTCAGCCTTAGCAACTTAATGAGGCCTTAAAAGGCAACTTAATTAGACCCTGTCTAGAAAAATAAAAAAGGGCTGGGGATATGGTTCAGTGACATATACATATATGTGCATGTATATAAATATATAAAGAGGGAGTTGTGTGAAGGGTATGTATGTGAGAGAGAGAGGGGAAGAGAGAGAAAGGGAGAGGGAGAGAGAGAGAGACAGACAGATGACATGAAAGTAGGCTTTAAATGGCTCTTTTTTTTTTTTTGTATTGAGGATTGAACCCAGGGGCACTTAACTACTGAGTCATATCCCTGCTCTTTTATTTTTTATTTATTTTTTCTAGTTGTAGATGGATACAATACATTTATTTTATTTG
Organism: Urocitellus parryii; assembly: GCF_045843805.1. Lineage (NCBI taxonomy): Eukaryota > Metazoa > Chordata > Mammalia > Rodentia > Sciuridae > Urocitellus > Urocitellus parryii. The sequence goes on from NC_135539.1 coordinate 38,682,760, forward strand.
TTTATTTTTATGTGGTTTAGGGGATCGAACCCAGTGCCTCACACATGCCAGGCAAACACTCCACTACTGAGCCAAAACCCCAGCCCTCCCTGCTCTTTTAAAAAAAGAAAAAATTTACTTAGAGACAGGGTCTTGCTAAGTTGCTCAGGTCCTCGCTAAGTTGCTGAGGCTGGCTTTGAACTTGTGATCCTCCTGCCTCAGCTTCCAGAGCCGTTGGGATTACAGGTGTGTGCCACCATGCCCAGCAGGAATGTTCTGTATCCTTACTGTGCCAGCCATAACACAATTACCTGCTTGTAACCCAGCCCTGCACACCCCAACAGGCTGAGACTCACCACCCATATACACAAATGGAAACAGGCCACTCACACTGCTAACCACGGCCTTCTCCTCATCAGCACAGGCCTGCTGCAGGGTTCTGAGGATGATTTCCAAGTGCTGAGTGGTATGGTCCTCTGCGTGCAGCAGCAGTACTGGCAGGAGCTGTGCAGACTTCACCCTGGTCCCCACTACCCAGTCGGTGATGTCCCGACAGATGGCAGGAAGGACCTTGGAGAGGTTCCTGAAGACCAGCTCCCGACAACCTAGCCCAGGGCGGCTCTCTGGGGATCAAAAAGATGAGACCCATGAGTAGAACCCAGCAACTTGTGTGGAGAGCAACTTATGACACCTTATTCTAGGCACCTGAAGTCCTGAGATCTTACAAATTCAGAATCCCTTGAGATAGAATGAGGCCAGAGTCAGAATTCATCTTGGAGTATTGTTTATGGCTCTGCTGAAGCCTAAGTGATGCACGACAAGCTTCACACACTTAAAGTGTGCATGTGATGAGCTCAGACACAGGGACATGCCTGCAGAACCACCACCAACCCCTAGTCCCCAACACTGCTCTGCAGTGGCCGACCCTCCCCCAACAGCACTGACCGGCTCCCCACACTACAGACCAGACTGCATTTTCTCACATTTTTATATAACTGGAACTGGACAGAGTATATCTTTTTTTGGTCTGGCTTCTTTCGCGCTGCATAATCAAGGGACAATGTGTCTGTTCCCTTTTACTGCTGAGAAGTACTCATGATTCGGATGTGCCAGTTTATCCACCGGCCATCTGCTCAAGAGCACAGTCGTTTCCGGTTTGAATGCTATGAACTTGAATGTGCAGGTCCTTGTGTGGACACGTGCTGTTACTGTTTTTTTTTTAAGTTGTAGTTAGACACAATACCTTTATTTTATTTATTTTTATATGGTGCTGAGGATCGAACCCAGTGCCTCACACATCCCAGGCAAGCGCTCTGCCACTGAGCCACAACCCCAGCCCACATGCTTTTCCTTTTCCCTGGTAAATATCCAGCTGTGAAATGGCTGGCTCATGTGGCAGGTATGGTCAATGTCTTAAGAAACTACCTGACTGTTCTCTCTTTTTTTTTTTTTTTTTTTGTGGAACCAGAAATTGAACCCATGGTGCTTAACCACTGAGTCACATCTCCAGTCCTTCTTTATTTAGAATTAGAGTCAGGGTCTTTCTAAATTTCTTAGGGCCTTGTTAAGTTGCAGAGGCTGGCTTTGAACTCCTGATCCTCCTGCCACAGCCTCCCAAGCTGCTGAAATTACAAATGTGTGCCACTATGCCTGGTTCCACCTGTTTTCTAAGGTGGCTGTTCCACTTTACATTCTGTCATCAGTGGGTGAGGGCTCGGCTGCTCCCCAGCCTCTGACTTTAGTAGGCTCAGAACGCTGGGTGGTCCTTCCTGCAGTCTGACCTGTAGCTCTCTGATGACAAATAGCTGTGAGCAGCACTTTTCAGCTTGTTTCCTGTTATCTTTCTTGGTGATGCGTCTTTTCAAATCTTTTTTGCCCATTTAAACAAGATCGTTTTCTTTGAGTTTTGAGATTCAAAATTTGGCATACGAGTCCTTATGCATATAATTTGCAACAGTTTTTTGTTGTTGTTTAATATTTTTTAGTTTTAGGAGGACACAATATATTAATTCACATTTATGTGGTGTGGAGGATCGAACCCAGTGCCTCATCATGCATGTGAGGCCAGCACTCTACCACTGAGCCACAATCCCAGCCCCTTGCAACAGTTTTCTCAGTCTTTGGCTTGTCTTTTCATTCTCTTAACAAAGTCTTTAAAAAAAGCAAAGGTTTATATTCTGATGAGGTTCAATTTATTACCTATTCTTTTATGGACTGTGCTTTTAATGATGTGTCTAAGAAAGATTGCCTGACCCAAAGTCACACCAAGGCTTTATCCTAGAAGTTCTTAGGTTTGAGTTTTACATCTAGGCACATAATGTATGTAATGACCAATCTGAATTGTCAACTTGATTGGATTAAGAGATACCAATGATTAAGAGGCTTATGGTGTGTCAAAGAGGGCGTGTATGGGAATGATTGGCATGTGGGATAGCCAATTGAAATAGAGACCCTCCCTAAGTGTGGGCAGCACTGTTCAGTAGGATGATGGCTTGGATGGAATAAAAATTGGAAGAACAAGGAAACAGCAGCAGTTGCAAGCTCAATTCTTCTTGAACGGGTTCTTGATTGCTGCTGCAATCATCTTAGGATATTAGACTTCTGCGTCTTCAGTCTTCCAAAGTAGACTCTGCCAGTGATTCTCCAGAGGCTTTCAGTCTTGGACTAGGGTAGCACCATTGATTTTTCTTGTTCTGGGGCTTTAGACTCTTGGACTGTGCTGATTCTTCCCAGCTGTCCAGCCTGCAGGTAGCCATTATGGACTATCCAGCTTGAGCCAACCTAATAAGTCTCCCTTTTATAATTATACTTCCTGTTGATTTTGTTCCTCTAAAGAACCCTAATGCAATGTATCTTGGATTGCTTATTTATTTATTTATTTTAGGGAATTGAACCCAGGGTGCTTTTCCACTGAGTCACATCCCTCGCCCTTTATTTTGAGACAGGGTCTTGCTAAGTTCCTTAGGGCCTAAGTTGCTGAGGCTGGCTTTGAACTTGCAATCCTCCTGCCTCAGCCTCCCAAGACACTGGGTTTACAGGTGAGTGTCACTGCACCTGGCTTGGGTTGCTTTTTGTGTATCACACAATGCGTAGACTCAAGTTTACTCTTTGGCCTATAGACAGTCCAATCACAACAGCATCATTGTTGAGAGACTTTTTTTTTTTTCTTTCTCTGCAAAATTGCTTTGACTTTTGTCAAGATCCAGTTGTCTACATGTGTCTGTTTCTGGATGCTCTACTCTGTTCCACTGACCTACCTTTTGCCAAAACCGCACTGTCTGGTTTTCTGTAGTTTCATAACAAGTCTTAGAGCCAGGTAGTGTTAATCTTCCAGCTTTGTTATTCACTTACAAAGTTTTCCTGGTTTTGGTCCTTTATATCTCCATGTGAATTTTAGAAAAAAAAATTGTTGATTTTTACCAAAACAGCCTTTGAGGACTATGATTAACAGACTTTGACCTTAAAAATTCAAAACAAGACTAAAGATAGCAACGAAACCATGACATGTCAGAATTTAAAGTGTATTTAAAAAAAGAACAGCTTGTACCATAAAAACCCACTTTTAACTTTTATTCTCATTATTTTTCTATTTTTATACCATATTAGAGAATTAGTTCCAAATGATTCAAATTCTTTTTGGCTATTTAAATGAGCTTGTCATATATATATTTTTTAAAACAAAGGGCCAAAGTGCAAATAACTATTCTCCTACTGACAACGGAGAAGTCTGTGGAAACAAGGGAAATGCCCAACTGGGGCAGTTGGGAAGGGTCTGTTGGCCACTGGAAGTTGAGTCTGCATGGCATTTTTTAAATTGCCGGGTTTGTGCTATGTAGGTTCTGAAGCCTCATTTTCTGCATTTATTACAGCCCACATAATATTCTTTTTTTAAAAATATCTATCTTTTAGTTTTAGGTGGACACAATATCTTTATTTTATTTTTATGTGGTGCTGAGAATCAAACCCAGTGACTTACGCATGCTAAGCGAGTGCGCTACCACTTGAGCCACATCCCCAGCCCCAGACATAATATTCTTTTGGACCAGGTATCAGCAAACTGTGTGGCTCATGAGCCATACCTGGCTGCTGTCTGTTTATAAAGTTTTATTGGGACACAGCCTTGTCCACTCAATCACACCATCTGAGCTGCTCCGACATCACAAAGGTAGCTGCTCCAGGCCTGGGAAACAGGCTGCCTTTCATAGAAAAGAGCAGACAACTCTGGTCTCCAGCACAGAGACTTCCAACACAGCAGCTGCTGCCACACGTGGCTGTTTAAACTTCAGCTCATAATATGTATATGCATAAACAATTTTGGTCTTCAGTCGCATGTCCCTGTCCCAAGTGCTTGACAATCATGTGGCCAGTGACTGCTGCATAGGACAGCCCAGAAGCAGACCACTCTGGCAATGCAGAGGGCTCTGCTGGTCAGCACCACTCCAGGTGACGGCAGTTTGCAGATCGATTTTAACAGCGACAGAGAGGATATTAGGACAAGGCCCTGGTAATTCCTTTCTTCTCATTAAGACTATGATGAACATCTGTATGTAAATATTTTTATATATCTGATTGCTTAAATTAGATTGCTTTAAATGCTAAAAATAGAATGGTTGGGTCAATGAGGATGTATATTAGGATCCCCAAATAGAGCCTGTACCAATCTATTTTTCCACAAGGAGCACCATTCTTTAAAAATGGGACTTTGGGGCTCTGGTTGTGGCTCAGTGGTAGAGCTCTTGCTTAAGCATTTGTGTGGAACTGGGTTTGATCCTCAGCACCACATAAAATATACATACATATAAAATAAAGTTATTTGAAAAATGGAGGGGGCTTTTGCTTTTCTTTCCTAAAGAAGTAATACAAACCAGATATATTCAAGCAGCTCCAAGATAATGAAGAAGCTATATCTTACCCCTGCCCTGCCCAATTCCTTGTCCCCTCCCTGGAGACTACACCCCACCCCTTCCTGTGCAGCCCTGAGAATGGTCTGAGTGCAGAACCACAAATGAACACCCAGGGTACTGAAATTTCCCCACCAGCATAAGGTATCCGAAGCTCCATCTACCAGCCCTCAAGCCCTGCTACCATAAGCTGTTTGCACACACTTTTGCACATGTGGGTGGGCACAGTTACAGGACTGATTCCTAATCCCAGCAGAACTTCTGGGTCAAGATATATGTGTGTTTTCTTTATTTATCTAGCATGTTCATCTGCTATCTGCCCAACATGTCCAAGACTGTGCTGAGAATCAAAAAGGGGCAGATGACTCTGGGCTAAATTCAACTGCTCATTTGATTTGGTGAATTCAACTAACTGGTACCTAAGTTTCCAAAGTAGTAATTTCCAAAATTATCAGGCTGGCAGAATGAAACCTTCTTTTTCCAAATCTCAAAGTGGTTTCCATGGGAATATATAAACAAAATGAACAGGATTTAAGGTATAAACAATCTTAGTTTGTTCTGTGAAATCAGCGAGAATCAAACAATAAAAACAAATGTCAAGTGATCAAGCACAGACACATGCAGAGCTGCAGCTGCGGGGACAGGCAGGCAGAGCCAGGCAGTGGCTCTGGCCTCCCTTCAAGAGCTCCATCATCTCCGCACTCCACTCAGATTCCTGTCCTCTGGCACCCTGCTGTCAAGCTGGTCATCCCCCAGGGGTGGCCTCACCTGCACCTCTACCTGCACCCTCAGGCAGCAGTGGCTCCTGTGAGGTTCCGGTGAGCTGGCCACAAGGCCAGCCCCAAGGCTCCACCCACACTGCCCACAGCCCTCACAGCCCACGTGGTGCTGCTCTGGTTCAGGATGCAACTGGGAGTTCAACTCTGCCTCCTGTAGTGTGGTGGACAGATGGACTCAGCTCCCTCCAGTGGGGGGTCCTCAACAAGCACTTGCTGAATACATAAGCAGATGGTTAAACTGATGCTTTAGGGGAGCTTCCTAAAGCAGCTTCCCTGGACATAACTTTCGTCCTAGAATTCTCCCCTTTAGTGTGATGGCTGAGCCGAGGTAAATGTCCAAAGCTGTGCAGTCACTACCCCAGTCCTGTTTAGTGCCACCTGCCATCCTAAGAAGTCCCATCTTTAGTTAATACCAGTCCCTGGGCCAGTCCTGGGACCAGGGATGTGCATCCTGTGTCTGTTGGTTTTGTCTTTTCTACGAAATTTTCATAAATGGCTTCTTTCACTTGGCATGATGTGGGGGATTCACCCACGCTGCTGAGTGTGTCATGCACCTTTCCTCTGTTTTGCTGACATCTACAGTCTGGACACAGCTCCTGTTTATCCAGTCACGTGCTGGCTGGCACATGGGTACTTCCACTTTGTGGGTCTCCTGAGGAATGCTGCATGAATGCTCACCAACAAGGCTCAGAGGGACATAAGTGTTCATGCCTGCTGAGTGTTACCTAGGGTGAAAGGGTGGATCGTGTGTGTGTGTGTGTGTGTGTGGTGTGTATATCTGAAAGGCTAAGAAGTGGCAGTTGGGCTCCAAAGTGGCTCCACCCCTTGCCCTCTACTAGTGATGCATGAAGTCTCCAATTTTTCTTTTCTTTTTTTTGGGGGGAGGTACCAGGATTGAACTCAGGGACCCTTGACCACTGAGCCGCATCCCCAGCCCTATTTTTTGTATTTTACTTAGAGAGAAGATCTACATGAGTTGTTTAGCGCCTCGCTTTTTGCTGAGGTTGGCTATAAACTCATGATCCTCCTGTCTCAGCCTCCCAAGCCACTGAATTACAGGCGTGTGCCACTGCGCCACGCAAGGCTCCAATTTTTCTACATCCAAATTCCTTTCCAGATTTGGCTATTTATTTGTTGATTTCTAAAACATAATTTGAGATCAGTTTCTGTCTATCATGCAGCCCTGGCAGCAAAGGCAAACACAAAGAAAGTGCCCTGAGGCCTGAACAATCATTAACTTAAGTCCAGAGTCCAGAACTGCCAGGTCAGGTGCCCAGAAAGCTCAGCAATTATCTATTAATCTTTTCTTAAAAACATAATTGCAGCACTTTAGTGAGCAAAAAAGTGTGAAAAAACAATGTAAGTGGACAGCACCTACACCAGAGAAGACACGGTCGCCTTGGCTGCGCTCTCTCAGAGTACAACTGACAACTCAATTAACAAGCTTATTCAACCTTTAGCAAATCAGACGTGATGCAAATATTTGCAAAGCTGACTCATTTTCACAATTGAAACAATGGGACCTGATGGCAATGGGCAACTGGCAAACTTTGCCAAAATACAGTGAAAAAGGTGAGAAAGTGCCAAGGAGCCCAGAGCTGCGGAGAGAAGGAAATGCCACCTGGGGGAGGGGGCTCAGGACTCGGAAGCCAGAGGTTGGGTCAGAGTTCATAGTTGGGGGAAGGCAGGAGGTGTCGAGGGTCTGGGAATCAGTTCTTCTGCATGGGTATGGGCTGGTAGGACAGTGTGGCAAGACCAGAGCGTACTTAGTGACAGCACAACTTTTGAACATCAGAATCAGCTCCAAATGAGCATTTCTAGCTGGTTGTGGGGCCACGTGGTGCTGCCCGCTGCTCTGGATCCGATGACAGCAACCTTCTTTCATCCCTACCACTCTGCTCCTCTTTCCAAGAAGACTAGAATGCTTTCAAAAAAATAATTAAAAATGGCATGCTAGGCATGTGGTGCACACCTGTGATCCCAGCAGCTTAGGAGGCCAAGGCAGGAGGATCACAAATTTAAAGTCAGACTCATCGACTTAGCAAGGCCTTATGCAATTTAGCAAGACCCAGTCTCGAAAGTAAAACAATCAAAAAGGATGGGATGGAATCAAACTAAAAGTTTTTTCTCAGCAAAAGAAACAATCTGTGAGGTGAACAGACAGCCTACATCCTGGGAGTAAATCTTTACCCCTCACACATCAAATAGAGCACTAATCTCTAGGGTATATAAAGAACTCAAAAAGCTAAGCACCAAAAAAACAAATAACCCAATCAACCAATGGGCCAAGGACCTGAACAGACACTTCTCAGATGAGGATATACAATCAATCAACAAATATATGAAAAAATGCTCATCATCTCTAGCAATCAGAGAAATGCAAATCAAAACTACTCTAAGATATCATCTCACTCCAGTCAGAATAGCAGCTATTATGAAGACAAACACCAATAAGTGTTGGAGAGGATGAGGATGTGGGGAAAAAGATACACTCATACATTGCTGATGGGACTGCAAATAGGTGCACTCATTATGGAAAGCAGTATGGAGATTTCTTGGAAATCTGGGAATGGAACCACCATTTGACCCGACCCAGCTATCCCTCTCCTCAGTCTATACCCAAAGGATTTAAAAACGGCATACTACAGGGACACAGCCACATCAATGTTTATAGCAGCACAATTCACAGTGGCTAAATCTAGGAGCCAACCTAGATGCCCTTCAGTGGATGAATGGGTAAAAAAAATATGGCATATATACACAATGGAATTTTACTCAGCAACAAAAGAGAATAAAATCATGGCATTTGCAGGCAAATGGATGGTGTTGGAGAAACTAATGCTAATTAGACAAGCCCCCAAAAAACAAATGCCAAATGTTTTCTCTGATATAAGGAGGCTGACTCATAGTGGGGTAGGGAGGGTGAACATGGGAGGAATAGATGAATTCTAGATAGGGAAGAGGGGAGGGAGGGGAAGGGAGGAGGCAGGGGATTAGCAAGGATGGTGGAATGTGATGGACATCATTATCCACAGTTCACGTATGAAGACATGAATTGGGTGTCAACCTACTTTATACTTTATATACAGAGACGAAAAATTGTGGTATATATGTGTAGTAAGAATTGTAATGCAAAAAAATAAAATACAAAGCACATGTATAAAGACATGTATACTTTATATACAAAGATATGAAAAATTATGCTCTATATGTGTAATAAGGATTGTAATGCATTCCGCTGTCATGTATTTTAAAAAAATAAAATCAATAAAGAAAGATTTAAAAATAAATAAATAAAAAGGGATGTGGCTCAGTGGTTAATCACCCCTGGGTTAAATCCCCGGCACCAACCAACCAACCAAAAAAAAAAACACCGTTCAGTCACTGAGAAGCAACAGCTGATTCTGATGAATGTTTTTCTGGTGTGTTCTACAGGGCAATGGTAGAACATGTCACTGAACTGTAGAACTGTCCCATGGGTGAAATATTTCACATGTATTTACCACAGAGAGAGCACAATGACCTCAGGGTGACGACAAAGAGGGCTCTGAGGGCAAGGGGTCTTAAGGGTTGTCCGAGGCCTTCTCAGAGCTGGCTTCCTCTGCTGGGGGGAGGTGCAGTAACGCACCCTACACTGACCTGTAACTCTTCTCCCTTATGCCACTGACACGGCCACCTGTACTTTCACTGCTACCACTAACTAGGTCATTGTTCTGACAAGCTGGCTTGCAGTTTTGCTATGGAGCTGTGTGGGTGCCCCATGAGCTGGTACAGAGCACCCCAATACCCTTTGCACAGACCCAGCCGTACCCAGGAGTTGGGAACTTGCCTGGAACTGCATGGGGCAGGGTAAAGGGAGCCTTGAGAAAACCCTGAGCAAACCTGATCTTGGGACAAGGCTTAGGTCCTTCCAGCTGCTTGTGTTTTAAACCCAACCCTGCCCACCTCTCAAATCAGGGGACGGTTGGTGCAAAGTCCTAATGGAGCTGTGTTGGGAATACTGGAACATCAACTCCTTCAACTTACTTTCTGCACAACTGGATCAAGTGTAATTCAACTGCAGGCAGAAAAACAGTTTACCAATTTTATAACTTCTTCATTCATGTCTGATAGTGGGCCACCCCTCCATCATTATGTAAAAACTATCACAAACACTCAGGAAGTTCATTGGGGCTCTGGGACAAAGTGCTGGATGTTCGTAAAAGCAGAGCTGGGCATAGTCATGCACACCTATAATCCCAGCCGCGTGGAAGGCTGAGGCACCCAACACAAACCAGTCCTCCAGTCTCTCTCCTGTTCTCCACACAGTGTGATGCTTCGGACAACTTCCGTTCAAGTCCCTCATCTTTCCAAACACTCGGATGAAATATACTTGGAGGCACAGCAGGTAAGAGCGCACAGGCAGAACACTAGAGCACGGGAGGGCACTGCACAGAGCACTCTTCGTCACCACTGCATTTATTCAAAGACAGCTTCACTTATTTCTAAAACAAGTTCCAAAAAAAAGCAACTCCAATCTTCTGTGTTAAAAGGCCTGGCTGCCATCCACCCCTCTGAAGATGCTCCCTTAGCACTCAAGCCTGGGAAGGAAGACAATCCCAATAGGAAGATAATTCCAGAAAACAAAAGCCTCCAGAACCTGCCGTCGCCATGCCCCCACTGCAGGTTGAGTGCGATGGGCAGACAAGTTCAAGCATGGGCTACACTTCTGTGAGATGCTCACTCAGGTGGACAGCAGACCCGAAGACAGGGAAGGATGCCCTTCCTGTGCCCAGGTGTTGGGAAAGCTGGCAGTAAACTCTAGTGGAGGCTACGTTTCTTCCTTTTTAGGAAAGGGGGAAGACAAACTGATCAAACCCCTCTAGGTCCCAGGCTCCCTGACCTGCCAGTTATATCTTTCAGGAGGAACTCATCCGAGCCACTCTACAAGGCTCATCTGTCCCAGGTCCTGGGCTGCAACAGGGGTCAAGAGCGCTGCTCAGGTGGGAGGTGATGCAAACACATCAGCTAAGCAGCTGTGTGAGGTCAGCTCAAGGTGCAGGGCACAGGGAGGAAGTGAGGCTGTGAAGGAGGGAGGCGTGGAGCTGAGACAGGGTCCTGGGTGGGGGCAGGGAGTTCAAAGGCAGTCTACCCAGAAGGCACTGCCACACACAGACCCAGCAAAGAAGTTGTATCCAGAATATAAGAATTCTCAAAGCCTGTAGGAAAACAAACCCCAATTCAATACCTGAGCAAAAGATCTGAACAAACAAATAGAAGACACATGGAGGAGCTTAGGAAATAAGCACGGAAAGATCTGACACCACTTGTCAGAGAAAGGTAAGTCATAGCTGCTATGTACCAACAGGCACGGCAATGACAAAACCACCATACTTCAAGGTCACAAAGCACTAGTAGGGCCCAGAGCCACTGAAGATTGCGGAGCTGCTGGGAAGGTAAAACTGGCACAGACGATGTGACAAAGTGGTGTGGCCAGTTTCCTATGCAGTTAAACACAGTTATCAAATGGCCACCAACCCACTCCTCAGTGTTTATCCGGGGTAAGAAAACATCCACATGGAACTCCATTGCAAATGTCTACGTCTTTATTTGTAATCATCCAGCACCAGAAATGACTCAAATGTCCCTCAGCTAGCAACACAGTGGCCCGCTCACGGACAGAACACTGCTCCCATGGAGAAGCACCCTGTGGAGTGGAGTGAGCTGGCTGTGGGCTATAGACTGGCAACTGATTTCATGCCCATACCACTGGGAAACTTCTGGGACAGAGACTGTTGGCTGTTGCCTGGGCACCAGGGACACGTGGATGATGACGTCATTCCCCTTGGTGGCAGACGTAGTGTTTGTCAAAGCTCTCAGACCTGCAGTGCTGAAGGGTGTGTTTTAGGGATACAAACTAAGTTGCAATTGAAAGACATCTGGAACATGGCACCAGGGGAAGGGATGTCACAGAACCTGGAGTGGCAGGTGGTGGGCTAGGCATGGGATTCTGACGGACAGCAGGGAAGGAGTGTGGGCACAAGACAAAGGGTGGTGTGTGTGACAGTTCAAGCAAGAGGCTGACATGACCTGACATTTGATATACTAAAAAAAATTCTAAAAAATTATATTTAGAATTCAAATCTATATACTGAAGAAAAGTAATTGTAGGGGAAAAAAATGCCAAAATCTAATGAAATCTAGTACTTATGTGGAAGTACCAGAAAGCCCCAGGATGTGGCAGGAGAGAGATTTCCCCAAGGACTTGCAAGCAGGATGCAGCGAGGGCAGAGCCTGTGTGCGCACAGGTACGGTGTGTCGTACTCATGTGTTTGCACACACACACCTCCCTGTCTCCTCGTTCATCACATTCCAAGGATAGTATCTTTTAAAAACAGCCGCTGTCTCCTATGCCTTCTTCCCCTCTCTGCAATGTGATCTTTAAGGATGTTCAGATGCCAGCTACACAGACAGAAGCCTCCACATCCCATGAGGCCAGACCTGTGGCCTAATGACAACTGCTGGGCTTTGTGTGCACTGTGTGGGTGGACCCTGGGTGCCAGTAGAGGACAACCTGACACGCCTCGGTCTCTATATGAAATCAATGGGCATGATGAACCCACGTCCACAGAGAACCACTGTCCAATCGCTGATCAGAGCTCAGCTGAGATCTGTCCAGAACACCCTGAGGTGTTGGGCTTCTGAGCCCAACAGTGCACAAGAAACAGGTAGCTGAAGGCAAACAGTACCAAAAAGAGTGAAACAAACCTTTCAGAATCCTACTGCCACCCTGGTGCAGAGGCTCATTTAAAAGTAAACTCATAAGCTTTTTTTTGTACTTAGGGATTGACCCAGGGGTGCTTTACCACAGAGCATATCCCCAGCCCATTTTATTTTTTGAGACAGGGTCTAAGTTGCCTAGGACCTTGCAAAGTTGATGAGGCTGGCCTTGAACTTGTGATCCTCCTGTCTCAGCCTCCTATGCCGCGGAATTATAGGTATGCCCCACCTTGCCTGGCTTCATAAGCAATCCTTACATCAAGGTTCTATATTTTAAGAAAGATGGTCTGTTCTCAAACTGACTTCACTAATCTCAATAAACCCCTGCCAACTAATACTTGTAATTTAGTCCAAAATGAGTGCCTCCTCTTCACCAGCTTCACAGTGTGGGTGAAGTACTAGAGTAGAGAGATGCTCATCAGAGGGAAATGATGCTGCTAGACTCACAGGCTGGAGGAGAGCAGGACCTCTGTGGTCCCAAACTCAGCAGCATACCCAGCAGGAGTGCACGAAGCTGCCTCACCATTGTGCTCACACCTGCGGTGCTCCTTCTGCACCCTGATCAGGCAAGAGGGTGGTCTGGGAGAGACAGAACCTCTTGCTGATATCTGCTTAATTTCAGTTGAACTTTCACCTGCTGTTTGTGTTTGTCAGTGTAAATTTTACTCCATTTTAATACACCCTGCATGAGAGTAAAGGGGATACAAAGCAGGAAAAGCCTGAGGTGGACAGGCCAAGAGGCAGGAAGAGCAGTGGAGCCTGATGACAGTAAATAGCACAGGCACCAACATGTGCTCGGGGGAAAGGGGTCATCATGGGACGAGATGGGGAGGCTCCAGTGGAGGCCGGCTCCAGGTGTGGAAGTTGCATGGGAAGATAAAGATCTCATCCAAATGTTTCTGGTTTTGCTCTTGTTTTTAATGGTATTGGCGACTAAACCCAGGGGCACTTTACCATTGAGCTATGACCCTAGCCCTTTTAATTTTGAGACAAGGTCTCACCAAGCTGTCTGGGCTGGTGCCCAACTTGTGGTCCTCCTGCTCAAGGTCCTAATTCCTGAGTAGCTAGAATTGTAGGCATGCACCACAGAGACCGGCTCCTCATACCGCCTGTGATTGATGTAGTCAGTTCTTTTCTTAGTAAAAGGACAAAGCTCCCCCTATCCTACCTAGTTCCAAAACTTCCACTGGGACTAGTAGAGCTGTTGAGAACCAGCTGTTGAGAACCCAGCTTAATGCGACCCTCATGTGCAATTCTCCTGGGCTCTGTCTGGCCTGGCCCAAGAGGTGTGAGGTGAATATACTAGTGGCACATCTGGACACTTATGGAAATCAGGAGCCTCTTTAAAATAAACTGATTCAGAAGAGGGAGAAGCCAAAACAGAGGCATGTGAGGGACTGCAAGGCACAGAGGCCTGCTGCCTGCCCAGGATATGTGAGTGACACTGGCTTACATTTCAGTGGCAGCTGACGCCCAATAAGAGGAAGCACCCCACCCGGAGCCTGGGGCGGGGCACCTGCTGCCTCAGCTGAGCTCCAAGAACTCAGGGCTCCTTCCTCTCGGCTGAAGATTCTCCCACAGCCTTCTCTGCACCCTGCCCATCTCTGCGGCTATACTCACCTTGCTGGGGGTAGTGGGGTGGTGGGGCCAAGGCGAAGTCTAGCTTGTCCTTCAGATCCGCCTCATTCTCCTCCTGCCACTGCAGACCAATTTTCTCCCAGAGGCTGGCGGCCAACTGCCTGTGGCACGGGAAAAGAGCACGAGTCAGTATGCGGTTGTGGGGAGTCGCCTGCTGAATGGGGTCAGATCAGTGTTCACGAGTAGACAAGAGCAGGAAGGTCCCCTTCCCCAAGGTCCTGATGGGCTTCTGACTGTGTATTAATGGTACCAAAAGGTGACAGATTTCTATCCGTGGCTCAATCAAAACATTAAAAAGATGCAATGATGTCTGTGCAAAAACCACAGAGCCCATCTGTACACCTCAGGAGCTCATGACACCAAACAAAGGGACAGAGCAGGTCTCTAAAAATAGGGGATTCTGAAGTGAAGAGAAACAGCCATTGCTGTACATGACAATTCTGGAAAAGCAAGTCCTGATGAACCAGAAAGCAAAGGAGACCCCCGCTGCCTCAGGAAGATACACCACCCGAGCGGCAGGTTCGTCTTGTCAGCACACACACACTCACCTGATCTCAGGTATCTCATCATTGAAGCTACTCAGCAACAAAGGGATGAGCTTGTGGAAAAAGGAGTAGCGATCCCGCAGACTCAGGAGCCAGCCCCCCACCACAGAGGTCACCGCCTGCCGCACCTACAAACAAAGACAAGAGAGGCTTCACTCTGGGTGAAGAAAATGCCCAGAGTGGCTGCTGTGATGGCCGAGTCCTGCCTCCCAGATGTCCCTGCTACTCCAGAAATAAAGGCATGCTCCATGGCCTGGGCTGGGGGCCTCCTCTGGCAGCTCTGAGAGGAGGCGCTGCTGGGCCCTTCTGCCGTGCGCACCCTCTGGGCTGACTGGCCCGGTCCTCAGCAGCACCCTCACCTCAGCCATGGCTGCAGAGCCTCCTGCATGGGGCTCCTGGGGCTGGCTGGGTGCCGTCTTGCCCTGGGCATTTACACAGGCTGTGGCCAACTGCTGAGAGCCATAGCTAAGTAAGAATGACACAAGGCAATTTCCTTGTCAGCCTACCCCATGTTGCTTAGAGGGAGGACTCTCCATTGTGGAAACGGGCTTGCCTTGGACCCAGGTCATTTGCAGTGACATTGCATGTATGTTTGAGAAAGGTGACCCTGCTGAAGGACCAGGGTGGATCCGGGTTTAGGGAGGATCCTGCTGGATTAGGGTGGGTCCAGGTTTAGGATATATCCTGCTGGGAATAGGGCGTATCCTGCTGCCTCAGGCGCTGGCCCACCCGCTCCTTGAGTTCTCACGGGATTCAGAGAGTATTTTGGGATGCAGAGTGTGGATTTTCCCAGAAACGTGCGTGTAGAGTGCCGGTGTGAGTTCGGGAATAAAGAATTGCTGTTTGAATCTACAAGGCTATGAGTGGCTCGTGATTTTGTGCCCAGCCAGACTGCGGCAGCCAACTATCACACACAGAAATCTCTGGTCCCCAAGTGCTAGAGACTGCTGGGGAAGCCACTAGTGCCCCTCAGTGCTGATGCTGGCTGTCTGAGGTCACATGCAGGCCTCCCCTGATTCACCTACCACAGAGGAAGAAGACAGGCCAGATGCCCCATCCCAGCTCCCTAAGAGCAGATACCAGGACATGGCACCATAATTTACTGGGAGAGGGAAGTAGGCTGAGACTGGGAAGGGCCAGGCACAGAGGTGGCTCATCTCAGGCACCTGGGCAGCTCTGGACCTGGATGGTTTCACAGCCATCCCACCCCAAGCAAGAGGCCAACTGTGGTGTTAGTCAGTCACTGGCTGGGGCTGTGCGGGTAGCAGGAGGGGATGCTCTCAGATGTTCAGGCTGGTGTGGCTCCACCTGGATATGAGCCGTCAGCAGCGACACTCAGGAGTGCGCAGGGAAAGTGGACGTGGGCCTCAACCATGTCCACTGGATGCTTGTGCATTTGTACTAGGGGTGCTGCTCAGCCCTTGGCTCCAGCAAGGCACACAGATGGGTCATTCCCAGGCCCTGAGGCTGCTACCTGGGACTGGGGCAGTGCCCTGAGCTCTCTGAACCTCATTTTAACCTGGGGAGAAATGAGAAAGAACAAGTTGTCACTTGGTCCCAGCAAGAACTAAACACATTAGGAGAGGAGAGCACCAGGCACAGTGTGTGACACCCAAGAGGGGCTTAGCAGTCCTCACTCGCTCTCTCACTGTGAGGCACAGAGTAGGTGGCCAGGTTGGCACAGTCCTGGGAAGTCAGGAAGGGCACAAGTTGTCCAGAGTTCCCATGGACAACTTCTGCAGCTTTTTGTGAGCCTTAACCATTTAAAAACTAATTTTATTATTAATGTTTTACTGTTAACTAATATGACACCATTATTAACCAAAAACAACACATAAAGACCTGAGAAAAAAATAATCTCCTAACCATGATAGCAACTAGCAAGTGCTCCACCATGGAGTCCTCCTCCCTCACCACCTCACACTCCACGCCATGTGGGTTGCTGCTGATGAATAAGGTGCCTCGGGGCTTACCAGAGCTGAAAGGTACTAATTTATGGTCATAGAGATAAGGGACAAAATCAAGGTTCAGCCAATTCCACATGCTGCCAACATGAAACAAAACCTGCCAGTCACAGGGTTTTCACTGAGAAACCAGCTGCAGCCCACCCTGTGCCCACACAAAAGAGCAGGAGGTGCCATAGAGGGAAAGGCGCTCATGCTCAGCTGACACACCAGCCGGGTCTGAGCACTTGCAGGAGCCCCGTAACAGTCACCTGCCAGGATGCACAGGCAGCAGTGTGAGCCTGGGGCAGGTGAGCTGCCCCTCTCCTGGCGCTATGACAGGGTCTGGTGTCTGGGTCACCACAGATATGGCCTCTTCTGTAGAAATGAGAATTCACACATCATCCCTCATGAACCAGGACTGTGGGAAGAGTGGGGTTGGGGCCTCTCTTTCCCATCAGCCTCTAGTTAGCCTAAAAAGCCTACACAGTCCAGCCAGCACAAGACAACGCCACCCTGTCAGTCCCCACCACAGCAGGGAGTTGCCACCTGACTATGCCAATTTTCTTATATAAGCAAAATGAACTCTTGAGAGTTACTTGGTCACAGGTCAGGTTTGTGGATCACAGGGTCACTGGGATGGAGAATGTCACACTTGGTACCATCAATATAATCAAACGGGTGTAGGGTATACCCAACCCCCACAGCCTAAGGGCAGGAATGGCCGGGCAGGGAGGGTGGCCATCAGTGTGGTTCCCTTGTGGACACTGAACACACCGCTACCACCCAACCCTGCTTCTTTCTGCTACCCTGCCATCTGTGCTGCCCCTGCTGGCGGCAGGAGGGACAGACACATGGCCATGTTCCCTGGCTACAACCACGAGTGCTTTCACAGCCACTTACACAGGAAATACCCAACAAAGGCCTCACAAGATAACAACACTCACTGGTCTTTGAAAAGTAACCACAATGCACCAGCCTGTAACAGGCACAGTTCCCTGAAGGCCATCTTGCCAGCTAAGACACCTGAGGCAGGACAAGAGCAATGCCTGATAACCCTTGGTGACAAAAAGAACCTCCCTACAGGGAGCAGCCCTGCCCAGTCACCAGCCCAAGGACAACTCAAAACCACAGGTCCCAGGAACCTCATAGGGTTCAGATGCTACCCAGTGACCTAAGCCGAGAGCTACAGTTAATGAATACCCTATTCTCACTTTTTCACTGTCCTTGGGATCCCCAGGGAACAGAACTCCAGAGCAAAGACTTAGAGCCAGACACCCACATTCTGGGCCTGCTCTGCCACTTTACAAGCATGTTACCTGAGCTGCTTCCTCAGGGGTGAGACGGAGACTCTTCACTGAAGCTACAGACTAAAGTGATTTCCAGACCCTCACAATGTGGTCCAGTGACCTCAAGTTCATCAAGCAGGCTGCAGGACAGCAGTTGCTGCAAAGTTTTCTGGAAGGCAGATGGAGTCAGGACCTTCTGCACAGAGGATGTGGGGTCCCAATGCAGCCCTGGTTGTTGGGGTTTTGAGGAGTCAGCAAGTTGCTCAAAGTGGACTCAAGGACAAGGGCCACACAGCTGATCGAAGAGTGAGAAGGCAGCACTGGAAAGGACTCCACAGGCATCCCCACCAACAAACCCACACTGGTGTGCAAGCTGTCAAGTGACCAGAAAACAACATTCAGAATCCCACAGCAACCAGCCTGGACTCCTGTAAGGAGCAAATCAAATCCTACCAAGTCAAATACTACTCCTGGGTATTATGCAGTCCCCGCTTGCCCTCCGCTCTGGGCTTCATTCTAGGCTGCCCCCTCCAGGTGCTGCATGGCCACCAGTGGGAGTGGTGCTCAGAGACGGACTCCTCCTCCTCCAGGAACCTTAGCCTGTCCCTTTAGTCTAGTTGGGCCAGCTGAGGCTGGAGAAATAAGAAAATAAAATAGCCTAATATCGGGGAACACATTTTGGGGGATATTAAATCCAAAAAAGAATCATGGACTGAAGTTTTGGAAGAGCCCATCACCAAAGAAAACAGAATGCTGCCTTGAAGACCCCAGCAGGACAGTAATCAACGGGTGACATCTTCATTATCTGGCCCAGATGTCACCCAGAAGCCTGCAGTTATGCAGGGTGGGCCACATTAACTGTGCCACAGGGGGATGCTCTATTCCCACCTGTATTAAAGACAAGTCCTCCAGGATGCCAAGGTTAGGGGGTGTCTTACACCCATGTCCTAGATGAAAAGACAGCGATGGCAGCCATTTTAAAGACAGTGTTTACAAAGTAAGTTACATACATAGCTACTGATACATGGTTACTGATTTGTAGATAGCTGTCAATGGCCTTTCCTATTTATAGAAAGCTAATGATACAGTTGTACTATTTACAGAGAGCTCCTGACATATCTAAAATTTGCAGATAGCCATGGATACATAGTAACACTGTTTACAAATAGCTACAGAGGCAGAGTGTTAACAGCTGGCTGTTGACACAGATGTCTTACTTACAGAGAGCTCCCAATACATAATTAGTCCACTATTCTGAGGAATGACTTGGCCTGTGACACACAGAAACCAGATTCTCTGCTGGCTAGGCTCTACTCCACTCTTCAGGAGGTGAGGGCCCATCCTGTGTGGCCATGCTGTTTTCACTGGGATGGGTTCTGTCTTCTGCAGCCAGGTCATGGATTAGTGGTGGTGCTGACCAAGCACCCTACCCTGTCTTCTTCCTCCGTAGAACCCACCCAGTTGGATTCATTAGATTCAGCCTCAGCTGGCCCAACAAGACTAAAGGGACAGGCTAAGGTCCCGGGAGGAGGAGGAGTCCGTCTCTGTGCACGGCTCCCATTGGTGGCCGTGCTACACCTGGAGGGGGCAGCCTAGAATGAAGCCCAGAGTGAAGGCCAAGCAGGTGCTGCATAATACCCAAAGTCTGCCCCACATGCGGACCCCAGTGACACCCTCACCTTGCCACCTCCACGCCATTTCCCTCCAGAAAACCTGCATCCTGCTAAAACTCGCCTTACAGCAGTGGCCCTGAAGTGGAGCCAACACAATCGCTTCCTCTAGTTCTCTTGCTCCTCAAGATGGAAGAGGAAAGGAAATAGCACTCCTGGCTTCCACAGCTTCTTTCCTTTCCATCTTTCCACAAAATTGGACCAAGCCCTTGGCTTGTCCACACTACTTATGCACACAGGTTAACAGAGCAAAAACTGCACCTTAAACCATGCGAGGTGAAGGTTATAATGTGCAAATTCTTAGGAATATTTTCGGGGAAAAGGTAAATTCATATACGGTAAGGAACCCGGAGATAAGCACATGAAAAGATGCCTATGTCACTAATCATTAGGGAAATGTAAACCACAAACCCCCTTGGATGGCAATAATAATAATAAAATGAAAATAAGCATCCATGAGAATGTTGAGAAACATTGAGAAACACCTGTGCACTGTGGAAATGTACAACAGCACAGCTGCTGTGAGAAACACTTTGGAGAGCCTGAGGAACCTAACCATGGGGTGATCATGTGACCCAGCAATTCCACTCCCAGGTATTATCCAAAAGAAGTGAAAACAGGGACTCAAATACTTGTACACATTTCATAGCAGCATTGCTCAAAATAGCTCGAAGGTGGAAACAACCCAATTGTTATTAACAAACAGATAAACACAATGTGGTCCATCCTCACAATGCAATGCCACTTAGCCTTGAAAAAGAATGGAGTCCCAACACACGCTCCAAATATCAAAGGAATGGAGACTTGACCCACTCTACCATGTGGATGAACAGAGCAAACAGGAGACACATGGAAGATCACATATTGTAAGATTCCATTTGTAAAAAAATTCAGATTCATAAAAGTCAGAAAGATTAGATGGTTGGCCAAATTATATTGTTATATTATGTGCATATGTATGGATATGTAATAAATCCCATCATTAGGTATAACTATAATGCATCGGTAAAAAATATGAGGGAAAAAAAAGAAAGAATAGAGGCTGACATGGTCTCAGTGGAGGTGGGCATGGGGAATTACTGCTTAGTTGTTAGAGAGTTTCTGTTTGGGAACATGAAAAACTTAGATAGTGGTGACTGACCCATACATTGTGAATACAATTTAAAGTAACAAATTTACTACTACATGTTTTATAAAATTATACTGTAACATACCAAAATTCACTGACCACTTCAAATAGGTGAATTGTTTGGTATGTGAATTATAACTCAATAAAGCTGTTTAAAAACCAAAACTGGACATGGTGGAACACGCCTGTAATCCCAGTAGCTTGGGAGGCTGAGGCAGGAGGATCACAAGTTCAAGGCCAGCTTGGGCAACTTAGCGAGACCCTGTCTCAAAAAATAACAAATAAAATAAACAAACAGAATCACTTGGTGCTTTGATGGGGGCAAGATGGCACCTGGGGGGACTCCCTATTGCATATGACAATATCTGACATGCAGGATTCCTGTGAGGATTAGCTGGGGTGGTGTGTGGACAACACACTGGCAAACACTTTTGTCTCAAGAGTAGGGGCTTGCACCTGGATACAGCGTCTCAGAGTAGCTCAAGGTGACCAATGTGAATGGGCTCAGGTGGCCAAGGATGTTTTCTAGCTGCTCTGGACAACCATGATTACTGCTCCTTCCATCCCACTGACCACAGCATGTGCCCCTTTGCCATTTTTTCTTTGTGGGACAGAGACACCCTTAGCCAGCCTTTGCAGCTTGTGAAATTTCCACAAACCACAGTGGCCTCAGGTTAAAGACACTGTGAACTAGATTTGCCAATCCAGTGCTCTGATCACCACCAATCAGGCTTCTGCCTGCCTGTCTCCAAGTGGGTCCCAATCCCCAATAGCATGAATTGTCCCTACACTTCTGACTACACCCTCTCCTCCCAAAATAGGTCCTCCAACCACAGTGGATTTTCAGTGAAGTTTGCCTTGGTGAACTAGCACATAAAGGATGTTTCTGCTAACTGAGCACACATGGTTTAGATTTTTTTTTTCAAAGAGACAATAATTTAAAAATAATTCTTTCCCATGTCTTTTAGAATGAAGAATAGCACTAACATGTTAAAACAACTTGGCTCCCTCCAGTTCCTCAGGATATGAAACAGCAGCATCCTATGAACAAATGATGAACATATGAAATCTTGAAATGTAAAAATCCAGTGAGTTAGTCAAAACTAGCAAGTCAGAGCCAGGCACAGTGGCACATACCTGTAATCCCAGCAGCTTGGGAGGTTGAAACAGGAGGATTGAAGCCAGATTTACAGATAGGTAGTTAGTGTAGTAAGGTAAATTGGGTCTAATATAGAGTAAGAGACCATTATTGAGAATGGAGTCTGGGAAATCAGAGCAGCACTTGGGGAAATTGAAATGTTCATGTCCCCAAGGTCTGGAATGCATCCTAATGAAACAGCTCCCAGCAAGCAGGGAAGTATTAATCAAACCACCCCAGGCCTTTCCTGCCCAGATTACTCCTCCAGCCCACCTATCTCCCACCTTTTGGGTCTTCCCACCTGCATTCTATCACTGCAGGAGAAAGGGAAACAAAGGACAGGAGTGTGGGAAGCTGAAAGAAGACCTTAGCTATAATAGAGGGAAGACCTCACCCTTTCGAGTCCCCTTCTTCCTCAGGGGAGAAGCCTTTTCTGCTGTCCTTTAATAAAACCTTCTACTTTCCACTCTACACTTGCCTCAGCATGTGGGGAAGCAAGGACTCGTTACCAGTAAACAGCGGGAACAGGATCATGAGTTCAAAGCCAGCCTTAGCAAAAGTGAGGTGCTAAGCAACTCAGTGAGACCCTGTCTCTAAACAAAATACAAAATAGGGCTGGGGATGGGGCTCAGTGGTTGAGTGCCCCTGAGTTCAATCCCTAGTACCATAAAACAAACAAACAAAAACCCAAACCAAAAACAAACAAACAAACAAAAACTAGCAGGTCAGCATGCTTCTAGAGGACACAGACTGTCCAGCAGAGAAATCCCTTACCTGAGGGACATCATCAAAGAGCCGCTGAGCAAAGTGGGAAAGCACGTCATCCACAGACTTCCCGTTGCCAAACTGGATCACTGTGCCTGTAGCTTCAATGACAGCCACCCGGACCTTCCAGTGCTGATGGGAGATGGTCTGCATCAGGGGGCCAATCAGAGACTCCGACTGCATGTGAAAGTGTTCTGTAGGGTGGGAGGCATCTGTCACCACAGCTTGCCCAGCATGCCCCACTTAGCCACTGTGGGCCACCAAAATATCAGACACCAAACATGTTCCTCTTTCCACTCCTGGCCTCACCCCTCACTCCATCCTTCCAGTTCCTGGAAGCCTTCTCTGTTTCTTAATCTGGCTGATCCCTCCTGTTCACATATTTCCAGTTTAAAAGGTCTTCTTTCTCTTTCCAAATCCAACCTGCTACAAGGGAATGCCCTGATTTGATGAGAGCTGGCGGAAAGGTGGAGAATGGACTAAAGGTAATCAGGAGAGAAGCAACCACCTACATTCAGGACTGCAGGCCAAACCAGAGACAAGCGGACTGGCAGTAGAGAAACAAGGGCAAAGTGGATGGGCTGACCAGTGTTTCTCCAGGTATGACTGGTAATCTCCACCATGAAGATAACGTGAGAGAGGCTGCCATCAATACCAACCAACTCAAGCCAGGCTTGGTATATGGGCACCAGTGGCAGATGTGGGGATCTGAGATGAGAACCATGCTATTAGGCCTGGACAGGAGCCACAAGGAACACATCGGGTGTTGAAGGGCTCACCCAGAAATGAGTATGGGGCTGGTGTGGTGATGAGGTCACCAGTTCATCTGGCTTGAATTAGGAGTCTGGGTAATAGGAAGGGGGCAGGGATCATGATGGGGGCTCATGTAGTCTGGAGCCAAGAGGGACTGGGGTCACGGCCTGGGTCTGAGTCAGAAGGATTCATCACCCCACGTGGGTCAGTGGGTGTGAGACTTCAGCAGTAAGGGACAGGGCTTATGGAGCGCATTGGGAAGAGGGGGGTCTCTGGGATCTTAAGACGCAGGGGATAAGGGTCATAGAGCGTGGGTCTGGGTCAGAGGTCCGAAGGGCAGAGGTTGCGGGGGGGTGGGGGGAGCTCATCCGGCATCCCTCCGGGGTCGCGAAGAGGGATCAGGGGTCACGGAAGGTCGCCCAATGGGAAGAGCGTGCGTTTGCAGCGGTAGGGGGAACAAGTCAATGAACGTAGGTCAGAGGGGCTGAGGATGCGGCAACTCACCTGGTGTGGCGCGCGCCAGGGCGGAGGCGCACTTGCAGCTCTCTCGGCGCACCGCGGCGAAAGGGTCAAGTAGTGCGCCCCGCAGCGCGCGCACAGCGTCGTCTAGGTGCGGAGCGAGCGCGGCGCCGCCTAGACCCACAGCCGAGTTGAGTAGCTGCACAAGCGCCAGACGCAGTTCCTCGCAGGGCTCTGGCGGTGGCCGCGCGGGCTCGGGCCGGGCCAGTCGCGCGGCCAGCGCAGGCATCAGGCGCGGCAGGGCGTCGCAGGGCCGCGCGGCGCGGCGCAGGCCCAAATCCAGTAGGTGCGCGGCCAGCGCGCGGCAGCCCTCGGCGGGGTCGGCCAGGAGGCGCAACAAGCGCGGAAGCAGCAGGCGCGCCCAGGGGCCCTGGAAGGTGGTAGGGTCGGCGCCGGGCGGCACCACCTCCTCCAGAGTGCGCTGCAGGGCTTCCAGCGCACGCCGCCGCCCCATCTTGCTGTCCGCCTCCAGGCCCGGGAGCAGGCGTCCCAACACGCGGCTCAATTCGGCCGCCTCGGCCGCCTCAGTCTCCGCCGGCGCCGCCATCTTTCGCGCGTTGCCCGTCACCAAGGGAACCGGCCCTCTTACGACGGTCGCGGTGCGGATTACGGCACGACTTCCGGCCGGCACGGCCTGAGCGGCGGCAGGGGAGGAGCTGAGAGAAAGCTTCTAGGAGGCCGAGTCGCGGGGCGGGGCTGGAGCCGGGTGGCCGGAGTGAGCCGCGTCTGGGTAGATTGTGCACCGCCCGCGTGGACCGTGGGGGACCCTGCGCTTCACCCTGCACGGTCCGGCCCCCTGTTCATGCGATGAGCCGCCGAGGGTCCCCAGGTAGTTGCGTACCGGCAGCCAGGCAGATCCCGAGATGAAAGTGCTCCAAGGAGGACTGAACTTTGTTTCCACGTTGACTCTCTGGTTGTTGACGGTGTTAACAGGTAGTCCTTGTGTTTTGTAAATGTCTCTGGGAAGTCTTCCGAAATCGTTTTTCTTTATTTGGTTTATTTATTTTTATGTGGTGCTGAGGATCGAACCCAGTGCCTTACGTGAGAGAGGCAAGCGCTCGCTCTACCGCTGAGCCACAGCCCCGCCCCGAGTCGTCTTTCTTTCCTCAAACCGGCGTCTGTTGGCCAGGCACCTTCGGAGACGCCTGTGAACTCTTGACAGTGCTGACATGGAATTCCCGCCTTCCCATCCTAGGGTACAACAGGAGGAGAGGGACCGAAGTGGAAAAATTCCATGCATAAATGTGACTGTAGAGGTCCTAGGAGACCGAGTCTAAACATGATTGGTCCAGATATGTCAGAGTGCCGGAGGAAGTGGTATCAGAAGTGAAGTATGAAGAATAGTTTTGGTAACCAGGGGAAATGGACTTGAGGTGGCCAAAGAGGGAGGGAATTGCCCGGGCAAAGGCCTTTGGTAGGTGTCATAGACTGCCTGTGTCCCCCAGATTCATATGTCAAAGTCCTCACCCCAGTACCTCAGAACATGATCTTGTTTGGAGACAAGGTCTTGGTAGATGTCATCAAGTTAAGATGAGGTCATTAGAGTGAGCCCTGGACCAGTAAGATTGCTCTCCTCATGAGAAAAGGAAATTAGGGATCAACTGGCACATAAGGAACAGCCTTTTTAACATGTGGACAGTAGCTAACAAGCCAAGAAAAGAGGCCAGGAGGAACCAGCCCTGCTGCCACCCTGATCTGGGACTTTAGCCACCAGAACCGTCAGGTATCAGTTGTGACTTGGGAACTGTGCAAAGGAGACTTGACTCCTCCCAGGAGAGGAAGACAAGCTTCCTGTGGGTAGAAGGGAGGGGATGTCAGCAAAGCCTTGGTCAGGGCTGAGGAAGGGTCCTGGGTAGGGCATTGGGGATCAGTCATTTTAAGAACAACCGTGGCCCTGCCCAGGAACAAGCTGGGACAGGCCAGAGGGTGGCAGTGAGGCCCTTGGAAGGCTGTGGTCAAGGTAAGCAATAAGGAACATCACCTTCTCCTGGCCTCCCATTTGACTACAACTGTGTGCCCTGTTAGTGACTTGATAGCCAGTAAGGAAAGGACTTCAGTATTGGGAATAGGAAGATACACAGTCCAAGGGCCCAGGACTGGAGAGACAATTGTCCCACAGAGCTCTGGGTTTCCTTTTTCTCCTGTATATGTTCCTTCACTGGGTGCCATGCAGAAGGGCTAGTAGCCATCGACAGGAAATCTTCAAGTAAAAGCCCCTGTATCTGGCCAATAGACTGGGGAAGGAGATGCCCAGCTGAGACCTACAGGGGAGCAGCAGACTCACTCTACAATCTGCCCCCAGTACAGTTTCAAAGCCCCTTGTTCACACCAGGGTGCAGACCACACAGACAGCATCCATGAGGCTGAGACCTCCAGACCTTCTTGGCAGCACAAGGAGGCTCACTACAAGCATGTTTTGCACCTTCCCACAGCAGAAGGAGGCTCAGCAACACTGGGAGGCCTGATGAACTGCTCTCTCACCCTGTAGACAGCACCAGCAGGGCCAGAGGATAAACATAACAGGAAATCAATGCAAGGGCTCCGAAGGCACATCTGCAGTGGACAACAGGACACAAGCAGGCCTGAACCTACATGCTGCACCCAAACTGGCTGCCTGTGAAGGTAGAGTATTTTAAATAGAATCAGCAGTCTCTATCCCTAATATCTGCCATACATTTGAAAGTCACTTATACCAAGAACCTGCAAAACCAAGGGGAAAACAGCCAGTGTGAATGCCCAAATGAGTCAGATGTTGCAATTTGCCAAGGACCTTAAAGTTGTCATAAAAAGTGCCTTAACCAGGCACAGTGGTGTACTGGTACCAAAAAACAAAGAAACAAACAAACAAAAAAACATACCTTAACAAGCAGTTACAGGGCTGGGAGTGTAGCTCAGTTCTTTTATTTACAAGTCTTTTGTTGCAAGTGGAAAAAATAGGATATTTCAGCAAAGAAAAGTTATGGAAAAATAAAAAAATGGAATTTGAATAATATTGTCTATCACTGGAAGGATGCAGTGGTAGAGATGATAGAGCAATAGAATTTACTCAATTTGAATGACAGAAAATAGAGGGAAAAAGTGAGCAGAGTCTTAGGTCTGTAGGACAATAATCTGTATCACCAGCATCGTGGGATGAGAGAGAGCTCATGACTGAAACTCCCCAAATTTATTGAGATACAAATTCACAGACTCAAGAAGCTGAGTGAGCTTCAGGATAAGCCCTTCAGAAACCCACACTGAGTTTGGCATGGTGGTGCACACCTGTAATCCCATCAGCTTGGGAGGCTGAGGCAGGAAGATCACAAATTCAAAGCCAGCCTCAGCATCTTAGTGAGGCCCTGTCTCAAAAAGGGCTGAGAATGTTGGTCAGTGGTTAAGCACTCTGGGTTTAATCCCTGGTACCAAAAAACAAGACAAAACAAATAAACCCACACTGAGACACATCATGATGAACTTCTGAAAACTAAAGACAAAAAATAATACCAGCCAGAGGGAGATTATCCATTGCCTGAACAGCAGTTTGATTAGCAGCTAGAAGGAAGGGGTATTACGAAAACTGCACTGTGAACTTTATCCAGCAAACATCCTTCAGGAATAAAGATGTTCTCAGAAAAGGGCAAATTAATGGCATCTTGCTAGCAGACCTACCTAGGAAATGCCTAAAGGAAGCACCCTAAATAGAAAATTATACTAAAAGGAGGCTGGGACCTTTAGACTGTCAAGAAGCACAATGGAATGTGTGAAAATGGAAGTCAATGTATTTCATCCTTTGTTGCAATCAGTGATAGGGTTTGAGTGGCCCCAAGCCTTCATGTGTTGAAATTTAAACTCTACCATGTGGTATTAAAAAGGTGGAAATTTGCCTGGCGCAGTGGCCCACACCTATAACCCAGCTACTCAGGAGGCTGAGGGGGATCACTGGTTTCAGGCCAGTCTGTATAGCTTAATGAGACTCTGTCTCAAAATAAGACAGGTTGGGGATGCAACTCAGTACTTGTCTCACATGTGAGACCCTGGGTTTGATTCCCTGTCTTGGGGAAGGGAGGAGTGGAAACATTCTATGGTGTTTAGTTGGAAATCTTTGGGAGGCGATTAGGGTTAGATAAGGTCATTAGGTAGAGCCCCATGATTGAATTCTGGTGGCTTTATGGGAAGAAGGAGAGGGATTAGAAGATGCACACACATGTACGCAAACATTTGTGCTTCCTTTCTCACCATATGTTGCCCTGTATCACCTCAGCACTCTGCCCTCAGAAGGTGGTCACTGAAGGCCACCCCTCTACCTTAAACCTCCAGAACTGGGACCAAAATAAACCTCTTCTTTATAACTCATTCAGTCTGTGGTGTTGGGCTACTGGAAACAGACTTAACCTCATGATTTTTAATCATATTCCATAGTTCAAGCAAAATTCACACTGATAAAGTGCTTGGTGTACATGGAGGAAATATTTATGATTACATTTAAAAGCAAGGAGGGTACAGTAAGTTTTTCACACTGTCCTTGGAGTAATAAAACACTGGTACTGGTAGACTAATCCATTACTATGTACACATTAATATCAGAACAATACTGAAAACATTGAGCATGGTGATCTACTCAAAATCATAAAATAGAATTCTGAATATGTTCAAACATTCCACAGTAAAGCATGAGAGAGGGAACAAACACAAAGAGTAACAAAATAGCAGACCATAGCCTTCCTGTGCTAGTAATTGAAATGTGAATATCCTGAGCACACCAACTGGGAGACTGGCACAGTGGATAAAATCCATGACCAGAATATTTTGTCTACTCTGCTGAAACTCCCTGCAGACATGAAGACATGGTGGATTGAAGGATGGGAAAGTGGCCATGTAAACACTGAAACAGAAGATGCTAGCTATGCTAATACCAACCAGGGTGACTTCAGAGCAAAGGACATTTCTAAGGGAAGAAGGACACTATCTTGGTGATTAGGAAGCCACAACTATCCTAAATGTGTGTATCAAACAACAGGTTTTCCAAATAAAGCAGGTGTGGCAAGGTGCGCCTGGTGACAGGAAAATGAGAGAAATCTGCTGGAATGGTTGGAGACGTAAACTCTCCAGTCTCAGCGATTGCTAGGACTACTGGACAGACAGCAGCAGCAATCGGGGGATCCATTGACCTTGGCAGAGCATTCCCTCCGCTGTGAATTGGATCTGGAGTGTCCCCCAGGGGCCCTGTGTTGGGGCATAGACCCCAAGGTGGCACTGCTGAAGGTGGTAGAAATAAGAGGTAAGGCCTGCTGGGAGATCTTCCAGTCCTGGGGGCCTGCCCTCCTGGGGGATTGTGGGGCCCAAGTTCCTTCCTCTTCCTCTCTTTTTCACTTCCACATCCTGGACCTCAAAACAAGCCTTAGCAAATTTAAAAGAATTAAGTCATACAGTACATGCTTTCTGACAATAATGGAACCAAGTTGAGATCATTAACGAGATGCCAGCCCTGCCCCTTTGCAGGCCTCTGTGAGGGAGAGGAGCCTGTGGGTGGCCTCTGAGGAAGTCCCCAGGTCTATAATTGAAAAAACAAACAAAAAAAAAAAAAAAAAAGGAAACCTTCACACTGAGGAAATTAGAGAAGACAGTTCTACTTGTAGATTAAAAAGTGAAGTCGTGAAAATGGAGAAAAATAAATACACAGCAAAGAATAACAAAAATAACAAGAACAATAAAATTAACAAACCTCTGTCCAGATTATCAAGAGAAAAAAAATGAGCACAAATTAAACCTAAGGAGTTTAAAGGGTGGTCACTGTAGCCCCTAAATATTTTTAAAAGATGATAAAAAAATAATATAAACCAATCTATGCCCCCAAAAGTATATGAAATAGGGAAATCATAGGAAAACACAATTTACTAAAACACAAAAAGAAATAGAAAATGGAGGTGTTCAGCACTGTTGAAGAGATCAAGTTTATAGTTGAAAACCTTCTCACAGTGAAGGCCACAGGCTTAGATGATTGCTGACAAATCCTTCAGGCATGATTTTAATAAGGAAATAACTCTGATCTTAACATCTTTCCAAAAATAGAAACAAGAATATTTCCCAACTCATTTCATGAGGCCAGTTTCACAACCTTGATCCCAAAGGGTGACAAGGACATTATATAAAAGGAATATTATAGGGCTGGAGTTGTGGCTCAGTGGCAGAGCACTTGCCTTGCACATGTGAGGCACTGGGTTCAATCCTCAACACCATATAAAAATAAAGATATTGTATAGATAAAAAAAATTTTAAAAAGATGAAACTTTCTATCTTAAAGGATTACTATATAAGTCAAATTTTATTGAGCACAGATGCAAAGATTCTAAACAAAATATTAAACATAGAATAGAATTTTAAAAGATAATAAAGTCAAATTTATTCCAGGAATGCAAATTAACTTACCTTAAATTAATGTAATTTACTCCATTTAAAAATGGAAAGAATAGGCCAAGTGAGGCACTGTGGCTGGCACATGCATGTATTTCAAGCTACTGGGGGCTGAGGGTGGAGGATTGCAAGTTTGAGGTCAGCCTCACAGCAACTTAACAAGACTGTATGAAATAAAAAGGACTAGGGATGTAGCTCAGTGGTTGAGCACTCCTGGTTTCAATCTGCAGTACAAAAAAAAAAAAAAAAAAAGCATTTGGTAAAACGTGACCCTCATTTGATTAAGTAGTTATAGTATTGTAGTTATACATAATGGGTTCATTTTGACCTAATCACACATGCATGGAATATAATTTGCTTCACTTTGGTCCCTGGTGCTTTCTCTTTCCCTCTCCTCTTCCTTCCACCTGCTCCTGCTTCTCTTCCTCTACACTACTGATCTTTCTCCTCTTAATTATTTTTTATTTATTGTTTTTTTAAATAGCTCTTTATAGAAATAGGTGGAATTCCCTATGCTATAGATATATGTACATAGTATAATTTGGTCAAGTTCATTTCACATTTCCTCCCTTTTCCTGTCTTTCCTCCCTCCCTATCAGTCCCCTTCCTCTACTCCACTGATTCCCCCCTCCATTTTCATGTGATCTGCCCCAGATTATTCCTCTTATTTTGCTGTAGCTTCCACAGAGAAGAGAAAACATTTGATCCTTGACTTTCTGAATTTGTCTTGTTTCACTTAGCGGGGTGTTCTCCACTTTTATCCATTTACTGGCAAATGCCATAATTTCATTCTTCTTTATGGCTGATTATATATTCTCCATTGTGTGTGTACGACGTTTTCTTTATCCATTCTTCAGCTGATGGGCACCTGGTCTGGTTCCATAACTGAGATATTGTGAATTGCATTCCTATAAACATTGATGTGATTGTGGCTGAATCACCATAGCATGCTGATTTTAGGTTTTTTTTTTTTTAATAAATACCAAGAAATGGGCTAGCTGGGTCACATGTTGATTCCATTCCTAGTCTTGAGGAACCTCTGTATTGCTCTCCAAAGCATTTGTATCCATTGACAACCTATGTGTGTACCTTTTCTCACACATCCTCACCAGCATTTATTAGTTTGTATTCTTTTCTAAAATATATTTTTTAGTTGTAGATGGACAAAATATGTTTATTTATTTTTATGTGGTGCTGAGGAGCAAACCCAGTGCCTCACACGTGCAAGTTGTGTGCTCTACCACTGAGCCACAACCCCAGCCCCTTTTTGGTATTCTTGATGGCTGCCATTCTAACTGGAGTGAGATGAAATCTCAAAGTAGTTCTGATTTGCATTTCCCTGATTGCTAGGGATGTCTAACATTTTTTTTCTTGTATTTGTTGACCATTTCTTCTTTTGAGAAATGTCTATTTAATTCTTTTGCTCATTTATCAATTGGGTTACTTGGTTGGTTGGTTTTTGTTTGTTTGTTTGTTTGGTGTTGTTTTTTGAGTATATTCTGGATATCAATACCCTGTGAGAGAAGTATCTGGCAAAGGTTTTCTCCCATTCCGTAGGCTCTCTCTTCACACTCTTTGTTTCCTTTGCTGTGCAGAAAGAAACTTTTTCTTTAATACTTTTTTTTAGTTGTAGATGGACACAGTATTTATTTTTATGTGGCACTGAGAATCGAACTCAGTGCCTCACATGTACAAAGCATGCACTCTACCCACTGAGCTATAACCGCAGCCCAGAAAGAAACTTTTTACTATTTGATGCTGTTCCTCTTATTGACTCTTGGTTTTATTTCTTGAGTTTTACTGGTCTGTTATGGACGTCAGCACCTGCACCAATATGTTGGAGTGTTGACCCTGTTTTCTTCTATCAGTTGAGAAGTTTCTGTTTTAATTCCTAGTTTTTGATCCACTTGGATTGGACTTTTGTGCAGGGTGGAAGATAGGTATCCAGTTTCATTCTTCTACATATAGATATCCAGTTCTGCCTGCACCATTTGTTAAAAAGGCTATCTTTTCTCCAACATCTGTTTTTGGCATCTTTGTTGAGTATCAGATGACTGTATCTGTGTTGAGTGTGTCTCTGTGTGACCCTTATTTATATAAAACTCTTAGTATATTAGGAATATAAAGGAACTTCTTTAAGTTAATTTTATAAAATCCCACAATAAATATATTAAATCAAAAGATCTTCTTGTCACTGTGTACACCTTCATGGGCTGGGCTGGGCTCATGGTGCCCAGCTGCTTCCAGCCCTCACTTTTAAGAGAACTGGCATCCACTTCAGACCCATCAGAATGGCTCATACAAAAAAACAAGGGCAGCTGGCGCAGTGGTGCATATCTCTAATCCCAGTGACTTGGGAGACTGGGGCATGAGCATCGAAAGTTCAAGACCAGCCTTGGCAACTTATCAAGGCCCTGTCTCAAAAAATAAAGAGGGCTGGGAATGCAACTCAGTGGTAGACACTGCTGGATGCAATCCCCAGTACCAGGAAGGAGAGCACCCATACACAACCAGGGGATAAGGGTGCAGAGAGGTCTCCCATGCTGCTGGTGGGAAGGTTGAATGCTGCAAGCACTGGGAGACAGGGTAGTGTGGCGCTCAGATAATGAAACAGAAGACCGGTCACCTCTCACCCAGAACTCCACTCCTGGGACTATGCAACTGGGAGTCAAGCCAAGAGCTGCAGGCCCATGTTTTCCGCAGCATCTTCACAGCAGTTAAGATGAAAGTCCCAACATCCATGTGCAGTGAAGGAAATATGGTCAATCCACACAGGGGACATCATGCAGCCCTAGTGGGGGGGGACATGATACAGCCTAGCAGGAGGATATTCTGATGCAGGCACCACCTGGTTAACTTTGAGGTCAAGTAAAATAAGCCAGGTGGAGGACCACCTCAGTGCACCCACTTACAACAGGTGGCTGGTGATGATGCAGAGTCCTAGGCTCAGATTTCTCCTGGGAATCCTTGTTGCTAAGTCTGTTCCAGCATGGCAGAAGTCAACCCACCAAGGAGGGACGTTGAGGGTGAGGAAGGAGAGAAGAAACAGCTTCCTCTCCTTTCCCAGGTGGCTCCTAGCAGTGGCCTTGCAGGAAAAGAGGAAATGTGTTTTAACTCTGAATCAAGTTTGGAGTTTTGATTATTTCATGGTAGTGGACACTTAAAATGACTGAGTTGACACAGGGTTTATATCTTTTTTTTTGGGGGGGGTACTGGGGATTGAACTCAGGGCACTTGACCATTGAGCTACATCCCCAGCCCTATTTTATTTAGAGACAGGGTCTCAATGACTTGTTTAGTGCCTCAATTTTGCTGAGGCTAGCTTTGAACTTGCGATCTTCCTGCCTCAGCCTCCTGAGGTGCTGGGATTACAGGCATGTGATACCGTGCTTGGCTGGATTTATATCTTAACATAACTATGGAATTTTAAATCATCTCCATTTGTACCAAAATGTTTAAATTCATATTTGTCTAACTCCCTTCAGAGAGTATATTCTAAAGAGCCACAAAAGGCAAGAAAAATGGGACTCCTAAGTCTCTTCCAAGAGTCTCATCTGCCCAAAGGTTTGGTTACACGTAATTTACAGTGAGCCACTTAAACCATATAATAAACCAAAGTTAGTAAATAACTCTTGGTTCATTCATTATTTCACTCAACAAATATTTATCTGGCACATGACATCTCCAGGCATTCTGTTAGGCACTGAAGAGAATGATGAGTCAAAGCAGATGTAGTTCCTCATCTTCATGGAGCCAAAGGTCCAGCTGGAAGATGGCCAGTGGGCTGATCAGATGATAATGCTCAGAGATGCAGCGGTCAGCCACTGGGCAGGTGCAGGATGCCCAAGGATGGAGTTCTGAGTGGAAACACTGGAAGTGGTACCTTGGAGTGGTAGGTCCTTAGCCAAGCAAAGAAGGCGAGTCCCCTTGTCCTAGTAGAGGCTGTGCCCTGCTGGGGAGCGAAGAAGCCAGCAGGAGGCAGACAAGTCATTTTGAGAAGATTGTGAGGAAAGGCATGAGGAGGCCTAGGACAGAGGAGCAAGGGAGACAAACCCAGAGGCTGGCTCCCCCCAAAGGACGGGAGGTGATGCTGGTCCAGACCCCCACATGGTGTGGGAGTTGTGGATGAGTTCAAGAGTTATTTCATGGATAACACTGGCAGAAGCTGGCAGCAGATTTGGAGTGGAGAGGCAGGGAGAGGTTGAGCAGGGCTTCCAGGTTGCTGGCTTGGATTCCTGGGCAGATGGAGGTATCCTCCACAGAGGCAGAGAACACTGGCAGTCAACCAGGTTTGCAGGGGAGAGCACATGTCTGCTTTGGGGCATGATAATCTTGAAATAGGTTCCAGTTATGCAACACTACTTAACAAATCACCCCAAAACGATGGGCTTCAAACAGTGACTCCTGTTAGTTTACAGATTCTGAGGATCAGGATGTTGACAGGGTGCAGCAGAGGAAGCTTGTCTTCTCCTCGTGGTGGAGGGGCCAGAGATGCCTGCACAATGCACACTCAGGTGGAGGCTGTGGACTGTCACTGTGGACAGCCTCAGTTCCTTGACATGTGGCTGCTCTGGGCTTTCTCACAGCATGTGCTGGGTCTAAAGGCAAATGTCCCAATGGGAGAAAAAAGCTTGCAAAAGCAGGGCCACCCTTTGGCTCCAGTGTCAGAAGGCATGCAGTATATCCTCACAGCCTATGTGCAAGGGGGTCTCCAGCTGCCTTTCTGCTTTGGGCACATGGAAGACAGTTCCACCCTCAGCTTAGCTGGGGGGTGGCGATGCAGCTGGGCCATTGTGCAGATGCACCCTTGGATTAGTGTCTGTCACTCCCCTCTCCAGGGGAGTCTGCCTGACACATACCGTTCCTCACCCCAGAGGCCACCTCTGTTATTGGTTGCTGCAGTATTTTTCCAGGGATGTTCTACACCTGAATAAACATATACGATGTGTGATTTCACCTCTGTAATAGTAGCAAAGTGCACAGTTTTATGCCATGCTTTACTTTCACTTAAGAATACACCTTGGAGGTTTGGGGTGGTGCCTCAGTGGTAGAGCGCTTGCCTAGCACATGCCAGGCCCTAGGTTCAATCCTTGGCACACATAAAAATAAATAAAATAACAAAATAAAGATTTTGTATTCAACTACAACTTAAAAAAAAAAAAAAGAATACACTTCAGAAGCTGGGTGCTGTGGTTCACTCAATCCAGGCCTGTAATCCTATTGGTTCTGGAGGCTGAGGCAGGAGGATCACAAGTTCAGCAACTTAGCAAGGTCCTAAGCAACTTAGCAAGTCACTGTCTCAAAATAAAAAAGAACTGGGGAGGGGCTGAGGCTGTAGCTCAGTGGCAGAGCACTTGTCTAGCATGTGTGAGGCACTGGGTTCGATTCTCAGCACCACTTTGTGTCCACCTATAACTAAAAAATATTTTAAAAACAAAAATGAAACAAAATAAAGGCATGCTGTCCATCTAAAACTAAAAAAAAAAAAAAAAAATCCTGTAATCCCAGCAACTCAGGAGGCTGAGGTAGGAGGATCTCAAGTTCAAAGCCAGCCTCAGCAACTGAGCAAGGCCTTAAGTAATTCAGTGAGACCCTGTCTCTAAATAAAAATACAACAAAGGGCTGGGGATGTGGCTCAGTGGTCAAGAGCCCCTGGGTTCAATCTCCAGTACCAAAAAACAAAACAAAACAAAACAACAACAAAAAACAGCAGGCTGGGGATTTGACTCAGTGTTTAGGCACTCATTGTTTCAACCCCTGATACAAATGATAAAAATAATACATCTTGGAGATGATTTAAAATCAATTGATGCAGGGCTGGGTTTGTGGCTCAGTGGTAAAGTGCTTGCCTAGCATGTGTGAGGCCCTGGATTCGATCCTCAGCACCACATATAAATAATAAAATAAAGGTATTGTGTCCAGCTACAACTAAAAAATAAATATTAAAAAATTAATTGATTCAGAGCTGTCATCCTTTTTAACAGCTGCATAATATTCTTGCCTTAGATCTCCATTCCTGTAATAAAACAGTGTGACATGTCAAACTGTTGAGTTACCTTCATGATCCTGTGGCTGATGGGAGCTGTGATTGCTGCCCAGCATTGTGAAAGAATATTGTACTGCACAACGTGGTAAAATGCAAAAAACAAAAAGCAAATAACAAAAAAAATCAAATTCAAAGTACAGTTTCTACTGAATTCATGTTACTTTCATATCATCAAGTTGAAAATTCATTAAATCAAATCATCATGAGTCAGGGACCAACTGTAATTATCGTCTCTTCACCACTATGAGTTGGGGGGTGACTATGATTGTCTAGTCTCAGCCTCTCCTCCCCTTAGTCCCTCATATTATCTACTTTGATTTGAGCATTCAGTGGCCTCTTCCCAGTAAAATTCTCAGCCCAATAAGTGTCAGCCATTGTAGTTTGCAGCATCTCTGTCCTTTTGCTCAGTGAGCTTACGTGCATTGAGCTCAGGGGTGGAACAGGGATCTGCACCCTGGACATCTGCCTACAGAGCCTGTCTCAAAGCACCAACTCTGCAACGTCTCCAGAACCCAAAAGAATCCATTTTCTTTTGCACCCAGGAAAATTTTTTTTTTCCCTTACCATGCAGAGTGAATAAAAAATAAGACAAACATCTTCCACGTCTACTTTCAGCATAGCGAGGGAGACAGGAATTAGCCCAGCAGCCTTTCATGTAATGTAGTAGCTCCTGTGAGGGAGCTTGGTGTGTCCCTTGGGGTTCCCTGCCTCACCTGGAGGTGCCAGGTGCCTTGGGGGAATTTCCTTGCAGAAGGAACAGCTGAACCTTGGGGAATAAGCAGGAGCTGGCACAGAGTTTGGGGATGGTTGTGAAGCCAGATTTACAGATAGGTAGTTAGTGGTCTAATATGGAGTAAGATAAAGAAAATGGAGACCATTATCGAGAATGGAGTCCAGGAAACCAGAGCAGCACTTGGGGAAATTGAAATGTTAATGTCCCCAAGGCCCCTGTTAATGTCCCCAAGGCCCCAATGCATCCTAAGAAACTGTTAATGAAACAGCTCCCAGCAAGCAGGGAGGTGCTAATCAAACCACCCCAGGCCCTTCCTGCCCAGATTACTCCTCCAGCCCACCTATCTGCCACCTTTTGGCCTTCCCACCTGCATTCTATCACTGAAAGATAGAGGGAAACAAAAGACACGAATGTGGGAAAACTAAACGAAGACCTTAGCTATAAAAAAGGGAAGATCTCGCCGGGAGAAGTCTTTTCTGCTGTCCTTTAATAAAACCTTCCACTTTCCACTCTACACTTGCCTCCGCCTGAAGGACTCCTCAGAGGTAAACATCAGTAACAGTTGGGCTTTGAGAACGTGGCTTTGAGGTAAGACTTTGCAGGGCTTGGTCACTATGAAGACATCTCATCACTTGATGAATCCTATAGTCAGGTCTAGGATTGAAGTAAGAGCCTACAGAGCTGGGAAATGTGATGATACTATGAAGCATATAGTGTAAGTACTCCCCTGTGTGTGTGTGTGTGTGGGGGGACATTCTTGGGTAAGCATAATTAAATTACTGGGACTTTTGAAGGGTCATGAAATCACCAGTTGCATGTTTTTAATAAAAGGATGTAGCTATTTGGAGTCCTTAAAAAAGTCAGAATTTGTCACTGTTCAGCAGGGTGGCAACCTACTGTGAATGATCCACATGGTTTGATGAGCCATGAAGATGTCCTGTGAGGGACATTCTTATTATCCTCAATTAAAGGCACTGGCCACCAGTCACCCAATTAGCTCCCCTACTTCATCTGGGCTCACCAAGCCCCCTCCCTTTGTATTGTCATGGGTTGTGTATGTGTGTGGATTGTGCACATCCGGTCTGGGGAAAGATCCACTTGGATGTTTTCACTTGCAACCAACAAAGTAAAAAGCCAACCAAATTTAGCAATAAAGGTTATCAATTCACAGGGAGCCCAGAGAAGAGTTTGGGGGATGGTTTTTAGGGTGATTCTGGTTTGAACTTCTGTCTCTGCTTGTGAGTATTGATTTCCTCCTTGGGGATCCATCAGTGAGTGGGACATTTTGAAACCATCTGGCCTTACTTCAGGCACAGCAGAGGGCAGCAAGAGCCTCAGGTTATGGGTTATGGAGAGGTCTGTAGGCTGGGGCACTGCTACAACAGAAGTCTGGCAAGGGAGTCTAGATAGGGCTTGGAGGGGGGTCATGGCACTGAAATAGGTACTTGAATTGCCTGGAAATGTCGCAAGTGAGAGACTGGAGGGAGCTGCCCTCATGGTGGTATGAGGAGATGGGCTCAGGAGAAGCCACAACCTAATGAGGTCAAGGGGCCAGGTTGTTAAAGGGCCAGGGGCAACATGATCCAAGGGGGCTCTGCTGGGACAAAGCAGCCCCACAGGACTAAGACTCATGTGGGGGTACCCCAAGATTGGAGGGCTGTCCTTTGAGGTCAGCCAGAGAGAGTCCTCCACATTCCCCTCCCAGGGAACAAAGCATGAGGAGGTGCCTGTAGGGGGCAGTCCTATAAGAGAAAAAACTAGTCCTAGAGCACCAAAGCCAGTCCACCATCATTGCCAGGTGAAACCTGCTCTTTCTCATTCTTTTTGCCAGGCTACTCTGGAGGAGCCAGAAGGAACTGGAGCAAGGGGGTGGGGGACTCCACTGCTAGTCCGCAGCAATTTGAGTTGGTTGTGGGATGCAAGTTTTGATTCAGGTGAGATGGGGACATGAATTCTGAGAAAGACCCATTCTTAACAGCCTTTGTCCATAGCAAGAGTGTCAGCCTGTGATGTGAACAGGGTGTGGGGGACACATTGGAGGGCAAGGGCTGGGGATGTGGAGCTTCCTGTTTGACCCCCTGCCTGTGGCCTGTTCAGTTTAACTTCACACTAGCAGAAAGAGGCTGGGCCAAGGCCAGTCCTGCTGGGGAGTATGAGCAAGGCTGGAGACTCTGCAGAGGGCCTGAGGCCGGGTGAATGGGGCAACAGGTGATATGAGACAACTCAGAGTTGCCAACTGAGTGTGGTGGACAGGTGAGTGAAAAACAGATGAGGTGGGGGGGGGGGCTGGGGATGTGGCTCAAGCGGTAGCAGCGCTCGCCTGGCATGCGTGCAGCCCAGGTTCGATCCTCAGCATCACATACAAACAAGATATTGTGTCCGCGACCTGAGCGCCACACCCTTCCTCCTGGTGTTTAGACCACTCAGGAAAGACACAAGTTTCTTCCCCAACCTGGCAGATGGGGCAAAACATGATGTTGGGCAATAGAAAATTAAGGTCAATTCTTTTTCTGCTCCCTGGGATTGTGGATTAGGAAGTCGCTGAGGCCGACCCCTCCCCCGCGGGGTAATAGCTGCTCACACAACAGGTGGGGGTGCCCGGGCCATCACCAGGATCCCCTGTGCTGCAGCCAACTGCAGGGTCTGAATACAGGGGAACAGGGGACGCGGACAGCAGTGGGGGCGGGCTTGGCCGTGTTGCCCGCGGTCCTGTGGGTCTGTGTGTCCAGGCTTGTGCATCCCTTGCCAGTCCCGGGAAGGGTCCCGGGATAGGGAGGGGGCGGGGCGGGGGCGGGAATGCCCAGCCCGCCAAGGGTAAGGGGGGATTGCGGGTCTGTGGGGAGACACGCACCCGCGATGTGCCAGGGTGCAGCCGGCCGCGCGCGGCGGGGGCGGGCGGAGGGCGGTGCCGCTGCAGTGCGGGGACCCGCTCTCCGCGTCCCCGCGCCCCGCGTCCCCGCGCAGCCGCCTCCAGCCTCAGGCGTCGCGCATCCAGGTACGCAGGCTGGGGTGGGGTCTGCGTCTGGACCTGGACTGTCCTGACCTGGGCCTTCGCCGGGGCTGGGAGGCCCACCGGGAAACGCGGGCATTTGGGGACCCACCGGCCGCGGTGCCCCCGAGGAGTGAGTGAGGCGCCGGAGGTGGAACTAGGCCCGCGCCCCGGCTCCGGCCTGGACGCCACATCACAGTCGGGGGGAGGGGTATCCCTGCTTTCTTCCTTTTTTGGGGTTCAGCGCACCGTATTACGGTCTGGGGATCCCCGCCTTCTCTTGGGCTCCGGGGCGCCCCATCATGGTGTGGGGGTGTCTCTCCTTGCGTCCTCTCTTGGGGCCCGAAGCATCCCATCATGGTCTGGGGGTTCTCCACTGCCTCCTGTCTTGGGGTGTGGGGTGCCCCATCACCGTCTGCGGGGGTATTGCTGCCAGCGCAGGTGGAATCTGGGGGGCCTTCCTGGTGGCTGGAAAACCCTGGGGGTTTGGCTGGTGGCCTCAGTCCGGAGGCTGGTGGGTGGACCTGGCTATTGTGACTTAACCCTGCGCAAGGCGCACACAAGCCCTTCTGGCGCCTTTGGCCAGAGGCTGCTATTGTTCTCTAGTCCCCTCAGTGTGGCCCCCAGCGGGGGGCTTCCGCTGCTACTTTTCCCTTTCTTTTCCAGGCTTCACCTTTTGATTCTCACTGACCTCCCCTCCCCCACTTCCTTTATCTCTTGGAGGACCCCTCCAACTGGGACCCCATGTGGTGACAACATTTACATTTCACACAGGTGTCCTTACAGCCGGGAGGGTGAATGAAAGTGAGACCATATTAACCCCAGGCTTGACACTGGGAGCACCAGGCACCCCACTTCTCCCACCTCAGATTTCTCAGAGAGGCAAAAGAGGGCTTTGGGTCACCCATAAGTTCTATTTGAATCTTTTCCATCCCCACAAAATCTGTTCAGAGGTAAGGTCTTTGTGACTGTTAATATATTAAACAATTCATCCAACCCCCCAAAATGAAAGATCTTTGACAAATGCAAAATAAATGACATTTTCTGTGTTACACTGTTTATTGGATTTGCCCGCCAACAATAAAATCTTATATACTGTGTGCATGTTTGTGAAGCACAGCAGTGCAGCCCGGGTCTCCTCCAGCTCCTCTAAGGTTCATGTGGTTTTTTTATT
Organism: Urocitellus parryii; assembly: GCF_045843805.1. Lineage (NCBI taxonomy): Eukaryota > Metazoa > Chordata > Mammalia > Rodentia > Sciuridae > Urocitellus > Urocitellus parryii. The sequence goes on from NC_135539.1 coordinate 38,723,899, forward strand.
TTCCTCAGCGGGAAGAACAAGACGCTCTGACCATGGCCTCTCCATCCTCTTTCCACTTGGAGGAGGAGGACAGTCTGAAGGGGTGTGAGCTGTATGTTCAGAAACACAGCATCCAGCAGGTGCTCAAAGATTGCATCGTGCACCTCTGCATCTCCAAGCCTGACCGCCCCATGAAGTTCCTCCGGGAGCACTTCGAGAAACTAGAGAAGGTCAGTGACTTCCAACCTGGGAGTGTCCCTTTGCAGGTGTCCTGAGGTGGAGTAGTCATAAGCCCCTCCTTCCTCCTGAATGCCAGAAGGTCGTCCTGAGGATCTTTCTGCAAGATGGAAAGAGAAGCCCATTTGGTCTGATCCTAGCTTGTTTGGTCTCAGGTTCATCCTTGGGCGTTGTCTTCTTGGCCACAGAATTCCCCCCTTCTATTTTCAGGGGATTCAGGACTCCCTTGGAAGATGATCCATGTTTTTAGGTAGTTCATGGAGTTCCCTGGCTGTTTTCAGCTTGGGGGGATGGAGGTTGGGACCAGGTCTAGTTGTAGATGCCACTGGCATTTTGGATAAAAGAAAGTAGCTCCAATTACCCCCATGAAGCGGGTCAAGTGGGGTGAGGTTCCACATCAGCCTGTACCACTGAGACTTGACAGTCATGGATAGAAACATACTTCAGACAAGGGAGAAGCACATACCTGCTCAGCTCTTTTTAAATTTTTTTTCTTTTTTTTTGTGCCTCAAGGGAGTGAACTCAGAGCCTCATGCATGTTAGGCAAGTGCTCTACCACTGAGGCACATCCCCATCCTTTTTATTTTTTAAGATTGGGTCTCTTGCTAAGTTCCCCAGTCTAGCCTTGAACTTGGGGTCCTCCTGCCTCCTCCTTCAAAGTATCTGGGATTACAGATATCTGCCGACATACCTGACTTCAGCTCTTCGAAGAGACCCCTGTCTTCCATGAATGACACTCCTACCACTTAGTGGCCCGCTTGTGAACTCTTCCTGGGCAGGGGAGATTGGATATGAGACCCTATGGCTTTGTCCTATGGTTTCTTCTTCCAGTCCTCATCCCCCATTTCTTACCCCAGACTGGCTCTAGGTGTCATGTGAGATTTCCTCTCCTTGATATTTGTTGTTTTTTTTTTTTTTTTTTTTTTTTTTTTTTTTTTTTTTTTTAAAGAGAGAGAGAGAGAGAGAGAGAGAATGAATTTTTTTTAATATTTATTTTTTTAGTTTTCGGCGGACACAACATCTTTGTATGTGGTGCTGAGGATCGAACCCCGGGCCGCACGCATGCCAGGCGAACGCGCTACCGCTTGAGCCACATCCCCAGCCCCCTCTCCTTGATATTTGGATGCAATTTAACTGTCCCTTGTCCCATTTACTCATGGGGATCAAGTGCAAATGTGGGCAGCCCTGTTCATCCAAAGATCTGCTTTTAAACAGCAATGAGCTCTTAGGTCCTCATCCATGATATGATCACATTGCCCTAACTCAAAGGAATGAATTTGTTTATTCCCTTGAAGACAATCCATCCAGAATTTATGTATTTGGTGCTAGGGATCAAACCCAGGGCCTCCTACATGCTAGGCAAGTGCTGTACCATTGAGCTACCCCATCAAAAAATATTTATAAGCAATGCAGCCTATTAAAGAAAATTTGAGAAGTTCAGAAGTAGAAATAAAATCTTCTGCAGTTCCCCCGCTCCTTCCCCCTCAAGTTCTGTGCTTTTTAAAATCACAGTGTTTTCACTCCTGCATAGTCATGTTGCAAATGTGCTTTTATATTTTGCATTTCTCCATTTGTCATCTGCTCTTCACAGACCTCATTTTCAATGTCTGCGTGATGTTCTTTTGAGGAGATAAAGGTTTTTGACCTTGCCTTCATGATTGGTAATTGAATTGTTTCCAGTTTTTTTTTTAAGTACTAAAAGTTATGCCATATTGACATTTTCACCCATAGATTTTTCCCCCCTGTACATAGTGTTTGTTTAGGATGGCCTTCTAGGACAGGAATTCCTGGGTGAAGACAATCTTGCTGATTCTGTGAAAAGCTTTCCAACAGGGGCATCAGTTCACATTCCCACCATCAGAATAGGACTGAATTTATCCACACTCACCAACTTTGGCTGTTTTAATTTAAAAAGATATTTCTTGCTTACTTGCTTGATTTCATTCTTTCTTGTTTTCATTTTTTTTCTTTCTTTCTTCAGTTGATAGGTGAACACGATCATGTGGCCTTAGCTCATCTTTCTTTGGTTAGTCATGAAGTCATTGTTTTGTTGGGTTCCCAGGCACAAAACCAGAGAACTGGGGAGTGGGGAGGAGGTACTTCCATTTCTTGCACTTTGGAAGAAGGAGAACTGAGCAGGCGGCCCTCTTCCTTTCTCATCTCAAACCACACTTTGTCATGCTGGTGTCACTTGCTTGGTTTGCTCACACGTGATCCCCAGCCAGGTTGCCAGCCCCACAGGACATTAGTTTGAGGCATGATTGGATGCAGGAGTCCACCAGGAGACCCAAGGCTGGGCCAGAGTCCTGGCTCTGGCCTGTAGACATTTTTGGTTGCTACACTGGGGGTGGGCTTGGCCAGCCAGTTGTTATCCAGTAGGTAGAGGTTAGGAATGGGAGCAAGACAATCCTTATGACAAGGAATTATATGACCCCAAATTCCAGTGGTGCCGAGACTGAGAAACTCTAGAATCAAGTGGGTGAGGAACTCAAGATCACCAGCATGTAGGGGGGCAGGACCCAGTGGTGGCAAGATTTGGAGAGCTGAAGGTCAGGGGCGAAGCCAAGTTTCTGGCCTGACAAGGAGGACACAGAAGGGAACTAGGTGAGTATGAGTTTGGAGCTCAGTGGGTCACCTAACAGGGAATCCCAAGGGTAGCTGGAGCTCCTAGTGGGAAAGTGTCTGAGATAGAGGGCAGTAGAAGCCAGGGGGGGCCGCAGTTGGTGTGAGGCTGAGGTGATGGGGTCCAGGTAGGGGGGAGGGGTATGTCCGCTGGCAGATTGAACCTGGCAATGAGAAAAGTAGCTTGGAACTTCAGTCTTGGTTGGGCAGAGCCACTGGGTAGAGGGTGCACTGTTGGGTAGGAAGGGACAGGACCGAGTGTGGAAGATCCAGGCTTCTTGTTCTGGATGTGATGTTTGAGCTATTAAGGGGCAGCTGACTGTGAGATGGGCGCTTATGGGCAGGACTGGGGACAGGGTGGAAGATTAATTGAGACACTTGCCCTGGATTTCCTGCCTGACAGGTGAGGGCTGAAGTGTGAATGGGGTTGGGTGCCTTTCCAGAGTGAGGTGGCCACGGGACCTTGTTTTGGCCCTGGTTCCACATTGATGATGTGCCCACCAGAAATTGAGTGTACCTTTTGGAAATGCCTGGAGCCAGAAATGTTTGAGATTTGGGATGTTTGGACCCAAATTGCTCTTATTTATTTATTATTTATTTCTTACATACATGACAATAGTGGAATGCAATACAATCATAATTCAAATTGCTCATATTTAACAATAAGGGAATTACATGAGTCCTTTTCTGACCATGGTTGCTGGTGGCTGCTGCAAAGTACAATAGTAAAAAAAAAATTACATTCCCTAAAATTACCCACAGACATATGCATCTGTGCATTTATACTGCATAGCACAAAAAGGTCTCCAGAGAACTTACATTACTTAGTAATGTAATTTTTTGTAACTATTTAGTTTGCACTGGTTGACTTAGGAACGACCATAGAGGGGGCAGCTTAAAGAAATTTCCCCTTTCACAGTACAGAAGGGTAGAAGTGTAAGATCAAGAACAAGGCATTCGCAGAGCTGGCTCCTTTGGAGGGCTGTGCAGCGGTCTCTTCCAGACCTTTCTCCAGCTTTTTTTTTTTTTTCCGTGGTTGCTGGCAGTCTTTGGTGATCCTTGGATTAAAGAGAATCTTCCGTGCCGCTGACTTTATCTTCACAAAGCATTTTCCTGTCTCTGTGTCCAAAGTGTCCCGTTTTATGAGGCTACTGGAATAGAGCCATCCTAATGACTCATTTTAACTCAGTGACCTCTGGAATACAGTCTCCAGGGAAGGTCGCATGCTAAGGCCTTGGGGTAAGGACTCCGACATGTCTGTTCGGGGGAACACAGTTCACCCATCATGGCTACCTCTCCAGGCATCTTTCCAGAGCTTACCACCAATTCATTAGAAATATGTTACAGGTTGTCACCTGTGGTACAATTTCCCTTTTGTCAAAGGTAATGCCAACAATAGTGTATTTATGTGCAAAAGAGAAATCCAAGGGCATACATCCAAACTCCCACAAGGCAGGGCTTATTTTGGCTTTCTTTTTCTGCAATAGCTGGTAAGTTCAGGCTTTTGAGGTGTTTTGTGAATGTCTGAAATCATATGCCCATTTTTGTGTGTGGGTGCATTTTATGTAGGAGAATGTCCTTTTGCTGTCAGATCAAGCGGATCTGAGATGCCAAAGTGAACAGCACCCAAGAGAGCCGTAAAATCCCTCAGGAATCCCACTTCACAAGAAATGTCTCCAGCCGATGAGAAGCAGTGGGAGAGAACCAGGAAACTCATCTACTCCTGGCTAGGGCTGCAGCCCCACAGGGACAGTCAACGCCCGAGCCACCCACTCCTGCTCTTCCCCTTAAGGTCAACCGGGCAGAGCTGTAGGCAGGAGCAGGAGGGATGGAGGTTTTTCTCAGCTTTTATCACAAGCAAGGTGCATATCTGTGAGATTGATGAAGCTGCCTCTCACAGCCCAGCAGGATGGCCAGGCCTCCGTGTCCTGCCCAAGTCAGTCCAGCCAGGCACCTGACGCTCAGGCTATGGCCAGTGAACTCTTCACCTCTGGCCATTTAAGAAGGTCCAGTTATTTTATGGTGGAGACTTAAGGAGTAAAATTTTTTTTATTCAATGGCAAAACACAGCCCTGGAACTTTCCCACCATGATGGGGGCTTTCTGAAGATTGCATAAGATGATAAAGTCATCAGTCTTTTTAATATTGAATTTTAAACGCTATAGAAAAAAAGATCCCTCCATAAAACTCATGGGTTCCTCACCTCTTGTACACTGGCCTTAAGTTCTCTGGGGACCTGTTTTTGCTTTGCAGTATAAATGTACAGATGCATATGTCTGTGGGTAACTTTAGGGAATGTAATTTGTTACTATTGTTCTTTGCAGTAGTATTTATTTATTTTAGTTGTTGATGGACCTTTATTTTATTTATTTGTATGTGGTGCTAAGAATTGAACCCAGTGTCTCACACATGCTAGGCAAGTGCTCTACCACTGAGCCACAACCCCAGCCCCTGCAGAAGTATATTTTATTGTTGTAAAATATACAGTGCCATTGACCATTTTGGCTTCACAGATTGAATACATTGAGTACATTCATATCATTATGCTTCCTTTTTAGTAGCCTGAACCACCATGTCAGATTGCTATGAAACATTCCATGTGGGCTGCATCATGATTTTCATCTTCTTTTTGTTGGTGTCTGATTGATGGCTTCCAAAGGTTCTTTCCTTCACCATCATGCTGACGAACTGATTTAAAGGAAGCGTGTAGGTTCAGGTAGCTCAAGAACAGGCTCTGCAGCGCTCCATCCAGCCTGGAGTCCCTGCTTCCCCATGGAACATCTCCCAATGCTGGTTCAGCTGTGACTAAAAGATCTGACCAGAACAATTTTAGGGGAGGAAAAATTTGAGGGCTCACAATTTCAGAGGTCTCAGTCCCTAGAAGTCCAACACTGTTTCTGGGGCTGAACATCATGGCAGAAGAGTGTGGCAGAGGGAAGCAGCTCATATGGTGATCAGAAAGCAGAGAGGGAGAGAGGGAGGGAGGGAGGGAGGGAGGCAGGGAGAGAGAGAGAGAGAGAGAGAGAGAGAGAGAGAGAGAGAGAGCGCTCTTCTCTCCACTTGCCAGATACAAATATATACCCCAAAGCAACACCCCCAATTTCCACCTCCTCCAGCCATACCCTACCACTTTAGTTACCACTCAGTTAATCCCTGTCAGAGGATTGATTCACTGATTAATTAACTTAATTAATTAATTCACTGGTTAAGTCTCTCACAGCCCAATCATTTCTCCTCTGACCCTTCTTGCATTCATTGTCTCACACATGAACTTTTGGGGGATACTTCATATCCAAATCATAACATGCCTCGGGGATGGGGCTTACCTGGGAAGTCCCCTGAATTTGGAAACCATATGAAGTTCACTGAGATTCCTGGTGACCAGTGCTACAGATGCCATTCTGGTGGCATAAGCTGAATACCTTGGCTTCCTGGAGTCCCATGGTCTTGGAAGACATACTTGCATGGAATCCAACAGTTGTCCACTAGCACTCAGAAGACCCATACTCTGGGTTCTGAGAAGGCCAGGGGTACGCCAAGATGGGAGAGCTGTAGTTCTAGCCTTGAGGATAGCATTTGATACATGGGCAGATACAGGTGGTTGTCCAAGGGTGGTGAAGATGATCTGGAAGCATGTGTGCCATACATTGAAGCTAGGGGGCTGGCTTTGCCTTGGAGAGGATGGGCAGGGACACTTCACAGAGGAGGGCTTGAGTGGACATGATGACTATGTAACATTGGCCAGGAACGGGTAGAATGGAAGGGCTCTTTGTGCAGCAGAATAGCCTGTGCAGATCCCAGAGCTTGTGGGGTGGGGAGGGGTGAGCCTTTTGGGGCAGGTCATGGAAGGCCTGTGAGGCAGGGCTCTGTCCTAGTGGTGCTGGAGCCACAGAAGGATTTGACATGACCAGATGCCCTTTCTGTCTCTGTTGACAATAGTATGAATGACATTAGTTGCTTTTTTGTTTTTTAATATGTTGATTAAAAATAAAATTATTAAATAAAGCAAACACAAAATTTTAGCACTGGGTTTCAAGTTTACATAATCTCTCAGGTCTTTCGTAGACCATAATATGGTCTCAAAGGCTGTAGCTACAATCTCGACATTTTCTCTCATGCCTCAGTTTTACTTTATTTTATATTTTACATAATTATATAACATCTACATAGATGGAAAGGAGTTTGGCATGCATTTCAAGTTTTTCACCCAAAGGAAAGTGCACTCTTAAAAATAAAACTACTGCAAGGGAGTTTCACTTTCTACAAGAATTCTGCCCATTTATTTATTTTAATTTTTAAAATATTTTTTTAGTTGCAGTTGGACACAATACCTTTATTTATTTTTATGTGGTGATAAGGATCGAACCCAGGTCCTTGAACGTGCTAGGCAAGCACTCTACCGCTGAGCCACAACCTCAGCCCCTTATTTTGATTTTTATTAGTTCTTTTTACATGATAGTAAAATTCATTTTGATATATTTATACAAACACAGACTATATTTTATTCAAATTAGGACCCCAATCTTTCAGATGTGTAAGATGGTGGAATTCACTGTGGTGTACTCATATATGTACATAAGAAAATTATTTTGGATTCTCCACTGTTTTTTCTTTTCCTACCCCCATCTTCCCTTCATTCCCTTCTCTTCTATATCTCTTCTTCCAACCCCCCACCCCCATTGTGGGTTAGCTTCCACATATCAGTGAAAACATTTGACCTTTGGCTTTTTGGGACGGCTTATTTCACTTAGCGTGATAGTCTCCAGATCCTTCCATTTACTGGCAAGTGTCATAAAGTCATACCTCTTTATGGCTGAGTAATATTTCATTGTATACATACCACATTTTCTTTATTCCTTCATCTGTTGAAGCTCACTTAGGGTGGTTCTATAGCTTAGCTATTATGAATTGAGTTGCTTATTGATGTACTACAATTCGACACTGTAGTATGCTGATTTTAAATCTTTTGGATATATATTAAGGAGTTGGATAGCTGGATCAACTGGTGATTCCATTCCTAGTTTTTTGAGGAATCTCCATATTGCTTTCCAGAGTGGTTGCACCAATTTGCAGTACCACCAGCAATGTGTAAGTGTACCTTTCCTCCCACATCCTCACCAACATTTACTGTTACTGTAAAAATACAATTTGTTGTTGTAAAAATACAATTTTTGATAATTGCCATTCTGATTAGAGTGAGATGAAATCTCAGTGTAGTTTTAATTTGCATTTCTCTAATTGTTAGAGATGTTGAATATGTTTTCACATATTTGCTATTTGTATTTTTTTCTTCTGAGAAGTGTCTGTTCAGTTCCTTTGCCCATTTATTGATTAGGTTATTATCATTATTTTGATGTTAAGTTTTTAAAGTTATTTATATATCCTGGAAATTAATGCTCTATCTGAGTTGCAGGTGGCAAAGATTTTCTCCCATTCTATGGGGTCTCTATGTTCTTAATTTTTTTTTTTGCTGTGAAGAAGCTTTTTAGTTTGATACCATCCCATTTATTGATTATTGATTTTATTTCTTGTGCTTTAGGAGTCTTGTTAAGGAAGTCAGTTCCTGAGCTGATACTTTTTGAATTTTGAGCTAGCTTTGCCTTTCTGGGCCATTAGCTTATGTTAGAAAATCCTCTGTGTTAGATAATATAAGAACATGTACTGGGTTTTAGTTGCTAATGCATTCTTGAGGACTTTTGCACTATGTTCATGGAGGATGAGGTCTGTAGTTTTTTAAAAATATTTATTTTTTAGTTATAGGTGGACACAGAATCTTTTTTTATTATTTTTATATGGTGCTGAGGATCAAACCCCCAGTGCCTCACACATGCCAGGTGAGCGCTCTGCCTATTTATTTAATGATCTAATACCACATGGTGTCAGGATAATGCTGGTCTTACAAAGTGAGTTGGGGAGTCTTATTCTGGCTGGAAGAACCAGGAGAACCCTGGGTAGAATGGCATAACCTCTTCTGAGCCCTGAGTTTTCTTTGAAGGTTTTATAAATTTAAATTTCTTTAATAGAAGAAAAATAGGATAACAGTATAACCTATTTAGGTTATCCATTTCTTCCTGAGTTTTGGTAGTATGTGTCTTTCATAGAATTGGTCCAAGTAATTTAAGTTATTAAATTTATGGGGATAGATTTTTTTGATAACTTTAATTATCCTTTTAATGTCTATATTTGTATTCTTTCATTCCTGATGTTGGTAATTTGTGTCTTTTCTTGCTGATCAGTCTGGCTAGAAGCTTGTCAACTTTATGAACTTTTCCAAAGAAGTAGATTTTAGTTTCATTGGTTTTCTATATTTTTGCTCTTATTACTTTTTGCTTTGGGCTAAAGTTTCTTAAGGTGAAAATTTTGATTATTGATCTAAGACTTTAAAAAAAATTATTAGTTTTTTATGGACCTTTATTTATTTGTTTGTTTATATGTGGTGCTAAGAATCAAACCCATGGGCTGAAGTTGTGGCTCAGCGGTAGAGCACTCGCCTAGCATGTGCGTGGCCCGAGTTCAATCCTCAGCACCACATAAAAATAAATAAAATAAAGATATTGTGTTCAACTACAACTAAAAAATATTAAAAAAAAAAAAAAAGAATCAAACCCAGTGTCCCACACATGCCAGGCAAGTGCTCCACCAGTGAGCCACAATCCCAGCCCCTAAGACTTTTTTTTTTTTTTTTTGTACCAGGAATTGAATCCAGTGGCACTTAACCACTGAACTATATTCCCATTCCCCATCCCAGTTTATTTTTTTATTTGGAGAAACAGTGTCTTGCTAAGTTGCTTAGGGCTTTCCTAAGTTGCCGAGACTGGCTTTGAACTTGCAATCCTGCCTCTGCCTCCTGAGTCGCTGGGATCACAGGTGTGTGCAACTGTGCCCTGCTCCTACCGTTCTTTTCTAATGTAATGCTGTAGACACCCCACAGCTGTGGAACATTAGCTGCATCCCACAAATTTTGATATGCTGCATTGTTTCATTTTTTCTGTAGTACAAACATTTTCCTGTTGCCACCAAGATTTTTGTTTCATTGATTATTTTGAAGATTTTTTTTGTTTAATTTCTGAAAATGGGGGGAGCTTTTCAAATGCTTTTGTCACCCAGTTCTGGCTCAGTTCCATCCTGGTGAGTTGTGCACTTCTCCCTTCTGAATTTGTTAAGGTGTGTTTAATGACAGATAAGATGCTTGTTTTGGCGAGTACTCCAGGTAATCCTGCTGCAGTTGGGAGGAGCAGTGTCAATGTTGATGCTCCAATGGCAGGCATCTTCTGTCCCTGGCTTTCTGTCCCCTTGTTCTGTTACCACAGAAGCACTGAGATGAATAGCTATAATTGCACACTTATCTAGTTCTCTCTTTAACTCGACCAGCTTTGCTCCATGGATTTTGAAGCTCTGTGATCAGTTCCTCTCTGCTGCTGTTAGGTTTCCTTTGTGTACTTTGTCTGACATGAGGACAGCTGCACATGCTTTCTTTTAATTAGGATTTTCATGGCTCATGTTTTCCCATCCTTTTACTGTAGCTTTACCAGTAAAGAGTCTCTTATTGACAGCAAATGGTTGGTTTAAATTTTTTTTTTTTAACCAATCTGACAATTCCTGTCTTGTAATTGGTGTGTTTAGACAATTTATGTTTTTTTAAAAAAGAAATAATATTTCTTACTCTACATACACATACATATACATACATATTACCTCACTTATTGTATTTAACGGAATTACTGTTATGGTTGGATTTTTTAAAAAAATGAATTATTTTTCTATTTGTCTTGTGTTTTTTTCCCTCTTGTTCCTCTTTTTCTGCCTTTATTCTTTGATTATTTTTAGTATTGAATTTTAATTTATTTGCTGTCTTTTTAAAGTTATTGCTCTAGAACGTACAATAATTGTAAGTAACTCCTTGACTGTCTTAATTATTTTTTTACCATTTCCAGTAAAGCATGCGAGCATTGTACCCTAGAGCCCCACTCTCCGTTATTATAATTGTCATATATATATTACATCAACATACATTGAACCCTCATTATAATTTTTACTTTTAATGCATATTTTAAATCATTTGAGAGGGGAGAACCATCTAGTCTATGTGCCCAGGATCTTCCATCTCTCCTCCTTCATTCCCAAAGTTCCGTCTGAACTTGATTTGGACGTGGATTTGGGGGGATTCTGTGTATAGATCAGCTTACTGTCACTGTGACAAAATACCTGAAACAATTTAAGAGGAGGAAAGGTTTATTTTGGCTGACGGGGGTCAGAGGTTTTACCTATGGTCTCCTGGCTGTGTTGTTTGCAGGCCTGTGGTAAGGGAGCATAGCATATGGTGGAGCTGAGCTGCTCACCTCAAGATGGCTGGGAAGGAGAGAGACAGAGAGAGAGAAGGGCCGGGAAGGCAAGATGTCCCTTTCAAGTGACCCAATTCCTCAAGCTAGGCCCCACCTCCTACAGTTTTCGCCACCTTCCTAGCCTGTTAATTTATGAATCCATTGATGGCCTCATGCACTGATGAGGCCATGATCCAGTCACCTCCGGCAGACCCCACCTCTGAATACTACAGTCTTGAGGACCAAGCCCTCAGCATATGAACTTCCAGATCCAGAGCTTCCAGATCCAAACTCCAACACTATTCCAGCCCTGACAGTATCCAACCTGAGAAGTCAGATGTAGAGCAATGGAGAAAGATGAAGGATGAAGAAATAATTTATAAAAATAAAAGCAGAAAAGCTAAGGAATCAAAGAAATAGTAGCAGTGAAATCAAACCCTGACTCCTCAAGGAGATTAATGAAGCAGACAAAGGTCTGATGTGCCTTCCAGGTTAGGGAGAGGCGGCATAAACTTGTCTTGAGCTCAGATGAGGAAGGAGCAAGCACATTTCTGAGCAGGGCTGGCAGGGAGCGTCATCTGGGAGATCCTCCCTGCTTCCTCCTTTCCAAGGCTGGTCCAGGGGCCTCTTCTTTGCCTTTTCCTCTATTCTCCCTGTTAGGCCTGGTATACATTTGGTGTTCAATAAATGACTAGAGACTGTTTTTCTCTTATACATTTCCCACTGAATGGCTGAGTACTCCCTGGGCCAGTCCTTTACCCTCTCTGGTCCTCAGTTGCCCACTTATTCTGGTTTCTTTAGAGGATGCTACACCCCTGAGCTCAGCTCATAATTCCTGCCTGGGGCTGGTGACCCTGGGACCCTCTCTTGGAGGCCTAGGTCTTCAGATGCCACAACCACCCTCTTAGGACTTGGGGCTTCAGGGTGCAGATGGGCAGTATTGGGAGGGTACATAGAGCTTCTCCCTGGAGATGGGCCAGAAATGCTGCTCATGCTTGCCTGGTGGGGTGGGTGCCTGAGGAAGCCATGCTGCTGAAATCACTTTTCCTCCTTTGGGTGTGGGAGTCCAGTGCTGAGGAGGCGGTTGGCTTGATAAACTGCCTCTTTGAATCCCTATTGGTGGGAGAGGGCAGACTGCAGCCTTAGGGCCAGGGAAGTGGACAGTCAGGCAGGACTTTGGAAAGTCACCAGCCCCAGCCATGGGGGTTTCTCATGAGGACAAACTAGGTTCCAGAAAATCTCTGAGATTCTAGTCCCCACCTGAATGGCTTTCTTTCGGCTGAAGTCTGCATTCTATCCCTTGTGTAGGAAAAATGTTGTCAGAAGAAAAGGAGGGACATCTTTACAGCCCATGACATTGACTGACCTTAGGGCAGGAAGGGGACAATCCCTGGGCTGTTGTTCCTCGATTCAGGGGCAAATTCTGGCCACCGAGCTTTCTGGAAACCCCTCTGGAAACTGGTTCCCACACTTTCAGTATAAAGATTCCTTTGGCTAGAAAAGCCTGTCCTGACCTGATGACCTTGACTGTCCCTCACTCCAGACAATTCATCAGCATGAAAACAGAGACAGGAAGGGGGAATCTGAGAAATGAGAGGTTTTCCTGGAATTCCACGGAGGGAAAGGAAAGGGATACCAGCAGAGATAATGGACAGGCATTTGTGGGAGGCAGAACAGGGAGAGGAGCCCTGTGGTGGCCGGGGAGGCGCCCTGGCTCCAACCCTGCCCGTTTCTTCCTGTGGCCTCCTGAAGTGGCCTCTGTGTTTCAGACCACCTGTATCCTGCCCAGTTTGACCCTGTGCCTGCTGAAGATGGAAAATCATTTCCATGCCAGGTCAGGCGATGCCCATCCTTCTCAGAAAACAGACCCTGACTGCTGCTGTCTGGAAGAAAACAGCCTTGGTTCCCCCAAGGAGGGACCTGGGATCCCCACCCAATGAAAGAGTATGGGCCACATGCTCCTTTGTGACATGGGCCACTTGGGACACCAACAGCTAGAGCTCTTTTGTGTCCAGTGGGTGTGGGTCTGACAGCCTGGTAGATAATTGTGAGCTCAGACTCAGGTGCATAATCTAGACTCTAGAAGGAAATTCCTTGAGATCCTGGCCTTCCCACTGGGATCCTTCCTGGCTTTATCACCAAGAAGGTCTTTGTGATTTATAAAGGCCCACATCACCCATGGCTGGCCTTTCAAGGCTTCCTCTGTCCTTGGATGTTGTTAGGGGCCATCCTGCTTCCTCGCTGCCACCTTCAATTCTGAGCCCACTCTACCTGCCTATTGCAGAGACTCTGGGGAAAACTGAGTGGTACCTTTGGTCATGACACCAGGCTCAAACCCCTGTATTGACCTGTCATTCATTTGTTCATTTTTTTTTTTTTTTCCAAGTGGTGCCTACAGTAAGTACATCTGACATCGAGGCTCTGGGATGGAGTTGGGATCACAGTCCAGAGAGTAAAGCACTCAAGCCACAAATCATTTTGTCTCTGCCCCAGGGCCACAGCTTCAGTTCCCTGTGGGACATTCGCATGTCTGGGCCTCATTGTCACCTCCGAGTCAGTGTGTCCAAAAACCCAACTCATGTTGACCATATTAAAAACAAAAACCAAGCAGAAAATATCCAAACTCCACAGAGTGGAAGACAGGTATTCAAAGCAGGAGGGTCCTCAGCACACAAAGATGGAAACAGCCTAGATGTGCATCAGTGGACAAATGATCCCTCCCAACAATAAGAGCATTATTTGGCCACAAAAGGGAATGAAGCTCTGACACATGCTCTGATGTAGATGGGCTTTTGGAACATGGTGCTGAGTGAAAGAAGCCAGATGGAGGGCTGAGGTTGTGGCTCAGGGGTAGAGTGCTTGCCTAGCATGTGTGAGGCCCTGGGTTCGATTCTCAGCACCACATAGAAATAAATAAAGGTCCATTGACAACTTTTAAAAAAAATAAAGCCAGATGCAGAGGCCACAGGCACCATTCATATGAAATTCCAGAACGGCAAAACCACAGCAACAGGAAGCAGATCAGCAGCTGCTTGGGGCCGGAGGTGGTGGTGGCTGATGGACTCCTTTGAGGGATGAGGGTGTCTTGGAGCTGGATAAAAATGATGGTCACAGTCTTGTGAATGTACTTTTTTTTTTTTTGGTACCAGGGGTGCTGGGCCACATAGCCAGCCCCTTTAATTTTTTTCTTTAGACAGGGTCTTGCTTAGTTGCTTCGAGTCTCATCAAATTGCTGAGGCTGGCCTTGAACTTGATCCTCCTGCCTCAGGCTCTTGAGTCGCTGGAATTACAGATGTGCATCATGATGCCAGGCTTGTGAATGCACCTAATGCCACTATGTTGTATTCTTTAAAATGGTTGTTGATTTTGTATCATGTGAATTTTGCCATAATAATAATAATAATAATAATAATAATACTCACTCACCTGCTCAGTGGAGGCATCTGCCAGGCTCCTGTTTCCTCCCCTGGGACATCTGAGCCAAGTGTGAGGCTGCTCTGGCAGATCAAGCTCTTCCCCCTCTGCCCTTGTCCTGGCCATGCCCTTGTCACCTCCTGCATCTGCCTTCGCTGCTGTCCCTTTCAGGATGAGTGTGAGCTGCCTAAAACTACTGTGGGCACAGGAGCAGACTTGTCTGTGCATTTTTCCCCCCAGGCACTGCGAAGCCTTGTGAGAATGGAACAGTGTTCGGCATCGGACCTTTCTCAACTCTCCAGCCCAGGTTTCATGCTTCTGTGATGACTGTTGCCACCATTAGTATTTTTAATCACTTCCCAAAGTGAAGGCCCAGCATCTCTTACTTGCAGTGTAACTTGTGTTTCTGGTTAGCATCCGGTTTGTGTAGGAATGGAGATGGTAGATGTGACAGTTTCTGTGAAAGATCGCTAATGAATGAAAGAACACAGACTTGCAATAACATCTCGAAAGTCGTCATTGACCTCTGCCTCCTGGTGACTGGAAATGGGGAGATCTATGAAAAAGTGATGTATGGTTCAAGGCGGGGCAGTGTTTATGCAAAGCCCAGAGATTATGATGTGGCTGGTTGTCATGGCAACAGAAGATGCAGTATGTGCTTGACTAGCTCTGGAGCCCTGCTCTCCTGAGGCAAGCTGGAGGTGGCCCCAACATGGCACCCTTGGTGCTCCTCCCCAGGCCGTGTCCGTGAGTGCCACCCTGAGAGTAAAGTGCAGAGACATCAGGCATGTAGTAGCTCCCAACTGGGAGAACTATGTGCATTTCAGCACATGAGGAAGCTTGAAGCTTCTGTCAGTAAAGATGGTGTAGGTCAAAGGCTTTGTAGAAATGAATCACCTGATAATGCTCAGTGGTCATCTTCATGACTTTCCTGGGCAGGCTGGAGGGTATGATCTGGAAGCCCAGGTGGAATCTTCACCCAAGGGGAAGGAATGTGGATGCTTTTCATCACAGCCACCATCCTCACCCCACTGGCAAAGAAGTGACTTGGAACCCCATTCTTTTCTTTCTTTTTTAAAATTTTTTAAATTGATTTTTTAAAAAATAAATGACAGCAGAATGCATTATAAATTTTATTACACATATACAGCACATTTTTCATATCTCTGGTTGTATATAAAGTATGTTCACACCAATTCGTGTCTTCATACATGTACTTTGGATAATGATGCCCATCACATTCCACCGTCATTGCTAATCCCCTGCCCACCTCTCTTCCCCTCCTACCCCTCTGCCCTATCTAGAGTTCGTCTGTTCCTCCCACCCTCCCCCTCCCTACCCCACTATGTATGAGTCAGCCTCCTTATATCAGAGAAAACATTTGGCATTTGTATTTTTGGGATTGGCTTACTTCACTTAGCATTATCTTCTTCAATGCCATCCATTTACCTGCAAATGCCATGATTTTATTCTCTTTATTGCTGATTAATATTCCATTGTATATATATATATGCCACTTTTTAATCCATTCATCCACTGAAGGGCATCTAGGTTGGTTCCACAGTTTAGCTATTGTGAATTGTGCTGCTATAAACATTGATGTGGCTGTGTCCCTGTAGTATGCTGCTTTTAAGTCCTTTGAGTATAGACTGAGGAGAGGGATAGCTGGGTGAAATGGTGTGGAACCCCATTATTTTCTAGAGGAAGATCAGCCATTGTTAGTCTTGGCAGTGCCTGGCTTGGTTTTGCCCTGATTTGCATATCTGTTTCACTGGGTTGAATCCGTTGTCATCTTTCATTTTGGGATGGGCCCCATGACCACTGGGTTGGATATGTGACGGACATGTAGAGGGGGGGTTGTAATAAAGACAGTTCATCCAAAGTTGTGCTGTCAACATGGCCTGGACATGTGTCTTCTGGACATCCTGTAACACTCTTTGCAGAGTTTGATAGATGACAGTCTTGCCCAAGGAGACTGCCTTTCAGGGGTACAGCAAGTGGAGGACGTCATTTCTGGGATTTGTTATTTATTTTGGTGGTTTTAGTGGTATTTATGTCTGCCCAATGGCAAAAAATAATGTTTTATTTTCATTTAGGCATGATTGTTCCTTTCCGTTTATTTGTGTTGCATTAGCATTATAACAGCAACAGTCGAAGGGACTTCACAACTTGGCTTTTGGTACTCAGCACTCTGCATTCTTTCATATATAGAGGCTCCCTTCTCCGTGTGTGTGTGTGTGTGTGTGTGTGTGTGTGTGTGTTAAAGTCTAGATATATCAGCTGGGTGCAGTGGTCCATGTCCCAGCAGCTTGGGAGGCTGAGGCAGGACGATCAAGAGTTCAGAGCCAGCCTCAGCAACTTAATGAGGCCCTAAGCAACTCAGTGAGACTCTGTCTTTAAATAAAAAATACACACACACACACACACACACACAACCACCTGGGGATGTGGCTTAGTGGTTAAGTACCCCTGGGTTCAATCCCCCCCAAAAGTCTAGATGTCAGGCAAGAGAAGGAAAGCATTTGCAATTTTCTGGGCTGAGTTATTCTGTGACTTTCAAAATGATACTCTAAAAATTTTTTAAATGCATTCATTCATTAAAAAAATATTAGTTGTAGATGGACACAACATCTTTATTTTATTTATTTATTTTTATGTGATGCTGAGGATCAAACCCAGTGCCTTACACATGCTAGGTAAGCACTCTACCATTGAGCCACAACCCCAGCCCCCATTCATTCATTTTAAAAGCATCTTTCCAATGTAGGCACTGAATTAAGGGCTGGAGATTTTACAGTGAGTGAAGCTTGTATCTAGGGAGGGAGAGAGTGGTCAAAATATGTTCTGTGGAGCAGGCCACGATTAGCTTGCTGCAGGTGCCATGAGAACAGGAACATAGGAGGTGAGGGGAAGCCATGTGGGGCAGGTGCTCTCCTGCACAAAGAAGGTGACATTTGGATGGAGACAGGAGATGGTGGCACCTGGGAATAGCAATCCTGGCAGGGGGATAGCAAGCACCAGGACAAGTATGGGGCTGTGGTGGGCTTGTCTGTCCATGGGATACTTTTTATTCTAACTCAGGTTGGAGGCCCTGGGAGGAATTAGCAGAGGTGAGACAAGATGTGTTGGGGCCCATGTGCATTTAGATCTGGCCGAGACATGCAGGCATTTTACGTGGCTGGAATGTGTTTGGGTCGACCACACACCTGCTCTTCTGTCTGACCTCTCCTTGCATCTCTGGGCTTCCCTGAGGGTTTGTTTTTTTTTTTTTTCCTGCCAACAAATCAGCTCTTAGTGTTTTCTGGAGCATGGGCCTGTCCGTCACGGATTATCTGTTTGTCTGAACATGTCCTTCTTTGCTTTCATTTGAAGGCATTTCCCCTGGGTGTGGAATCCCAGGTTGTCCACTATAAGTAGCAGCAGCAGCAGCACTTTGTTGAGGTCCCTGTCCTCCCTCATGTCTGTGAGCTGCCCTTGATGGATGCACGGGACTATTGAGGGTGTTACTTTAATCTCTGATGTCACTTTACGTTTTTCTCTTTTTGTTCCCTTTAGTTGGCCTGAAGTGTGGGAGTTTGTGCATGGGCTTGACCCTGTGGCCTGATGTTTATATATATGTTTCCAGAAACACTAAGATGTCTTTGCTTTGTCTATATTTTTCCCCCTAAAAGTTGAAAAATCAATAATCAGGGATATTGCAAAAATGCCTTTATCACTCACAAAAGGCAGGTTTTCTGGGCACAGAGGCCAGGTGGAACTGTGGTCCCTGGGGTACTTACAGCCCTGACCTGTCCCTGGAACATCTGTGGCCTCACTCACATCCCCATCTGGGCCCCCTGTCAAGCAGTCTGAGCTGATCTGATACTCAGTTCCCAGTAGGCAGCCTGACGCTTCTCCTGGGAGGACTTTTGGAAATTCTTATACCTGGAAATTCTCAGGATAGAATATTACAGAATATCCTTATTGACCAATCTGAACATTCTGTGGTCCTCTCAGCCATGACCCTCAAATTCAGGTTTGAGGATTTTCTCTCATTCAGGATAGAACTTTAAGTGATCAGATGTTGAAACTCTTGGACTATTTTTGTTAGATATTTTATTTTTTTTCTAACATGGTTTCTGTTTGTCTTTTTGGCTCTTTCCTTGGATAAAATATTCCCTGATTCATTTTCCTACTATTATATATATTTTTATACATATATTTTATATGCAATATAAATTATATTAATTAAGAATATAGCTGAGCTGTAGCTCAGTGGCAGAGCACTTGCCTAGCATGTGTGAGGGACTAGGTTCAATCCTTAGCACAACATAAATATAAACAAATAAAGGCATTCTGTCCATCTACAACTACAAAACATATTTTAAAAGAAAGAATACATGAGATGTGTATGTGCTTATATTATTTCTTTGTAAAGGAAGCTTCCATTTTTTTAAAAAAGATTTTTTTTAAGAGAGAGATTTTTTAAAAATATTTATTTATTTATTTTTTAGTTTTTGGCGGACACAACATCTTTGTTTGTATGTGGTGCTGAGGATCGAACCCGGGCCACACGCATGCCAGGCGAGCGCGCTACCGCTTGAGCCACATCCCCAGCCCAAGTTTCCATTTTTGTACTATTCTATTAATATCCAGTGGATAAAGTTATCTCTTCAAATCTCTCTGGGCAGTATATAAACAAGACTTTATTTTTTTTGAAATTGTCTTCTCTGTCCCAAATTTATTTTCTCCCAGGGCCATTTTTTTTCTTTTCATTTATCCTGGTCTTTATTCATATTGAATATTTTCCTCAATGTCAAGAAATCTTTGTTTACATTTAAGAATGAGTCAATACTCTTAGATTCTGATTAGATTAAAAACCCACCTTAAAAGTGGAGACTTGGGGAAGTTTCAACACTGACTGGGTATTTGATGATATTAAGGAATAAATATTAATTTTGGAGGGTGGTAATGGGTATTGTGGTTGTGTGTGTGTGTGTGTGTGTGTGTGTGTGTGTGTGGTGCTGGGGATTGCACCCAAGTCCTCACATGTGTTAGGCAAGTAATCTCTTGCTGAGCCTCCTTCAGCCCCTGTGGTTAGGTTTTTTTCTCCCACATGTTTTATTGGTGCATTAGAGTTATACGTAATGATGGGATTTGTTGTTACCTATTTGTATGTGTGCACAATATAACAATATATTTTGCCTATATCACCCCCTAGCTCCCCTCCAACCTCCTACCCTTTTGCATCTTTCCTCTACTGATCTCCCTTTGATTTTCATGAGACCATTTATCTTCCTTTTTCCTCTCTAGCTTCCACATATGCGAGACAACATACGACCCTAGACCTTCTGATTTCGCTTAATATCATGGTCTCTCGTCCCATCCATTTTCCTGCAAATTATATTATTTCATTTTTCTTTATGGCTCAATAAAACTCCATTGTGTATATAGACCACATGTTCTTTATCCATTCATCTGTTGATGGATAGGCTGGTTCCTTAATTTGGCTCAAATTGTGCTGCTCTATACATGAGTTTGCATGTACCAGTGTGGTAGGACGACTTTAATTCTTTAGGATAAATACTAAGGAGTGGGATAGCTACGTCATGCGGTGGTTCTGTGTCTAGCCTTTTGAGGAACCTCCATGTTGGTTTCCACAGTGGTTTTACTAATTACAATCCCACCAACAGTGTAAAATTGTTTGTGGTTATGGGTTAGTGATACATATTGAAGTATTTAGTGAAATCACATAGTTTGTGAGATTTTCTCCAACAGTGTGAGTGTGAGTGTGTTTGTGTGTGTGTGTGTGTGTGTGTGTGTGAGAGAGAGAGAGAGAGAGAGAGAGAGGGGGGGGGGCGAGGGGAGGGAGGGAGGATGAGGTGGGAAGACTCGGGCTTCATTTTGATCATCATTGATATTGGGTGATGAGCACTTGATGATTCATTGTATTTTTCCTTTCATTTTTACATCTTCTTGAAATTTTCCACAATAAAAGGTAAGAAAGGGAACGGCAGGATGTCATGGGGGGCCGGCTGCTGGGCTTGGTGCTACCGGCTGACCTTCATGGCTTGTGCTCTACTTGTGGGTTTCCAGGGGCAAGTCCTTCCCCTTCCAGAGCCAGGGGACCTTTCATCTGCATGTCACACCCACCCCTGGACCTGCTGGCTGTTTCCAGGAACCCTTTGAAGCCTCTTGACACCTCTCCCATTTTCTTACTGGTGGCAGATTTATGTATGTGCATATTTTAAGGTTACTATCATTCCAGTGAGTGTCTGGAGGAAGAAGACGTGTGTGTCACCCACTTGCCATCTTCTTTCTGAGAGTCCCATAAAATATTTTTAAATGACTGCATTTAAAACTATGCACGTGGTGGTACCCTTAGGATTTCCTGGTTGGGCATTTGGACCCACAGGTGTATAAGGTGACAGTGAAATTGCTGATGGGGGTGTGTGCTGGCCAAGATCTGTCCCTGTGAGTGGGACAAGCTGTCTTTCCCTCTGCCAAGTAGAGGGGGGCTGACATGGATGGGTCCGAGCCTGACATGTGACAGAGGAATGAGGAAAGGTACTTGAGAACAATGATGGTTCAGAGACCAATGATCATTACCCGATTTGGTGCCAGCCAGGTTTGCTCTGGCCTATTTGGGAGTCATGGTACGTCTCCACCGCCCACAGGTCCGCAGTTGATTGGCATTTAGCAGGATCTCATACCACATGTCCTCCGTGAGACAGCCATGTTTTTGCCAGGAGGCTCTGGGGGGAACGGCTGTGGCTGCAGAAGGGCTGGGCCCTGCATGAGGTCAGGTGAGCAGGGAGGTCTCAGATGCTGGGTAGCTTTCTCTGCTTTGGGTTCTGGTGTGACCTCACCCTCCTGGGTCTTCACCCTGGCTGGGTGATTTGAAGTAGGTTAAATGTTTGGAAAAAATAAACAGTTTGCTCAAAGGGAGGGTGTTTGAAGTCAAGATAGGAGATTGATCTCACTGGCTGGTGCCTGTCCCTCCCAAGAGCCCCAGGATGTCTGGGCTCCTGGCACTGGATACCTCAGCATCTTCAGTCCTGCACCGGCAGGCTCTTGAGCCATCAGAAGGCATTAGTGGGTGGCTGCCAGGTTGACCTTGAGTCCTTCCACCACCTGACCTGTGAGACTGGGTCACCAAGCCCTGTGTCTGGTGCAAGACTTCATTGTGCTCCTAGAATAGCATGCGATTTAAAACTTACAAGTTGCTTATTTCTGGAATTTTCCTTTTATATTTTCAGAATGCACCTAGTGTAACTGTGGGTAAGACGGGTAAGACTGTAGTAGATCTCTTTATGGAGATCTTGCCACCACTCCCACCTGGGCAAAGCTCAGGGCAGAGTGGAACACGAGGGCTTGGGGCACAGGAAGGTGCTGCAGCCACCTGGTGCAGGGAGAGCTGAAGCGAAGGGGAGGGTCCTGGAGTGGTATCTGGAGAACCCAGAGCAACAGGATGTCAGAGAGGGTGAGAAGGGATCTCAGAGTCCACTGGGTGGCTCACGGGCTTGGTGGCTCAGGGCTGTGGGACTCCTGTGGCCTCTCCTGGCCTCCATATTCATGCATAAGGCTGGGGCAAGCGGCTTCCTCAACTGAAGCCCTTTGTGGAGGTCCAGGGGAGGATGCTCACTCACCACGGGCAGAATGACTTTGCATGACCTTGAGCAGGGCTGGCCTCTGCGGGGTGTAGCCTCCAGCTGTGTTGATCAGTAAGTTTTCCTCTCACGGTCATGGAGGCATGGAACCTGAGAATGAGGTGTCAGTAGGGCTGTGCTCCCTCCTGAGGCTCCAGGGGGAGGACCTTTTCTTGCTGCTTTCTGACTTCTGGTGGCCCCAGGTGTTCCTTGTCTCAAGAATTGTCACTCTGGGGCTGGGGATGTGGCTCAAGCGGTAGCACGCTCGCCTGGCATGCGTGCGGCCCGGGTTCGATCCTCAGCACCACATACAAACAATGTTGTGTCCACTGAAAACTAAAAAATAAAAATTAAAAAATTCTCTCTCTCTCTCTCTCTCTCAAAAAAAAAAAAAAAAAAAAGAATTGTCACTCTGATCTCTGCCTGTGTATTCATGTGGCTGCTTTTCTGTGTCTTTTCGACTTATTTCCTGTGTCTTATAAGGACATTACCATTGGGTTGAGGGCCCTTTCAAATTCTGGATGACCTCTTTTCAATTCTTGCCTTAGTCACAGCTACAGAAACCTGTTTCCTAATGAGGTCCTATTCTGAGGTTCTAGGTGAACATGAACACTCTTTAGACTGTGATGGTGGGGCACTGCAGTTTTTTTATTTTTGGGTGCTGGGGATTTAACCCAAGGGTGCTTTACTATTGTGCCACATCCCCAGCCCTTTTCTTTTTAATTTTGAGACAGAATCTTGCTGAGTTGCTGAGGGCCTTGCTAAGTTGTAGAGGCTGGCCTTGAATTTGCAATCCTCCTACCTCAGCCTCCTGAGCTGCTGGTACTACAGGCATGTGCCATTATACCCATCTGGCCCTGCAGTTTTAAATAAGTAGTAGGAGGCCTCAATGAGCAAGACCTGGAGATGGTGAGTGGGAGCCACGTGGAGATCTAGAGGAAGGGCATGCCAGCAGTCAGGATGGCAGGTACAAAGCCCTGAGATGAGAGCAGAATCCTCAGAGGGAGCAGCAGCTGGCTAGTGTGGCTAGAGCAGGGCGAGGCACCCACAGATACTTCCCAATGTTTATTGTGAGTCAGGTACCAGGGTATGGGATGAGCAGAGCCCCTTGTGGGGTCTCAGACACTGAATTGGTAGCCTCAGACTTGAGAGGTTGATACCAGGCATTTGGACTCACCCAACAGGCCCAGAGATGAACAGTGCTTACCGTGTGAATGAACAAGAAGTGGCCTGGGGTGAGGGCACTGTGGCTGGCGCAGTCTTCCAGCTTGGAACAGGTGGACTTGGAGATGCCCCTGAAGTCCATGCAGGAGCCAGAACCCAGGAGCGGGCTGGGGCCGCGTAGGTGTCTGAATTGGTCAGGGGATATATATGGCCAGTCTGGAGGAGACGTTCTTCAAGACTAGGAGTCGTCAGATGGAAGTCATCAAAGGTGCTTGAGGCAGGGGTTTCTGGCCGTGGTGATGGTGACCAGGAGCTTGTGAGATAAATGGTGGGTCCCTGTCCTTGTCCTTGGGACCCCTAGAGACCTTTCCTCCCATTTCAACAAATTCCTAGGGTTTGGCTATGTCCTGACCATGTTCTCGCCTCCTTTCCCCATTTCTTCTCCCCGTACAGGAAGAAAACAGGCAGATTCTGGCCCGGCAGAAGTCAAACTCGCAGCCAGAGTCCCACGATGAGGAGGTGTCGCCGACCCCCCCAAACCCCGTGGTGAAGGCCCGCCGCCGGCGAGGGGGTGTGAGCGCGGAGGTCTACACAGAGGAGGATGCAGTGTCCTACGTCAGGAAGGTGAGGGCTCAGCCTGGGGCTCTCACACACCAGATCCCCAGGGAACCCATGGTGCCTGGGGGCCCTGGTTTCCTATCTGATCACAGATGGGAGGGGAGACGTGGTCACCATCAGGATTGGAGTCACATCATCTCTACCAGCATGAACTGAGAGCGTGTTTATGGGTTGAACTTTTGGGGGAGTTGTCTGTTTTAGGATTCTGACCGGCTTAGGGAAGGACAAGACTCACCAGGGTGGCTGGAGGGACTATATGGTTCTGTCCTGCTGCAGGCCTCTGGTGTCTCCTTAGGACATTGATCCCGACATACCCAGGATCACCCTCATGACTTCATCAAAATGTTCCTGTCTCCAGAACCCTGGCTGAACTGGGGCCCAGATTCCTGTGCTCCTCTTCTGAAACAGTTCAGGGGCACAGAGGGTATAGGCAGCGCCACTACCCACCACCAGCACCTTCTTCATCTTGCAGAATGGAAGCTGTGCTCTCTGTGTGGTCTCCTTCCTAGTGCTTAATTCTTTATGATCAGATCACAAAAACTAGTAAAAGTATGATTTTTAAAATCCATCAGACACCTTCCATCCATGGTCCCCCCTCCAAAAAACAAACAAACAAAAAAACCCCCAAACCAAAAACTCCTCAGATCTGTAATCTAAGCACAAGAAAAAGCACAGACAATCCCAAGGTGGGGATGTGACCTGTATTCATCAAGCAGGGGACTTATTTTTTTTTTCTTTTTTTTTTTATTGGTTGTTCAAAACATTACAAAGCTCTTGACATATCATATTTCAAACATTAGTTTCAGGTGAGTTATGAACTCCCATTTTTACCCCAAATACAGATTGCAGAATCACATCGGTTACACATCCACATTTTTACATAATGCCATACTAGTAACTGTTGTATTCTGCTACCTTTCCTATCCCCTACTATCCCCCTCCCCCCATCTTCTCTTTCTATCCCATCTACTGCAATTCGTTTCTCTCCTTGTTTTTTTTTTCCAATTCCCCTCACAACCTCTTATATGTAGTTTTTTATAACAATGAGGGTCTCTTTCCATTTCCATGCAATTCCCCTTTTCTCTCCCTTTCCCTCCCACCTCGTGTCTCTGTTTAATGTTAATATTTTCTTCCTGTTCTTCCTCCCTGCTCTATTCTTAGTTGCTCTCATTATATCAAAGAAGACATTTGGTATTTGTTTTTTAGGGATTGGCTAGCTTCACTAAGCATAATCTGTTCTAGTGCCATCCATTTCCCTGCGAATTCCATGATTTTGTCATTTTTTAGTGCTGCGTAATACTCCATGGTGTATAAATACCACATTTTTTTGATCCATTCATCCATTGAAGGGAATCTGGGTTGGTTCCACAGTCGAGCTATTGTGAATTGTGCTGCTGTGAACATCGATGTGGCAGTATCCCAAGCAGGGGACTTATGAGGGATGTCACAGGCAAGAGGGGACGGAGGAGGCAGCACCACTGAATGTTGCTGGCCAGGGTCCCAAGGCAGGGGAAGGCCGTCTGAAAACTCAGGAAGTCAGAATCAGGGGTGGAGTTCAGCTACACATTGTGGACCAGGGCTGGTTCCAAAGTTGTGGCGAATGCACCTGGGTGAAGTCAGATGCCGATAGAAGGGGAACCCCGGGGGTGGTGTGGTGTCCAGTGCTGTCCTCACGACTTTTATGTGAGTAGAATCTGTTCCAAAATAAAAAAGATGCTTTTTAACACGTCTGCTAGAACTGTAGGGGCTCACGGGAACCTCGGTCCAGTCTCTCAGAGGCATCTCTCAAAGGGCTATGTGGTGTTGGACATCCTGTGCACCTGTCCCCGCCAAGCCTTCCAGGTCTGCACCACAAGCAGAGGCCTGCGTCGTAGCTGCTCATTGTTGGGGGGAGAGGGGGACGGCAGTGCTTTCCATTCTCTCAGGAACCCCTTGGTCAGCACATGGATCCAGAGCTCCTGCAGGTGGCTCTTGAATCCCCATGGGAGCAGAGGCCCAGGGTGCTGCTGATGCCTTCTTGCACTCCTGGCCCTGGCAGCCCAGATGTCTGCCTGCTCCATTTATCCCCTGTCTCTTCTCACTGTGTCCTTTCCTCCTCCCTGGTTCAGCATCACAGTGGGTACACTTCCAAGCACGACTGAGTTGTCTATTTAAGAAATATTTTTTGAGCCGTGTGCAGTGGCACACGCCTGTGATCCCAGTGGCTTGGGAGGCTGAGGCAGGAGGATTTCGAGTTCAAAGCCAGCCTCAGCAAAAGTGAGGCACTTAGCAACTCAGGGAGACCCTGTCTCTAAATAAAATACAAAATAGGGCTGGGGAGGGGGCTCAGTGGTCGAATGCCCCAGAGTTCAATTCCCCGTCCCTCTCCCAAATTTTTTTTGCTACTGGGGATTGAACCAGGGGCACTTTACCACTGAGCTGCATTCTTCAGCTCTTTTTTTGAGACAGGGTCTCACTAATTTGCTGAGCCTAGCCTCAAACTTAAAATCCTTCTGCCTCAGCTTCCTGAGTTACAGGTGGGTGCCATTGCATCCAGCAAGTTTTCTAATTTTTTTTTTTTTTAGCTTTTAAAATTTTAAACAACTGTTTATTCTTTTGTTTGTTTGTTTTTGCTACTGGGGATTGAACCCAGGGGTGCTTAACCACTGAGCCACATCCCCAGCCCTTTTTCTATTTTGAGATAGCGTCTCATTAAATTTCTTAGGGCTGAGGCTGGGGATGTAGCTCAGTTGGTAGATTGCTTGCCTCGCATGCACGAGGCCCTGGGTTCAATCTTCACCATAAATAAATAAATAAATAAATTAATTAATTAATTAAAAAAGTTGCTGAGGCTGGCTTTGAATTCTTGGTCCTTGTGTCTCACCTCCTGAGCTTCTGGGATTACAGGGGTGTGCCACTGTACCAAGCTGTGTTAGTTATCTTTTTAAAAATCCAGTGAAATGAATCAAGAAAAGACCATAACCTCACAACTGGATGTCATAGCACCTTCCAGGTGGCTTGAAAGTCCAGCAGAGCCAGTCAGCAATGATCCTAGATTCTAGATGGTGCCTGAGCCTCCTCTGGGGCCATTTTAGGTTCTTTATCTTTTATTTATTTTAAACAATTAAAAAAATTGTGACATACTCATCAAGTTACACACCGTGCCTTTTTGGAATCTTCTGAGAGCAGTCCCACATGAGAGGCTGAAGAGTTTGATTTCAAGCCATGTCACAGCCCCAGGGCCAAGCAGGAGTCTAAAGTCAACTCTGGCACCAGACCCTGTGCCCTGTCTCCTTACTCTCCTTGGCTTCCTTGCAGGTCATTCCCAAGGACTACAAGACCATGACTGCGCTGGCCAAAGCCATCTCTAAGAACGTGCTCTTTGCTCACCTGGACGACAATGAGAGAAGGTAGGTGTGGTGAAGGGCTCGGTCCCTCTCTTCTGCGGCAGCTGCTGTGGTCCCACACCTTACCTCGGGAATCACACCAGTGCCAGAACCATGGGCTCCCAAGGCAGCAATGACTTCTGGAAAATACTGTGCTGTGTGCCCCTGGTCCTGCTCAGGAGAGCTGTCTTGTCCCTGGCAGCTCCCCACTGCCACCCTCAAATCCTAGGCCTGGATGCATGACTCCCACATGGTAAGCCGGTCCTGGAAACATACCGTGGTGCCTCTTTTTGCCCTCATCATACAGGGCTGGGGCTTTCTGGGAAACTGAGGCTGTGCAAAGACGCCCCCCCACCAAACCCCAATTCTTGCAATTAAGTCAGAAAGATTTCAGACGGGTCACTCGGAGCCACAGGCAGGAGTTTATTGAAAGGATAAGAAAAAGAAAAGGAGATACCTCCAAGGAGAGAGTGGGTCCTCTCAGAGAAGAAAGGGACAGCATGCCTCTCCTGCCCCCCAGTTTTATTGGGGATCCTGGAGAAGTTTCCAGAGAGTCCTGTCCAGGTTCACCTCTTGACATTTGACTGATAGTAGGATGACATCAGACTTTCAAGTCCCCACCGCCATGACAACTCTAGGTCATTTTGGCCCATGCTGACCAGTTTTGATTGGATTCTTAATCATACATTGTTACAGATTTTATGGCTAGGAGAAATTATCCTTATCTCCCCGAGTTCCGGGATCTGGTTTGTGTAAAGGGTCACAAACGTGTCCCCCTTCAGGGTAACTTGTGTTCCTCTTATCAACATTATTTTGGGCCTGCATTTCTCTGGCAGATAACAGGTAGTTTGCTGAGGAATGTGACATATCCTGTCCACTTAAGCCAGGCAGGGCTGCAGGTAAATTGCTTTTTGGAAAAGAAAGCATGTGGGGGTCAGTACTGTGGGCCAGGATTATAGAATTATTCCCTTAACCTCCCTGTTAGGCTGACTGTTCCAGCACCTTCCATATGCTAGGACCTGCCTGGCCCTTGCAAAGATGGACAAAAATACGTACCTCACTCTTCCACTTGTCCTTGGAGTCCCAGTTCATAGTTCTCAGGCCAGGGTGGCTGAGTCTTGGTGAGTAGGCGGGAGGCCAGGATGTTCCAAGAAGAGCGATTTGTGAGCTGCAGGGGTTCAAATGCTGTGGTTGGAAAGTTGATCATAAAAATACTTGGAAAACTCAGAAATTTTTGATAAAGCAAAAAAGTAAATATGTCCCCTGACACCTGACTCCCAAAGATAATCCCTGGAGCATTTTGGGACCGTCTTTAGGGTTACTTTCCTGCAAACACCCTCTCTCCACGGACCTTCACAGAACAGAATCTCATTCCGTACACTGTCATACCTTGGATGTCCTGAATCTCTTTCTCTGTCAATAAAGATATTTTAGTGTTTTTTTTAAAAAAGTCAATTTCTACAAAATTGCTATACTTTAACTGCCTTCCTACGATGGCTATTTGCATTTTTACTATTATAAACAGCCATTTGATGACCGGGTGGTCATCATTGAGTTCTTGTCCATTTATTTCTTCAAAATAAATTCCTTGACAAAGATCAAAGCATGAATAATATTTTAAAATTTACTTCTTTTTTAAAAAAATATTTTTGGTAAGTGTCTTCATTAGATCAACTGATCACGTTTTATTAAAAATTCCAGACAAAATCCAAATAACACACAATATTTAAGAAAAGACTCTTTGTTCTACTCCCCAAGGAACCACTAGCAGTGGGCTGGGATGGTCCTTCTAGGCTATTCTCTGGGTTTGCATGCATCTCTCCACCTAAGCTTACATGGGGACCGACAGTATGGTACACACCAGTAATCCCAGCAACTCAGGAGGCTGAGGCAAGAGGCTTACAAATTTGAGGCCAGTCTGGACAACTTAGGGAGGCCCTGTCTCAAAATTTAAAAAGGGGGGTGGCTGCGGATGTTGCTCAATGGTAGAGCATTTATTTAGCATGTGTGATGCTTAGGTTAATTCCCAATACTACAAAACAAAACAAAACAAAAAAATGAAGTATGCATGTGGGAATCCTTCACCCAACATCAGGGCATGCTCCATGTACCGAGCTATGAACGCTGTGCTGGGTATACTGATGATGCTCTAGGAGGCCTTCTAAAAGTGTAGATAGATCTCTTTTTTTTTTTTTTTTTTTTTTTTTTTTTTTTTTAGCATTTGCAGTGTTCCTTTGTAAAAATGAATCAGAGTTTTTTTCACCTCCCCCTTTGCCAAGTTCTCCTAGGTTTCTGATATCTGATGTTACAGTGTTTCCTTGAAGAGCGAAGCACAGAGTTTTTACACAGCAGACTTTCCCAGAGTGGCTCTGGGTCCAGGAGATTGGACTCTCAAATCCTGCAGGGTGTGCAAAGGCTTTTATAAAGTACATTTTTGCCATGTTTTCACCCAGAATGGCCAGTGGGCGGCCTGCAGGAGCTCTGTGTAGGGCTGAGATTCCTGACCTCTCACATTGCTGTAGAGAATCCCCCTCTGCCCACTGCTCCTGCCAGCTTGGTCCAGAGTGTCCTCTGACCCCTGAGCTTGAACCCTAAGCTTGGTCCACAGCAGCTGGTGTAGTATGGTGCAGAGCTATGGTTTAATCGATCCTTGTTGTACCTGTGACTGCCAGAATCCCAGGAAATATTACAGGGTAGGGACTGTGGCACTGAGGGGCACGTTGGGCAAGGACAGCATGCAGTCAGTCCCCTTGTTCTCTCATGCTTTCTGTGTGCTAGAAGGGTCCACATGTGGCCAGTACTCATGTGGAGCCCATGATATCCCCACCCTAGAAGTTATTTATGTTCAAGGAAACACGGAGTCATTTTCTCCGATTCCTGGGTTGTGCAGCCTCCTTGGAAGTTTCTGAACAAGGTAGTATCCTGAGCTATTTTGCTCAGGGAGAAGGATTTAGGCTCAGAGTTGTTTTTTTTTTTTTTTTTTCCTTTTTTTTTTTGATGGTGCTGGGGATTGAACCCAGAGCCTTGTGCATGCGAAGCAAGCACTCTACCACTGAGCTACATCCTCAGCCCTAGGCTCAGATTTAAAGAAGACTGTTCAGCAAGATCCCCCATCACTGGAGGCCAGGGGTGACCTCCCACCCTGAAGGCCTTCAGGCTCTAGTGAGGGGCAGTAGGGAGGTAGGCCTCCCAAATATACTCACAACCCAACCCCTGGGGCCTGGGGGTGCCTCCTACATAAGCATGAAAGGACTTTGCAAATGTGACTAAATCGAGGGTCCTGGTGGGAGATGATCCTGGATTCTTCAGGCATATTTTGAAAACTGTCCCATGTGTCCTTGCTGGCGGGGGGGATGGGGAGGGGCTGGGCAACACACAGAGGAGGAGGATGTGGGCCCACGCAGGCCGGGTGGGGCACTGTGGCCTCGAGTCACAGAGAAGCCACAGGAAATTGGGGGAGGCGGGAGGGCTTCCCCTGGAGCCGCTGGAGAAGCATCGCCCTGCCCACACCTGGGTTCCTACCCCCTGATTCTGATTTTGGACATCTGGACAGTTGAGAGGAAAAAATTTGGTTATTTTAAGCCCCAGTTCATAATAGTCAGGGCAGCCCTGGTCACCGGGGCTAGGTGACTGAAGTGTTGTATCTATTTTAAGTTGAATTTAAACATCCATTTACAGTGTAATTTAAGTTTAGATTTTGAATGGGTGATACATTCACATGTTAAAATTTCAGTAAGTGTAGAGTGAGAGCTCTCATCTGGAGACTGCCTGAGGACCCTTGCTTGACCCTGCTGGGCCTCCCAGGACCCTCTGTGGCCCCTCTGCACACAGACCCAAGGGCCAGGAATCACCTGTTTCATGGCTCACTGTCACACAGACCATTGGTAATGAAACTTCAAGTCCTCAGGGGAGGGGAGCTGAGTGACTGGGCCTGGGGTCTTATTGGCCCTGCTAACTCACTTTTATTTGGGGAGGCAGATGCTGGGGAACCCAAGGGTACTTAACCACTGAGCCACATCCCCAACCTATTTTTTATTTTATTTAGAGACAGGGTCTCACTGAGTTGCTTAGTGCCTTGCTTTTGCTAAGGCTGGCTTTGAACTCGTGATCCGCCTGCCTCAGCCTCCCGTGCTGCCACCGTGCCTGGCCTAACTCATTTTTGTGCCAAATGGAAGGAGTCATCTCTGGATGGCCAAAGCATGGTGGGCACTTCAGCTGACTGGGCCACCCCAGTGCCATGCGCTCTCGCATAACCAGGCAGCAAATTCAGCCCAGTCTTGTCCTTTGTAGCTGAGAGGCAGGTGGCAATGACACCCTAGAATTGTGAGAGGGGCTCGCTGGATGCAGAGGAAGCAGATGGCTTGATGAGAGACTGTGCTTTCAAGGCTGGCCCGAGGAGGAAGCGCTCTCTCAGGGCGTGTCCGTCTGTCTCAGGTCTTCTATTTTGTACTGAGGAAAGCTCACTTTCCATATCGAAATGCTGGGCTCCTTTTTCTGGCGACAGTCTCTAAAGAAGCAGGCGGATGGCTCAGGACCTGTTCCAGAGGGTGTGGTCAGGGAGGCACTGTCTCTTGACCTTTCACATGATGTCTCCCCGTGCAGCATCCAGAGCCTTTGCTTTTTTTCCACTGTTCTAGAAGCTGGGCTTCACGGCTCTGTCTCGCCTCAGCTGTGGTTTGGCAGGTCCAGCAAAGTTCCTTCCAGGTTTACGGGGTGTCTGGCACGCCCTGATCTCGGGCTGCCTGCGGCTCCTCTGCTTCCCTGCGTGGGCAGAATAAAGCAGAATATTCCTTACAAAGGAATCCGCTTGCGGGCGAGCACACCTTCTTGCCTAACGACTTTGCCCTCCAAATTTAGATTCAAGACAAACCCATTCTCATGGGCTGGGTGATTTTACTCTTGTCAATTTATAACGGTGTCTTTTTACATTGCACCAGAGATACTTAAGCTTGGAGAAGGGTGAAGATTATCTTTAATTAAACCCTCTATTTAAAATAAGATAATGCAGAGTGGTTGTGGGGGGAGGCTAATTCTCCCAAGCTTCCTGCTGTCTCTTGCAGGATGTCAGTATTTCCAGTCTCGCCTTACTGAAGGCTCTCGGCAGCCCTCTGAATGGTGCCCCAGGAGCATAGGGTGAGCTTTGCAGCCTCTGTACCCTCCTTGCCCTTTCCCAAGGACACACGGTCCACTGGAAACAGAGCCAGGGTTCCATCCTGTTGTCCAAGAATTATCAGTGTGGGGGTCTTCATGTTCCAGGGTGAATGGTAGCTCCAGGGCACGGGGTCTGGCCTGGTGGGTGTTGGGGCAAGAAAGAGAATCAGGAGAGTCCTGAATACAGAGTATGGGGCTGGAGTGGAGCCCTTACACACACATGCACACACTTACACACATAATTGTGCATGCACACACAATCTCACTCAGACACCACAATTTAAGGTGTGTCAAGACATCTTTTAAAAGGTGAGAGCTGAACACTGCCGTTTATGAGTTGTAACTGTGAAGTCGTTCTTTGTGCCTCGGTTTCCTTAAGTGTCAAATGAGGGTGATAAAACCCTGGAGGGTTGGGGTGAGGATGTAATGCAATTAAAGTCCATATGTGTGTTATCATCACCATCATAGTCGTTATCATCATCACCATCGCCATCACCACCATCTGATCATCACCATTGCCATCACCCTACTCACCACCATTATCATCATCATCATCATCGCTGTTGTCATCATCACCATTGTTATCACCACTATCATCTTCATTGTCATTACCTCTACCGCCATCATCATCACCACTGTCGCCATCATCACTATCACCTGCCTCTTAGGTCCCTGGGAGGTCATCTTATCTCCTATCTCAGTGTAAAGAAGAGAGCTCCAAGGCTCCGTGAAGGGAAGGCCCTTGTCCCTGTGCCAGGCCACATAGCAAGTGTCCAAGCTGGGACTGGAACACAATACCCTGGGCCTGCCCCTTCACGGCCCCTAACAGTCACATGGCTCCTAGGGAGGGCCTGGGGATGGCTGACAGCCTCTCACTGGGTGTTGACTGTGAGCAGCAAGAGTAGATTCTCACCCCTCCCATTGAGGCCCTGGGCAGTTAGTTCTTGGCTGGGGACAGGAACAGCCCCAGAAGTTGGCCCCTGGGTGCTTGGGAGTCCTGGGATGTGTCTGAAGCATCTGTTTCTGGCCTGGGAGGTTTGTACTTCAGGCCCAGGGGAAGGAGACAGAGGCTCCTGGGCTCCATCCTGGCCCCTTCACAGCTGCCCTGATCGGGGTGTCTCTAGAGGGAACACCGTTGAACCCCTGGGAGCCAGGAAGTGTGCTAATTAGGCAGCATTGCCTGGGTTTGCGCTGTGCATTGGGCCCTCGGCCGGGACCTCTGTAGGAGCTGCCAGAAGGGCAGGCAGGTGAGGGTGTCTCGCTCTGGGGCGGCCTCCCTGGCAGCAGCTCCTGCTCTCTGCTGCTCTAATTAAAACAGACCTCTGGCCTGAGTGCAGCACCGCTGGCCACGCAGCTGGCTCTCCTGCTATCTGTTGCTGTCTCTCTTCCTCCCACCCGCGTATCTTTGTAGTCTGTTTTTTTCCACAAATTGGCTCCAGGCCTTAGGTGATGGGAAAAACATATTGTCTGCCCAGTCACATGCAGCCTGAAGGAGCTGTCTCTTTGCTGCTCTGAGCCTTTTCGGTCCCTTTTCTCCAGCCTGTCTTGGGCTTTGGGACTTTGTGCTTCCCTTTCAGGCAACATTCAAAAAAACAAAATTTGCATTTTGGAAAACGCAGGGCCTCATCCGAGGAGAAGCTTATTGGCTTGAACATGCAAAAGATTTGATTTTCCTCTGGCACAAAGCCAGGCTTGCTGTAGACAAGAGGTTAACAAATCTTCAGTTTTAAAGGCCAGAATCCAGTGGGAGGCCGAAATCAGAGCTCTGGAGCTGGCATGGGATGATGGGTCTGTCGCCAGTTCCACCGTCCTCACCTGCATCGTCTTGACGGGGCCTCTCCACTGCCCTCTGAGGCTGGCTTTGTGGGACAGATGAGGCACAGAGAGCCTAAGCAAGCAGCTCAGGGCCACAAAGCTGGGAGGAGAGGAGGCTGTGACTTGAGCCCAGACTCTGGGCTGACTTGTCTTCCCCCCCATGAGTGTACACAGCTCATTTCCCTCTCAGAGGATAGCAACAACCTTTTGAAGAGAACAAGAGTTTTCCAAGTGCTCAGAATTTTCCAGGTGATGGAGCTGTTGTGTGGATTGGGAATTGTGGCACATGTTCAATCTCTGTGAGGTTCTCCATTTGAAAGGACTGTCAGGGTGCCTTATATTGAAGCACAGGAGACGGTAACAGTGTGGTCTTGTGCTGCATTCAGTTCCTGGGTTTGGGGTGAGAGGAGCAATGGAGTGCCCTCATCCTGAGGGCCACCTGGCCTCGGCTGTGAGTCTTGCCCATGGCCTTGCTTCTTTGATACTTAAGGTTCTAAAACTTCTAGAATTAAATGGTGTGTACGTCTCCAGCATGCCAGAGACCCCTTTCCCAGCCATTCACCTTTTCAGGTCACACAGGTTGGATGACAGAGGCCCCCACTCCCACCATATGGACCTCTGAGTCTAGAGAAGGTGTGGGTGCTCATCACTGGTTGCTGAGAAAAGACCTCTCCAAGTCTATCCAGGCCTCAGGCTGCAGGGCCTGGACCCAGGGCCAGCAGACACTCTGCAGGGTGCCCCCTGGTGGTGGTCTGGGCCACTGCGCTTTTCTGGGGCAGGGGGTGATTGGCTTTCAGACTCTGGATCCTTGAGTCCCAGTACCTAGAAATAGCCTAGGTGCTACCAGTAGGGTGAAGAATTCACCAACTGGATGGGTGTGAGCTGGCTGTAAGGAGAGGTCTGGAGAGAAGGTGGCAGCATGGGGAGACCCTTGTCCATTGGGTTGTGTGCTAAAGACAGCACCTCCTCATTCATGTGGACCTTCCTGTTCCCCATGTGTCAGGCTCAGTGAAAGCAGGTGACCTGTCCAAGGCCACACAGTTCCCTTGGTGCCTAGATCAAGCCTCCTGATGAGTATGTACGCCCTCCTCCCGGCTCCCTGCAGAATGCGAAAACACTTGAATTTGTAACTCAGTCTTGGATGGTGCTTCCCAAGACCCAGGCAGGGACCATGAACCTGGCTGAGAGCTGTAGGGACATAGCCCCATGTGCCTCATGGTGATCTTGGGGGATGTGTCATGGGAATGTCATCCCCACTCCATGTGGGGAGTCTGACTCCCAGAAAGGTAGAGGGTCCCCCCCCCCAGCTTTGTGGCCAGCCAGAGTGTGAACCCTGGCTCGATGGCTATTGTGCTCCTCTACATGTCCCCACCTGGGACGTGGCCATCTCTCCTGACAGGGAGGCCCCTCAAGTAGGGACCAGTATTTAAAAAGTGAATTGCTACCCTTGTACTGGGGGTCGTCACTTGGGACCTGTCCATTGGATGCTGCAGGACCCCTGAGGAGAGGGAGCTTTCAGCTGTGCCTTCAAGGATGGGTAGTTTTCCAGGCAAGGCAGAGCAGGGAGACGTTCCCAGGGAGAGTGCTCATGCTAAGGTTGGAGGTTCTGGACAGGTGCCAGGTGAGCTGGGAGCTGGCTGGGTCACCCAAGGAGTGGAGCTGAATGACACTGCTGCAGCCCGTCGCCAGGGCTGCTCAGCAGGAAGCTGCTGTTTCTGGAAACAGAGGTACAAGGGGCAGATCAGAGCGGTGTGATATGTCTGCCAGTCAGAAATTTCTGGTGCGTTCCTCTTGGATATCGTCTTGTGTCAGCCCACATCCTCCCCTTATTCCTTTTGCAGACATCTGTGGCTCGCTGGGTCCAAGGGACGGTTTCACTTCTGAAGGATGTGTCTGGAAAGCTTGCCCTGACTCCTGCTGGCCCAGCTGCGTGTTAGGAGTCTGTTGGATCAGCCTCGTGGCTCTTGGGCCTGTCTACTAGGGAAATCATCTCACCATCAGGCCGGTTTCTGGGCTGTGGCCTGCTCAGGAGCCCTTTTTAGAAGGACCCCGTGCTGAGACCCGGGCTCTGTCATTGCAAATTTCTCATCTTTGAAGAGGGGGCTGCACTGTTGACTGCACCAAGCCCTAAAATGATGACCTTATTCTTTGAGAGCTATCCTGATGGCTGAGTTATTTCTTTTCTTTTCTCTGTCCTCCTCCTCCTCCTCTTTTTTGATACTAGGGATTAACCCTGAAGTGTTTTACCATTGTCTCACACCCCCAGCCCTTTTTAGTTTGAGACAGGCTCTCACTAAGTTGCTTAGGGCCTTGCTAAGTTCCTGAGGCTGGCCTTGAATTTGCAGTCCTCCTGCCTCAGCCTCTTGAGCTGCTGGGATTACAATCATGCACCACCACACCTGGCTTGCCTGAGTTATTTCTAAACTAACAAATTCAGGCTGTGATTAAATACATTGCACTTATTTTCCCAAGTAGCTGCTGGTCTTCTGACCTGGTCTATGACACTTTTTCTCATGAAGAAGTTTTAAATTTGTTCTGTGTCTTTCCCCTAAATTTAAAAAATGTGGTTAAATGTATATGACATAAAAATCCATCACTTTAACCACTCCTAAGTGGAGAGTCCAGCAGCATCTCCACTGTCTACCCCCAGTCCTTCTCATCTTCCTCAATGGAGACAGCATCCCTTAGACATTCATTCTCCAGATCCTCCGCAGCCCTTGGCTCCCACCATCC
This sequence comes from Urocitellus parryii, assembly GCF_045843805.1. Lineage (NCBI taxonomy): Eukaryota > Metazoa > Chordata > Mammalia > Rodentia > Sciuridae > Urocitellus > Urocitellus parryii. The sequence goes on from NC_135539.1 coordinate 38,760,946, forward strand.
TACTCTGTACCTGTGGAGCCAACTGCTCTAGGGACCTCTTTGAGTAGAATCAGACAGTACTTATCCATCTCTAGTCTGTGTCAGAACCTCACTCCTTGTTATGCTGAGGATACTCCTGAAGCCTCGCTTAGATTTTCATCCTGGGGTCTGGTGGCAGTGGAGGGGTTGGGGTTCGGGTTTGGTCCTGTGGAGCTGAGGGGCCTGTAGCACCTGGGGTGGTGGCCCAGTAAGCTGTGAAGAGTCACCAACCAGGAATCCCTGGCCTCGTATATCCTAGCTTAGCTCTTTCAGTCAATGGTGTCTTGAGTTTCTAGACTTTTGAATTCTGTAGCCTATTGTTTTAAAATCTGGGGAACTAACATAGCATAGCTAACTCTGTGTTTGGGCAAGTAAGTGCTGCCCTCTGCATTCACATCATTTCCTCAGAGAGGGTGAAGAAACACCAGGGAGGCGTTGAGGACAGAGCCTGCGACGTGTGCACCTGGCTTTCTCACACTCGCCCCCTGCCCTCTCTTTCCCACTTGGCCTTGCCTGTGGCAGCAGCTCTGGGCAGGAGCCATGCATGGGTCCCCGTGCGAGCTGTGCTGCAGGTGAGGAATGTGGCTGTGTCCAGCCTGGAGGAGGCCCAGATCCACCTCCCAGGACTGCCTGGAGCTGCCTTTCCTGCATCGGGCAGCCTCAGTCCCCAGCACACTGTGCAGGAGGTCAGGAGCTTGGCCAGAGAGGAGAGACCTCCAGGCAGCCCAGGAAGGGCAGGGTGGCTCCCGGGGCCAGGAGTCAGGGTCTGAGGAACCAAAACCCCGCATCTTCCTTGAGCTTCCACTGTGAGCAGCCCTCCCCATCCCTGTTCACCAGCAGCTTTAGCAGGCAGGTTAGGGAAGGTGGTTAGAGAAGAGACACAGGCCAGCACATACACCCTGTTCTCCTAGCCAGATTTTCCCTAGGGGTTTGGCCTGGGGCTGTACTGGGTAGAAGGGCAAGGCCTTGTGTCTCCAGGTGGGGGTACACATTCCATCTGCTTACAGGTTTTTGAGGCTTGGACTTTCTGACCAGAGCTGACATCTGCTATCCTTCCCCTGTCTGAGTGTCCCAGGGGGGACAGTAGGGCACAGACCAGGGAAGCCAAATATCCCTGTAGGCCTAGGCCTCGGCTGACCCTCAACAAGGAGTGTGGGGGGGTGATGCCCAGGCTTGGCAGACAGAAGCCAACCTGAGCAAGATCCAATTTTACATCAGTCTTATTTCACGGGCCTGCCCTCTGGTCATGGGTAGCCACACCCAGCAGAGGCTCTGGAAGGACTTCTGTCAACCTCGTAGGGGCCTGCGGTACAGAGGGCTTGGGATGGCAGTGGAATATTATTGGATACCCTGGTGTCCCTCCCCTGCACCATTGACAGCCTTACCACTGGAGCCCAAGAAGGGTGGAGCCTTCCTTTCTTGTCACCAAGGGGGAAGCTGTTTGCTCAGGCCCCTTTTGGTCTCAAGGGGGCAGAAATGTCTCCAAGTGCCTCCTCAGGAAGGTCACAGGGCAGCTCCTCCTTTTCCTCCTGAATGTTGCTTTTTTCGTTCTAATAAAAATTCATAATCTGGAAGTGGAGAAATAGAGAGGAAAACAGACCACCCAAAGTGTCCCTTGTCAGCATCTCAGCATTTCCTCTACAGCTTTTTTTTTTCCCCTATGTTAAGTTTTTTTGGAGGGGGCAAAGGGGGGTACCAAGTATTGAACTCAAGGGCACTCAACCACTGAGCCACATCCCCCGCCCTATTTTTTTTTAATATTTATTTTTTAGTTGTAGGTGGACATAATACCTTTATTTTATTATTAGGTGTTGCTGATCATGGAACCCAGTGCCTCATGCATGCTAGCACGGAGCCACAACCCCAGTGCCCCCCAGCCCTATTTTGTATTTTATTTAGAAACAGGGTCTCGCTGAGTTGCTTATTAGCGCCTTGCCATTGCTGAGGCTGGCTTTGCACTCGTGATCCTCCTGCCTCAGCCTCCTGAGCCGCTGGGATTACAGGCATGCGCCACGGCACCTGGCCTGGGTTAACTTTTGAAGCTCAACTGCACCGATATCCTCCGGTTCCCTCCCATCCATGTCAGGCCATGGCTCGCCCATGGTGCCTGCCTGCGTTCCCATGGCAATGTGTGCAGCTGCCACTGATGTGCCTTCCTGTTCCCCCCTGGCGATTGTCACGGAGAGTCTAGCCTTCCCCAAGGGGACCAGAGTCTTTGGATTGTATCGGTCTAATGAGTTTTCAGTTAATCCTGCGAAGATGCCCAGGAGTCATTGTGAGGAAGGGGTGTCATTCTTTATTAGGTTAAAAGGCCTCCAAGATACTGTTTTTTAAAAACGTTTATCATGGAAAATTTCACAAGTATTCAAAGGAAGAGAAACTGGGGCACACACCACGTGGTCCCCCCAGGCGGTTCCCAGTCGTTCTGTTTGTCTTCTTCCCACCCACCGACCCCAGAAGCCACCCTCAGCCATCAGACAGTGTTGTCTGTGAATATTTCAGTCCAAGTCTGCTAAATTTCAATCTGGCTTCTTGTCCTTGTGGCGTCCCCACATCCGAGACGCATGGCAGGGTATCATGGCTGTTCCTTGTAGGGGCGCAGAGCTGCTGCCCAGGGTGCTGTCTCTGGAGTGGGCTGCCTGAGGGATTCACTTCCCCTTCAGGGGCTCAGTTGGTGCTGTCAAGGAGTGTCCCTGTGCAGTCCTCTGGGCTCTGTCTGCTGCTCTGGGGATTACAGGAAGGTGGCCTTTGGAGCAGGTAGCACTGTCAGAAAAGAGGCAGGACCTCCGGACAAGACACTGATTTTCATGTTTGACAAGCTGCTCACTGAAGATCTGACCCTCCCTGCTTCTCATCTTGTGGGGTGACAGCTGGCTCATGCTTGTCCTTCAGAAAAAGCAACAGTTGCTAAGAGTCGGGCAAACAAAGATGTGCTTTGACTCCCAGGAACAGCTGCAGGAGGGGGACAGCCGTGTCCTGTCAGCTGCTGAATCAGAATATTCAGGCTTCCTGAAATGGAGCTCTTTAACCCTTTGGCGCCACTGAGAGCTTCCTCTCCTCCCTGTCTCCCAAGAAACATCTTATTTTCTAACGGTCAAGCTTTCTTGCTTCTCAACGCTAGACATTAAAGTTCTCGGACTGAATTGAGGCTAATCTGGGTTATTGAGGAAGAGGAGGTCAGTATGATTCAGTCCTTTGTCCATCCATCCAACCTCCCACCATCCATCCATCCATCCATCCATCCATCCAATGATTCATGCACACATGAGTTCATTCATTTATAGATCCATCCATTCATCCATCCAGCTAACTTAGGCCTGTTACCCACCTACCATTCATCCATCCATCCATCATCCACCCATCCATTCAACTATTCATTTATACATTTATTCATTTACACATCCTTCTATTTATTTGTCCACTCACCACCATCTATCCATCCATCCATCCATCCAATTATTCAACCACATATGCATTCATTCATTCATCCACCCATCAGTTCATTCATTTATACATCTCTTTATTCATCCATCCATCCACCCATCTACTCACCATCCATTCACCCATTTATTCACTCACCTATCCAATAAATACTGATTGTGAGTCTTCTATGTGCTAGGTACAGGCAAATAAGGCCCATAAATGTGACAGGATTGAGAGGGGAACATGCAGATTGTTGCTCTTTCTTCCAAGAAGAAAGTGCCTCTTGGTTCCTACCCTCAAGGTGGGGGAGGGGAAGGTGGATCCAGAAAGCATTGTGCCCCCATAATTGAATCCTTGTCTTCCCAAGACTCATAAGCTGATTTTCTGACAGTGAGAAACCTGATTCCTTACACTCGTAGGGCTGTATCCCCACAAACAACCTTTTGTCTTCTCTTGTATGACTCCCAAATGCACCTACAAGGTAAGGCTGTGATTACCTTCATATACAGAGGAAGGAAACTGAGGTGAGGGAGACTCTCCTGAAACATGCTCTCATCCACCAGAGATCTGTGTGTTGATTGTGAATCGTGCATGGCCAATTGGAGAAGCGCCACAGTAATGGGAGCTACCTTCACTCCTTCATTCAGCAAGTGTTTATTGAGCATCTGCTGTAGTCCAGACCTGCTGTAGGGGATGGAGATACACAGCCAACTCAGATGAAAACCCTTGGCTTTATGGAGCTTTGTTCTAATAGAAGAGACAAAGAGTGAACAAGATACATTGCTGACAAATAGTGTATGAAGGAATTAGGGAGTTCTAGAGAGAAACCTGAGGCCATGGGACTGAGACTGTAGTGTTGGAGGCCTGGGAAGGCCTTGCTGAGAAGGGAGGTTTGAAGAAAAGCCCAGGGACAGTGGAAGTGAATCAGGCAGGTGTCAGGATTCACAGCAACGGGAGTGCAGGTGTAAAGCCACTGAGGTCAGGGACATACCTGGAATGATTAAAAATCCCCAAGGAGGCCAGTGAGGCTGAAATAGAGCCAGGGAAGAGGCCAGTGATAGACAATGAGGATAGAGGAATGGGGGCCACATCATGTAGGGTCTTCAGACACTCAGGACCTAGGAAAGCTATAGGCAGAGGACTTGCATGTTCTAGCAGGGTCGGTCTGCTCTCTATTAAGATTAGTCTGGAGGGTAGGGGGGATAAGGGCAGAAGTGGAAAACCCACTTAAGCTGTTTTGCTAACTCAGGCGGAGGTGGTGATATCTTGGACCATGGCCATACCTTTGGAGGTGATATGTGGTTGGTTGGTTTTCCAATATCAGGGAAGAGGCTATGTTTAGCCTGAGATGGTTCAGCTGTGAGATTGTTTCCAGTCTGGGTTCCTCTCTTGGTTGTGGGATTCCTTGGAGGCAAAGGAAACAAACATCAATGATGGTGTTGATGGTGATGATGATGGAGATAGTGATGATGGTTATGGCGATGATGTTGGCGATGATGGTAGTAGTGATGATATTAATGGTAGTGGCAGTGATTATGGTGATGACAAAGGTGTGATGATAAAGAAGGTGATGATGGTGATGTTGATGATGCTGATAAAGATGGTAATAATGGTGAGAGTAATATAATTATGATGGTGCTGCTGATGGTTATGGTAGTGATGATGGTGATGGTGATGATGGTGCTCGTGATGGTGATGATGGTGGTAGTGATGGTGATGGTAGTGAAAAGGTTCACACAAAGATGATGATGATGGTGGTGATGGAGATGGTGATGATTGTGACTGTGGTATGACAGTTATAATGATATTCATGGTGATGGTGATGATGCTGGTGCTGATGATGCTGATGATGAAAGTGACAGTTAAAATGATGGTGATGGTGATGGTGGTCAATAAAGATGGCGATGATGGTGACAGTGATGTGATAATTATATTGATGGTAGTCATGGTGGTGATGGTGGCGGTGATGCTGATGAATTTGGTGATGATGATGACAGTGACATGATAATGGTGATATTGATGGTGGTGATGGTGGTGTTGGTGAGCTGAGGGAGATGATTATGGAGATGGTGACAGTGATATAGTTGGTGATGTTGATGGTGAAGGTGATGATGTTGAGCACTAATTACTACATCACACTAGGTTCAGGTAGCCCATATAATCTTTCCACACCGGGCTTTTCTCGAAGTCACTGAGATGAATGTTGGCTTGACTCCTCATTTCTTCTCCCCTCTCCTGCTATGTAACTCCATGGGGTTTGGAATGGGGTTGATCCGCTGAGCTTTAGGAGTGGAACTTGTTTTAAGTCAGTCCAGATGAGCTCATTCATCAATCACTGCCTGGATCAGGTAACCCAAAATCTAAGCCAGGGAAATTCCTGAGTCCTGGTTAACAACACTTCCAGGAGAACCAGGGAAGCTTACTGAAGGCTTTGGGGGAAAGGGTCCTGTCTGAGAAGAAATATACTACTGGAAGCCAGCCCTTGTTCTCCTTCTGGAGAGTGGGGTGGGTGGATGAAGCTGATGCTGCTGAGGACAGAAATGGATAAGAATTAGACTTCTGAGTCAAACCTACCCTGAAGTCCCTGTGGTGAACCGCAAAGAGCTAGACATCCTGTGTGGCTCCTTCCATGTGGTCCCCTTGCAAGTGACTCTGGGCTTGGCCATTGGTATGTTAGAAAGTGAGAGGCTTGGCCACTGAGATGCAAGCAGGGCCTCCTTCCTTCTTAGGCCCAGCCGCCATGCTATGAGGAAGCCAGAGCAGTCTCGCCATGATATCATGTTCAGCAGGGCAGAGGCTTCTGGACAAGCCCCTGAGCTCCAGGCTGATGGACACCACCAAATGCCAGGCGTGCAAATGAGCCATCAGCCACCAACTGATCCTATGGGAGGGAGGAGGCTGCCCATTCAGCCCACAGAACACACGGAAGAATGAATGGTTTTGGGGTAGCTTGTTAAACAACAAGAGGTGCTACTCCTTGTAGCACTTGGAGTCAAGAAATCCTTGTCAAATGGAGTTTCCTCTGGCTCATAGCTTTCTAATGATCTGGGGAAGCAAACTGGGTGAAGAGATCTCCCTACTTCAGGGGAGCGGGGGCTGCTCACCCCCAGGGCAGAACCTCCCATTTGTATAGCTTTCTTCAATTCAGCTTGGCTGTGAACATCTACGAGGGAGTTTCCTCTTCTCTTAAGGCGTCAGCGTTTTGTTGGACACAGGAAATTGTGAGATCCACCATGCAGGCTTGGGAACCATCATCAGAGTTTCTAAATACTCGATCAAGGGACTCCTGAAAAGGCATCATGTATCTCAAGGTCCTTTCCGTGGAAGACACAGCTTGGAGGACTTTGTGCTAGCTCCTCTGAGTCCGTGTGGACCAGGGCTTCCCCCCTGCACAACCCCCGTAAGCACACGACTTGAATAGTCTGATTCATCTCTTGCAAGAAAGAACCTCCTATGGTGAGTCCTTCTGTGACCTTTTAACAGGTGATACAGTGGAGATTCAGGGGTAAAGTCACTTGCCTGCTGTGGTCACAGCTAGGCCAGGCCAAGCCAAGGTCCAGCTTGGCTTGTGGTTCTTCTCCACTTTGTAGGGGGGACTCCCTCTGTGAACCTGGGGGCCACAAGCCCCTTTGTATTGGCTGCCTGCTTGGTTCTGGGGAGATGATTGGGTCAGAGGAGATTTGGGTTCTGTCCTTGAGCAGTCCCTAGATTCCCAACTCAGGAGAGTTTTAGTGCCACACAGGAGGAGCCCAAGGAAGCTTCCAGAAGGCAACAGTTTAGGTCCTATGCCTCTGAGGCTCCTTATCCAGTCTGACAATGCCAGAGATCATGTTGTGAGAAAGAAGAGGCTGAATAGCCCCCAGAGGGATGGGAGCAGGGCTGCTGTGGGGTGAACCTCAGGGATCTGCCAACACATGGGCTGGGCCAGCTGCTTCTGTGTCAGACGACCTTGGATTTGGCTCTATCCTTCTGCTTGCTCACTTTGTGACCTTGGTGGATGACGCAACGTCTCTGAGCTTCAGGCAGATTCCCTCTGTCCTTAGAATCAGGGAGGTCAGAGGCAGATAGGTGGCCAGTCTCAGGCTCGTGCTCCTGCCACTGCTTCTGCATTACCAGGTGTTCCCACCGCATGGTCAGCACTGTGCAGGGTGGGAGTTTGTGCAGGAGACACAGCAGGTACAGCATGGCAGGTGAGGCTCTGCTAGTCAGAGCCAGAGCCACAGAGACAACCTCCTCTGGAGGAGGGGGTGGTCAACCCAGAGCTGGAGATTCTGAGCAGTTAGGTGGCACATCTGGGCAGAGACTGGCACGTGCAAAGGTCCAAGGACTATAAAGAACCTGGAGTGTTTGCAACTGACCGGGCAGGTGGGTAGGGAGCAAGGGACAAGGCCACCCTGGGGGCAGCAGTGACTCTTGAGTGCTGTGGTCCTCTGGCCGGGCCATGGACCTCATACACACCCTCTCCAAGGGCCACTCAACCAAGGGTCAGGGCCCCCACTGGTGTTGCAGGTGAGCCAACCTGGCCCCTCCTCAGAGGGGAAGGAGGCACCTTCTCACACCATGGGTGGTACCCCAGGGAGAAGCCTCCAGGACACTAGGCAGTGGGACAGCCACACTCTTCTTTTAAATAAGGCACTAGAATCATTATGCACACAAAACTTGCTGTGCGATATATTTCCAAAGTTAACATTAACCCTTTTTAAATTTAATAATTATTTATCAAAAAAATGTGGATGTGTTTACATTTAGTCAACCCTGTGCTAATCTAAAAACTATATTGAAAAAAATTGAACTCTTAGAGTCATGTTCTCAGGGAAAAAATTCCAACTGTCTTTGACAGAGACGCATGGTAGGGTGAACAATAAAAAACTTTAAAGTGTGTTTTTATATCAGGATAAAAAAAAATTCTGTGGGAGGATGGGATAGAAATGTCTAGTTGATAAAAATAATAAAAGGGAATGATGTGCAAATTCCAACTCTTAAGAGGTTTTTCCTCCACGGTGTCTTGATTTGAGTGGCTACTGAGGGCCCAGTCCGTGGGATTTATATCTCATTGGCTGTATTTAAATGACACAGCAGTTAAAATGTCAACTTTTGTAACAGACTAGCCATGACTCCCTTTTACAACTATGTAACCTTGTAATAGAACATTCTGGATGTGAAAGGATATATAGTTTAATTCTGCTGGTGCTCACCTGTATTCTCAGCAACTCCAGAGGCTGAGGCGGGAGGACCCCAAGTTCGAGATCAGCTTCAGCATATTACTGAGACCCTATCCAAAGTAAAATAAAAAGGGCAGGGGATGTAGCTTGGTAGTAGTAGAGGACCCCTTGATTCAGTTTTCAGTACCACAAAAAATAAACAAAAAAGAAAGAAAAATTTTTAGGAAGCACATGGGCAACATCCAAAGGCGGGGATTAAGGAACAACACAGTGGGTACTGTCTGGGGTCTTGAATCATGAAGGATGTGGGAGAAGGAGGATGGGAGAAGGAAGGAACAGCCATAGACCTGGAAGAGGCTAGGCCAGTCATACTGGCCAAAGGTGAGGGATTGGGTGGGCTGGAAATGGATAGTATGTAGACTGGGTGACAGGCCCAGACTTGGACAATGGATTTTGCTGGAAGACTGGCATTGGAGATGAAGGAAGAGAGTGACAAGCTGGTCACCTCCAGGCTTGGGGTCTGTGGTGCCCTCCAGCATGGAGGTGGTGGGTACACACAAGTCTGAGTGGCTGCTGGATGAGAAAGAGAGGCATCAGGTGGCCAGGCATGTGGTCCTCGTGGACTGCTTAACCTCCAACTCTGATTTATTCCCTGTGTCCTGGCTGCCCCTTGGCTCTATATCTCTGCATCAGGCACTGGGCAGAGGGGCCTCTGCCAGCCCCCGACCCCCATCCCTGCCCAGGTGCTCCTGCTACTTCCTTCCCTTGCTTGGCCCTGCAGACACTACCTCTCCACTCCTGTGTGAGGTGAGCTAGGCTAATGGACTTTTTGGAGTTGGACCCTCTTCCTGCTGTGATTGGGCTGATGGCCAATCGAAGCATTTAAATCTTGGTTTTTAATTTAGTTTGTTTAACATGGCTTACTCTTAATTACCAGGGCTATAATGACCCTGTAGTATAAAGTTAAGCGTCTCTCTGAGCAATTTCCTTGCAATGCAATTTTAGATGGCCCATTGTGAGTTCAGAGGGTTTGGTTGGAAAGATGGAAGACTTTTCTAAACGATGCTTTCATGGAAAACAAGGTTTAATTGTTTGGAAATAATAATGATTTGGCAAGCCGTTCTATCAGGAAATGTGGTTTTGCTTCTCTTCTCAGTAATTTTATAGCTGTCATTAGCCAGAGCTCAAGGAGGAAGACAGAATTTCTTGTGTCTCGTGCCCCAACATGGATTCACTTGGTGCTTGGGATTGCAGGACAGAAAACATTCATGCATTTGGGTTTCCCTGGTTTTGGAATTTACCCACCGTCTGTCGAGAGGCACTGTAATCGTTCTCTTCAGGTTGGGGTCACCAGGTCGGGGGACGTTGAGCACTTGGGAGACAGGTTCTTGGGCTTCTCTGTCTTGCTGAGTCAGGTGTGGACTTGGGTTTTGCCAATGACTTTGCCTTCCCCAGGTCCTAGATTGTGAGCTGATGACTTATCAGAGTCTCAGTTTCCTCATCTGTCACATGGGGACTACAATGGCACCACCGCTGGGTTCTGTCGCAGGGTATATATGAGATGACAGGTGTGGAAGTTCATGGATTGCTTGTCGTTGGCCTGTAGAAGCTATGAAGGTCCATTTCAGCCTTTTGTCCATTGAAGTGGTTTCTGTCCTGCTTCCCAATAGGCATGTGTTTAGTTTGCAACATGTCACTCTGTGCAGGTGGCCTGGATAACCACTGGGAAGGCAACATGTCTCCTCCCCTGTTCCTTCAGTTGAATGGAAGTCGTAGTTTTGCATTTATTAAGTAATTAGAGAATTATCAGAGTAGGGTAGGTTGTGTTGATCTTTCTTCCAAGAAATCTGCATGAATGAGATCTTCATATATATATAAATTTTTATTTATTATTTTTAGTTATACGTGACAGTAGAGTGTATTTTGACATATTACATCTACATGGAGTACACCTTATTCTAATTAGGATCCCATCCTTGTGGGTGTACGTGATGTGGAGTTTCACTGGTTTGTATTCATATATGAACATAGGAAAGTTACGTCCCATTCATTCTACTGTCTTTCTCATATGAATGAGATCTTAAAAGCATCCATGGAGTTTGGCTGGCTTAAAAACACCTGGAGCTCATCTTTGCCTTTCTGCCGATTACTCTTGTGCCTGAGATTCTGCTAACAGGCAGGAAGAGCCTGGGTTGGGGGCTGCAGGACTGACTTCTCCCAGTGACCTTGGGCAGCACTGCCTTCTCTGTCCTCTGAGAGGTATGGGGGAGGATGTGGGTGGAGGAGGAGTTGCCTGATTGAGGTCTCTGCCAGATTTCTCATTTGCATTTCCAAATTTGGGATCTGCCATGAATTTCAAGGCCTTTAGCCCACCCCTTGTCCATATTGCTCCTTATTTAGAGGCTAAAAGGAAGGCTTGTTGCAGACAAGAGGCCTGTCCTCTGTCACCTCCATGGGATCACATCTCTTCCACGTTGCCCAGGTCCTTCTGAGCAGGCTTGGAGCTCACCTCTACAGTGTATTGGTGCCCTTTGGTCAAGGGCGTCTGTCCATTCTGGCCTCCTTGGAGTTGGCTTCCCTGGAGAGCTGTGGAAACATTTGGGAGAGAGGCCTGGCCCTGAGGGAGCCCTGGAGTGGGGCCTTTGGCTGGGCTCCAGAGGCACCTAGGCTCTGCCAGGTTGAAAAATCTCTCCATCAGAGGGTTGGGAACAGACCCTCTCCTCTGAGGGTGAAAACAAGCTCTGGATTCTCCTTCCCAGGTGAACACACTGATGACTGCCTGGGGTGGGGAGACCACCTGGCAGCAGGTTGGTGGGGGCCCTGGAGGAGGGATGCTGGGCCCCAGAGGTCTCTTCTAGTTGGAGCCTCCCTGAAGAGTGGGGCGGCCAACAGAGCTTCCCAAAGAAACCCTCTTGCTTGAGGGAGGGGAGGTCTGGGTGTTGGAGAACATGTACCCCTCAATTCTCACATGCCAGTGTCCAAATACACCCCACAGTGCCAGGCAGGGTAGGGGGCAGAAGCCAGAAAACAGCCACTGTCAGAATAAGAGCATAATTGGCATCTTTTTTTAAAAAGATATATTTTTAGTTGTAGTTGGACACAATGTCTTTATTTTGTTTATTTTTATGTGGTGCTGAGGATTGAACCCAGGACCTCACATGTGCTAGACTAGCACTCTACTGCTGAGCCACAACCCCAGCCCCCATAATTGGCATCTTAAGGATGCTTTAGATGTGTGTGGGGGGTGGTGATGGAGGGGCTGGCTTGTTGCCTGAGGGTTCACTCAATCCAGGACAGAAACTGCGTATTGTTGGCATCTCTGCAAGATGAGGCCAGGGCCATCTTGTGGCTCAGCAGGCTGTGGTGACCTCTCCTCTCTAGTGTCTGCAGAAGCAATTGCTTCTCATGCTGTGGGTCTCTGGGAGGGGATGCTGGAGGGCTGGGGAGGATGGCCTATCTCTGTTCCACTATCTGGGACCTCAGCTGAAAACCATGTGTGACTTGGAGCAATGGAGTGGCTGCCGTTGGGTGACCTGGGGGTGTCTGGATCCTGGCTGGGAGGACTTACATCCTGGGCTCAGCTGGATTCTGAGAATGGACAGGCCCCAGCTCTTCCCTAACACTTGGACTTCCTCACAGCATGGCAGCCATGGCATAGTCAAATGTCCTGTGCGGCAGCCCTGGGCCATCAAAGGCCAGAGTCCCAACAAAATGTGGAAGGGGAAACTGTGAGAGACTCCACATGACCAAGCTCCAGAAATCCAGAGCATCATTTCCAACTTCCTCTCTGAGGGAGGCAGGGACCAGGCCTGTTTCTTTCAGGACCCCAGGGCCCAGCACTGCGTTGGCATGCAGTAGGCTTGACCTGGGAGAGGGAGATGTGAATAAACCCGGCCATGTTTTGGGTACAAAGTTATCAGTATAAATAAGCAATTTGAGGGTGACATAAAACAGTGACTGAATATAGTAACAGGAAGTTTAAAATAAGGCTTCTGTTCTTTCTCCTTTATAACAGGGTTGTTCAGCTATTTTCAATCTAATTGTTGTGACATTCACACTAATAGCCCAAGGACTTTACTGAGAACGAGCTGCGTACTGGGTTCCATGTTTCATGTGCACTCTCTCAAGTCACCCGCTCAACAGTAAGACTCTTGTTATCCACCTCATATAGAGGGGATACTGAGGCTTTATCATGGCCCAGTGACCATTTAGGACAGGATTGGCGCGTGTGTGACTTTTGAGGCAAAACCCTTGCTGTCCACTCTGCTGGTGCTATTGTGGTTGACAAGTCTTTGCTGCCTAACCAAGCAGCTATTTCTCAGCAGGAGTGCATGGGCAAAATCTGCCTCCTAAACAATTTTATTGAAGCATAATTCATTTCTCATAAAATGTACCCACATGAGTATCCATGCCGTGGTTTTTAGTGAAGTCACAGAATTAAGATCCAATCTTTGGGCCCATCTATCTCCCTAAAACCTTTTCCCTCCTCCGTGCCTGCGTGCACTGTCCCTCACTTCCACCCCAAGTCCGTTGCTGATCTGCTCATCTTTTCTGGACATTTCAAGTAAGTGGAAATGTACTCTGTGGTCCTTGGTGTCCAACTTCCTTTATGGGGCATGATAGTTTTGAAGGTCATTGTACTTACCACAGTGTCTGCACTTTATCTTCTTTTTATTGACAAATAATGTTCCATCGGATGGATCTACCATATTTTATCTACTTACCCTCTCACTTTGAACATTTGGTTGTTTTCAGTTTGGGGCTGTTATCAATAATATTGCTGCCCAGTGCCGTGGGGCATACCTGTAATCCCAGTGGCTTGGGAGGCTGAGCCAGGAGGCTCATGAGTTCAAAGCTCAGCAACTTAGGGAGGCACTAAGCCACTCAGTGAGACCCTGTCTCTAAATAAAATATGAAATAGGGCTGGGGATGTGGCTCAGTGGTTGTGTGCCCCTGAGTTCAAACCCTGATACCAAAAAATAAAAATAAAAATAAAATAATAATGTTGCTGTGAACTTTTGTGTGCGTGTGTTTGGGTGAACATAGGTTGGGTAGATCCCTGGGGGGTGAAACTGCTGGGTCATGTGCCAACTCTATTTTTAACTTTTTAAGAAACTGCCTATTTTCCACAGCTTTATATTCCCACCTGCAGCATTTGAGGGCTGTCAGCTTTGTGTCCTTACTGACATTTGGTATAGTCTGTCTTTTGATTATAGTCATTCTGGTGGGTGTGAGGTGGCATCTCATTGCGGTTTTGATTTGCATTTCCCAAATGACTAATGACGTTGAGCGTCTTTCCATATGTTTCTTCACCATTTGTATCACTCTTTGATAAAAATGTCTATTCAAATCTGCCCATTTTAAAATTGGGTTCCTGTTCCTATTGAGTTGTAAGGGTTCTTTACCTATTCTGTGTCCACACAGAATAGGTAATTTCTTTTTTTCCTCGCTTTATCAGATACACAAATTTGCCCATATTTTCTCTCAATCTGTGATTGGATCTTTTTCATTTTCTTATAGAGTCTTTTGAAATGCAAATGTTTTTAATGTTGATGAAATATACTTGGTTATTCCTTTTTTGAGTCACTTTGAGCCTACAGTGTGAAGGGTCCAAATTCATTTCTCATGTGGAGATCCAGCTGCCCCTGCATCAATTCTTAAAGACACTGTTCTTTCCCCATAAACCTGTCTTGGTACTCTTGCCCACAATCAATGGACCATGATGCAAGGGTTTCCATTTTTATTCTTTATAGCCTCTCAGTGCAGCAGTACCATCTCTGTGGCTTTCATAATCAGTTTCAAAACCGGGTGGAGAAAGTCCTCCTGCTTTGTTCTTTGGCAAAACCATCTTGGCTACTTCCAGTTGCCTTTCCCTCACTTGTAGGATCCACAACACATGTCAATTTCTATTTTAGAGGCTGTATTGGATTTATAGGTGAGCTGGAGAGAGAACTGTCAATTTCTCTCTGAGTTGAGCTCTCTGGCTGCCCTCAGCAGTGTCGTAGCTCTCATAGAAGACTTGCGCTTCTGCTAAGCACATCCCCCGTGTTTCATCCTTTCAATGCTCTCGTGAGAAGACATGTTCTCGTGGGTGGGCTGGCTTTGGTCTTCAGTGGGCTGCTGGCTCTCACTGGAGGGAGCTGTGTCATGTCCAAGAGACCCTCCTGGTGAGCCAGACAGGCATGTGTGGAAGATTAGCCATTTGCTGTGTTTCTCCGGTCAGAGGCCCTCCAGGGGAGGACCTGTCAGACACAGCGGAACACGTCCTCTCCAAACAGGGAGCTCAGAGGTCTCCAAAGTGGATTTTAATTGTGTGAGGTGTGTTCACGACTTGGCAGGTACCTCTGGGACCTGTTTGGAGAGAAGTGATTCTACAGTAAACATGAGCCACACTGTTTTTCTGGGCATGGGGCTGGAATTTAAATTAAGATGTGCCAAGCTGAGGAACTGCAGGGGTTTCTGAGGATATTTTAGGCTCTCTTTCGCAGGTTCATGCTGAGGCATTTATCCAGGGCCTGCGGGTGCTTGCTGCACATGCTGCCAGAGTCATCCAATATGTGGGCACGGAGTCCCTACCCTGGGCCTTCTCCAGGGGTCAGCAAGAGATATGGAACAGGGGAGCCCGGTAGGAACAAGACTCAGGAGTCCTGCAGAAAGTGGACCTTGGGTATCCATCTGAACTCCCCTGTTGGGTTTATACCATTGAGCATGGGGTATGTTAATTAATCAGATATAAAAATCTTCTTTACCTGAATTTATTTCTGCATTTAAAGGTGCATAGAATACTTACAAACAGCGGGAAGAATGAACGTTTTCCCATTTCTTTGGAGTTGTGCTAAGTTGGGATTGTTTTCTGCCCTAGTCTGTGACTTCTGGCTCATGTGTGTCCTTGAGCACAGTGTCAGAGTGACCTATATGGTGCTGTGAGACACTGTTTTTCCTGACTCACCAAGAGGTCTAAGGAATAGCAGGAAAGGCAGTGAACATTGTGGAAGTGAAATCCTAGTTTCTGTGACCCACCGGGGGCAGGAGTTCTGAGCTAGGACCTGGGGCAAAAACCAAGATATATATCAAAAAGGCGCTTTTTTTTGGGGGGGGGGTATTGAGGATTGAACCCAGGGATGCTTAACAACTGAGCCATATCCTCAGCTCTTTTTAATATTTTATTTAGAGACAGAGTCTCATTGAGTTGCTGAGTGCCTCGCTAAGTTGTTGAGGCTGGCTTTGAACTCGCCATTCTCCTGTTTTAGCTTCCTGAGCTGCTGGGATTACAGGTATGCGCCACTGTGCCCAACTCAGAAAGGCACATTTTGATTTCTTTTTTCTTGCTTTATTACTCTGGCTAGCTCTGTAGTTAAACATTGAAAACTAGTGGTGATGGGAGGTTTTCTTGCCTTGTGCCAGTTTCAGAGAATACATCCAGGTTTTCACCAGGAAGTGTGTTTTGGTAAGTTTTTGATGGCTCTTGTTCATAGTGTTTCCTATCAAGTTATGGAGTCCCTTCTAGCTTATTGCTGCTGGACTTCAATTGAGAATGGATGTTAGATTTTCATTGGTGCATTTTCTGCCTCAATGATTTTCTCTTTGCTCTGTTAGTGTGAGGGGTTCCGTTCCTCAGTTTCTCAGTGTAAAATCAATGACGGGGCAGACATTGATGGTATTGTCTTATATTTTACTTCCAGTGCAGCCTCCTCTTTCTGCTGTGTGATGCACACTCCTGATGTCGCTAGAGTTCACAACTGGCATTTCTGGTGCTGTGTGGCCTGTGTGAGGACCAAGCTCTGTCTCTAGCAGCTGAGCTTCTCATCTCAGAAGGGGGCGGGTGACCCAGGCAGTCTGTCAGGGCCATACCACCCTCAAGTTCTGTGATCCTGGTGTCCTTGAATTAGCTTAGACAGAAAGGCACTGGGGCTAGAAGATGGAGAATCCATGTTCTCATTTGATGGAGCTTTTATATATTTGCACATTTGTCCCACATGGAATAATCCTTGCCTCTGTTCTAGATTTGACTGTATGTACCAACAGGGAGGGTTAGATTAGGACCTTTGAGGGTTGACCTTTTAATTTTACAACAACCACAGAAGGCTTTTATTAGTTATCCCATATTGCAGATGAGGAAACTGAGACCAGAGCTGGGGGTGGCTCACCCAGGTGCATGACTGTGAAGAGGCAGAGCTGAGACATCCTGTTACTCTGAGGAGGACCTGACACATTGCCAGTTCTAGGCCTGTTGCCCTGTCTGTGTCGTGGAGGCTGTGTTGGGTGCAGAGTTGCCTGCACTGCCCACCAAGGTCTGACTCTGGCTGAAGCTTGTTTTGAGGGTGGTTTTTGCTTGCCTGCGGGGGTCTGGGGGATGGGAGAGGAGCTGGCCAGGAAGCTGGAGGCTTCCAGCTGGGTGAGAACGGAAGACAGTGTGGGTGTCAAGGTGCAGGCCTGACCAGGTGGCCCGGCTTTGGGTAGCAGGTGTCCCTTCTGACTGGCAGGAAGTGGGGGCCTTGGGGAATTAGGGAAGGGTGCAGAAGTACAGGGCAAGAGTCTGACCAGGCTGCACCCTGCAATCACAGACTTGCTGGGTGGTGAGGCACCCTTGCTTCTCAGGCCCTGAACTAGAGGGCTGTGCTCATGGGTCCTTCAGAGCCTTGCTCCCCTATAGCTATGTGCCCTTGGGCTAGAGAGCGCTAAGTCTCCTCTGCATTGATGGCCTACTGACCTGGCTGGAAGATGGGAGGTTTGTGGGGAAACTTGAGCCTGGTGGATTCATTCAGATATGCTTTTTTTTTTGGACAGAGGAGAGTGTGTTTAACCAAGTTCTCAGAAGGCCAGCGTCCCTGTGTATTTTAGTCACCCAGGAAAATGGCCTGTCCATTAGTCACCAGCATAGAGATGCAGGGATACTTACCAGCCTCCACAAAAAAGACCAGACTCCCTCCCACAGGAAGGTAGACGAAATACACCATCCAGGGCCAGCTGCAGCGAGAAATCCAGATAATAATACAAATCCATGTGGCTGGAGCTGAAGCAGAGGGCCAGTGAGGGTGGGCCAGAGGGCGATCCCTGTCCCTGCAGGGGGACTGTGTAGGTCTCAACATGCCCAAGGCTGCACAGCTCATGAGGGGCAGTGCTGGGTTTGGCCCACACACTTTGTCCCTGGACCTGGCTCGTTCTGGCCTCCTGCCACCTCCAGCAGCTGGGGGCCTTGATTCCCCAGCACCCCTTTACTTTCCATGCCCACTTGTTCCTGGGTCACAGCTGGGGGTACAGACACTGGGGAGCTGCTCTGTATATCGAGCAGTGTGGCCCAGTGACAGCACTTACCCAATACAGAGGGAGAGAGACAAATGTTAAGGTCTCCCTGCCTCTCTGCCCCCCAGTAGCCATCAGTTGTCCTTACCGGCTGCCAGCTGGGGAGAGGTGCTGGCCACCTGGGGTCACTATGCTCCAGCTGTTGAGCAAAGAGGGAGTATCTGGGTAAGGAACCATGCTGGGTAGGCAGGAGGTCCCCAGGTTGGCCCTCTCCTGCCAGAGTTGGCAACGCTGAGAGTGATGTCTGTGTGGTAGCTGGGGCCACCGCTAGGGCCATGGCTGATGGGGGATGCTGGGCTGTACCTGGGGCTTCTCTACAACACCTGCGACCTTGCTGTCAGAGGCTCCATTTCACAGATGAGAAAACCGAAGCTCAGTGACTGAGTGACTTGCTGGTCACTCAGCTAGTAAGTGTCACCATTGTGATTTGGATTTAGCTTCCTGGTTCCAGAAGCCATTAGGGCTCCTTGCCCCTTCACACTGAGTCCAGAAAACCCAAGAGTCCCATGTGTCCCCTACCTCTTCTCTCTACCTGCTGAGGACCAGTCCTGCTACCTGACCTGGGGGCAGGCTGCTCCCGTGAAGCTGTGCAGGGGGGAGGTGCAGTCTGAGGAGTGGGAGGCAGTGGACATCCCCAGCCTTCTCGTCTAGGCCCGTGTTCCACACCCTGGGGAGAGGCCTGGAGCTCTGCCTTGTCTGCTGGGGCAGGCCAGACAATGGCCTGGGGACCGTCCCTGAGCTCCACAACACTCATCCAATCCTATGCCCTGCTGTCTGGGCATAAATGTAACGTCTGGTCTGGAATCCAGAATTCTGCAGGGACCAGCAGGGCTGGTTTTGGAGGAAGCACTGGCCAGGTGAAGGGAACAGATCAGTGACCCTTAGCCCAGGGAATCGGCCCAGATGGCCAATCTCTAGATTTTTCCAGATAAGCTGGATTTTCTGTGGAACTCTCTTGTTTTTCTTTTGACTTTATTTTCTAACCTTTTTAAAAAAATTTTTTGTAGTGCTGGGGATTAAACCCAGGGCCTTGTACATGCAAGGCAAGCACTCTACCAACTGAGCTATATCCCCAGATCCTAACTTTTTTTTTTTTAATATTTAAAACAGAAAAGTTTCAAGCAGAAAATCAAAGGAAGACCTGTAAACCCTTCACCTGGTTTCCTGCTGGCGTTTGGTGTATGCATTTGCCACATAGGCTCCATTGCTATCTTTTCTATCCTCTTGTTATTATGCATTGCTTTTTTGTGGGGAGGGTACTGGGGATTGAACTCAGGAGCACTCGAACACTGAACCACATCCCCAGCCCTATTGTGTACTTTATTTAGAGACAGGGTCTCACTGAGTTGCTTAGCACCTTGCTTTGGCTGAGGCTGGCTTTGAACTCGTGATCCTCCTGCCTCAGCCTCCCGAGCCGCTGGGATTATAAGTGTGCACCACCACACCTGGCTATTATTCCTTATTGTTGAGACCACTTGAGAGTTAGTTGCAGGCAGCAGGTACACACTCCTGGAATATTTCAGTGGGTGTTTCCCAAGCCCAGATTTGTTTAGAGGAAACTTGTCACACACAGGGCTTGAACCTGGACACAGCACTCTGGGCTGTTTTGCCTGTTGCCCAGGTTCAAGTTCCACCCTGTTCCTTGTAGGGTACAGAACAATATTTCGGTCATCCAGAGCCGTCATTGCTACTCTCAGGAGGGTGGGGGCAATGGATGGCACAGGCTTCGTGGCATCTCAACCTGGCACTGGGAGGTCAGCACCTGCAGAGAGGGCCATCTGTGCTGCTGACTGAGAGGTCCTGGGGCTCATCCTACATCAGGAGGGGCCAGTGCTTTGTACCTGCCAGAACCAGGCATCTAGAGAACTTGGGAGGCCCAGCAGTGCCTATCCTGGCCGAAAGATGCCTGCCTATGGCTCCCGTCACCCGACTGGAGGGCCACAGCCAACCTCTGGACAGGACCCAGAGGTTAGCATGGCCCACCATATGGGTACTGGTCACTTGGGAAATGTGGCTCACACCAGACTTCAGTGCATCTTAAGAAGTGCTGTCCAGATACTACAGATAATAGGAACTATGACAGAAAGGACAGAAGGTACTAGAAGGCAGGAGAGGAGAGGACAGGTGGCCCCTGAGTGGCTGCTGAGGTTCATGTCTGGAGGGTGGGTGGCGTGTTCCAGGCCAGGCCGAGGTGAGAGTCAAGATGCTCAGCCACTCTTGTGAGCAGACTTTCTCTAGCTGTAGTTTGTCTTTCCTGAGTTCATTCTCTGCCCTGGTGATCCTTCCTTCCCCAGCAATCCTCCTTCAACACACACACACACACACACACACACACACACACACACACCCCTCTGTCTCTGTTTCTCCCTGCTCAGACCCTGGTAGAAACAGGTCCTGCTTCAGAGTGCAGTGACCCCATCATCCCAACCTGCTGCTCCTGGGCTGCATGGGACTAAAAGTGTGCTTGGGTGGACCAGAGAGTTAGGAAAGGAATGGGGGCACCGCCCCTGACTCCTAGGACTCAGAGCCCCGTGTAAGCTTGGGCATAAAGGGAAGGAGAAGGGAGGACAAATGTCAAGAGGGTTCTTAAAGACAGAAAACAGACGGACATGTGGTGGGGAGGCCTGAGATTATCTCGCCGTGTGGCTTAGAAAAACCTTCTAAGTGGTGTTGGGAAAACTGGGTGTCCACAGAGAGAAGAGTGAAATCGGACCCTTGTCTTACACCACACACAACAATTACCTCAAATGCACTAAAGACCGAGTAAGGGCTGAGACTGGAGCTCCTGGAAGAAAGCCTGGTGGATACTTCTGGGCACTGGTCCTGGCCCCGGCCTTGGCCGTGACCCCAAAGCAGAGGCTGGGAGCAGCTGTTAACCGGTCGGTGCTCAGATGGATGCCCACAGTGCCACCTCCCACAGTAGATTTTCTGCCCAGATTTGGAATCAGTTTTCCTGCAAGAGTTCTGCATCCTTTTGGTGGGAGATTGGTCAGGGACCCTAGTGGAGGCTGGAGGTGACTGTCGGTGACTGTTGCTGGGTATTTTCTATAGGCAGAACTGGATTTCTCTTTTAAAGGTCAATATGTTATGAATCCACTTTGGTACTTCCAGTTCAAATTCAGGGCTGCAGGTTTCTTATCTTGTGTTAACAAAATCTGGTTAATTTTCTGTCTTTGTCTTTTCTCCTGGGCTCAGTAATACCCATCAAAGAATCCGTCACTTTATTCCACAACATATATTCCTTATCTTAGAGGAACAATGGCAGATTGCCACTTTCCACCAAATGGTTACTGAGGATGTGCATGATTTTTTTTTTTCTGGCTACTCTGTCCTTGGGCCTTACTGTGTTTCCAAGCCACTTGACCTAGCTCCTGTCTGTGCTTATGCTGCCAGTTGGAGACACTTTCAAATTCATTTGCTACTTTAAACCATTGATTTGGAAGTATTGTGTGTGTGTGTGTGTGTGTGTGTGTGTGTGTGTGTGTGTGTGTACTGGGAATTGAACTCAGGGATACCCAACTACTGAGCCACATCCCCAGCCCTATTTTGTATTTTATTTACAGACAGGGTCTCACTGAGTTGCTTAGCACCTTCTTCTGCTGAGGCTGGCTTTGAACTCATGATCTTCCTGCCTCAGCCTCTCAAGCCGCTGGGATTACAGGTGTGCGCCACTGTGCTCGATCCTAAGTATTGCTTTTTAAGTCTTAATGTTGTTTTTTAAATAACTGCTTAACTACTAGCCTGATTCCAAAGCTGTTCCACAAGCCAGGTACAGTCAAAGAGGTTTGTGTGCCAGGATCCTGGTCTCCTATGCACACGGCTCCCCACCGTCCTCCTCAGGTTTGAATGAGGAAATGTGCAAGTGGGTTGTATCCTCTCCCACCTTTCTCAGGCCCCCGCATGCAGTACTTTCCTCCACCTCCCCTTTTCCTTTAACAGTGTCCTGGAGATCACACGTTAGCAGTTTCAGAGCTGTCTGGAGGACACTCCTGGTGCTACACCGTGACACACGAAGGGGGATTTCCTCTGTCCATTTCTTAGAGGAAGAACCCGAGCCTTGCCAGGGTGGGCAGCAGAGCAGGCCTGGAACAGGGTCTCTCCTTCCAAGTTGGCAGATGCTGTGTTTCTGGGACATAGGTGGCTGAACGTGCCAGCTGTCACAGGATCTTCTTCTTGATCCACCTGTGGCAGAGTCCTGCCAAGTCCCAGAGGTTGCAGGTGTGGCTCACAGAATCCCTAGCTTGTGTTGAGGTGGGGCTGGCTGTGCCAGGGTTATGGGCTTTGCTGGCCAGGGTGGTCGCTGTGGACCCGAGCCGTGGGCTCTGCAGGGTGGGGCTGGTGGTCAGGGGAGCTGGCATTGGGGCAGCTGCTGGGCAGATGGAAGTAGAATCTTGTCTCGAAGCTGGCCTCTGGGATCTGATACTCACTGCGGTCGAGTGGGTGGTCCCCAAGCAGACCCCTGTGGTAAGAGGAGAGATGTCTTTCTACAAAAAAGTGCTACGTGGTGTCTGCCAAGATGTGAGGTTGTTTAAAGTCATGATTTTTATATACGACGTGATAGGGAAAGATAAACAGAACCCAGCTGGCACCTGCTCCCTCCTGGGGCTCTGTCGCCATGCAGGGTCATTCCGAGATGCTGTCTTTGTGTACAGGCATGGGGAGTCCTGGGAACGGGCTGCCCACTGGTTGCTTTTTTATTTTATATCTTTCTTGGAGGTTGCTCCACATCAGGACGTAAGGACTCCTCCACCCTCGGCCTCTCCTTGGCTGTGTGGGGTTCCTGATGTCCTCAGAGGCTGTGAGCTTGGGTGGTCCCTGCGTGGGTCTGCAGGTGGTGGAGTGGCTTCTGCACTGCTGTGACGGGCGTTCCTCAGGGCTCATGTGCAGGGCCAGGAGGCACACCAACTGCAATGTGTTGGCTTCCCTCCAAGTGCCTTCTGGTCCTGGCGCTGCCTGGCCAGGGGGCTTTGGGCCAGTGGCCAGCTAGAGTGGGTCTCAGGCTCCATACTTGTGTGGTGAGCCACATGGTGAGAGGTCGGCTGTTGTCACCTCTGGCTACAATCATATTCTGTCCTGTTGAATCAGCAGGTGCTCCTAAAACTCAATTAAAATCAGCTGTCGCACTGTGAAGTTAGGAAAGGTCGGGAGACTCCAGGATTCCTGTCTCCTTTAGATCCGAATGTTCAGGTGCCCTGCCCTCATTCCCCAGTTCAGAACAGTACTCCCCGAAGTCAGGGCTGTCCCCTGACTGGGTCTGCAGGCATGGACTTGGTGATTTCTCTACCCTTGTCTATCTCCCTGGGCCTCAGGACACCTCCAGCCCTAGAGCCTGGGGCTTTCTGTGGTCATGTCAGTGGCTTGAACATGGTCCCCAGACCCTTTAACACAAAGCTTTCTTATTTTTTTAATATTTATTTTTTAGTTTTTTTAGGTGGACACAATAACATCTTTATTTTATTTTTATGTGGTGCTGAGAATCGAACCCCATGCCTCACGCATGCTAGGTGAGCGCACGCTACCACTTGAGCCACATCCCCAGCCCCTAACACACAAAGCTTTGTTAGCAAGACTAGGGCAGGACATCTGGTCCCCTGGGGGAACCCGCCTTCATGTATCCAGTCGTGAGATTTCAGGAAAAAGGAAAAAGGTACGGACCAAATTAAAGTCACAGAATCAAATGGACCCAAGTTTGTGATGTTTTCCCCATTCAGGGAGCCATGGAACCCCACTGCAATAGGCTAGGTCCTTTGATTGACAGGAACTGGGCATTCTCTACCAGGACCTGGGCAGGTCACAAAGCCCTGCTGCCTCCCACCAGGGTCCTTGCTGGCCCTGTTCTCCAGCCCCAAGCTGGAGCACTTTCTGTAGGATGACCATGGGACTGGGTCTCCCCTGCAGATGGGTTGCCAACCCACCCACCTGCTTAGCTGCTCACCTGTTGGGAGCCATGGTTACCCTCACCTGGCCTGGCTGGTCCCCTTTGTCCCCCTTGGCACCTCTGAAGTGACCTGGTGGTAGGTGCGTCTGGCTCCTGCTCTTGTCCAAGGTTGGGGCTGCACTTTGAAGCAGTGCTGGGAGCCAGTGATTGGTTTTGCAACTGTGGAAAGAAAGCGTACCCCTCCTGGCCCACAGAGCCGGGCCAGCTATTCCCAGGGCTGCTGCTGCGGCTCTCAGCCCACACGCTTGGAGCCAGGTCTGATGACTGCGGCAACGCTGGCTGCTGGAATCTTGTGACGGCTGTGGGCTTGAAGTCTGCAGGACACCTTCAGCCCAGAGAACATCCCCTGCCTTGGGGGGGGTGTGACAGGGGAGGAAGGTGGCGGGTAGGTGGGGGACTGTGAACATCTCGGGATCTCTGACTTCCACCCATGCTGGATGTGGCCTGTGTAACGGGAGTTCTGGGGAGGGGACTTCTCTTGCCAGCTCTGACTCCTGGGGCCACACCTGAGTTGCTGTGATAGATCCTGCAGTGACTGTGCTTCCGAGACATTGCATCCTCTTGGGTTGGCAACATGGGCACCTGTCCTGAGCTGCAGAGAGGAGCAAGTCTCCACCCCTGCAGGAGGGGCTCAGAACCAGGTCCCCGGTGTGTTGCATGATGGGGACCATTGTATAACTACTCTGAGGACCATGGGGCAGGGGCAGGTTGTGAGGAGGCCTGGTGGGCTGAGATGGACAAGGATCTCGAGCACTGCAAACCTCTGCCCAGTCTGCTGAGGACAGAGGAACCCAAACTCGCTCTCTGGTGGGCACTTTGCCCTGAGTTGCCAGCCAGCCTGCCCATGGAGAAGCTGCACAGGCCCAGGCCTGGCTTAGATGGAGGTGCGGTCGAGTCTGTTTCTGGCGGCAGCATCCCGCACCTGTCTTTGTTCTTCCTTTAGTTGGAAAGGCCCCAGGCAACTGTCTGCAGAACAGCTGGCCTATTTCCTCTTCCAGGAATGACATTCTGGAAGAAAATCCGGGGAGGCAACCCTGCCTGACCTCTGCTGAACCCTGGGGCCTGGCAATCATGGCCTCCCACCCTGCCGGCCACGTGGGGACCTGTTCCCGTGGCTCCAAGTCCCATTTGTCAGTCCTTCAGTGAGAGGAGATGATGTTTCCAGCCCCGTGCTCGGCTCCATGTGGGATGCACCTTGGAGGCCATCGCTGTCTCTGGTCGACCGTGTGCTAGAACCAAATGCTGCTTCTCCTGCCTGCCTTGCCCAGTGCCAAGGAAGCCGCGATGTGCCGACTGATGTTCGCAAAGCAGCGTGGGTCCCTTTTGCTAGTCCTTGCTGGGAGGTGAAGATGGCAGATGGTTTCCACTCTCCCTCTAGCCACAGCTGTCACCCTGGGGTGAGGCCTGTCATGTTTGTTGAATGAATGAATGACAGAAACCATCCTCTTTGGCGGCCACTCCCATTTTGCAGTTGACTTTACAAGGTGGGGATTGCGTCATCCCCAGGGCTCAGCACAGTGACAGGCATATGGTAGGCTCTCCGAAAACACTGTGAGGGCTACGTCAGAGGGGAGCACGTGGATTGCTGCAGCACTTGTGTGGCTCACCCAGGGGTGGGCACTGGTGCCCCCAGGATGGAGTGATTGGATGCAGAGCCAGGTTTGGTCCTGGGGGCTCCCGGTCAGTGTTGGTCCTTGTCCCTCCATGGAGGGTGGAGCAGTCATGGGCAAGCAGGGTGGCATGGATCTTTGCAGCTCTCTACTTATTACATGCCACTGAGCTGAGGCAGCCATGACCATCCTTTCTCATCCCGCTCCTGTCAATCACACCAGAAAGACTTCAGACTTGTAGCTCAGAGTCGTAGGCATGAGATTATAGAAGGGATGGAAGAAGGGAAAAGGGGACACTCTCAGGGGAGAAAGGAGTCCTCTCAGAGTCCTCTCTAGGGCTCTCTTGCCTTCCACTTTTGTTGTGGGATCCCAGCGAAGTTTCCAGAGTCCCACCCAAGTTTACATCTTCACTTTGGACAAATGGCAGGGTGATATCAGACTTTCCATTCCCCTCCGCCATGACACCTCTAGCCCATGCTTCATTTCTAATTTCTAAACCTGTTCTTACAGATTTTATGGTTTGAGGGAATTATCCTTATCTCCCTGAGCTCTGGGATCTGTCTGTGTAAGGGTCACAAAGGCCACCCTCCTCCTGTCCCGCTTCAGGGTAACTTGTGTTCTTTTTATCAGCATTTCGGGTCCATATTTCTCCTGCAGATAACAGGTTGTTTGCTGAGGAATGTAACGTATCCGGTTGACTTAAGCCAGGCAGGGCTGCAGGTAAATTGCTTTTTTATTTAAAAAAAAAAAAAAAAGAGTATGTGGGGTAGCCCAGTGGGCCTAGTTTATGGAATTATTCCCTTAACCTCATATTTCCACTGCTCAGATCCGTTTCCTATCAAACTGGGCCTAAGCCTGTTGTTGACACACTGTGTGGTCCTGGGGGAGTCAACACCTGTCTCAGCCTCAGTTTCCTTACTTACCAAGTTCGAGGTAGAAGGAGAGCCCCTGGAAGCCCCTGTGAGTGCTCAGCAAACACCAGCTCCCTGTGGATCCACCACTCCACTCTGCCAGTGTCCATTAAAAAATCCATTTTTTTTTAAGATCGGATTTTTTTAGATTACTCAAACAGTATATTCTATTTACAAGAAAAACCAAGGAATACATTGTTCATCTACCCCATGATCAAGAAAAAACTATAAAACATGCCCATGATTCTCTGCTGCCCAGTCCTGCTGCCTGCAGTTCCTGTGGACCATGCTGTACATTTAGAAAGATCTGATCATACCACACATGCTGTTTGAACCCACTTTTTTTTTTTTTTTTTTACTAATACACTTTATTTTCTCCAGCAGTTTTAGGTTTCCAGAAAAATTGTGCAGAAAGCAAAGCTGCCATGTTATCCCTCTGCCCATCATTTCCTCCATTATCTTCATCCTTCGTTTGCATGCTCCATTACAATCCATGAGGCAGCATCTATTCATTGTCCATCTTTGGGGGGGTAAGGCGCTGGGGTTGTGGCTCAGTGGTAGAGTACTTGCCTAGCATGTGTGAGACACTGGGTTTGACTCTCAGCACCACATAAAAATAAATAAATAAATAAACAAAATAAAGACATTGTGTCCATCTACAACTAAAAATTTTTTAAAAAATAAGTCTGTCTTTTACATTGGGGTCCATTACTGGCATGGTGCATTCTATGAGTTTCGCCAAACATCTGATTACAGTGTCATGGGAAATGTTGGCTGAAGTCTTCTGGGCTCCACCTTCATCCCTTCTCCCTCAGCCCCTGGCAGCCTCTGATGTCATGATGGTATCTTTTCTAGAATGTGCTAGGGTTGGAACCCTGCAGGAAGTAGCCTTTTTAAACTTGGTTTCTTTCACTTATGTCTGTAAGATTCCTCTGTATCTTTTGTGACTTGACAGCTCACTTCTTTTTGCCTCATGAAATCGCTCCTTGTATGGATATATCACAGTTCACCTAACGATGGACGTGTTGGCTGCTTCTCATTTGTGGCAGTTATGAACAGGCTAGGAACACTCATGTTCACAGGTTTTTGCTTGCCCGTAAATTTCCAACTCATTTGGGTAAATGCTGAGGGGCACCATTGCTGGATGACACAGTAGGCATGTGCTTAGTTCTGTAAGAAACTACCAAACCATCTTCCAGAGTGGCTGCACATTCTGCACCTCCCCCAGCAGTGGGTGAGGGTCCCTATGTGCTGAACCTGGCCATTCTGACTAATGCGCAGTGGCATCTCATTGCTGTTTTAGTTTGTAATTCCCTGATGGCAGATGGTATTGAGCATCTTCTCATATGCTTACTTGCCCCCTGGAAATCTTTGGTGAGGTATCTCTTCAGATATTTTGCCCGTTTTTAAGTTGGGTTGTTTTCTTATTGCTGAGTGTTAAGAATTCTTTAGATATTTTGGATCCATACTCTTTATTATCTATGTGTATTGCATAGATATTGATTCCTGTTCTGGGGCTTATCTTCTCAGTCTCTTAACAGTGTGTTTTGTGAAGCCCAAGTTTTTAATTTTAAGGAAGTCTTGCTTATCTTTTTTTTTTCTTTCATGGAACTGGTGTTTGGTGTTGTATCTAAAACATCATTGCCAAGCTCAAGGTCACCTGGATCATCTTCTCTGTTATCTGCTAGGAGTCTTGTTGTGTTTTAGTTAGACCTGGGGTCCATTTTGAATTAAGTTTTGTGAAAGATGTAAGGTCTGGGTCTAGATCTCCCCCATGGATGTCAAGTTGTTTCAGCACCATTTGTTGGAAAGATCTCCTCTCCCTGGGACTCCATTCTTGTGGATGCACTTCTGGTTTTCTCTTCTGTCCCGTTGGTCTGTCTGCTCTCACCATTTCCATGCTGTTTTGATGGCTGTAGCTCTGTTCTGTCTTGGGGGAGGGGGTGTCTCGTTTTTCCAACTGTTCTTTTGCCTCTGTATTGTATTGGTCATTCTGGGTCTTTTGCATTTCCATCTGAACACCAGAACTCACTTATTGGTAGCTACAACAAAATAACTTTCTGAGATTTTGGTGGGAATTGCATGGATCAAGTTGGGATGAACTGACATCTTGACCTTATTGAGTTTTTCTATCTCTTCCTCTGTTTAGATTTTTGGTTCCTCTCATCAGAATTTTATAGTTTTGTCATATCGATCACACATTTATTAGATTTACAACTGAATGTTGCTCTTTTCTGGTGCAAATATAAGTGGGGTTGTGTTTTTAAGTTTCAATTGCTCATTGCTGGTGTGTGGGAAAGCATTAATTCTTGTATATTAACCTTGTATCCTGCAACCTTGCTGTTGGGGTCGATTTTTAGTTCCAGAGTTCATTGTTCTCATCATGGTTGATTTTTGGGGGATTTCTACATAAACACTCATATCATCTGAGCATAAAGACAGTTTTATTTCTTCCTTTCCAATCTGCATATAATTTTCACTTCCTTTCTTGTCTTATCACACTAGCTAGATCTTCCAGCACAATATTGGAAAGCAGTGGTAAGAGGAACGTGCTGGCCTTGTTCCTGGTCCTAGCAGGAACGCTCTGAGTTTTTTCATCTTTGAGCACAGAGTCCCCTATGATTCTAATTTACTGAGAGGGTTTTTTGTTGTTGTTGTTTTGTTTTTTTCCTGTAAGTAGGTGCTACGTTTTGTCAAATGCTTTTTCTGCATCTACTGATATGATCATGTAATTTTTCTTCTTAAGCCTGTTGATGTGATTGATTATTTTACTTGATTTACATGCTTGGAATAAATCCCACTTATCCATGTCGTATAATTATTTTTTATACATTGTAAGATTCAATTTACCAATATTTTGTTGAGAACTTACATCTATATTAATGAGCGGTATTGGGTTGTAATTTTCCTTTCCTGTAATGTCTTTGTCTGGTTTTCATGTTAATTCTGTTCTCGTAGAATGAGGTAGAAAGTTTCCTCTGCTTCTATCTGCTGGGAGAAATTGTGGAGAATTGGTATTATTTCTTCCTCAATATCTGGTAGAATCTACCAGTGAACCTGTCTGGGCATGACACTTTCTGTTTTAGAAGGTTAATAATTATTGATTCAATTATTTACAAAGATACAGGCCTATTTGGATTGTCAATCTCATCTTGTGTGAATTTTGTCCCATTTTGTCTCACTTTTCAATGTGTATGGACATAGAGTTGCTCCTAAAATTGCTGTACCATCCTTTTAATACTCTCAGATATGTAGTAATGTCCCCCCTTTTATTTCTGATGTTAGAAATTTGTCTTTCTCTCCTTTTCCCCTCCTTGGTTAGTCTGTCTAGGAGCTTATAGATTTTTATTGATTTTTTTTCAAAGAACCAACTTTGTTTTCATTGACTTTATTACTTTCCTGCTTCAATTCCACTGATATCTTTTCTTTCTTCTCTTTGATTTGCTTCAGATTTGATTGGTTCTTTATTTGGTAGCTACCCAAGGTGAAAAGCGTAGGTTTTAGATCTTTTTTCCAAATGCACACTACAGATTTTCCTCTAAGCATTGCTTTTACTGTTATCCCACAGATTTGGATGTTATATTTTCATTTTGCTCCATTTATTTTTCAATTTCTCTGGAGCCTTCTTTTTTGGCCCACGTTTTTATTTAGAAGTGTGCTGTTTAATCGCCACACACTTTGAGATTTCGCCAGTTATCTTTCTGCCCTCGGTATTAGCTTTGTTCCGTTGTGATCTGGCAGCACACGATGTATGATTTGTATCTTTCATATTTGCTCAGGTGTGTTTTATGACCCAGGATGTGGTCTGTCTTATGGACTGTTTCATGTGAGCTTGAGAAGAATGAGTGTTGTGCTCTTGTTTGGTGAAGTGTTCTATAAATGTCAGCTAAATCCAGTTAATCGACGGTACTGCTCAGCTCACCTGTGTCTACTGACTCTGCCAGCTCAATCTGTCAGTGACTGGTAGAGGGGTGTTGAAGTCTTCAACTATAAAAAAGTGTATTTGTGCTGGGCGTGGTGACACATGTCTGTAATTGCAGAGACTCTGAGGCCAAGGCAGGAGGATCGAAAGTTCAAGGCCAGCCTCAGCAACTTAGCGAGGCCCTAAGCAACTTAGTGAGATCCTGTCTCAAAATAAAAAATAAAATAGGCTGGGGATGTGGCTCAGTGGTAAAGCACTACTGGGTTCAACCCCCAGTACCACTCAAACCCCTGTCCCCAATATGTATTTTTCTGTTTTTTCTTGTGGCTCCATTAGATTTTATCCTTATAGCACTTTTTATAATTCAGTAGACCTGTAAAGAACATCACCAGCTTCCTTAAATGTTTCTCTGCAGACTCTTTTATTCCATCTTTAATTAACCAATCCCCAGCTATTGGGTGTTTCTGGTTTCCATGATGATACACAGCCGGTGGCTCCTTTCCTCGGTGGAGGAGGTGCTACAGAGACACCCAGCTGACCCAATGGGCAGGCACGTTTTCAGAGAAAAGTTCATGTTCTTCAAACTCAACCTGCATGTTCTGCTTCAGAAGACCAGGTGGACCTGGGCATCTATGGCTGCTGTGAATTTCCAGGGCTGGACACCATGGCCAGAGCTGTGGATGGCTGATACTGTTTGAAAGTTTGAGAGTGAATGGGAGATTTTTCAGATCCTCTACTGTGTTCCCTAGGTCGACAGGGTAGAGTGGACGTGTGACTTGTACCCGAGTTCTGGGACTCCATGGATGTGTCCCCACCCTGCATTCTGGGCATCTTGTGCTTCTTTCTCCAGTGCCAGATATTTGCAGTCAAGGACTCAAATTTGGCAAGATGGCCCCAGGCCCTGTGTGCAGAGGGATTCGTAAACACTGCTCTGAGCTGATGGCTCTGCTTCCTACAGCAGCCCAGGCTGGGACTGAGTTATTGCTGTTTAGAGAGGATTATTTGGAAACTTGCAGTCAACAGAGAAACAGAGTGGGCTTCACCCAAACAGTTGAAGAGACCAAATGCAAACTGGGGACACTGTGTCTGGGGCCTAGTGGCCCTCACTCAGGCGGGGACAGCCAGCAGGGGACAGCCAGAAGGAAACAGGCGACACCGTGGTGCCAGAGCTCCAGGGCTTGCCCAGGGCTTAGGGGCTTCCTTTCTCTAAATAACATTGACCGAAAGTCCAAACCAGCACTGATGGGAGATTCTTCCCAGGTGAGGGTGGCACAGAATCATAGCCGAGGAGATGGGTGGATGTTAGCTGTAGTGGCTTCTCTTTGTCTTCTTTGCAGTGTCATTTCCAAGTCAGAAAACATATCATTCTGCACAGTGGACAGGTCTTCTGCGCTCAGTGGAGTCCTTTTTTTTTTTTTTTTAATATTTTGTTCTCATCACTCACAATTTCCTTCTGTTTCAATGTCAATATTTTGCACCTTTTTTTGCTGTGTGTGTTCATGTTCTCTTTCTAAGTTAGCCAGGGTGTAAACACTTTCCTGGCTCTGACTTGTTTCCCCATCCCTAGAAAGATTTCAAAATTTTCAAAATAAAAAGGTTTCTTAAAGATAAAAACTCAGAGCCTGATATGGTGGTGCACACCTGTAATCCCAGTGGCTTAGGAGGCTGAGGCAGGAGGATCACGAGTTCAAAGCCAGCCTCAGCAACTTAGGGAGGCACTAAGCAACTCAGAGGGACCCTGTCTCTAAATAAAATACAAAATAGGGCTGGGAATGTAGCTCATTGGTCAAGTGCTCCTCAGTGCCCCCACCCTGAATTAGTGAGGTCCCAAGCAACTTAGTGAGACCCTATCTCAGAATAATTTTTTTTTAAAAAAAAAAAAGGGCTGTGGATGTAGCTCAGAAGTAAAGTGCCCTAGGTTCAATCCCTAATCCAAAAACATATATATATATACATATACACACACTCAGAAATGGAGATGCTGGGTTTATTTATTTATTTATTATTAATCAATCAATCAATTTATTTATTAATAAAGCAATTCAGTTTGCTTTATTACTGGAGATGGTCCTGGCACATTCACTCTTTCTGCATTCAATGTCATGATGCTTTGATTTAAAAGTTTCAGAAATTTGTATTATTATTTGTATTATTATTATATTATTGTTATTATTTTTTAACTTCTAGGGGGCATTTCTAAAATGCAGAAATGTGATTGTTGTGGTGGGAGGTGTGTGGACTGTGCAGTGGCCATCTCCCGATTCCATCTCTGTCCAGTGCATTCCCCACTGTGCCCCAGCCCTGTTGAGGTCAGGTGCTCAAGTCCAGATGTTGCTTGGATTGGCTGTCAGGTCCCCCTCCTCCGTCTCTTTGGGGCACCCAGCTCTCAGAACTGGCCAAACCTGTTTGCTTGAGCAGGCTTATTTGCAGGGTGGTGGTGTTTTCCTGTCAGCCTCCACCAGCTGCAGTTCCTGATGTATTAAGAATGCAAACTGATAAAAGAATAAAGGAGCTGTACCTGTGTGGGATTCTTGCCCTGGTGGCCACAGAGCATGCCTTTTGGAGTTGGAAGGGGTGGTCCTGAGACACATCTGGACATGGGGGGAGGGCTCAGTCCCTGAGGGTGGTTTGCAAAGTGCTTCCCAAGCACTGTTACTCTTCTGGATGGGCCCAGGGGAGGCCTGTTACCAACTGTCTTGCAGCAGGAGGCTCCTTAGGCAGCTCCCTGGGTCCCTCCAGGCAAGTTCAGGAGTTGCACCAGATGCCAAAGGAAGCAGTACCACAGAGGTGACTCCTGCTCCTTGACATGATGCCACAAGCCACCCAGAGTGGAGGCTCACGGACAAGCCCCAGAGAGAACCTGGGAGGAGGGATCAGGAACAGAGCAGGTGTCAGGGCCTGGAAGGGGCCTAAGTTCTTGGTTGGTGAGACCCTATTTTGTCAGACCTTCTATTTGGCTTAAATTTTTTAAAAAATTATACAAAACCCTCCATTTTTAAATGCTGGGAGGTAACTTTGAAAGTAGCACTAATGTTGGCTTGTTTAAAAAAAAAAAAACACCAGAAAATCTGGAGAGGTACTAAGAACCTCATGTGATCACAGGCCTGAACCCCCTCCTCAGGAAGCCTGGATCCCCCTCCCCAGGAGGCTCAATCCTGAGGACTTCACCAAGAGGGTTGTCAGACTTCAACAAGTGGTCCAGTCTCACTTCTGCAAGTTGTTGTAGAAAAGGAGAGAAAGCTGCCATCTCAGTGTCCCAGGCTAGTGTGATCTTGACCCTAGAGCTCCATAAAGATACAGAAGCAAAGAAAACCACAGGCCCATTTCACTATGAATATAGATGGAAAAAAAAATCCTAAATAGCCAAGCAAATGCAACAGTGTGTTTAAAAGAAAACCACACTGTGATGAGGTAGGTTTATCCAGAACGTAGGGTGGTGGGACTTCAGATCGCTCCATCCCGTAGAGTACCTTATGGGACTGGAAGAAACCATACCGTGTGCTGTGGTGTGGAAGAGAATCCCCCAGAGCTCAGCAAGTGTTTATCATAGAGATTCTTAGCAACTGAGAGTGGAGGGAGCTCTCCTTTAGTGCAGGTCTCACACACAAGTCAGCAAACATCCCAGCAGAGGAGCTCTGCTCCAGGCCCTTAGAAGGCCATCTGTGGTTGCTCCCAGGAGGAAAAAAAAAAAAGGAATAAGAATTGGAAGAAAATAGAGAAGACAAATAGCGTCATCTCTGTGAAAGTTCACATGAAATGACAGAAGAACTCTCAAGTTTATTATGAGTGTTGAGCAGGATTTGTGCAATCCCAATTTATAGAAATCAGGATTAGGAAGCTCAAGCGATCCATAGCTACAGGCAGTTTTTAATCTGTCAATAAGAAAATCAATTGCTCCTCCCCATCAGACCCCTGTTAGAACAGCAGCATGGCAGCCCGGGGTCTAGGAGAGTGAGGGGAGGTAGAGGCAGGAGTGGGGAGCACTCAGGGGGCACCTAGCTGCGATCACTGGAAGTAGGTTTGTTTAGGAAAGGTTATGGGGTGGAGAGCTGAGCAGACAGTTTCAGACCTGCCTGGAGGACATGAGATACCTGAATGAAAGGAGGTCTTGCTGGAGTGAGACCATGCCACTATATTGTTTTTCCCCAGATTAATTTGTGGGTTCAGAGCAGTCCTGGTTGGAATGGCAGCTGGATTATGGGAGGCAGTAAACACAATCTAGAATATAAAGGAGGTAGCTCAGTCATTTTGGAAACAGAAGAGGGCTCATTCTACCAGAAAGCACACGAGGAGGCCCTGTCCTCCATGGAGCAGGGGGCGGGTGCAGAAAGAGACAATGGGACCATGACATGGGACGGGGTTTTAGCTTCTTTTGCTGCTGTGACTAAAAGGACCCAACCAGAACAACTGTAGGGGAGGAAAAGTTTATTTAAGGGCTCACGGTTTCAGAGGTCTCAACCCATAGCCACAGAATCCATTCCTCAGGGCTCAAGGTGAGGCTGAACATCACAGTGGAAGAATGTGGCAGAGGGAAGCAGCTCACATGGTGATCAGAAAGCAGATTCCACTTGCCAGATACAAAATATATATCCCATAGCCACGCCCCCAATGAACCACCTCCTCCAGCCACACACCCTACCCGCTCCCATTTATCATTTAATTAATCCCATCAGGGATTATTTCACTCATTAGGTTAAGCTTCTAATGCAGTCTCCTCCAAACCTTCTTGCACTTTCGAATATGTGAGCTTCTGGGAGACACCACATCTAAACCATAACAGAGACCTGAAAGAACATGTGGTAGCTTAATGCTTTACAAATGTGAGAAGCCATTCAAGGCAATAGCTGGAGCAAGGACTTTGGAGCCAGATTGCTTGGTTTTGAATCCACCTACTACCACTTAGTAGCTGTGGACTCTCACACAAGTTCCTTAGCCTCTGCTTCAGTTGCCTTCTTACCCACAAAAGAGGAAAATGGGAACAATGATAATAAATGTTACAGGTTGTTGTGAGAATTAAATGAGCAACTATACAGGAAACCATGTATCAGTTTTCTAGTGCTGCTGTAACAGAATACCACAAACTTGGTGGTATAGTTCTGGAGGCTGGAAGACCGAGATCAAAGTATGGGCTGGTTTGACCCTCCTGAGGGTTGTAAGGGAGGCTTTGTTCCTGGCCTCTGCCCTCAACTCAGTGATGGCCATCTTCTCCTGTGCTTATTCACAAGACGGTCTCCCTATGTGTGTATCCCCATTGTAACAACATGGGACATATTGAATTAGGTTCCCTCTCCTCCAGTATAACCTTGTTTAATTAATGACACCCGTAGGGATTGTGTTTCTAAGTTAGGTCCCATTCTGAGGTCCTGGGGGGTTAGAACTCCAGAATGGGCCCCTGGATACTGTGTTGTGTGTGCAGTAGTGATGGATTGATGAGTAACCTGCCAGGGAAATTGACTGTCTAGGAACAGACAGGACTGGTCCCCTATGGGATTGACTAAAGACCAAAAATGGATGTGGAAATGATGTATTTAGCAGAAGGTAATTGCTATGGGCTGAATTGTGCCCTTCCCCCAATTCCATATGTTGAAGCCCTGACCCCCAATGTGACATTTGGAGATGAAACCTTTTGGAGGTCATGAGGATGGGGCCCTTTGACAGGGTTAGTGGCCATATAAGGGGATATAGGGACCAGAGCTGCTTCTGCCATTCGAAGACACAGTGACAAGGTGGCATTGCAGGTCCTCATGGAACGAACCTGCTGGCACTTCTACTTCCTTCTGGCTCCCAGGATGGTGAGAAACAAATGTCCTGTTTAAGCTGCCTGATCCATGGTGCTTTGTCATAGCGGCCCAAGCTGAATAACACAGAAATAAAGGCTTGTATTTGGTGACTTGGTTGTTGGGAGCAGTTTCTTAAGCCTACAGTGGACAAACGGATGAAAGAAATCTGCTTGACCAAGGGCACATGCAAACACTGACAGGAAGCTAATTGCAAAAAAAAAAAAAAAAAAAAAATATTTGCAAAATCTAAAATGGACAAGTATTCCTATAAATTGTCAGGAAAAAAAAAAAAAGACACCAACCTGCTGTCAAGATGGGCAGACAGTGAGAACAGGAAAGGAAGCGTGCCAAAGAAACAGACCCTCGAAGAGAAGCCCAGACGTAGAGCTAAGAAGCACACAGTAAATGGAACTCACACTGCAGCCCATGTGTGTTGCCTTGACCCAGGCAGACCCAAGATGCATCATGCTTCCTGAGGCTGCAGCACAAAACTCTTTATGGGATCAAGATCTGTCTTAAGAGAAAACAAACAGACAAAAGGAGATACCACAAATGTCTTAGCTCAGGTGGACTGAGAGTGGAGGGGAATAACTATATAAATAAAACAAGAACAGTCAGTGAGCATTGGGAGCAGAGGGCTACATGTTTGCACCCAAGGTTTAAGAAAGGATGCTGGAGGAGGGGTGTGGTCGGATGGACAGTCTGTGCTGTTGGAACAGTGGAGACCTACCCCTAGGGCTCCACTGCGTGCTGAGCACATGGGTATGTATGCAGGTGGATGGGTCTGTAGATATGGTTCCTGCCTTCTGCCTCTTTTGCTCTTGTGTACCTTTGCTCCCATCTACAGAGATCTGTGGTCAATGGAGTGTTCTGTCCAGGCAGCCTCTGTCCTTTGGGGGGCCCTCAGAACATCTCTGCAGAGGTCTCATCTTGCTATGAGAGTGGGGGGCTGTTTCCAGTGCAGGGGGACAGGGAGGCAGGATCCTCATGGTGGACCCACTGCACCATAGGGCCTAGAGTCCTACCCGGCATGGTCCCTGGTACATTCTGGGGCCCTCAATGATGGCGGTAGCATAGGTTTCAGGGCCTGCTACCCTGGCCCAGACTTGCTGCACCTTCTCTGCCTTCTGAGCCTCCATCTCCCCATCTGTAGGGTGGGAAAAATAAGGGGCCCTAGTTGTGAAGGTGAGTACAGGAATGTTGATGCTCCTGGGTGGAGGGTGCTGGGTACAGCCCAGGACTGGGGTCAGTTGCTGGTGCTCTAATACAGAGTTGCTTTAGGAAGTAGGGGCTTTTTCCAAAGCCAGGAGTCCTAGCTTGTGTCACCCCATCCTGGAGTTGTCCAGGGAGGCAGATCAGTTCTGTTTTGGATATACTGTTGTGTGTTTTATTCATGGAAAGTGACACTAAACGTTGACAGCATGTAGCCTGACAGTGGCCTAGGACTTGCTTTCTGTGGATCTCTGGAAGTACTGAACCTGTGTCTGTCTGTCCTGGCTGGGTGTGCAGGGCATGGTTGGCAGGAATGGCTCTCTCCCTGTGTGCTCAGGACCCTCTGTCCTGCCCCAATGACAGGAGGATCACAGTCACGTTACCTGGGCCATGCATGTGTCCACTGACTTGGTCACTACCCTCATACTATACCACTGCCATACCTGCCCAAGGGTTTGGGGGAGGATTGTTGGGAGGGGGTTTCTGGAAACACATCCTTAGCTGAGGATTCCTGTGTGAGTACTTGCTGAGACCCAGGATCCCTTTCTGTTCAGGAAGAAGTATGTGACCATTGCCGAGAGAAGGGGACTTGGTTGCCACATCTTAGCATGTGATCCTCCTGCAGGGCCCTTGCTGGGGAACCCTGAGCCTCCTCGGCATATATTGGAAGCATGTTAAGCTTTTAAAGGTCAAAAAGCTTTGCCAAATTGCTCACTTGCAGCAACTTAGAGGAGAGGCCGTGAAGTTTAGCATATGTAGTTTCTAGAGGTGTGTTTGGCACATTGGACAGTTTGAAAGTATGTCTGGCTGTGAATAAGCTGCTGGTTTCTATCCCATATGCATCCAAGTGCATTATGGGGTTGGAGTCTGCACCACACTCCGATAAGCATGTTTTAACATTTTAAAGTCTGGATTTTGCCTTTTCTGGATGCTTTCAAAATGTTAAGGGCCCCCAAGTCTACCCTCAGTAGTAGTTGTGGAATTTCCCAATGAGGAGTTGCATCATTTAAAAAACATAGATACATAAATTAACTACAGATCATAGAAAATACACATGAAGTACACACAATCACAAGACACATTAGAATGACAGCTTCATCCCCCCTGCACCTGAAAATTGCTGTCACTGAGACTGTACCAAATTTGTTTTTGTTTTTTTTTTCAAATTGCACTGATTTTCTAACCATTCCCCCCAACCACACACACACAGTATCTTTTCACTGGTAAACATCTTTCTTCTTTATCATGTGTATCCATATCCCTATTTTTAATG
The DNA here is from genome assembly GCF_045843805.1 of Urocitellus parryii. Classification (NCBI taxonomy): domain Eukaryota; kingdom Metazoa; phylum Chordata; class Mammalia; order Rodentia; family Sciuridae; genus Urocitellus; species Urocitellus parryii. The sequence goes on from NC_135539.1 coordinate 38,799,498, forward strand.
ACCACACACTATCATATTATTTAGAAGTACTATGATTCATTTGACAAATCTTTAAATATACATTTTTTGGGGGGTTTTGTTTAATGTAAGCAGTGCTTTGGTGAATATCATTGTACATTTGTCTTTTCATATTCCTTCAATTATTTTTTAAAAATAAGTTTCTGCTGGTCATGGTGGTGCATGCCTGTAATCCCAGTGGCTTGAGAGGCTGGGCTTGGAGGAACCCAAGTTCAAAGCCAGCCTCAGGTATTTAACTAGGCCCTAAGCAACGTAGGCCCTGTCTCAAAAATAGAAAGGGCTGGGATGTGGCTCAAGGGTTAAACACCCTGGGTTCAATCCTCAGTACCCAAAACAAACAAATAAATAAACCAAAATGAGTTCCTAAATGTGGAGCTGATAATTGAAAGGTCGGTAGCACGGAAACCTTTGTTATTTGCTACAAATATTCATAGAAATGGTATTTGTAGCCGTTTAGCCTTCCATTAATTTCCCATTCCTCACTCTTCCCTTCCCACCCACTCACCCAACCACTCACCCACTCATTTATCTACCCATCCATCCTCCCACTCATCCATTTACTCACCCATCTGTCCAATCATCCAATCATCTATCCATGCATCCACACTTCCTTTCCCTCCCTCCCTCCCTCCCTTCCTTCCTTCCTTTCTTCCTTCCATCATACTGCACTGCATACCTGCTATGAGTTGGTCCTAGGGTTGAAGATGGCGGACTGCAGTGACATGTGGTCTTCATTCTGCAAACTCAGAATTAGGAGGCAGAAGCCAGGAAACCACCCCTGAGGGTGAGAAGCACCAGAACTGAGGTTCTACAGGCAGGGGAGGCTCAGATGGAGAGTAGCTTGGGCAAAGACTTCCAGTGGTCTCTGGGCTGTGGGTCAGGTGAGAGTTGGGATCTGGACACAGTGGATTCATTTGTATCCAGGCCAGGGTATGGACAGGACGCAAGATAGTCAGATCTCTGGACAACATCCTGATCCAGCACCATGGGCCAGCCCTGGCCTTGCTAGCTTGGGCTCCTTTCTGGTCACTTGCCTGAAAAGAACTGGGGTATCCACCCAAACACTCATGTCCTTAGTCTCCCAGCTCAGAAACCAGTCTAGGGTACTGAGGGAGTGTGTGAGAGAAAATTGGCGAGAGACAGAGAAATGGAAGAAGAAGGAAAAGGAGCCTGCTCTGTTTGCAGAACATGCAGAACACTACACCCAGGTATTCTGTGGTTTTAAAGAAATGCAGTTTAAAGTACCCAGGGGAGGCCAGGCATTAGGGAGGGTGGCAGAGTAAGAACACAGGCTTAATGCTGACGGGAGGGTGGAAGCCAGCCTTACCTCTTTCCAGATGCTCAACTTGAACAAAGTGTCCCGTTTCCTTGTCTGAAGGACAGAGCTTACTGTACTTCTGGTCTGTGGAGATGGGTAGAGAGAATAAGGGGTGAATGAAGGGTTCTTGGGACAGTGCCCAGCCTGGCCCTAGGTGCCCACTAGAGGTGATAGCTGCTATTTTTCTCTCCCATGGAGCCTGGGCACAGGGCTTTCTGCACCCCCGGAACCCAGCATACCTCTAAGGCTTAAGTGAGAAGCCAGTTCCTCTTGGCAGGGGTGAGGGCCCAAATGTGAGGGGGTTTAAAATCTATGCCAGCGGCTTTGGTAAGACCTTCCAGAGGTATCTTCTGGATCAGGATAGAAAATTGTTTTTCTTTTTATGGACAGAGGAGTCCAATGCCTTTTAATGCCATTAGCGCTGAGAGAGGGGAAGGGATGGGGTTTTGTCTGAAAGGATACAGACACTGGAAAAGGAGGCCCAGCCTTTGGGCTGAGAGAGTGGGCAGAGTTGACCTGAGCTCAAGTCCACAGCCTCAGGCCTTCATCCATTGTGAGCCAGAGGACAACAAAGTTTCTTCTGAAGGGAAACCAGGCTCCCAAGGCCGGGCTCTCCCAGCCTCCCTGTTCAAAGCCAAAATTTGTGGCTTCTTCATCTACCCAGGATGCAGTTTAGGGGCACCTGTGTCGTCATTCAGAGGTGACTGAATGCTACCTGGCAGACCCACCTGGGTGTGCAGAAAAGTCTGCTGTGATTGATACCAAGGACCAAGCCTCCCAGTCTGGAGATCTAAATCCCCCAGAAAAAGGTTTTAACCCACACCAGCCTTGGCCCAGGCCCAGATGGCGGCACAGCAGAGTATAAGCCCCGTATCCTGGGGGATGCAGTTGGACTTTTTTGGTCCCCCCCACCCCCAATCCTGGGGAGCTCTGGGATATGTACTGTGGCCCAGTTTGTGACTGCAGACATGTGGATGTGGGCAGGGATGGATGCACAGGCGATACTGGGTGGTTCAAGGAGAGTGCCAGAATTGTTCGTTTTCACCTGGATGACCTTCAGAAAACCGGTCAAGAGGGAGAACAAAATTGCCAAAGTTACTTTGATAAAGATCAAATAATAATGGCCTTTTTCATGGATGCACATGTGTGATGTGACAATTTGGAGCGGGCTTGGGGTGGTAGCAACTCCCACCATGCCCTGGGGCCTTTGAGGCTGATAGCTTTGCAGAGGAGAGAGGTCTACAGGAGGTGTGGGACAACGAGGACACTGGCCCAAGCCAGTTGGAGGGTATGCAGTGTCTGTTTGATTATTTATGGCATTTAAAAATATTTTACCACTGTGAGTTGAGATTTTTGTTTTAAATGAGGGAGGAATTGTAAAATCATTTCTCAAAGATCTGTTCCTTCCGAGAGTCCTTATTCTGTGGTTTTAAAGAAATGCAGCTTAAAAAAACCAGGGCTGAGATGACTGCTGCAGATGCACCAGGGATGCAGTGGCCAGGATTCACCCGCCAGGGAACGGATGCCTGGGGCAGCTGTGACCTCCCTACAGCCCCTGTGGGGCGCTGCCCTGCTTCTCCCAGAGAAGGCAGGAAACAAAACTGGGTTGTTACCCGAGTTAGGAACAAAAACTCAAAAGAAGCATTTCTTAAATAGACAGAAAACAGCCACTATTTTAAGAATTACTTATTTATATTCTCTGGACCCTGGAAACGGGAGGCTACAGTACTGTTTGGGTCTTTAATTTTGCATTTGCTTCCCAGGCAGCTCTGTACATTCTGGAGCCAGTGAGCACCCAGGTCCTCTGCCACTTACCAGTCCTGCAGAGGCCTCCAAGAATCTCCTTTAAAAACAGTCAAGGAAGCCACTCTTGAAGTTTCAGAGTGATGTGCGTCCTTCCTGGGGTCTCTGACACACTTTCCCTTGTCGTGTTGTTTCCATAGATTCTATTTTGGGAAGCCAAGCATTCCAGGGGTGGTTATTGCATTTCAAGGGAGCAGTGCTGATGTCTCTGACCATGTTCTGGTGACAGTCCTGGTTAGATGGAGGGGCCAGGAACAGGTACAGCTCTCTGTCCCATCCAACCACTTCTTCCCCACTTCCCCAGGACCTCTGCCAGCTCGGGGATGTGCCAGCTCCTCTGCACTTCCCTTGGCATCCTGCTCCAATGGCCCATGTCACCTCTAAATTTAGAATTAGATGGCCAGGCTGCCGGATTGGCATAGCCCATGCCCTAGCGCCACTGGCTCATGGGGTCAGTATGTGGAAGATGATCTGTGTTCCCAGCACAGAGGCACTGAACTCACGTCTCATTTCCATATTCAGAGTCCAGAATTCCTCTTGGATTAGAAGTGTCTTCCCAGAAAGAAAGGAAAAAAAAAAAAAAAAAAGGAGGTTGATGGCTGTGTTCCAGTGGAATGATGTTCACAATCTATAGTGACTTTTGCTCTTTAAGCAGATCCAAAGCACAGGGTATTATGAGATCCCATTTTTGTAAGGAGCCAGAGAGGGAGCTGCATCTGTGCTGAACGGACCCGGAGGGTGGGATACCGGGGCCCATGGCGGGGGGATCTCTGGATCATGGAACTGTGGTGGGCGTTAAGCCTTGCTCCTCTACTTACGTGGATTTTCTCATTTTCCCTGATGACTTTGATTTCAAGAAGGCTGTGTTCTGGCAAGTGGAAGCAGGAGTTTATGCATTGAGAGAGGCAGGTATAACTCATGGTGCCACCTGCAGCCCCAATCAGTGTTGCTTTGTTTTTCAGTGACATCTTTGATGCCATGTTCCCTGTCACTCACATCGCCGGGGAGACAGTCATACAGCAAGGTATGTGCTGCCACCTCAGAGTCATGGCCCCCAGGAGATGTGAACTTGAAGCATATTAGCATGAACCACTCATTGTTTGTCTTTGAGAAAATTCACTGGTGAAACCTGAGAAACTAGCAAAACTCTAGTTGACCTGATATATTTCCATAATCTACTTGTCATTAAATACATTGGATGGGGCTGGGTGTGGTGGCACACACCTGTAGTCCCAGCAGCTCAGGAGGCTGAGGCAGGAGGATTGCAAGTCTAAAGTCAGCCTCAGAAGCTTAGTGAAGCCCTAAGCAACTTAGCAAGACCCTGTCTCAAAATAAAAAATAAAAAGTTTGGGGATGTGGTTTCAGTGGTAAAACACCCTTGGGTTCAATCCCCAGTGTATACACACACACACACACACACACACACACACACACATACACACACACACACATGTATATATATCAGAGAACTTCAGATGTTCCATATGTAATATATAGGGTCATTAAACATATATTTTGTCTTGTATGAATCTTTTAGAGAGCCCACACATTCCAATAACTGAATGTATCTGTCTGTCTGTCTATCTATCTATCTATCTATCTATCTATCTATCTATCTATCGAGAGAGAATGTGTATATGTGTGTGGGTGGGTGGGCTGTGACTCATTGGCAGAGAGTTTACCTAGAATGTAAGAGGCCCTGGTTTCATCTGACCCGGATGAGACTCAGGATATTGCTGGCCCCTCCGAACAATGTAGGCACAGTTTCAAGAGAAACAGAAACACTGTAACTCATGTGTCCCAACTTGGCCTCACGCACCTCTCCTCTCTTTGTTGCAGGGAATGAAGGAGATAATTTCTACGTAATTGACCAAGGGGAAGTAGATGTGAGTATTGATTACTATTTTTGGAAAACAGGCTTCTTCCCATGTCTGGTTTGAAGACTTCACATTGTTCATCATTGGGTTGCAAGCATAGGTCTGAAGCATTTCTCTAAGTGATGTCATCCTAATGTTTTGTTTATTTATTTGTTCCTAGTGCTAGGAATCAAACCAGGCCCTGCAAATGTGAGGCAAGTGCTCTACCACTGAGCTGTGCACCAGCTCTGTTTCTAATGTTTCAATCAATAAAACCAACACATTTCATTTAAAAGGTAATGTAGAAATACCCCATCGCAGCACAGTGGACGATGGAGCTGTGGGCAGTACCAGTGGCAGCCATGGCCCTGGGCTGTCCACTTGGCAGAGGGCCAGAGCATGGAGAGCAGGTGCATGCTGTTATGCTTGACTTAGAGCTACCTCTAAATCAGTAGCTTGTGAACAGGCCAGTCTTACATCCACTGCCATTTGCCACAGTGGGTGGGGAGTCACAGGCTCTCAGTACCAACCCCCGTGGGGTGATGGTGCCTTCGTGACAGCGTATCACCATTCAGAAGCTGCACCGTGCTCATGGAGAGTTTTCCCCACCTTCAATGTTCCAAGAACCAAGAGCCACACTTAAGTGGAGCGGCCATCACTGCTGTGCAAGAAGTGTCGCCTGCTCTGGAGATCCCACCTTGGCCCTTGGTCCAGCCTGCAGTGATGGCCGCTCCACTTAAGTGTGGCTCTTGGTTCTTGGAACATTGAAGGTGGGGAAAACTCTCCATGAGCCCGGTGCCAGCTTTGAACTGGAGATCCCGCTGTCACGAAGGCACCATCACCCCACGGGGTTGGTACTGAGAGCCTGTGACTCCCCACCCACTGTGGCAAATGGCAGTGGATGGACTGGGTTGATTTAGAGGTAGCCTCTAAGTCAAGCATACCGCGACCTGCCTGCCACTGCTGGTCCCTCTGCCAAGACCTCTGACTCCCCTAGGCAGGGTCACTGAGAGTGCCCACTTCTCCTTTTGGTGTCCTTTTAAATGTTACTTCCTCAGCTTGGGCGTCAGCAGACGCATCCAATTTCTCACCCTATAGGCGCCCTTCCTTCATAATTCAGTTTATATTTTGTAGTTTTTTTAAACAAGTAGTTTCCACTACAGCCAGGAAGCAGTCTGAAGGCAGAGACTGAGTCTGTCCCACATTTTGGAGATCCTGAGGCCCTAGACGCCTCTGCTTCCCAGGCCTGCTACCAAGTCCCCTCTGGACTGGGGTGCATCCCAGCTGTGCCTGCCCCCACCAGATTGTGCCACCGTCCGCAGAGGACCCACCTTGCCCCTAGGTAGCCCCTGTGGCTGTGCAGCCATGCCACGCCACGCCGCCCCAGGCAGGGTAAGCTATTTCAGGGCCTGGCCCCTGGCCCCCCAGCCTCTGTCCAGTCTAGGCTATTTTGGGGAAGGGCACTTAGTCACTTATTTCCCCAGCGCCCATCTGTGTCCACTCGCTGCCGTGTTTCTGGGAACCAAGCGGGCGTACCCGCTTCCGGAGTTGGCAGCACAGGAAGTGACTCACCTCCAAAGCCCTGCCGGGGGCTCAGGCTGAGTCCCCTCGAAGATTTCTTTGTCATGAGCCCTGGAGCTTTGTCTTGAGCTGAGTCTGGCAGCTCTGTCCTAACCAGGTCTCTGTGGGAGCCTTTGTGTCTCGGGGATCCTGTCTCCCCCAGATAAGGAAATTGAGGCAGGAGCTAAAGGTCTCTGGTTGCTAAGCTGTGGAGGATGTGCAGGGAGGAGGAAGAGGAGGAGGAGGAGGAGGTGACCGACCTGTGGCCACAGGCACCTCCTGCTGCCTCCTTCAGGGTTAGCAGAGGAGATGGGAGCATGGGGCTGCTCTGCCCACCTCACCTTGCCTCAGCCTGTCCCAGGGGTGGTGTGTGTTCCTGGCATGGGGTATGGGTCCTGTCCAAACCCAGGCCTTGTGGTGGGGTGGCACAGGCCAGGAGTGAGCTCAGACTCCAGTGCTGGGTGGGGCAGGTCCGAAGGTGCCTGTGGCTCTGCTGCCTGGTCCGTGATGCTGAGGAGCAGAGGGCAGAGTGTGTGTATGTGTGTGTGTGGGGGGCTTGCTCCTAGTTTCTCCCAGCTGCCCTTCCAGTTCCTAATCTCACACTGTTCTCATCTCCTGGTCCCCCAAAACATCCCCACTCTTCCCCTCCATTCTGCCTAAATGTGTGCTGGCACTGGCCTGTGAGTGCTCCTAGGGAGGGAGGACAGCCCTGCCCAAGGGGTGGGGGTGGTTGACAACCAATAGGAAGTTAGTAAACAGTGTCTCGCCTCAGGACCTCGGCCTTCTGGTGCCCTCTTCTTCTTCCTGTGTCTCCTGTGTCTCCCCCAAGACCCCCCAGGCCTGCTCCTCTGCCTGCTGTGGGGGTAGATGCCAACCTGGGCAGGTGACCGAGGACAGATCCTCCTTGCCTCCAGGAGCCCCTCAAGAGTCCCAGCCTCAACTCATAGTCTTCTTCCCTCCCGTGGAATGCTCTTCCCTGCCCGTATTCCCCAAGGTCCTGTGAATCTCCCAGCTCCACCCAAGAACGCCTTCAGCTTGGGCAGAACAGAGGGATTGAGACGACCCCAGGGAATCCTGAACTGTGTATTTTTGTTTCTCCTAAGGGAATGGGTGTGGGAGACACAGATGCTGCCCCCAGAGTTCCTTCATGGAGCCCGAAGGGCCTCACTAGGGAGTCCCAGGAGATGCTTCTTCCAACACGCATCTAAAGGAAGTTGGTGGGCGGGTCTGAGCAGTGAGTGGGTTTTGCAGGAGGGTTTGGGCACCGTCCTTCCCTGTTCAAGCTGCCTCATCTCTGTACTTCTCACAGGGACATTAACAGAGACCCAAAGTCCCTGCGTAGAGCCCTCCATCCCCTCCATTCCGTCACCTCCCACCCTTCTGGGCAGCCCCACCCATACCTGCCTCCCACACAGGTGCCACCATCAGCCCCACACCTGTGGTGGCCCAAGCTTGTCCTGGTCCTGAATGCAGCGATCACCCTCCTTCCACATGTCAGGCCCATTGAAGGTGCCCAGGGAGGCAGGAGGTGGGAGGATGCCAGCCTGTCTTGTCACCTGTGGCCCACAGGCTGTGACTGCCCATGAGCAACTGCTGGTACGCAGTTTCCCAGTCGGCTCAGTTTCCCAGGAGGCTCAGGGTTCCCCGTGTGCTTAGCCCCAGCCACTCGGCCTTGTGCAGAAACCCTTATCTGCCCCACATCCATTGGACTCACACTCCTTCCTCTTCTCATTGCAAACTATGATGTGCTATGCCATCAACCAGACCTGACCCTCTTCCCTGATTCCCTTGAGCATCAAGTGTGGGGTGGCAGGGGACTGACATGGCCCCACCTTTGTCTGAGCCCTCCCTTTGAAGCAGAGTCTGAGTCTTCTTGAACCTGAGGCTCATCCCAGCAGGACCCCTCCCAACCACAGAGGGGCTGCCTCAGGGTCCAGGCCCCTGGGCATCATGCCATGGGGTTGGGAGATTTCCACCCTTTCAGCCAGGTCTCATCCCTGCTGCCCTGTGATCTTGGTGGGCAGTGCTGCACCTGGCTCCCCACCAGCCCAGGACATGTGGAAACAATTTGGTGAAGGAAGAGGTGAGGTCATTCCATATAACTGGAATTCCCCAAGTACAATATCTGGCAGATCCAGGCTCTCTGTCCCCCATCTACACCCACTCCCTGCTCCAGGCTCAGGTACAAAGGTAGCAAGCACTAAGGCCCTTGCTGGACCCCTGCTCACCAGGGCCAGATGTCTGGGTGCCCCTGGTGGTTGTCTGGTTCTTGGGGCAGCCTCAAATTTGGGACATCCAGAGTGCTGAGAGCGCAAGGCTGTGACCTGGTGGCTGTAGTGGAAGGGAGCACCAGCCTTCCTGCCCCACCAGGGCTGTATGTGAGTGCCCGGCACCTTCATCAACCTTAGAGTTTCCATCCACAATAGGGTGGGTGGCAGGGAGTGCCCTGCGGGGCCAGGGCAGAACTGCACGGAGGGAGCTGTTTGGTAGGGAGCACTGGCACTCTGGGAAACACCAAGGGCATGGGCAAAAGCCACATTTAAAGGAATCAAAAGATGCTCAGTAAAGCATCTGGAATGAATGGATGGTGTGTGGGGCAGCTAGGCTGAGTTATGGGGCATATGTTATGATGATTACTGTTATTACCACACTAGAGGAGCCCAGCCCAGTCACCAGCCCACTTCTGAGACCTGTGCTGCCTTCTGTTTGCTGGTTTCTGTAAACTACCTCCAGGGCACTGGAACTAACCTCTGCAGGGCACAGCCTGCAGGTTCAGGGTGCCCAGGGGTTGTGTATGCCTCTAACATCCTAAAGGATGGATACTGGGACACTGCAGGTGACCTGACACTGACACTGGTCTTATAGGGATGGGGACATCACCAGCATCAATCCCCAGGCTGGAATCAGCCTCCCCCAGGATTCCAAAGAGGCTGGGCAGGGGGTCCTGGGCACCCCCACATAGTGGATGCTTCCCTCTGACCAGTGGCACTCTAGGGTGACCAGGAAACTGAATGTAAGAGGCACGAGCTTTAAATGATGGTTTTCCAGAGACTCTGAGAAAGTCTGCCACGGTGGGTATGTTGCCAAGAGCCTGTAATCCATTTCTCTAAGTATAAAAATATCTTCCAATTTATTTTATTCATGGAACATAGCATTTCTACTTAAAAGGACTCTCAGCTGCCAGTTGTACGGGCTCAGGAGTGTGATTCCATTTCCAGCCCTGTGAGACGGGGTTTCCATCCGCATTGTTTGGGGACTCCCTGCTCTGCACACCCATCCAGGTGCACCTTGGACCTGCTGGCTGCGGGTCCCGGGGAAGAGCCATTTCCAGATTGGAGGCAGGACTGAGCGCTCCCTGGCAGCCCAGTACCCCCCGTCCATGGCTTGCTCCATCTGGCTCCACGACTGGGGCGGGGTATTATCCAGTGTTTGCCCATGTGGTTACATTGGTAAAATATACTCAGCCTTCACTGCTGGAATCACGAAGTGAACTGTGTAGCCATCTCCATCCTGGTTTGCAGAGTTTCCCTCCTCCCACGGTGGAGCTCTGTCCCCATTGCGCACCGACGCCCCTCCCCTCCAGGCCCACGGCACCCACCATTCTGCTTTCTGTCTATGGGAATCCGACTCCTCTTGGGTCTCAAACCAATGGAATCCTACAGTGTTGGTGTGTCCTGCTTATTTCACTGAGCATCACGTGTTCATGCTGTAGCATGTGTCTGAGTGTCCTTCCCACTCAAGGCAGAGTCGCATCCATTGTATACACATACCTGTCACCATGGAGAGCACTGGGCAGCTTCCATCTTTGGCTGCTGTGAACTGGCCGCTTTGGACCTGGATGTGCAGATGTCTCTGGGACACCCTGGTTTCAGCACATTCTGTTTTGATTAGTGATTTATCAAGGGCTATGCAGCCCATCATGGAAATTTCTTGTGGAGTTTGGAGCTTTCCAAGTGTATGTCACCCATGAAGCATATCCAGGATCCAGAATTTCTTTTTGGTGTCCTTTTGGCTCTGCCTGAAGTCACAGGCTGTTGGATACAGCCTGGCAATGATTATGCCTGGAGTTGGGGGTGATAAACCCCGAGATTCCCCAAATGCAGCAGTGTTCACATGGGGACAGGTGGCTTGGGCATGCTGGGCTCTGGCAAACCTTACACAGCTCTGTTCCAAGGAGCAACAGCGTGAATTGGGGCTCAAGGTTGGCCAGGGAGTCAGTGGAAAACTCTAGATTCAGGGTCTTGACAAAATCCTGCCTTCTGTGTGTGGTCACAGGGGAGGGGAGGTGGGGGCCATGGCTTGGATTTGGGATTTGGGATCCATGGGGGATCGTTGTCAGCTGTCTGGCCACCCAGAGGAGTAAAAACAACCGGTGAGGCTGTCCTACATGGTCCAGCTGTGCAGACAGAAACCCTAGGATGGGTGAGCCCCCAGTGAAGGCCAATCAAGTTCAGCACCTGGCATCTTGGACTAAAGAGGATCAAGATGGTGGGCCAAGCTTGCTGTGGTGAGAAATGTGGCTGAGGGAGCAGGAGGGCAGTGGGATGTGTGGGCCTTAAGGTGGGGAGGGAGCTGGCTCACCTGGACACAGGTGCCCTGACTCTACTCTCTGTGGGCCTGAGGGAGGTCAGGAACAGAGTTTTGTCCTCACTACTCCATGAAATAGAACAATAGCTTGTCAGCACCCTTAAGTCATGTTGCAAGGCCAGGAGACCTGAGGCCACAGGTTGCCTTCGCCTTTTAGGTGACAGCTCAGGCCAGTGTTCTGGCCTCTGTTCTCTCTCAGTACTTCTCTGTGGAGTGCTTTTCTGTGGAGTCAAGTCTGACCTGAAATACCTGGGGAGCCCAAGCAGCCCCTACCCTGGGCGGGGCACCTAGAGCTCCTATAGCCCAGTGTGCCTGGGGATGGGGAGGTGCACCCGGCCAGGCAGGCCACACTTGCTCCACCCTGACTAGGCTTGGAGTTGGAAATGGACAGAAATCCAGTGCTGCCTCATGACCCTGATGCTCGGGCACCGCGGCTGGTCAGCTGATGGATGTCCTCTCTCTACTTCTGGCCCCACTGCAGTCTGAACGGGCTGTGTGTGGGGTTCTCCCTGTCTGCAGGCAAGTTGCTGGCCCACTAGAGCCTCACTCAGGGATCCACTAGGGATTGTGGCTCTGTATTCTGACTGTCCGTGGATACAGGTGCCGCTGGCCCACAGGCTGCAGGCTGTGTAGCCTTCTGGTCTTCTTGGTGCCTTCTGGATGCCCCCTGGCCACTCTCTGCTTGGCTCCCAGGGAGCTCTGTGGACAGGATAGTGTCTCCTGGGGGTGCTCATAGTCTCTGTTGTTTCCTGTTAGGATTCCCACCCAAGCCCTTCCTTTCTCTGGTGCTAAAGGGTGGCTACCCACATGCTCTGCCCATCAACATCTCCCCCTGTGTTGCTGCATCCAGGGTCTTCCATGTCCAGTCCTGCCTCTGGGCCTTGGCACACCTGTCCCTCTGCTTTGAATTCTCTGTACAAATCTTTGCAGGTCTGAGCCCTTGCTATTCAGAACTCGGCTCAAATCTGCCTCCGTGGGGACTGTCACAGCCCCTTCTCCAAGACATTGTTTCCCAGTTTCTTTGTGGCTCTTCCATGTTCTACAATGAATACGTGTTTGTATGGTGATTTGCCCGTGTCCTGTGTCCCCTTGGACTGGAAAGTCCCCTGTGGACAAGAACCTGTCATCTACCGCAGGGTCCCCAGTGATGAAATCAACTTGGGGATGGAGGGACGCTTTATGGGCTGAGGGGAGGGAGGGAGGGAGGGAGGGAAGGAAGGAGGAGAGAGGGGCCGGGGGAGCGCCGTGCTCAGCAGAGAAGCCACAGTCACTGTGGAGCATAAATGCAGCCCAGTGGGGCCTCCCACCATTTTTCTTTTAAAAGAAGAAAAAACAAAAACAAAAAAAATGAAACAAAACAAGAGTAGCCCCTTTGCGTACCAGCTGGGTGGGGCTCGCGCTGCTCCGGGAGCCGTGACAGAGGCCAGTGTCCCGAGAAGGATGGCCCCTTTGTCCTCTGGGGGGTGGCCCTGGGCCCATCCACAGGATCTGCACAATGGTTTTCTCTGATGCCGAGGATGGAGCTCTGGGAGGCTTGGGCTCCTTAGTGAGGAAGGGTCTTCGTGGGTAGAGGGTCCTGGCTCCCTGGGCATGCTCTGGGGCAGCAGCCACTCCATCCCTCTTCATGTATAGGCCCCAGGAAAGTTGAGGGTACACCTGGGCCAGGACATGGCAGCCCTGTGCCCTGTGGCAGGTGGCCAGGTGTCCCACCATTTGAGGGGCTCCTTTTTCCTCATGGTTTTAGGAGGGAGACTTGCCCACCTCCTCGGCTGCAGATGTTGCCTGCCTGCTTGGACTCCTGTGTTGAGCAAACCTTTGCAAGCCTCAGATTCATGTCCCCAGCCCACATTGCATTACATGTCAGCCAGAGGCCACATATGGGAGCATCAGTGGGGAATGCTGAAGGGAGGGCTGGTTGGTGCAAGTGCTGGAAATCGAGGTTAAGCAACACCTGCTAAAACCGAAGCAGGAGGTGCCCTCTTGATGCAGAGGAGACCCCAGGCTCACTGCCCAGGGAAATGAGGCAGCTCTGGCAGGTTCAAGAGTGTCCCTGAGAGATCGATGTATGGCAGCCCAAGCTCTAGCCCCTAGATGGATACGAACTGTGCAGCACAGACGATGAGCCACTGGCCAGATTGGCACTGGGGAGTGTCCTTACAGGGTGCCAGGTGTTTCTGAGTGGTGTCATCGAGCTGCACATTTATGCTAAATTCCAAGTTGTACCCCCATAAACAGATTCTTACAGGAACAGAAGCAGAGCAGGAGTGGCAACTTCAGCGGGCGGCCAGCTGTGCCCATGACATCTCTGCCAACCTCTCCGGGCTTGGGTTCCCTTTGTGAAAACCAGAATCTGATACTCTGGGAAGTGTTTTCTGAGGTTCTCTAAGTTCACCCCTAAAATACTGGGATTCCCAACCCGTGACCCTCCTGTCCAGCATGGTGTGCCGGGTGGGGGGTGCTGGTTGTCTTTTGATTCCTTTTTGGATTCCCCCAGGGCTTGTGGAGGGGAAGCCAGACTCTCCTGCCACTGTGACTGGCCGGGCAGGGGGAGCATACGCCGCCAGGTGGAGTCTCTTCCTTGCACAGCCATAGCAGACTGCTCCCTCAAGACTTGGTGGTGGACCAGTTCTCCCGCCCTTGGGCACACTTATCCATCACCTGTGTGGCATCTTCCTTGAGATAGAAAATTCTGTGCAGGGTTTATGATTGGATAATGAGTCATTGATTTCATAAGAATCGCCTCCATGATTCATCATAATCCATTCTTTCCCCACACGCACCCATTTTGCCAATGGGAACTATTCTGTAAGCTCATTGACACGCTGCGGGAATAAAGAGTGCATTGTGTCAATTTATAGTAACCAAATCTGCATAATCGCTGCATAATGAACAATCTGCACCATTCTCGCATGGGTGTGGGCTGCGTGCGCACGGTCAATGCATAGTAGGCACGCTGTGCAGGGCGCGACGGCCGAGCAGGCTGAAAGGGAATCTTGTCTGGGTCCCTTCTCAGCACGGTTCAGCCGCGGCGTCCAGCCAATGGGCTCCTGTTCAGGCTCCAGGCCAAGGATCTTGGGTGCTGCCCTGAGAGAGGAAAGGCCCCAGGAGGAAAAAGTTTTGCAACCAAAGACAGTTGACATAGCTCTTTGGGGGGCCAGGGCAGTATGTGCTGATGGAAGTGGAGGCCAAAGGGGCAGTGACCCTTGGGGCGTTGCTGAGTGGCGGGAGGCAAGGGGCAGTTTATGAATGGGAAAGGCAAGAGGTTGGGTGTCCACGTGGAATCTCAGCACATGCGTGGTGAGGCCCAGCTCATTGGTATGCAGTTGGGGAAACTGATGGCCAGAGAGGCTGAGGGTTGATAGTAGGCAGCTGAACTGCTGACGGGCCTGGGAGAGGGCTTGGTTGTGCTCCATGACTTGGTGCTGGCCCATCCTTTGGGGCTAGGTGCTGTCTGGGTGGCTGGCCCACAGCCATGACAGCCTGGGCCACCTGCTGGGAGGGGAAAGTGGGGCTCCACTTCAAGCAAGAGATCCCCGGGAGAGCTTGGAGGCCTCTGTGGGAAGCAGCCAATGTGGTCCCCGTGTGTCCCCCATGATGTCACTCTTCTCATGTTCCCTGCAGGTGTATGTGAATGGAGAGTGGGTGACCAACATCAGCGAGGGGGGCAGCTTTGGGGAGCTGGCACTCATCTACGGCACCCCCAGGGCTGCCACAGTGAAGGCCAAGACAGACCTCAAGCTCTGGGGCATCGACCGCGACAGCTACCGGCGCATCCTCATGGTGAGTGAAGGCAGAGGGCAGAGGGCAGAGGCTGAGTCTGACCCCAAGCTATGGCCCAATACCCTACAGAGACTCTGGCTTTACTCAAGGAGGATATGTGCCTGCAAGACACTTCCCAGCCTCCCCAACAGATACAGCCTGTGAGGCGAATATGAGGTCTTGGGTAGGATTCTGGAAAGCCTCTTAGAAGACAGGCTGATAGCTAGGGAAGTCCCTTTTTCTTTCTCCTCTTTCTCCTTCCAACTGTCTGGGACATGGTTGTGATGGCTGGACCTCCAGCTGCCATGTTGGACCATGAACTATAGAATGAAACCTATTCACCAAGGGAATAGAGCAAAGAGGCATGAGGAAGGGCTTCCTGCCAACTTGGTGGGACCACCATTCCAGGGCTGGACCACTTACTCCCATACTTCTTTCATGTGGGGATTGACCCTTGGGTTTTAAGCCACTGTCGTTTTAGGTTTGTTCTTACATGCCGCCATGTCTATGCTTTGTGGGTGCACTATGAGGGTATGTGTGTACAACCCCCTAGGGGGCAGCTGGAACTTTAGGCTGATGCGGTCACCTGGGCAGCTTCTGGACTGGAAAGACCCTTCGCAGTGGGAGGAGGCTGCTCTGTGCTCACCTACACACTACCTGCCAAGCTCCATTCTGTAGCAGGGGACATTAGAAGCAGCAGGCTGAGCCGGCCTGTGGTGGAGACTGACCGTGACCTCGCACATACCTGTGTATGGATGGTTCCTGAGGGGAAATCACGGAGAAGAGGGTAGAGGCGCCCAGGAGCAGGGCAGGGTTGCTATCTTATAGAAAGGCCTCAGAAATCTGCCCTCTGGGAACACTAGAGCAGAGGCCTCAGGCAGGAATGAAGGAGGCCAAGGCTCAGGCTGTGTGGTAGAGCGCTCGGGCCAGGCGAGCAGTGAGGACAAAACCCTGAATGGCGTTGTATGGAGGGCTGTGGCCAGCGAGGACACTGTCCTGGATAAGAACAAGGGCTCTGTCCAGAGTGGTGGCATGCTCCCCTGTGAGGGAGGCCCCACGGCCTCCACTGGGTCCATCAGCTGGACTCTGACCTGGATCACCCAGAACCATGGCCGCAGTTTGAGCCAGCTCGGACCCAGCTGTCTCTGGGCCAGCTTCCCCATCCTGGTGAGGGCAGAGTGGCCCGTGGTGAGAAGCATCCTGAGAGTCTGAGGCTGGCTGCTGGGGTCTGGGGGTCTACGTGTGGCCAGCTGTTCATCTACAGCCCCTTCTTTTCTGTTGTTGGGCGGAGGCCACTGGAAGTGGGTGCCTCTTCCGGGGCAGCCACACCTTTTGGCTCTCTGTGCTTACCCAGTGGTGGCCAGTGCTGGGCTAGGAGCTTTTCCTGTCTGATCAGAGGTCAGGGGAACCATGGTGGGCTTGCTGTGAGGGCCGTCCTCGAGACAGCATTTGCTCAGGGGCCTCTCCAGCAAGCCTGGAGTTTGAAGAGGGAGGTGGCCATGATAATCACTAAGTAAGGAGAACTGGACCCTACTCAGCTCACCCCTGCCAGGGCGACTCATGCCATGGGATGGCCTCTACTCCGTGCCTGAAACCAATACCATGTCTGAGACACAGCTTCCTCGGGGTCTTGGCTGTCCTCCCAAAGGCCAGCCTGGGCGGAGCAGGGAGGATACCATTTCTAAGGGGAGCTGTGGCTGAGACACATGAGAGGAAGCTGAGGATCCCCATAGTATGGCTCAGGACAGGGCCCCCAGTCTTAGTCACAGAGGCTTGGAGTCCTGTCCCAATGCCCTCTCCTGGTCCCATTGTGGGGACCAGCTTTCCTTCTGCACGTAGGGGTCAGCAGCCCTAGGGGCAACCATTTCATCAGACATCATGCTCCATGAGCTCCTTACCCACATACTGACTGGGCACTGGTTGTGTGCCCAGCATGCACCAGGGCTGTGGCACTGATGTGGATACTCGAGCACAGAGTAGATGAACGTGGGACCCCAGGAAGGACTTCCGCAGATCCTCCCTTTTCCTCTCTTAATGTGCATGCTCCTGTCTGCCAAGACCTCTGTGTGGGAGGGGTGCTCTGGGGCCTCCTCCCTCTGAGGGCCACACAGTTCCTGTCCCTTCTGGGTGCACCTGGCTGGCTGGGTGTTGCATAAGCCATCGCTCCTCCCTGCTGTCTACCCTGGGTCGTTCCTGACTGGGATTTTTGCGGCTAGAACCTTATATTCAGGGAAACTCTCAAACCACCAAGGGAGCTGGCACTTTCTCTATTTTAATTTTGGATCCTTGTGTGCTAAGGATAGCCGCCGTGGGGCTTGGAAGTTGCAGAGCTCATGTATGGGGAAAGAAAATGACAGTGCTGGGCAAGTTCGGGCAGGAGTGCCCAGCAGGACGGTGTTCTCATTCGTCCTCTGGCTGAGCAGATTTGGATGTGTCTGTCAGGCAGTGTCCGCACCCTGTGCCCATTTAGAGCTAAGCTGGGATGGGCTGAGGAGGATGCAGGAAATGGGGGACACTGGTATCTCCATAGAGTGGACCACTTCCCCAAACATCAACTTGGACACCACATTCAGGCAGCTGGAATCCCAGAATGTCTGAGCTGAAGGTTCCCAATGTCCATTTCTTTCCTCTGAGGTTCTGTGTTATTGAGGGAAGAATGGAGCCCATATTGGCCTGGAGCAGAGGTTGACCACTAAACCCAGGCTTCCAGACAGGGGCCCAAGGAGGGCTCAGGGCTCTCCCAGCTCTCTTTTTTCTTTAAGCTTTGGGTCCTCTGTGTACCCAAAAAATACATGGGACTTGAGAGCTAATGAAGTAGAATTCCGTGATAGAGGCTGTGCTAGGTTCTCCAGAGCCCCCTGCCTAGGGTGGCCCGAGACCTTGGGAACCTGGGACCTGAACAGAGAGGGCCCTCCCTGCCTCAGCACTTCTGACTGGAAGCCTCAGTGGGACCCAGCACTGAGGGAAGGGCAGCCTTTGGGGTGTGGGTCCTCCCTGCTTAGCACAGACAGTTGGACATTTGCAACCTTGAGGCCACCAGGGTTAGGGAGGGTCCCTAGATACTAAGGCTGGGCTTTGTATCTCCCAGTGTCTCCTGGGGGGGGTCACACAACCTTGGAGGTGGACCGTGTGTACCCGGTGGTGGAGAAGTCTCTGCAGGTTGAGCAGTGGGGGGCCTCGGGTGATGGGAAGCTTACACCTTGGACAGACTCCTTTGCAGCCACCTTGGTGCATCACAGTCCCAGGCTGGGGTGGGCTTTGTGGGGTGTTGGACCTCAGACACCCCAGGCGGTAGCCTCAGTACAAATGTTCTCCTGAGCTGGCAGGGCAAAGTGGAAAGTGCCCAAGCACCGGATTCTGGTCCTTGTCCATAGGCCACATGCCAGCAGGTCCTGGGCCTTTGGGCCACTCTAGCAAGGGCCCCAGGCAGCTGGCAGCTTAGGTGCCAATGAGACGGAGCAGGGCTGGTCAGGTCCCAAGCTCCTCAGGGAGTGGGCTGGGTCATCGCCAGGATGCCAGTTCCCACCACACAAGGCCTAATTGGGATGTTGGCTAACATGCTTCAAGTCCCCTGGGTCACGGAGTTGGTCTCCCAGATGCCTAGAGTAGAAACAAATGGCCAGGCCTCCAGCCTGTCCATCTACCAACTGTCCATCTCAGCAGGAAGCAATGGAGGCCGTCCCTTCCCCAGGACCCAGGCAGCCACCTCCAGTTGTCCTGTAGAGAGAGATGGACAGCCCATGGTGCTGACTTTAATGTCAGATTCGTGGGACAAAACATTTGCATGGGCGTAATTGCTGGGTGGTCAGTGAGGATTTTGAATTATTGCTCAAAAGAAATGGCTTTTGGGGGGTCCAGCAGGGATCTAAAATGGCTTGGACTGGGTCGCTGAGCAAGCCTCTATCATTTTGAAGCTGTCCTGACCGGCTCTGATGGGTTGACGTGGCACCTTCTGCTGCCTGTGCCTGTCCCTGCTTCCAATAGTGCCCTTCTTGTCACTGTGGAGACGTGTTCAGGCTGCCTGCAGGGCTCAGAACCACTTTCTACGCTGCCTGGGTCCAGATGGTCTTGGGTAACTTAATGAGGTTTTCTTGGACCTATGAGCCCCCAACCCTGTTAGGACTTGTGCTAGAAAGAGGGGAGATTAGGGAGGGGACTCTGGGTTCCTAAGACTGAGACCTGTAGCTGTTTCAGCACTGCCTGGCTCGGAGCTGATGGAGAGGCTGAGGCCTGCCTGGGTAGGGAACCGGGGTCCTTTCATGGTGTCCCATATAATCTTCATGGGAATCCTTTGGGGGAAGACATTAAGATAATCCTGCCGGGTGCGGTGGCACATTCCTGTAATCCCAGCAGCCTGGGAGGCTGAGACAGGAGGATCACGAGTTCAAAGCTAGCCTTACCAACAGCTAGGCACTAGGCAACTCAGTGAGACCCCTGTCTCTAAATAAAATACAAAATAGGGCTGGGGATGGGGCTCAGTGATTGAGTGCCCCTGAGTTCAATCCTTGGTACCCCCCCCAAAAAAATTTCTATTGTCCAAGAGGCAGGTAGGCACTGGGGGAGTAGAGGTGTGAGCTCATGCTGTCTGACAGCTGGCTTGTGCTCCAAGTCACCTCAGCCTCTCCTGGATGGTCACTGGTGGAGGGACAATGGACAAGCTACATGCCACCCATGCCTTAAGGGCATCCTCACATTAACACGTAGTTGTTGCCTCTCCTGGTGGGCACTGAGCCTTGGGGACAGCACCTGCTGTATTGCTCTGCTCCTCAGTGTCTCTCTACCCTGTCCTTGCTCCATCCCACTTCTGTCCAGCCCCTCCCCAACCTGTTCTCCATGGTCCTCCCCTTTCTCCTCCCGCACTCTGGTGCCTACTCTGCTTTGTCTTTTAGACAAAACCATTTCCCCTCTGGAAACCTGACCATCTGGTTTCAAGTACTGGCCTTTGGGGACACCCCAGCCTTACCCTCCTGGTCTCTGATCTCCTGGACTAGACACCAGATCCTCACGTCCGAGCAGCAAGGTTGGCCCACGTGCCTAGATTCCATGTAGCCTCTTTTAATCCTGTTTCCAGTGATATTCCCCAGTGATGATGATGATGGTGATGATGGTGAAGGTGATGGTGGTGATGATGGTGGTGGTGATGGTGCTGAGGATGGTGGTTGTTTCCTAACTTAGTGCAATGAAGGAGAACCCGTGGGGGAGGGTCAGCACCCTCTATTTGTAACCTGATCCTGCTCATAACTCCCCGTGTTCATAAACCAGTCTTGTCCCCTCTGGGCCTCAGATTCTCCATAAGAATAGTGATCAAGCTGGCACCTTGATCTCTGTGTCTCTGACCTGGGCTCCTCTCCCTTCTCTGAGCTGTCTCCCACTGCCACCACCGTGCTATCTCTACCTCAGTCCAGACGGTTCCTTGTCTGCTTCCCATGGAGACGTAGTGAGACCCCAGCCTCAGATGACTTCCCCCTCATCAGCATGGGATGAGGGACCTCCTTCACTGATCCTAAGAGCCCCGCTCTTCCCAGATCATGATGAGAAGCAGCATGGTGAACCTTGACTCCTATAGTTACAGCCTTGAATCTGACCCACAAGTGGCACTGTTACATCTCCACTCTGTGGGGAAATAGAGGCTCAGAGAAGGGACATGGCCTGCTCTTGCCCATTGGTCTACCAAAGGGTGGGACCAAGACTTGAAAAGGGACAGTCTCCTCCCAGCATTCATCTGTCCCCATGGGCTCCAGGCCATCCTGAGGCTGTTCAGTAGCTTCATCCCACATTCAGTGTCTTACCCTTCTTTGGGGCAGAGATGGTATCTGTGGAGCCTCTTCTGTGTGCCTGCCATGTGTTGTTGTCATCTATCCTGACGTCACAGGAGTGGGGAGGGTGGCTTGCAGAGCCACCAATGTGCTCAGGCTGCCATCATTGTCACCATCACCACTGCCTTGATTTTTATCATCACTCTGACTGTCAGCGTTATCGCCGCCATCTTCATCATCATCAACACCACCATGGCCATGGTTATCACCGTCACTATCACCACCAACATCATCACCATCAACAACATCTTTGCTATCGTCACCCGCATCACCGTGACTGTCAGCATTATCACCACCATCAATGTCGTCCTCACCGTCACCATCACCACCACTATCACCATCAGCAGCAACTGAGGGAACATGGATAGGGACTTAGTCCTTACAGCTACCCAGGGAGGCAGGAGTATTATTATCCCCTTTCAACAAGACTTAATGGCTTGGTGGCACATCCAAATCTGTCTTTGACCCCCTCAAATGTAGTATACTTTGCCTGCTCTCAGGCACTTGGCCTGGATGTCCTCTAAGCCGAGGCCCTGGGAGGCACAGGAGGCAGGGTGGCTTAGGCCCTAGTCCCTGTCATGGGCGAGGGCTTAGGTGGCCACTGTGAGAGGGGGACTGGCTCTGCTCCACAGGTCTGTGTTTCTGGACGTTGAAGGGGACACGGCGGGCCAGCAGGGAGTGCCTGAGCCGCTGGGGCTGGGTGGGAAGGTCGGCTCACAGAAACGGTGGAAAAACCCTGGGTCTGGCCCCGTGGAAACCACTGCTGTGCCCTGGGGACTCGAGAGCCATTCCTTCCCCACTTCACTGCTGCTTGCATTTTTGTCATAGCTTTCTGGGGACAGGCCTTCAGTGCCCTTTCTCCAGCCCTTCCCCTGAGAGCCCTTTTCCCTGCTGGGGCAGATCCCGCTCCCTCCCCTGACCTTCTCCCACGCCTGTCGCCAGGTCTGACCCAGCAAGGAGGGTGTGGACGGAAGTCTGCGGGACGCCTCCCCACTGCCCCACTGGGGAGGGGGCTCCCGTGGCAGCCCCTCATTTTCCCATGCAATAAAGTCACCTAGGGTCCCTTGGAGGAGGGAGGAGACTTCAGCTAAAACTGCTCCCAGTTCCGAACCATAAAGCCAAGCTGCATCTTTTGCCAGTAGCCTGAAGAGATGGGAGAGGGTCTGTAGCAGGGGGACCCTGTCCCACACTCAGTGGGGTGGCTGTGGGCCTGTGCTTCAAGTGTGCTCCCCTCTCCCCTTTCTCCTGCTCCTTGGGGCCACTGTGAGTTGTGACAATGTGCACAGAGCTGAGCACCTGCCTTGCACAGCGCACTTGGAAATGCCACCCAACGTGACTGTGTTTCCACTCTCTCTGGCGAGGCTGTTGACTAGTTGGGGCAGATGCTCTGAACAGACCTCTCCAGAGACAAGAGGTTCTGACAGATCCACAGGCACTTAGGAGCCCTCTGTGTCAGGGGTCCCGCCTCTTGTGTCTGGTCCACCTCCCCTTGCCCGACATCTTCCAACATAGATTCTTCTTTAGAAAGCTGATGGTGGGTGTGCTTCAGTGTCTGAGGCTGCCTGTGGCTTCAGGGACCAGGAAGGTCTGGCTACTGCAAGTAGGTGTGGGAAGGAGCCCATGGGGATATCAATACCATCTCACCGATGGCCAAGCAGGATGAATGAGCCTCCTTCGCCCTTATTGGATGTCTGAGGCAGCTGGGAGGGCTACCGGCCAACTGCCCGCAGGCCTTAGAAGCTCTTGTCCCACCTCTGTTAGGATCAGGGTTAGCTGGACACCCTAGTTAGCTGTTGCTGAGTAACAAACTTCCCCTGAACTTAGCGGCCTCTGACAGAAGTGTAGCATTTGGCACAGTTTCTGTGGGTCCCGAGGAAGCAGCTTAGCTGGGTGGCTCTGGCCTGGAACTCTCTAGGGTTGCAGTCACTGGAAGGTATGAAGGATGGAGGATTGCTTCTGGGATGTCTTGTTCCCATGGTGCTGGTGGCTGATTCCTCCTTTGAATCATGGGGGCAGTATGGCTGGTGCCATAGTGTCTTCCACAACTCAGTTTGGGAAATCTCCTTAGCATCCCCTTGGTTACCTAGGTCAGCCCTGTTTGGTAGGGGACAATGCATATATAGGTTGTGGACCCTGGGGGTGTACTGTCAGGTCCTCATAAAGGCTGGCACACCTTGGGCCATGGAAGCCCCTTCAGAAGACTCCAGGGATTTGAGGGCTGGGTACAAGAAATGGTCTGGCTGGCACAGGTTCATGGCCATCTGCAACTTTCAGGATTTGGGATGCTTTAAAAGGCCTACTCTGAAGAGTTCGGAGTTAATAGTCCTCTGGGAAAGTCTGGAATTGTTGAAATGATTCAGGTTTGAAGACCCACATTCTCCCTTTTTCTTCCAAACAGGGCAGCACACTGAGAAAACGCAAGATGTATGAAGAGTTCCTCAGCAAGGTCTCCATCCTAGGTCAGTGGCTCTGCCTGTCCCCAGGTGACCTATGTGGGCTCCTGTGAGCACCTGCCCTCCAGTCCCAGATACCTTCCCTTCCTTGCATGGCTGGCAAGTTACATGCTCTTGGTGTTAAGCAGGTTAGGGACATGTACACACACACTTTCACATATGTACACAAGCACACACATCCATCGGTGGTGTGCACACACTACGGTCTGTGGCATGACAGTTCTTAAATCAGGGTTGTGCTGGCTTAGCTCTCCCACTGTCTTTGATGCCGTCCCCCTAGGTCCCTCATTTGTTTATTTGTTTGTTTCAACTGTGGATTGGACCCTTGGCACTCAATCACTGAGCTACATCCCCTACCCTTTTTATTATTTTTATTTTTTATTTTGAGAAAGGGCCTTGCTAAATTGATTAGGGCCTCAGCCTCCCGAGTCTCTGGGATGACAGGCGTGCACCACCGTGCCCCGTGGTCAGTTACTTTGAACTGGAGGCCAGTTCTGCTTCCTAGTAGCTGGGTGGTTTGGCCTTCTTCCCCTGCCAGGTTGCTTTACTCTAAGCATGGCTGTCCTGGGGACATCCCTGTGCTTTTTATGCACTTAGTGCTCTGTCCCTGGGGGATACGGATGGGGCTGCAAGTGCACCCCAGGCTGGCACACTCAGATGAGCACCCTCAGCCATCGTGTGGGGAGGACACTGCTAAATCTATTTTGCACATGGTGAAGCTACTAGGGAGGCAAAGACCTGGGCCCACACCTGCCCCTCCTTGCATCTCCCACCTGTAGTGACCCACCCAGCCCCAGAGCAGCCAAAGACCCCTGTGCGTGTATATATGTATATGTGTGTGTGTGTGTGTGTGTGTCTATGTGCGTGAATACACACTTTGCCCTGAACCACATCCTCCCTGATTTTTTTCGTGAACTCTTGAGATACTCATAACATAGAAGGGACCAATGTGACCATTTTAAGAAGTGTGGTTCAGGGGAAAGAAACACACGCACGGTGTGGTGCTGCGTCAGCTCTGTGGTTTCTCCACTGAGTCATCACGCTGAGCAGAAATCTGTCCCCATTAGTGCCCTCCCTGACCCCTCCTGCCCTTGCCACATGGGTCCCCTGCCTATCTCTGTGGACTTTCCTATTCTGACCTTTCATTTGAGTGGGATCTCCCATGTGGCCTTCCTCGTCTGGCTTCTTTCCTGTGGCTTTTTAAACATGTCATACCTGGAAAAAGAAAAAGCACTCTCCTGAGTTGATCCCTAAGATTTTTTTTAGGGGCAGAGAAAGGGACATTTTATTCTCATGCAAATGAGAAACCAGGAACTTTCTTGTCCTTTGCCTTTGGGTTTCCTTGCCTTTGAACAGGGGCTGGCGTAGCCCTGGACCATTGTCACTCATTTACTGATAATCATTCAAGCCCATGGCTGCAGGGTAGCATCCAGCCAAACACAGGCCCCTTTCTGCCTTCCTGGAGATCCTGCTGACTACCCCAGGACTTCAGCCTAGTGTAGGCATCCTGACTGGAGCTGATTTCTTCCCTTGAATGTCTTGGTCATTTAGACGCCTATGAACTCTGGACACCCGTCTGGCCGTGCCCGCTCATCCTGTTTCCTTTAATGAATGCAAAGCATACAAGTGTGACTGGCTCCTCCAGGGCCCTGGGTGAACAACTACAAGACTCTGGTCCCCTCTTCTGCTTGGTCACCACAAGCCACACATGGACTCCAAACGTGGCCTGTGGACATTGTGTGGTGACTGGCTTTAGGAGGCAGCTGGCCGTTGCAGCCTGCAATGGATGGTGCTGTTTTGACCACACTGAATTATTCTCAACTGCTTAGTAGCTGCAGGGTTCAGCCGTGACTCCATTGTTTGCAAAAAAATATAGGCAGCCTTGATCTTTGGGCGAAAAGTAAAAGCATTTCCATACTTAAGTGAACTTAGGCTCAGTTTGCTCTGCATGTTATTTACAAGATGTGCTCGTCTGCCCTCAGCTTGGGTGGAGACTGTTGCTATGGACAGGGCAGTCCTACCCTACCACTGAGATATGCAGGAAAGGTAAGTACACTGGGGGCCTCCATTTCCAGCCTCTCCTCATGAAAACATGAGGCTGACCTAGTGTGGGAGACTTCCCAGCCCTGCCCAGCCGGCGGGGGTGAGGAAGGCCACTGAGTCGCTTTTAGGGACTTCTGTGCTGCAGGCCCCTTCCAGGTGGGGCCTGAGCACCCACCTCCTACGTGCAGCTGGGCGGCAGGCTGACCTGGCTGGAGCACCTCCTGGACACTCGCTTGCATTTTTCTGCACACATGATCAGAAGGGACCATCAAATGTGGACTGGGGTTGTGGCTCAGTGGTAGAGCACTTGCCTAGCATGTGTGAGGCATTGGGTTCGATTCTCAGAACCGCATGTAAATAAATGAATAAAATAAAGGTCCATCAACATCTAAAAAAATTTTTTAAAAAAAGGGAGCATCAGACTCCTGTAGCCCGAGCACCGTGTTTTCCTATGCAGGGTTGACTATTAGCACCCTCTGTCTCAAGGGACAAGGATCCTAAATTGTAGTTTAAAACAGCAATGACAACGAACAAATGTCTTGTGTTTCATGAATCGCCTCAGAGCTTTAAGATGTTAAAAAAAGACAAACAAAAAACAAAAAGAAAAAAACCTTGGGGCCAAGAAATTGCCATGCCGCTTATGGTTTCCTCTGACAGTTTTTAACCAAGATTTAAATTGTTGGGAGACAGAGCTTGCTCCAGATCGCAATTCCCAGACCTCAGATTATTGTAGGTTTCAAATGTCATGGAAAAAAAGAAAATCTGCTAATCAAACAGGTGGAGGTGAACTGTCAAGCAACTGATTTCAGAACTGAAAGCGACTTATCACGGCCTTCGTGAGGACACCAGTAAACCAAACCTGCCATACTCCCACACAGTCCCTTTCTGCATCCGCTTCCTCCTGAACACAAGCTATAATCTCACTCCAAAGTCTGTAGTCACAGGCATGTGGTGTGTGGCCTGTAGGGCACACCCCTGTCCCAACAGCTTCTGGTCTCACCAACTTAGGGCTACACGCCCTGGCTGGAGCACTTTTGGCAGCCTGAGCCCCGCATGGCTTCCTGTGGTCTTGGGGTTAGTGGAAAGCCATAAGCTTTGCAATGTGTGGCACAGGCAGATCCTAGGGAGAGAAACCCCTGCCAACCTAGATCTAAAATAAATGCTTTTATTTTTCATTTTTAGCAGCTGACCTACATAGATAGCATCTAAGTATAGGCCAATTTCTCTCGCCAAAAAAGAAATAGTTAATCAGGCGATTGTGATTTTCATATAAAAGTCTCACGTTATTATTCTTTTCTTCCTTCTGGGTGTTAGGGATGGATAATGTCAGGAAGGGATGGTGTGAGAAGGGTGGAAAGCGCTGTTGAGTTTGCAAATGTTTAAAGATAAACTTGGCATTGGAGTTAGGAGTTTTGGCCTAAAATAGTGGAAGGCTGCTCTTCTTGGACGTTGTAGCATTTGTGCCAGGGTCTTTGATCAGCCCGCAATGGATGGTGCTGTTTTGACCACTCTGAATTATTCTCAGCTGCTTAGTAGCTGTAGGGTTCAGCCGTGACTCCATTGTTTGCAAAAATATAGGGAGCCTTGATCTTTGGGTGAAAAGTAAAAGCATTTTCATGTATTCTGCTGTCTACCAATAAAAAAAAAAATAAAAAAAAATAAAAAATAAAAAATAAAAGCATTTTCATACTAAGTTAACTTAGGCTCAGTTTGCCCTGCATGTTATTTACAACATGTGGTTGGCTGTGAGTATTTTCAAATTGCATCTCCTGGCCGAAGGTGGGGTGTGAGCTGTGTGCACATGAATCCCCCATAATAGCAAGATGTCCAGGTCCCACATGCAGAAGCACCTTGGAGCTGGCTTTCTGCTCTCCCCTTCGTCTGTGATTCAGCTCACTAACTAGACCAGGGGAGTTTCCTGAGCCACATCCTGAGGAGAGCAGCTGCTGTGGCAAGGGGCAACCTTGACACCTTATTGTCCTCTACAGAGTCCCTGGAGAAGTGGGAGCGCCTGACTGTAGCCGATGCCTTGGAGCCTGTGCAGTTTGAAGATGGGGAGAAAATCGTGGTCCAAGGGGAACCCGGGGACGGCTTCTACATCATCACGGAGGTGAGTCCTGCTTGGTACCTCAAGGGCACTGTGTCAGTCACAGAGCTGCCTGAGTGCCCTGGAATTTATCCTGCTCTGACCCCCAAGTCCTCCCCACACCAAAGTCTACTTGGAGCTGGTGGGATGATAGCCTCGTGTGCCTGCCACAGACATAGGTGTGTCTCTCAAGAATGGTGGTGGAGACCAAGACCCACACGTGTGAATCACACTGCACGAAGCATGCACACAGTGCAGGTTGAGTTGGGGAGCCAGAGCGAGATGGGTGGAGCATGTCCCTGTCAAGCCCTGGTGTGGCCTGTGGTCTACATACAGCTTCACAACACATTCCTGCTGGGGGACCTGTGTATGTTCGGGGTACACCAGACCTCTGAATGATTTCTCACAATTGCACATGAATCTACAACGATCCCCAGATTTAAAGTTTAGTTTAAGAAGGACATGATGAGTTTCTCTGCCTGAAGTGTACGAGACACTTTGACCATGGCCCGCACAGTACCCTCAGCGGGACAAGCAGCCCGCTGGTTCCTCGGAGCCCCTGGGACATATGGGGGCTGGAATCTGTGGCCACCATCTTGGAAGCTGCCTGGGATTGGGTGTACCACTGTTATGAGGAGAGGATCTGTGAGACAAGCGGCTTGTACATGAACGTCTGCTGGGGGATGACCCTGGGAATTCTAGCTCCTGATCTGAGGTGCCTGTCCCCACAGGGGGATGCCCTAATGTGGGTGCACTAATGTGGGTGAGCTGCCCAGAGCTGGCCAGTGCATTGACCCTGGGGCTTCAGTCTACCCTGGAGGAAGCCCCAACCCTGGCAGGGGTGAATGCACCTTCTCACCCATGGAGAACTTTCCCGACTCTGCAGAGCCTGGTACTCGTGTCTCGAGTCCTACTTCCTGGTCCTCGAGGCGAGAGGAAGCCCCTGCTCACATTCTCTCTTGCCCATTCTCCAGCCCTCCAGAGAAGAGCAGGACTCACGCATGAGTTTGCATGGCCAGTATTGTTACCGTGGGGCTGTTGAGAGGAAATGGATGTGAGCAGAGAGCTCAACCCCCTGGATGTTCGGCCAATATGACCAAACTCAGGAGTCAGGTTCTTGGTTTGAAATAAGCAGAAGCAAAAATCATTTGCAGTGTTAAAGATGTGGGACCGTGTGTGGGGACACTCACTTGCTCTGTGGAACAGGCCATGAGGCAGAGACCTGGAAGCTTTTTCTCTTTTGGAGTGAGGCCCCTGGATGGGTCTAAGAGGGCCAGTGACCCCTGCAGAGCTCAACGGTATGGACGTGGGCCAGGGTGCTGGCGGAACACGAGCCAATGAGGCTGGCCTTCATCTCATTCCCTAGAGAGCTGCAGAAGGGCTCCTGGAGGGTTCCCAGGGGACAATCCTCAGGAGGTCCTCAGTCCTTAGGGTAGGGGACTCATTTGACAACAAAGTTTCTTTAAAAAGAAAAGAGGAGGAAAGAATAAAACCACAGGCAGAGCAAATTATGGCTCTGGTCGGCATTGAGGGCAGCCTCCGGTCAACAGTCCAGAGAGGGAAGTGGGCCCTTTTCTCACTCCAGCACCCACGGGATCCCACAGGTTCACACCTGCCTTCCCCAAGTGTGTCCCTGCCCTGTGTAGGCAGAGGCCGGCGCTTTGTCACCTCTACTGGGGTGAGTGGCCATTCCATGCGGGACTTCTCTGAGGCCACTGTTTCACTGTGGCAGGGACCTGGGGCAAGCATAGCCATTTCAAAAACAGTCCAGCAGAAAATCACTTGTAACCCTCAGTCATTGAGTAACACAGAGGACAATGAGTGGCGTCCTCACTGAGGGCTTGCGGAGGCTCTACCTATCACCTGCATGAGTTGTCCAGTGACCCTCTGTCACCAGACGGTCACTTCTTTTCCCACTGGCCAACTGCCTGAAGCCATGTCCTTCCCCCCATGATGTTCCATGAGTGCTCTGTCTCTGCATTTGTGGCCATGGTGTGACCTTATTCGGGGTGTCTTCAGGGACCCAACCTCTTCCAGTTAATAAATGAAGATTTGTGCTTAGCCATTAGCTTTCCACCCTCACCCCCAAATTTCAAAATATTAAAGATGGCTTCTGTTCTTGGTTGTTATTTCCCATAGAAAAGTGTACTTGGTTCCCTCCCTGTGTCTCTGGAATTGTCCCATGGGATGTGACAGGAATGGCCTGGGCAAGGCATTTAGGCTGGGGCACAAGAAGCTTGCCCATCCACAGCCTCTCAGGCTGGTTCTTGGGACCCTCTTCTTGGGGTCCAGCAGCCATGCTCTGGGGTCTTCCATAACAGGACTGTGCCCACAGCAGTCCTGAGTGCCCAATGCCAACAGCCACAAGGCATACTCTATGGTGGTCGCCCAGCCCAGCTACTGCTTGGTACAGCCTCCTGAGAGAGAGCCGCTCAGCCCAGCTCCAGGGCGGTAAGACAGAACAGCTCTCTGGGGTCACACTGTCCTTGCCTAGGCACTAGGATGCTCTGCTGGCCCCTGTGCCATGGGAAGAGGACAGTGTGAGGGAAGCCACAAATGTCTCTATTTGCATCCTCTGATAAGAAACTGGTGTTTATAGGCTGAACCTGGCCCAGGGGCAGATTTGCACTTGACCAGCATGGTGCTTGGTTAGACATTTGAATTTGTTGTTGATATCTTAAAATCAGATTTCTTATAAAAGTCTAGGTCTGTCATCTCTTTAGAAGTCTGTATCTGGCCATGCTGGACTCATCCTTGTCTGAGAGACAGACACCCCTTAGAAAGGGCTTCCTAACCCATCTCCATTCCCTTGGGCCCTCTCTTCTGGTCAGTGGTCTCCACAGTACCTGGGTCTTCAGAGTTTGCAGCCTCAGTTTGAATGGCCTTGAGACAGGAAGCGAGTGACTCTGACTACGGCAGACCATCATCCTTTATACCCTGTGGCTGAAGACTCTCCAGCTGAGCCCAAGACCCCATGCAGAAAAATCATACAAGTGTGTGTCACAGGTTGGAGTCACCGAGTGTATGAGTGCGTCTTCACAGGACATAAAGGAAGTCGGCTCTGGAAACAATAAGAGGCCGTCACTGAAACTATATGTCCTTAATCATGGTGCGGGGAGGTTAGGCTGTGCCAGGGTTTGGGCAGGGTCCTTATATAATCAACTATGTCTTTCTAGAGGCCCCTCCAAGTCTCCTCTGAGAGAGGAGCAGGGGGGTTCTCCATCTGCCCAGCACACAGGGTGGGCTTGAGCTGGCACATGGACACCTGGTACCTCAGACTCCACATCCAAGAGCAGCAGCATCTCACAAGCACAGCTCCCTACATTTCCTGCCCACTGCCCTCTCCCTCTGCCTCTGGTTGACCTGTGAGATTCTGCCCGTGGTGTTCTGCAATGCTCTGGCAGCCTCGGAGGGACCTACAAAGAGGTCTGCAAGAAGGCAACTAAGTAGTGGGGACCATCGCTGCTTCTGGGAGTGACTTCTGGGTTGTCACGAATGCCCCACTGACTGGGCTTCTTCACCGCAACAAAATTGTGGCCTTTGGAGTGTAACCAAGGCCACGTCCTGCAACCCTGCAAGAGTAGGTGAAGTGGTTGCCTTGGCCACAAGGATATTTTCGGCGGGGGGGCGGGGGAGGGGGGTCCGCCTCCCTGTCTTCCTGGAGCAGCATGTGGAGAAGCCTCCTCGGCTCCTCCCTTCACCAAGTGGGGTGTCCCTGTCTGGCAGCCGCTCCTCACCTTGCTTAGTTGTCACATTTCTGTGTGTGTGCACTTCCAAGTGGAGTTCTTCTGTAAACCTGCCCTTGGCGGGTCACAGGTACCCTTCCAGTGAGGCCTCATCCTGCAGAGCTGGAATGTGGAGCCTCTCACCCATCTTTCCCCCTGCCAGGCTTGCTCTGTCCCCTGGGCTTCCTAATGGGTGGACCTTAGAGGCATTCGGGATATTACAGTGACTGCCTGTGCGTGCCTCGATCTGCTCTGCTAGAAGATGTGGTTGTTTGGGGGGCTGATTTCCACCATGTGTGGGCAAATCTACAGGAAACTGGCCCCTGGGAACAAAGCTTTGCCACAGAGCCAGTTTTTTTGGAGGTGATTGGAAAGGGGAGCAGGAAGACAGGATTCCTAGCCTACATGATCCTGAGGGTCTCTGCAGGGGTGCTCCCCACCAGACAGAGGCATCTCTCTTGTCTTCCAGCTCTGCGCACACACATGGGCTGTCTGAGCAAATGGATCTGCCAACCCCTCAGACAACTGACCCCAGTACTCTTGGAGAACATGCTCAACAGACAGTGGCAGAACTGACCCTGTTCGAGTTTGCCTGTGTGAACCTGGAGGTGCAGACTCAAAGACACAGCACCAGTGGATAGGGCCGGCCCTGCGGCTCCCAGGCCATGCTTCTGTCTCTGCATACTGAAGCTGGGGCCACCCTGGGCCAGGGAGCCTCAAGGTGGGACACAGTGCTGGAGGGATAGCATTGGAACTGCAGGGACTGTCCCTGTTTGTCTGCCAAGATGCATGCTCGACCTGTCTCCCCAGGAGAGGTGCATGGGGGCCTGGCAAGGAGGGCAGTCTAGGTCCAAGACACGCTAGGTAGCGGGAGGCTGAGGCTGTCCCGCTGCTCCGTGACTTCATCAGAATTCGCATCTCCAACTGCGCTCTCCAGGAAAACAGAGGAGGATTTGGGAAGGGGCTCACGTTCCCGCTGTGCATTCCTCAATTTGGGCCTGAGACCTTGGAGCGCCTGGAGGCAGCTGGGCCCAGAGCTGGTTCCCCATAAAATCCTGAGGCTGAAATTCCCCAGCTCGCTCCCAGCCAGAGGCCTGGGAGGCGTTGCCATAGAAACACTAGATTGGATTTATCTCCTCACTTAGCAAATTAATTTTATGAATGTCCACAATGTTGAAGCAACTGCAAAACAACACATTTCACAGCCGCCCTCAGGCCTGGGAACGCTCTACTCGCCAGAGCCCAGCCCCCTCCACACTCCCCGAAAGGCAGATTGTTCAGAATCCAGAGGTCACTCTGCAAACTTAGAAGGAGGCTCCTATGCGGGAGCATCCAGGAACCCCAGGCACATGTCCAGCTCTGCCCGGGCCATTGTGCCATGGCCTGTGCCTGCTGGCTATGCTCCAGACACTGCGGCCCTGTGGCTTCAGGAACATGTTTATGCCTGGAGCATCTTGTCACCCACTGTTCCTATGTCATTTTCCCCTGCTTCTTTTACGGTTATTAGTGCCATTCTTTTGGTCCCTATGTGTCCCTCTGGGGGCTACTGCCTGGAGGAGGGATTGAGGCCTCTGGGAGCTATGTGGGTCCATGCCACACATATGGTCCTGGAGAGATGTGAGCCCCAGACAGGAGACAAACCGCACTGGGTCTCTGCTCTAGCGGAAGTGAGGTGGCATGGGAGGACACGAGGGCTTGACAGGAAGTGAGGCAGGGCCTGGGACAGTATGAGCTTGATGGGTATCTGGGGGCTCAGGCCCTTGGGCAGGGATTGGGAGGGGGCCATGGGGTTGCATCTGAGGTGGGAGCTATCAGGGTGTGTGGCTTCAGGGTGAGTCTGGGGCTTGGCGGTGTGATGGAGGACCCTCTGGCCAGAGACAGGATGTCCTGTCTTACTCTGGGTGTGATGCGGCCATGTGGGGGTTGAATGCTTACTTGCTGAGTAATCATGCTGGGTCTTGCATGGAGAGTAAACTGTAGAAGGGTTCAGGGAAGAAGTGGATCAGAGGTGAGCAGTCACACCGAGGTGATGTGGGGGCTCAGGAATCAACAGGGCTCAGGATCTGCAGTTGAACCAGCACAGAGTTGAGAGGAGGTGATCAACAGATGGGAGGACCCAGGTGGGCAGGGAGACTGTGGTCCTGAAGTGCAAGTAGAAGTTTTGCAGGTGGAGGCTGGAAGGGATCGTGCACGCGGTAGCACATGCAGAAACGCAAGGCACCAGGTGTGGTGGAGGAAAGGGGCCGCGATGCAGATGCTGATGTTGGATGTGTGCCAACAGATAGATGCCCTCTGCAGAACAGTCACATCTTGTCCCGAGGCCACAGTCTACTGGTGGTGGGGGAGCTGAAGGGAGGCTTCCAGGTCTGCAGTATCCTCGCTGCCCTTGGCCTCTGGCTCCCCAGGGAGCCTCCCTGTTTGACCTCCTGAGCTCCATATTTGCTCCTGTGCTGGGATGAGCTCTGTGTGAGGCCATCTGAGCAGTTTGCTGTGGCCTCCCGGGACCCACTGGAAGAACCTTGTACCCCTAGCAGAGCTCTCAGCACGTGGTGGGAGCACCCCCAAGGGTTGTGAACATGGGCAGTGCCTGCTCCTCTTGATCCGCTGAGAGGGATCCCAGCATCTTCCAGAAGTGGGAGAGCCTGGCTGCTGCCCCGAGACCAGCCATCTCCAGCAGCGAAGCTACGGCTTCCTCTGGGCTGGCTGAGGAGCTTTCCCATGCCTGGCTCCGGGTCCTGGGTCTGGTGCTGGGGACTGTCATAAGTGTTTGCTGGCAGATGGGTGTGAGTAGCTGTGAGAGTATCAGGATTCTTGGGAGTTTCGGGCTCACCACACCAGGTGTCTGTCTGGTGCTTCAGACTCACTGGGGGGCCCTGAGCAGCTCAGAGGGACATAGTCGCCAAGAGGATCCACGGGCCTACCCCATTTCCCTTCCCATTGTAGGACAATTTCATCACACAGAGGCTGGAAGGGCTGCATGTCCCAAATTCCAGCGTGAGCAAACCCCACCTGTCCTGTGTGCCTGGATTGTCCTGAGTACAATCCCAACTTCCCCTTCCCAGTGGGCTGGATGTTATTCCCGCAGCCCATGGGGAGCTGGGAGAACCTCTAGCCGCAGTGAGCTTGGCGCCCCAGGCTGAGATGACCACGCCATGCTGCTTCGGAGTGACAGGCTGGTTTCCCAAATGTGCACTGTATCTTC
The DNA here is from genome assembly GCF_045843805.1 of Urocitellus parryii. Taxonomy (NCBI): domain Eukaryota; kingdom Metazoa; phylum Chordata; class Mammalia; order Rodentia; family Sciuridae; genus Urocitellus; species Urocitellus parryii. The sequence goes on from NC_135539.1 coordinate 38,833,724, forward strand.
TCTGGGCTGGAGACTCAGCTAGTTTTTGTGTGAATCGAGGCACCTGTGGCCGGCTGGTCTCTGAGAGCTCCATGCAGCCGAGGAGCTGGTGAGAAGCTTGCAGAAGGTGGCCAGCCTTGAGCTCAGGGCTCTGCATCCAGAGATGAGAACCTTAAAAAATCTACAGGAGGAAAATATTCCATGGGTAAAGATGGTGACAGAGTGCTGCTCAGAGAAGGGAGATGCCCCCCGCCCCACGTAGGCAGCTCTCTTGACAAAGCCTTCCCTGTGTAGTCTTTCTGATGTTGTAAATGTGAGAAGCACTACAGAAAGTGTATCCCCCCAAACAAGTACAGAGCGTGGTTTCCCTCATCCCTGGCTCCGAGACACCAGGCAGACCCCCTCACGCCCAGGCTTCCCATTTCAGACATTTGGGATCCTGATTCCCACCCGTCTTCCCACCGACATGCAGGCGTCCAGACTAGACAGATGTGGAATGTGTGTGCTGGATTCCAAGGTCCTGGATTACCTCGGACGCGGCTCCTGGCACCGCAGTGGGGGGGGGGGTGACGCACCCGCAGACCGTTGCCATGGCAGTGGATGTTTTGGCTGGAAAAATCCTAACAGATGCGGAGTTCTGGACAAGTCCAGCTGTGGGCCTCCATCCATTGCAGCCATAGTGTCTGACCCAGAGCAGGGCTGCTGAGGTAGCTGTGGCCACTGGCGGCAGGTTGTGGGTTCCATGCCTTGGGTGGCAGCTCCTCTGCTCCCCTCCTTACAGTTCTAGGGATTCTGTGAGCAGGCCCCTGAGCTCCTTGTCTTGGGAAGTCACCCACCAAGGCCAACAATGACCTGTAGAGGTTGTCCTGGTATATTCTGAACTTGGCCTTCTGAGTGCCCACTTGGATTTACGGGGTGGTGCTGGTGCACCCCACTGCCCTTCCCTGCAGTTGGACACAGTGCAAACACTCCTAATGAGGAGTGTGAATTCTTCCCACCTCATACACACACTGACACACACCCCCATGTGCTCACTGACATGCACACACGCACATACCAGCATGCCAGGGCCACGGGCTGCAGTGTCTGGCAGAACCCTGGTGCTGTGGTGATGTGGTGTTCAGACACCACACCCGGCTGCTGGAACCCTGTGTGAACCACCATGCCTGGCGGGGTTCTCCCCCGGGGTGCAATGCTTGCTTTTCTCTTCCATCTTGTGGGAGGCCCAGCAACTGCAGAGGCAGCCTGTGGAGGACTTTCAGGCCCGTTCAGCCCTAGAAAAAGGAAATTGGCAGAGGCAGGGAGCAAGGCTCCTGTGCCCTGACCTTGAGGTCCAGGAGTGGACCAGGACTCAGGGGTCAGCCCCAGGTGGGTTGTGGGCCTGGCCACCCACACCTGCCCTGGGATAGCTACCCCTGGGGAGGGAAAGGGTGTGTCCCTCAAATCCAGGTTCTGGGGGGCCGACAGCAGGGGTGTGGCAGGCTGTGTTAAGCCAGGTGGAAGGCACTGCCCCTCCTAGTGAGGTCTTCCGCCAACCTGTGGAAGGAGTCTGCATCCACTGTCCAGTGATGGGGCGGGGGCACCCTGGCCATGTGGGGAGATGCCCAGGCCTCACAAAGCAAGGTTGAATACAGCCAGGCCATGGCTGGGGAGAGCTGAGGTCAAGATGGTGTCGGGTCCCATTTGGGAGGAGCCTTGAGTCTCCTCCTGGTAAAAGAGATCAGGTGTTGTTCATGCACGACAAAGACCCAGAGCTCTTTCTGGGACCTCTGTGATCATCCATCCAGATGGTGAGGCAGAGATGAGGCCTGCCTCACAGATGGCAGTTGTGGTCTGTGATGGTGGAAGGGTGGCTTGGGGGCAGGTTCCAGGCTCCTGGGAGGCCGAATGGGCAGTTCTCAGCAGCCACTGACTGGCACGTGCTTCAGCGAGGGCAGAGGATGCCGAGAGGAAGCAGCTATGGACTTGGAGCCACAGGGACCCCAGGTGGGTGAGGGCAGCCAGCTACCTCCCTGCTCTAGGGCTGGTCCAGGTTGCTCTCCCTGGCCCCACCTTGGCGCCCAGCAGGACTGTTCACGGCCCCATCCGCCTGGGGCCTGTGCGTGGCCTGGCTCCTGAGCAGATGGCAGGGGAGGAACTGGGCCACAGAAGGGCATTGGGAACAGGGCCTAATACGGTCAGCAGTGACCACAGCCCCTTTGACTCTGCTGTCCAATTCACCAAACATCTCCGGGATGCCTGAGCACTGTGCCTGGCCTCAGAGAGCACCAAGCAAACATTTCTGCAGAAATAAGGGCCTTCTCACATGGGGCTTTTATTGTCTTGCATGCTGGTCCCCAGGCAGGGGGCTGACAGTGCCGAGCTGGCACCTGTTTCCTTCCTCAGAGTCCTGGCGCCAGAATCTATGTTAATGTCCTGTTTTCCCACAGAAGCTGCTGGGCCGTGCCTTTGCCAGGGCCCCAGACCTCACGGAGGACCCATTAAATGTTGGCACAAAAACTGACCTCGGCTGCTTACCAGCCAGGTGTGTTTTCTCAGTCATTCCCAGGACATGCACACACCCCCGTCTCAGGCGGCTGAGTCTAGGGTCCTTTGCAGGCACGAGGCTCAGCTCCTTAAGCGAACCACCAAGAAACTGCTCTGCTGGCCCCAAGACAATCACAATGTGCTTTTTGGGGCTCCCATCTTAAAGAACAGAAAATGGATTTGTTTGCAAGGGAGCTAGCTGCAATTGAGCGTGGCAAGTCGTAGTTGTGACGATTGCTGCTTCTCCACAGACATCAGAAGGTGTGTGCTTGGGCTCATTACTCAGGAAATCACAGAGCACCTAGGAAGGGTTCCGTAGTTGTGGCCGATTTAGTGTTCCATGTGTGCAAACGGGTGTGTGCGTGTGTTCACATGTAGGATTCTGCTTGGGCTTAAATACAGAGACACACAGGCAAATGAAAGGTGTATGTGAACATTGCAGGCTTCACTTAAGTCTGAATTTCCCAGGTCGGGGGATTTCTGTTAGAGGTGGAAATTTGTCACCAGTGCGGTGACCCAGAGAACCAGCATTTGGTGTCCACCCACCTTCCTTGTTACTCTCGCGTTTGCACCATGGTTATGATCTGTCCTGTTTGACACTTGTGGGTTGTTCTGTGTCTGGCAGGTCAGCTGCGCAGCCTGAGGCCCAGTTGGGACTGCTCCAGTTGAGGAGCCCTGGGTGTGTGTGCACGGGTTCTGCGGGTGCCAGAAGTAAGCCTCTGGGAGCCCTCTATGCGGCACCATGCTGTGTCCACTGCTGTTCTTTTCACTTTTCATTTACAAAGGAGTGAGGCCCAAGTCTACGTATGGTATTGACACTGAGTTTCTTTTAAAATATATTTCTTTAGTGCTGGGGTTGTGGCTCAGGGGTAGAGCGCTTGCCTAGCATATATGAGGCCCTGGGTTCGATTCTCAGCACCACATGAAAATAAATAAATAAAATAAAAGTACTGTGTCCAACAACAACTAAAAAATAAATATTATATATATATATATATATTTTTTTTTTTCTTTAAATAAAGCCAATAGTTGCGGTGGCTCATGTTGTAATCCCAGAGACTCAAGAAGCTGAGGCAGAAGGATTGCAAGTTGGAGGCCAGCCTCAGCAACTTAGCAAGTCCCTAAGCCACTAAGTAAGACCCTGTCTAAAAAAAAAAATAAAGAGGGCTGGGGATGTGGCTCAGTGGATAAGCACCCTGGTTCAATCCACAGTGTAAATAAAACAAAACAACAACAACAAAAGAACAACCATAAAGCAAATAGTTTGCTTCTTCCGTAACATCACATTGGAGGACTGGGCCAGTGTGGTCTGGGCTGCCTTGGTGGACCTGTAAGACTCAGCTGTTTTTCATGTGTGTGAGTCCCCCTTGTAGGAATATTGCCACAGTTGCACATGTTTCTCTGACTGGTGTTGGCTGTTTCCGGGCTGCGATGGACTTGGGCTCTTGTTCCTAGTCTGGCGTGAGTCCAGGTCACCCCCCACAGTAGCGAGCAGACCCCACCACCATTCCTCCTCAGCATCCTTACCATCCCCTGCTCCCCTGCCCGCCCCCATGGTGCCTCCTTACTGCAGGGAGGCCCCTAGCTCCTCTGCCGGGCTCCTGTTCTCCAGATCTCAGCTGCAGGATTGCTGGTGGTGAGACCTTGCCATTGTCCCCCACACTGACTCCCCCTGCCCTCTCAGCATCTGAGCCCATGATGACTGTCCTCCCCAGGGAGGCTGACCCCAAGGGGGTAGGGACGTATCTACCATGTTCCCCGTTGTGCTCCCACCCCCAGGACAGTGCTCAGCAGAGAGTCGTTGTTCAACAGACACTCAGCTGACCAGTGAGGCGGGCTGAGAAGAGCACACCGAAGGACTCTGGTGCATAATTGGCCAAAGTCCATCCATGCACTGAGGGGGTCGGTCCATGCTCACAGCGGGTGTCCTCCTGGACTCCCTACCACCCTGGCTCACAGATCTGAGCAGCTATCTTGGGCCTCAGAGCCTGAGCATTTGGGGCTCATGGCCAGGCCAGTGGTGAGATGGAAATGGAAAGCAGGAGCCTGTCCTTCCACTATACATCCCACCAAAACCTTGCTGCTTCTTTCTTATGGTTTTTAATTTTGTAGATTTTTTTTTGTACTGGGGATTGAACCCCGGGGTGCATAACCACTGAGCCACATTCCCAGTCCTCTTATTTTTTCTTGTGAGACAAAGTCTCACTAAGTTGCTGAACCTGGCTTTGAACTCGAAATTCTCCTGCCTCAGCCTCCCGAGCTGCTGGGATTATAGGCATGTGCCACTGCACTTGGCAAATTTTGTAGAAAATTTTAAAAGTCAAAATAGTTGAAGGGACAATAGATGAATGGATAAAAAAAATGTGGCATTTATACACTATGGAGTATTACTCTGCATTAAAAAATGACAAAATTATAGAATTTGGAGGGAAATGGATGGCATTAGAGCAGATTATGCTAAATGAAGCTAGTCAATCTTTAAAAAACAAATACCAAATGACTCCTTTGATATAAGGGGTGTAAACAAGGACAGGGTAGGGACGAAGAGCTTGAGAAGAATATTTACAGTAAACAGGGATGAGAGGTGGGAGGGAAAGGGAGTGAGAAGGGAAATTGCATGGAAATGGGCGATCCTCAGGGTTATACAAAATGTCATATAAGAGGTAAGGAGGGGTAAGACAAGAGAATACAAATGGAAGAAATGATTTACAGTAGAAGGGGTAGAGAGAGAAAAGGGGAGGGGAGGGGAGGGGAGGGGAGGGGGGATAGTAGACAATAGGACAGACAGCAGAATACATCAGACACTAGAAAGGCAATATGTCAATCAATGGAAGGGTAACTGATGTGATACAGCAATTTGTATACGGGGTAAAAGCGGGAGTTCATAATCCACTTGAATCAAACCGTGTAATATGATGTATTAAGAACTATGTAATGTTATGAACGACCAATAAAAAAAAAAATAGTTGAAGGGAAATTGAGGATCAGTAATCCACACCTCACATTTGAATGAGAGTGACAACTTGCCGGGTGTTCGGGGTAGGTGGCCTTCTGTGGGTTTGTGACCTGGTTTCATAGTGAGAGATTTGGAGAAATGTGACCCAGAGTTTTGGCAAATGTGCTTTTCCAGACGCAAACTCCATGTTCATGTCCTCCGACGTGTCTACCTGCTTCCGCGGCAGCTGGGGAAGCAGAACTTGGATGGAAGGAAACACTTCTTCCAGAATCTTTCCATGGTGGGAGATGCTGGCCTGTCCTTAGCTAAAGCAGCCTGAAGAAATGGGAGTAGGTGGCAAATTTCCTGCCCTGGAAGGGCCTGGCTCCCCCGGCTTTGTGACAGGTGTTCCCAGGACAGGGACTATTACTGCCTGCTATTGTGGTCCATGCTCAGGATGCTGGATCAGTTAGGGCAAGAGATTCAGCCACTGTAATGGGCCCTGCAGCGATTGGCTGGAAAACCAAGGAGTGACTCTCTTCCTGCAGTGTCTGGGTCGGTGGGGGTGGGGGGGGGGAGGGTGCCAGGAACACCTGCTCTTCTTCATGAGGCCCCTCAGGCCACGCCACCTGTGATACTGCCTGGGAGGATGGGACAGAGTTAGGCAGCCAGCCAGCCCTGCTCCTATTCTGGTCATTGCATCCTGACCTCATGAAGGCTTTATGTGGACATCTTGTTCAGGAGGTTCTGTGACCATCCCAGGCTCACAGGAGGAAACTGAGGCTGCAGAGGTAAGATGGATCACCAAGATGTGTGGCAGAGTCTCGGGACTCAAGCACGGGTCTTCTGGTTCCAAGGTCCCACTCAGCTCACTCCTGGGACTCCGAGCCCTGGTGGAGACAGACAGGTAGCCCAGGGTGGGGATCCCCAGGCCCATGGACACCCTCCCATTCCTTGTCCACTCTAGCAGGACACACAGGGCTGCTACAGTCACAGGGCTGAGAGTGGGCTGAGGCTGGGGAGCTGTCTGCTGCTGGGATATGTGGAGGGCGTGGGTGGGCAGGGGGTCACTGCAGGGAGGTGAGGGGCCAGCAGAGTGGTGACTTGTAACTCTCTTTAATCCTGTGGTTTTGCATGGAGAGACCCTTCAGTGTCCTGGGAATTGGGGGCAGCTCAGAGTCTGCAATGACCTGGCCTTTCACTGCCCCAGGACCCACACAATGTCCCCCCTAGGCCCTACCTGGGCAGCCAAGCTCAAGCCACAGCCATATTTGGGTGAACTTGGCCGCAAAGGTGAGTGTGTGTGTGGGGGTGGGTGGCGGTGGTTTGGACTCCCCTGCAGCCTCATGTCCTCTGTGCAGCAGGAGGGAACCAAGCCCTGAGGCAAGCCCTTTTGCCTCATCTCATGGCTTTTGACAAGGACTCGCCAATATACAAATTAAAAAATGAATGACCACTGGATACAGTGCTACATCCCTGTAATCCCAGTGGCTCAGGAGGCTCAGACAGGAGGATGGCAAGTTCAAAGCCAGCCTTAGCAAGTTAGTGAGGCCCTAAGCAACTTAGTAAGATCCTGTCTCAAAACAAAGCGCTTCGGGGATGGGGGGCCCTGGGGGGGGGGAATGCTCAGTGGTTAAGCATCCCTGGGTTCAATCCCTGTAATAAAACTAAAAAACAAAAACAACAACAACAACAACAAAAACCAACATGGTTGGGCCAGTGCCAGCACCCAGGTGAGGAGGGCAAGAGCCATCCTAGAGCGTGGGGCTGGCTCTCTCCCTGCCCGCCGGCGGGCACCGGGCCTGATGTTTACCCGTCCCTCTGTGAACACCATCAGCTGGATTCATAAACAGGCAGAGCTCAGAATCTGAGTGGCCGGTGCCTGGAGGGAACTGGGTAGTGGATCCGGCTCACAGGGTCCACTGATGGGTGTCTGGGGATTCTGGGCATGGCGGGCACTGGCAGGGCCCTGACCCATTTCGCCCAGACTGTGGAGAGGTGGGAGTTACTCATTAAGCCAGGCGTGGAGAAGCTGGGTCAGATGAGCCAGGGTGAACTGAGCTATCCTGAAATCAAGTGAGGTGCCCATGAAGGGTCCCCAGCCGCTGGACACCAGGGGCTGTGGATGGATAGACCTGGGGACCTGGGTGACATCAACCCCAGGTCCTAAGGGCCAGGCAGCAGGAGCCTCAGTCTCCCTGGCTGTAAAATGGAATTTGTAGCCTCATGCAGGTGTAGCTCTGTGGGTGGCGAAGGGGCTGGAGCTGGTCAGAGTGAAACTCAGGGAGCCCCCGAGGCTGACCGCACACACTACCCTGGTCAGTGTTGCCTCTGTTGACCCTCCCTAGAACCCTGAAGGCTACAGGAGAGGAAACCGTCTCCGAGAAGAAGGACTTGCCCAAAGTCCAGGGTCAGAGCCCACACTTTGGCTCAACCAGGACTGGAGCGTCAGCTCTGAGGGATGCATGGAGTCGAGTGTGTGGCCTCCCGGACGCCCTGGATGCCCTCTCCGCATCTCTAATGTGCACTGCATTCCGCGGCGCCCAGTGATATTCCGCCCACAGCCTCGGCGTTAATCATTGAGCGGGCAATGTCTGCAGACCCCGCTCCCCTGTCGAGGGTCAGGAGGGGACCACACTGCTTGGCAGGTGTGTGACCCTGAGACCACGCTGCCCCAGGAGCCCCAGCACGGATGGACGGTTCCCCGTCCTTGAGTCTGAATCCAAGGTCAACTTCAAGCGCTGGTGCCTGTGACAAAGTACTGACCCCTCGGGAACATCCCCAGAATTCCTGCCTGTCACCTTGGCAGATGTAGTGCTGGGTCTTGGTGAGTCTGGGTGAAAACAGGGACTTGGCCAGGACAGGAAGGGACCTTTGGGCAGGCCCATCACCTGGTCCTGAGGCCCTAGGTGTCCAGGGAGAAGAGGGGAAGAAGAGAGTCTGATGACCAGTGGCCGAGGCCGCACAGGGAAGAGAAGGCCAGGCAGGAGACAGGAACTGGGGCAGCAACCCCCACTGCATGACCTGAGGTATGACCCTAGCAATCGATCCCCACCATGTGATCCCCAATTGGGTGACACCCCTGCCACCTGCCTGATGATTCTTTCATGCCCCCTTCTTGCAGGGCACAGCCTCTGTCCTTCAGCGCCGGTCCCCCAGTGAGGAGTACGTGGAGGTGGGGCGCCTTGGGCCCTCTGACTACTTTGGTGAGTTGGGGTCCCTCCCTCATAGGCCACCACACCTCATCAGGAGTCCTGGGTTGGGAACTGCATGGGCACAGGCAAATCAGGCTGAGCCTCCGTGCTGCTGTGACAGGCCTCAGACTGAGGTCCCTGGCCATGATTAACCAGTCCTGGGTAAGGGCTGCCCCCAGAGAGCCATGACCTTGTCAAGGGCAGGGCGTGGGTAAGAGCTGCAGGGAACACCAGCTTCCAGCTTCCTGCAGCTCTGTGTTGGGGAGGTCCTGAGGGAGGTCCAACCTCACCTGGGCACTCCTGGGCACTCCCTCAGTTGGGGGCTGGATCATGGGGGAGACTGGGACATATACCACAGCGCCTGCTGCATGTGGTATTGCTCAACAAATTGCAGGACAATGTCTAGCTAAATTTGGATTTCAGATGAACAATGAATATTTTGCTAGTTTATATAAATATATCCCACTGGGCCACATCTGTGATCCCAGAGATTCGGGAGGCTGAGATAGGAGGATCACAAGTTTGAGGCCAGCCTTAGCCACTTGGCAAGACCCTGTCTCAAAATAAAAGATAATAAAAAGTGCTGGGGATGTGGCTTAGTGATAGAGCACCCTATCCTCAACAGCAAAAAAAAAAAAAAAGCCCCCAAATGATATGTGTATGTCTCCCAAATATTTCATGAGACATATTTACAACTAACAAACTTTCTTTTGTACATATTTGAAATTCAAATCCCATGGCACCTGGCAGTGGTGCTTCTCTGGCTCTGGTCCTGAAGGAGAGGGCCCTGGTGTGGGGCCCTCAACCTGACCACTCTCTCCTTCCTCTAGGGGAGATCGCGCTGCTGCTGAACCGGCCTCGTGCGGCCACCGTGGTGGCCCGGGGGCCCCTCAAGTGTGTCAAGCTGGACCGGCCCCGCTTTGAGCGCGTGCTGGGCCCTTGCTCTGAGATTCTCAAGAGAAACATCCAGCGTTACAACAGCTTCATCTCCCTCACCGTCTGAGCCGCGCCAGGCCGCAGCGCTCCCCGTGTGCCTGCAGTCCCTGCTCCCCGTGTCTGGGGCCTGGGAGTCATGGGGAGGTAGCAGGGTGAGGCTGGCATCCCTGCAGGGGACCTCCCCTTCCTCTGGACTCGTTTTTTGGAATAAATGACCACCTTGTGCATATCAGAAACAAAGGGCAAGCAAACCTCCCAAGACCCAGGAGTGACAGGCCAGCTTCCCTCCCCCACCCTTCCTCCTGTCCACCCCTTGTCTTAGGGGACCCACCTGACCCTCTTCACATCATCTGGGCTGTGCTTGTCCGGTCCCCAGACCCAGGGGCAGACAGGCTGTGGAGACCAAGTCAGCCCTGAGTCCTGCCCCCAGAACCACAGGGTGCCACCCTGGGGCCCTGCAGACCCCGAGAGGCCAGGCTTGTCAGGCCTAGGCCCAAGTGGGGGACAGATCGTGTAGATGGGGTGTTCCCTGAAGACGCTGATGATGGGGCAGAAGTTGAGGCCCATTCCCACAGGGGCCCAGAGGAAGCCAGGGACCCCTTCTCCTATCTTGGGGGCCAGTCCACGGGCCTCAGACAGATCCACAGGTCACTCTGTGCTGAGAGCATTGGGAGGAGCCAGCTTGAGCCTGGTGGCTTGTCCTCTCACTAGCTGGTGTCCAGAATGGGCAGACTCCACAGCTGAGTTTGGGAATGTCCAAGATCTGGTGAGCACTGTGCTGGGTCCTTTGCTCTTTGGAGTTGGGGAGCCAAACAGTGTGGGGCCACTTCTCTGCCAAGGGCCTCTGGGAGACGTGGAGGGAGGGTGAGCTTTCAGAGACATCTGGGTAGAGTTCAAGGAATCAGAGGCCCTCGGAGCTATTCCCCACAGATTTGCCTGTATCCAGCCTGAGTCCCAGCCCCATGTCCCCTGTCCATTCCCCTGATGAGAGGGAATGTGTTCAGTCAACCCAGCGCGGGTCCCACACCCCTAAACCATCCACCAGCTTGTCTCTTAAACGTGTCCCCGGTGCCGTGATGATACGGAGCTGAGGGAGCGCTCAGTCCGTTGAAATGATGTGACCCACTCGATGTTGCCCTGCAGTGTCCTGGGGAGGTGCCCTCCCCGCTGGCCACCAGCGCCCCCTGCGCCCTGGCCATGCCCGTCCTGCCTGTGCTGTGGGCTCTGTGGACTTGTGTGCCCTCCTGCTCACCTTGCTGAGTGCTGCATGAACTATTAAACGTGCAATGAGGTACCTCTTCCTGACTCCGGGGGTCTCTGTCTGGACTCTTTTGTAAACAAGGGTCTTTTTCTTTCTTTCTTTTATTGTGGTAATATACACACGACCCAGTGTATCTGCCAAACCACAGCCCGGTGGCATTGATTCCATTCACAGTGTTGGGCAGCCTCATCCTCGTGGCTGCCCAGAGGACCAGGTACAGATTTGTGAGTCACAAATTCCTTGGTTCTGGCTGGGCGTGGTGGCGCACGCCTGTAATCCCAGAGGCTCAGGAGGCTGAGGCAGGAGGATCACGGGTTCAAAGCCAGCCTCAGCAACGGTGAGGTGCTAAGCAACTCGGTGAGACCCTGTCTCTAAATAAAATGCAGAATAGCTCTGGGGAGGTGTCTCAGTGGTCGAGTGCCCCAGAGTTCAATCCCTAGTACCTGCCCCAGAAAACCCCCCCAAAACACAAATTCCTTGGTGCCCATCCTCCTTGACCCTTTTCTCAGGTCTGAGCCCCTCACACGCTGCCAAAAGTTGGGAGATGGCCCAGGTCCCCAGAAAGCAGGGACTCGGTGATGTCTTCTGAGGGTTCAGACACGCTTACTGCTGGCCTCTTGAAGCTCAGTACCTTGTTAAGGTCGTCCAGCCTGTGTTGGCTTTGCCCTTTGTGGGTCTTTCACATGGTGCTCTGTAGCCTCACATTTCCCATCTGTAAATGGGTATAAGGATCCATCAAAGCCCTATGGTGAAATGAGCTCATTTCTGGCAAGAAGAGGCTGGGTAGGACCCACTTGCATCTCTTGTGGGGATAATGACCTGGAATGGGGCCCCTCCAGACTGTGGAGAGCTCCAGCCTCACCTTCCCCAGCTCAGGGGAACCCAATGGAGCCTGGTGACTCACTATGACGTCAGGCCCTGGCTGCCACACTGGGGAGACAGGCAGCACCTCCGTGTGGGGCCTGGGGTGGGGAGTGAGTTTGTGTCTGGGGACCTGGGTCCTGCCTTCCCACGGCCACTGCATCCGGCCTCCAGGGCTCTGCTCTCTGATCCAGGCAGGGTCTCTAGGGCCTGCTCTCTCCGAGTGCTGCCAGGAAGCCTGGGCTGACGCCCCTGACTGTGCTGACCTCTCTCATCCCCCCTCTTGCCTCCTGGGATATGACCAAATTAGGAAGCTGCCCAGCCCCACCTCCAATTCACCAAAGGATTTCCCTCCTTCCAGAGTAGTCTAGTCTGGTTCTAACTTGCATCCCAAGGGCAGGGATACTTAGACTCTCCATCTGGGCCCTGAGACCTGAGGCCCCTGGCATTCTTTGGGGCCACCAAAGTCCTCAGAAACTTTCCTTAACAAAGTCAGATCTTGCGTATAGAGTGGGTTTCCAAATCCACATCGAAGACTTTTATTTGGTCGGGCAGAAGGTCACTGGATTGGTCTCCTCCTAGGACCCCCCCCCAACATTGGCCACAGTAGGGGGTCTGCTCTAGGGCAGGCCTCTGAGTATCCGACTTCCCTCCAGGACAGAGCCCAGCATCATCCCACTAGAGACTTCCCTATGGTTTGGACAATCAGTCCCCTCACCAACCTCCTGGGCCAAACATTTGTTGGAGAAATGAGGCTGGGGTATTTCAGGAACATGCTTGGCCAGGAGCCTAGTGATTGCTGAGCTCCCTGCAGCTGACGTGTGATGTGTGGGCTGGAGGGCAGTTGTGCCTCAAACTCTGATCAAGTTCTTGTTAGTTGTGTGGCATCAGACAGTATCCTTAACTTTTCTGAGCTTCAACTGTCTCATCTCTGAAGTGGGAATATTTGCCTCCTGGGTTAGACTTTAGCTTGAAATGAGACGGTTACAGGAAGTTGCAGATGAACCCCAAAGGCTCAGAACTGTTGCTACCTGCAATATCCAACTATATCACACAGAAGGACAACAGCCATGTCCTGGTGTCACCTGGACAGGTAAGCTATGGAGCTCGTGCCTCCTGGTGCTGTGGCTCCAAGAGGGTCACCCTCACCTGCCTGTCCCTGCCATGGCACAGGCCTGGCTGCTGCCCTCTGGCTCCACCTCCAAGCCAGTTGTTGCCCTATTTTCCACGGCCAGCCTCCTCCTCTGCATTCAGCCACAGGTCCCCCCATTCTGGTCCCAGTGAGGGACACCTGTTGCTGCTCAGCGACCTGTTTGCAGAGGTGGTAATCTCCCCGCAGGAGCCACCTGTCCTCAGTACGGCTGCAATCACCAAGTGTGTCACCTGGTGACCTCATGATCTTAAAAACACCACTGAATTATTTAATGGATTCTGCAGCTTCGAGACAGGGCGTGTCTGTTCCACAAAGCCGGGGGACACCTGGAGTTGGAGTGCCACAACCTCACTGGTCAGGCTCCCATGTGCTAAGTTTCCCGGGAGAGGTTGGTCCCAGCCAAGCGGGTGGAGGCTGGGAGCCCTCTCAGCCCAGTCTCAGTTGCGCAATGTGGACCAGGCAGCCTCCCAGGCTGCAGATATCTTTATAGGGAGTGGGGCATGGTAGGTGGGATACTGGGGTCCTGGTCCTGGGGCCTCCTTCCCCTTGCTCAGGGGAGCACCAGGAAAGGGCTGCCCAGTTCCGGCCGCTTCCCCCAGCAGGGGCCATGAGGCCCTTCAAGAGATCTCAGAAGTCTGTCTGTGTCCCAGCCATGATGTCACCGGAGCCCATGTGATGCCAGTGTCAGCCAGGCGTTGAGTGTCCTAGGAAGGTACCCTGATATCACCCAGGAAGTGAGACTGCCACTGACTGCCCAGTCCACTCACCCACTCATTCACTCAATCACCCAGCCCAGGGGGAGGGGTTCCAGGGTGGCCCCCTCTCCTTTCCCCACATCTTCTCCAGATCAGCAGTGGCTTCACCTGCAGAATCCATGCCGGCTTGTGTCAAGGCCCTGTGGCACCAAATCCACCCAGCAGCCCTGTGGGGACCAATTACAAATAAGAATGCTGAGGTCTGAGCAGGGAAGTTACCTGCCAGGCCACCCAGCAGAGAAGCCTCGGGAAGTCGGGCCTGGGCCTTCCCCGCTGGCCTGGGCCTGCCCTCGCCATCTCTGCCAGTCCTCGTGCTGTAAATTCTGTTTATGGTCCTGGTCACCACCCCACTGAACTGGCCAGGTTCCTCCTCAGCGGGAAGCCACGCCTCTCTGGGAGTCCCCTGGGAATACCCAAGGGAGGAGGAAACCCTGTGTGGGCCGGGCAGGGGCTCGGCTCCCTCCACCCTGCCCGTCCACCCTGCCGTGAAGTCCTGTCCTCTTGGCCGCTGGCTGCACCTCTTCCTCTGGGTTGTGGGGAGTGTTAGAAATGGACAAGGGACTTCCTTGGGGCACCTCCGTGGAGAGCTGGTGCAGTCCCTGGAGCTCCCCAAGCCCTTCCTTGTGGGGCGGGGCAGGCAGGTCTGAGAAGCTGATGGGCAGCAGCCTTTTCCCCTTTACGGCGGGCAGCAAGATCATAGTGCTGATGTGCCTGGGGCTGGGCAAGCCTGACCAGGGGCGTCCAGGGGGTAAAAAGGAGGCCAAGATTGTGCTTGAGGGTCCCAAGGTCAGGTGTGTGGGGGTCCTCTCCGCCCCAGCTGGGAGCTCTTCCACCTGCGGAGACCTCTGCCCTGAGCCAGGTGGTGGTGAGCCGGGGCTGACCTCACCTGAAGTCCTGGGACTGCTCCTGAGACTGGGAAGGGCCGGCTGCAGAGGGAGGGGGCGGTCCTCGCTCGGACTCTGGCCTGCTGAGCTGCCAAGGGCCACTCCCAGCCGTCCAACTCTCAGAGGAGGCCACAGCCAAGGAAAGAGAGACTTGGGGGCCTGGCCGAGCAGGAGGGGCTGGGGAGCCTCGGACTCACCTGTGTGTGTGTGTAGGGGGGGAGCTTCCAGTGCCAGAGATGGAGCAGCAGTCCAAGCTGCCCCCTCCTCCAGGGAGGCCACCAGAAAGCAGGAGGCGGTCAACAAGAGAGTCCTGGATGGGCTGGTGCTGGCCTAGAACCCCAGCTACTCGGGAAGCTGAGGCAGGAGGATTGCAAGTTCAAGGCCAGCTGAGACAACTTAGACCCTGTTCCAATAGAACAAGGGCTGGAGGGGCAGCTCAGTGGTAGAGAGCTTTCCTCGCCTGCACAAGGTTCTAGCCCCAGCACCGGGGCTGGGGAGAGAACTTGAAGCTAGAGTGGGTCTTGGTCAGCCACTGATGGCCTTCAGACCCTGCCCCTGAGCTAGCCGGGCCTCTCCCCTGGTGTCTGCTGCAGTGGCCGCCTTCCCTGGACCCGGTGGTGGTGAGAGGGAATCTGAGGGTTTGGGGTGAGAGTTTCCAGGAAACCCTCCTCCCCTGTCCCCAAAGCCCTCCTCCCCCCTACCCGTGGGATGACAGGAGGTCCCAGGGCTCAGATTCTTGGGTCTGGCCTGGCTGGGTCAGGAAATGATGGGCATGGGGGGGGGGAGGGGAGGAGGGGGAGGGCCGAGGAATTGAAAGTGCATTCCAGACTGGTGACGTGTGCCCCGTGGCCTGCAGGGCAGGGGAGGGGACGAAAATGGGCTGCCCTGTCGGGAAGGTCCCTGGGATGAGGTGGGTGGGGCTGCATCAGAAGGGAAGAAAAGATCCTTGCCCTGGGGACATCCCTGCCACCGGCTGCTGTCCTTCAGGGCTGAGGGCTGCCTCCGCCTGGAAGCCTTCTCAGGTTTCTTGGCCCTGGGTCCAGGGCTCCCTCCAGGCCACCTGGTGTAGGCCTGGGACAGGCCCTCTCGGGAAGATTCATCCTGCTCAGCGCCCACTTGCTAGGTCCCCAGCGCCCACGGCTGGCCTGGCTGGGTAGTCCACACTGGTGGCCTGGTCTGGAGGCTCCCGGGTGTATGGTGGGTTTCAGGGCTTCCTCTGGCCGGGGTAGGAGAGGGGAGGGAGGGCTGGGGTCTGCTGTGTTCAACTCCACAAGCTGGTTGGGGCCGACCCCTGCTAGGCGCTGTTCTAAAAGTGATCCCTGCCAATCGATCAATGGCTCACTCCTGGGCCCTGAGGCCCAGGGGTGCCCTTGGACCAGGCTCTTAGGGGCAAGGGCTTTGCTGAAGGCCACGTGGCTGGTCAAGGAGGCTGGCACTCTGGCCCTGCAGGTGGACATGACTGGAGGCATGGAGCTGTGCTTCCTTTTCAGACCTGAGGTTATGGCAAGGCTGGGGGGTCCCCAGGGGCTGCTTAGGTGGCCTTGAGGGGAACCCTTTGGAAAAGTGGCCAGCGAGGATTACCCTCCTGGGCCTTCATCACCCACAGGGGTTGTCCTCTCTGCCCCTTGATTCCCCTGCTTCGGAAAGGCACAGTGGGGCCCTTCCTGGAGGCCCTGATGTTTTATAGGAGAGATGAGGTACCCAGCGGCCGGCCCTGGGCAGGCAGAAGCTCCCAGGCCCCAGGGCCACCCAAAGTCAGCATGAGCCTTCGATGCTCCTTCCAGGGGTTTGGGCCCTGGTGTGGCCACAGCAGGGCTGGCCCCAGTGACTGTGGGCCGGGTGAGTGCAGAGGAAGGTTCTGGCTCCTGGGTCTGGTTCTCTAGAGCCAGCACAGGTGGCCAGAGCACAGGCCTCCTGTCCACAGTCCCTAAGGTGCTGTTCTGGAAGCTGCTGCTCTGGCTCCAGGCAGGTGTAGCCTCTGGGTCAGCTAAGGCCCTCCAAATCCCCAGCTCAGGAACTGTGGGCGAAGATGCTTTCCCTGTTGCTCGGAGGCTCCACATCTTGGGGTAATTTGTCACGTGGCACAGCGACCTCCAAAAGCGAGTGTCATCGTTTCCGAGCAACTGAGGGTGGGCGAGGTCCTGTGACAAACCCAAGACCCAGGCTAGAAAGGGACAGCCTGGGTGGGTGAGGGCCAGGCTGCCCCGCTGTGGCACTGCCCTTGTCCATGGAATCCTGGGGTCGTTGCCGGATGCCCGAGGTTCTCCGTTGGCCTGGTTTCATGGAGGCCTTGGTGCCTAGGGTAGTCCACGCAGTCAGACGACTAGACATGGCACTAAAAGTGACAGGTGGGTGGCAGGCCTGACTCCAGGGGTTCTCAGAGGCAGAGCAGGTGCTTGTAGGCCAGGCCAGACTTACCTGAGGCTCGCTGAGGGGACGATTCTTTCCTGCGCTGTCTTGACCACATCAACCTGGCCAGGCAGAGCCCCGATGGGGAGGGCAGAATGACCAGTGGCCTGTACCTGCCAGGAGGGGGCTGAAGTAGGGCAGGGCCCTGGACTTGGCAGGGAGGGCACCCTCAGGTGGGGAAATGGACAGTCCCGCAGGCAGATCCACCCAGACTTGGCCAGGCTCCCGGTAGGTCCTGCTGGGGATGTGACCTGGTAGAGTTACAAGTCAAAACCAAGGCTCAGCCTACGACCATGGGACGACATCACCTTGAGCAAGGGTGGCGGTGCCAGGGTGCTGGGGTGCCATCTCACCAGGTGGGGCATCTCCAAGGTTGGGTCGGCAAGTCTCCCCGAGCTTGATGACGTGGGAGAGGGACATGCATGGTGGTGGCACTGCTGTCTCCAGTCTGAGCAGCTGGGAACGATGGTGTCCCTCTCACCTGAGAGGGAGGACTGTGGAGCAGGAGGGGCCCAGCTGGGCCCTGTCCAGGCCAACATGTCTGCTGGACACCTGAAGGGGGTGTTGGGACATGGACTGGGGACGAGGATCAGAATTCTTGGGCTGTAGGTGGCTCAGCCCAGGAGTCCAGGGAGCAACCAGAGGGACTCAGGAAAGAGGGAAGGGGGACACAGGATGCTGAGAGCGTGTCGGGGGTGGTCTGACGCTACTGCAGGACGGGATGGAGGGGCCCGAGAGCTGGGGTAGGTTGGCTGGTCAGCAAGCCTGAGGACCTGTCACAATGGCAGTGTGGTAGATGGCACGGAGCTTCAGGAGTGGCACCCAGCCTTCCCAGGGAAGGGGAGTGTTCTGAGAAAGAGCTACTTCAGCCCCACAAGGAGGCAGATGCAGGACCTTTTGGCTCATCCTTTCAGGCTCCTGATGGCAGCCATTTTGTCACCACGAGGAAATCAGAAGAACTCGGAGAAAGAGAAGCGCCCTCCTGAAGCAGGTCTCTGAGCTCCCAGGGATGGACCTTTGTAGTTTGTGTGTTTTCTCTTTCCTGAAGCTGATGGCATCCTGTTGAGACAGGTGGACTATTAAACATGGATAAGGGCTGGGGATAGAGCTCAGTGGGCAGAGTGCGTGCCTCACAAGCACAGGGCCCGGGGTTCAATCCCCAGCACCGCAAAAATAAATAAATAAAAATAAATAAACAAGGATAAGCCTCTGGTCCTGTTTTTGACCTCCACTCACCTTCACTGCCCCGGGGCCACTGTAGGGGGCAGGGACTGTGCTGTTCACTGCTATGTCCCTGAGACCAAGGTGGCCCACACGTAGGACACTAGAGGTGCAAAATATACCTTCGGAGAGTGGATGCATCTCAGGTCATCGTAAAGGCTGGGATGTAGAGAGAGGAGACGCAGGTTTGTGCACCTCCAATCACACGCAGCCCTTTCTGCACACCGGGCCACACGGCAGGCTTAGCCGTGAGCACGTGATCGGCATCACCTCCAGCAACACTAATTAGCAGCTACTTTGGCTTTCTCATCCCCTTTTCAGCTCTGAGGCCACGGAGGCTCAGAGAGGGAAACAACTGGTAGAAGATGCACAGCCTGTGAACTTCCCACCTCCCCTTATCCCAGCCCATCCTTGCCCACAAGGCCAATGCCCTGTGGTACCTGCAGACAGCATGGAGTAGGTGCTCAGGGAAGCCTGCTGCTGGTGTTTCCACACCGGAGGCTCTGCATGGCTCTGCCGCACTGCCCCGTCAGACAGAGGCAGCCTCTGCAGGGAGGCTGAGGTGACCTGAAGGACTCTGCCTCTGCCCTCAGGGACTACGTGTAGGTAGAGTGGCTTCCTGCACTGGGACCGGGCAGGGTGCAGAGCTCCTGTTCACAGGGCAGGGGACAAGTCTCCAAGAAGGAAGGACCTCCCAGGGTTATGTGGAGCAGAGGTCTGGGCTCCCCCTCCCCCAACCTCACAGAGGTCTCCCCTGGTAGATCAGAGAAGGACCGGATGGAGCAAAGAAACCCCCCAGCAGGAATGAAGCCCGGAAGGGACACGGTGCTCTGTTACCTGGAAGGTTTTTTTTTTTTTTTTTTTTTTTTTTGCTGGAACCAAGCAGGCCCAGGCATTGGGTCCAGGTCTGGCCATGGGAGTGTGTGACTCCCTTCCCAGACACAGTGGGGGCTCAGGGTGTCACATGCCCAGTGAGGTGTGTGCTGCCCTAAGCTTGGCTACTTTGAAGAAAGAGGCAGAGGAGGCAGGAGACTGGTTCTTCAGCCATGGGCTGAGCACCCTGATCCATCCATACCTGATACTGCCACTCCTGAGCCCGACGTTACACAAACCACTCTACTGTCCTGCTCGCTTGGTCCAGGCCTAGTCAAGTTCTAGATTCCTGAGGTCTAAAGTGTAGACCCGGTAGGCTGGGCTGGCCTGTGGCTTCCTCTCTTCCTGTCATAGTGGTGAAAGGACAGACAGGGAGCAAGTTCTCTCTGTTCTCCTCTCTTGATCTCCCCTCCCCATTTCTTTGAGGGAAATGAGGCTTCGATGGAAAGACTCTGGCAGGCTTCCCCCACACCTGCATGGCTTCACGGCTGTCCCTCAGCCCCAGCCTCTCCAGGGCACTCCTGGTTACTCTGCCCACCGTGGGCAGAGATGCCATCCAATTTGTGCTTCTGCTGAAATGAGCCATTGGGCTCCAGACTCCTCCGGAAGCCTTCCGATTGCTGGGGCCGTGTCTCTGGAGGTTGGATGGAGCCTGGCTTCTCTGCTGAGGCTGTGGCGGCCATCCCTGCATGCCCCAGCCCGTCTTCAAGCTCAGGCCTAGCTTGACTCCCTTACCCTTCCCGGGCACCTGTGTCTTTTGCCTGTGGACAAATCCCATCCAAACCTAATGGAATCCAGTCGTGGTGGTGCACACCTGCAGTCCCATTGACTCTGCAGACTGAGGCAGGAGGATTGCAAGTGGAAGGCCAGCCTCAGCAACTTAATGAGACCCTGTCTCAAAATACAAGTTTAAACAGGCTGGGGATGTGGCTTGGTGGTAGAATATCCCTGCCTTCAGATCCTCAGTACAAAAAAGAAACTAAACTAAAAAAACACCCCAAAACCTGAAGGTACAGGGTGACCACAAGCTCCTCCCACCATGTCCACAGTTAAGGACAGAGGCCCAAGGGAAGGAGGCCCTAAATTGGTTGGCTCCGGATTCAAACCAAGTGACTCACTGCCAACTGGATGGTGAAGGATCATACCTCCCACATTCCTGGACTCATCCCAATGGCTTTGTCCTCTCTAGAATAAAATCCAAACTCCTGATTCTGGCCTCTAGCCCCTGCCTACCTTCTTCAGCCTCACTCTGCCTACATATCCTATCTTACCCTTCTGGAACATGCCAAAGAGGTCCCTGCCCCAGGACCTTTGCACTTGCTGTGATTGGTATCTGCCTAGAAGGCCTGGCTTAGATCTTCTTAGCTCTTTTCATGACTGGCTCCACCTCACATGGTCCTTTACCGGCTACCTGAAGTAGCACGCACCTACTTGTGTGCATATTCCTTTGGAGAGACTGAGCTCTGGGAAGACCCTGTAGTTTTGGTCTTCCACCTCCCGCCCAACCCAGTACCATCATCACCTGTTAAGGGAGCAGGTGAATATTTCCCAAAGCAAATTTCTGAGCTGGCTGTTACCCAGAGGAAGCTGAGCCTCTGAGAGGCTAAACCACTTGCTCAGGGTCACATAGTAGTGAGTTTGGGGAGGGTTGGCTCTGGGGAGAGTTGACTGGATGCTGGTCCCTACACCTGAGATTTGGGGCATTCTGTATCTCCCCCCACCCCCCACCCCCTGCACGTGCCTGCTCCACCATGCAGCTATGAATTCTGGGTGTTATTTTAAAGGTGTTAGTGGCCACATTAAAGTGAAAGCAAACAGGCAGAATGAACTGGAATCATGTTGTTTATTTCACTTCGTATATCCAAAATATCATTTTCAAACTGCAATTAAAATAAAATTTTACATCGTGACCTTCGCTCTAAGTCTCCTAAAGCCGGTGTGTGTTTTGCACTTTCAACAGAATTCTGGCCAGCTGCATTTAAATGCTCTGGGGCCACACCTGGCGGATGCTCCTGTCCTGGATGTGACCTAGACTCTGGACTCGCCCCCCCCCCTCAACCTACCAAATGTCTCCTAATAGAGGTCTTCATTCCCAAAATGATTGTGTGCTACAGTCAATTTCATTTCTGTTGGTGTATTTAAAAGAGAAAATAAAAATACTTACTAGGGAGTTAAGAAGGGCGAGGAGACACTGAGGTGCCTTCCCACTCTGGAGAAGCTTATCTCTGTCTCTCTGGGGAGCCTGAACTGGAAAGGCCTGATCCTTAGCCTCAGGGCTTAACGTAATGACTTAATTAGCGCCTGCACCCGGCATGTTTGATCTTCAAGGAGCGAGCCCACGTGGTTGAAGCTGCTTCTGGCTTAATTGCCAGAACCGAGAAACTTTGCCCAGAGATAAATGGGGACTTGGTGTCACACCACTGCCAGTTTTTCTGAGACCTTTGCTGACACAGGAGCATAGGCCTGGATTCTGCACTCCAATTCCCGACACCCCCGCCCCCCCCCTTCTGGGGACATCATGGTGTAGGGGGACAACTGTCCACCTCCCTTTTTTCCAGATGAGGAACCGAGCTGAGGGCAGGCTAGGGACAATTCACACCAAGGAGGCAAGGTCAAGGGCAGAGCAGGATCTTCCCCCTTGGGACTGGGGCCCTAGTAGGTGTGAACTCCAGTCCCGGGGTCACCTGCATGGCTGGTTGGCCTCATCAACCTTCACCTTCCTACCTGGGAACCCTAAGTGATACCAGGGAATCCAGGTTGTGTCTTTATGGAGGAGCCTAGGGACCGGGAGCCTCACTGCTTGCAAATGCCTCACTTTCTCACCTGCAAAATGGGAAGGGATTAGAGCCTGGGGGTTGCCACTTGGGTGTGCAATGAAATTATACAGCGAAAGGGCTTGGCACCAGCCTGGCACAGTCCAAGCCCTCAGTAATGGTTAGTCATCACTACTAATAAATGACAATAATGACGGCAATAATTGAATGTCTATTGGTGCCAAGCCTGGAAGGACAGTGGCCAAGCAGTGAGGATGGTGTGAGGCGGGCTTTAAGGTAAGATGAGACTACACCTGCACAAAGCACTGGCCTCTGCCTGTTTCTTAATAGAGGTTGGTTTTCGTGCCCCCCCACCCCCCCGTCAGGGAGCACAGGGAAGAGCCCGTCCAAGAATGATTCCTACCCGAGGAATGGCCAAGGCTCTGCCAGCCCTTCCTTGAGTGCCTTTGGTCTTGGATTGTGTTGGGAGGGAACACAGCCAGGGGCAGACGCCGGCCAGTCACCCTGGTTGCGCCCCCACTCGGCCTACTTGGAGCATCTGACACCTTAATTATGGACCCACGGGCACGTCGGGGCGCGCCAGGGACGCCAGAGATAGGCCGGAAGCACCAACTCGGGGGCGACCGGACATCCCGGGCCGCCAGGTGCGCCTTCTCTTCTCACTCACACCTCCTCCCCGCCCTCCGGAGCTGCCCGCTGCGTCCGCTTCTTCTTCTGCCCTAGACAGTAACGCCCAGAGACCCTCTTGCAAGAGTGCCTGCAGCCGGGGTCAAGTTGTCTCCGGGGCGGTGTGGGGACGCGTCTTGCTCAGGAGTCCCGCACTGCACCTCGGTTCGGCGCCCACGTCTCCCGAGCCTGGGCGGGGATGCCCCGCAGAGCCTGCAGCGCCACACCCACGCGCTTGGGCAGCGGCCGCCCACGCCTCCTCCAACTCTAAAGTATATTTAGCCTCATTATCAAATGTTTGCAGTGAACCGTGTGAACCGCCTAATAGCGGCTGGAAGTGAAACTCGATTCCCAGCCAGGAGAAAGCATGTGACCACTCCCACCGACAGTGCTGGCGGGACAGGTGCTGCGGCCCCCGCGCGCAAAACCCCTCCGGCCTGGCTCCGGTTGCACCGTCTCCTCCGGCGGCGGAGATCCGGAACCCACCTACTCACTCAGCTCCCTTTTCCAGGGCCTGAAAAGGGCACACTGGAGTTCCAATGAGCGGGAGTCAGGGGAGGAAGACTGTGGGGGGGGAGGAAGACTGTGGGGGGGGAGGAGCCCCCCACCCCGGGCCTGGTTCACGCCCAAGGCCACCATCTCTCGGTTACGTCCTGCGGTGCCTTCATCTCCAGGTTTCAGAAACCTGGGCGTCTAGGGTTCGGCTTTTTCCTATCTTCCGAGGATCTGGAGGAGGGGAACGGGGCGGGGAAGGGGGTCCTAGTCTCTCACCACGGTACTTTGGGAGTTCAAGGCGCTGTGCCTGCGTCCCCCAGGCGGCTGTAGTCCTGCCACACGAGTTCTAGCCACCGCTCGAGTTCTAGCCACCGCGCGGCGGCCACTGTTGTTGTGGTCGCTATGACGACGGGTCGCAGTTTTATTTTTAATAGCGGCCAGCGATTAGAGAGATGGCTGCGCCATGCGCCCCGCAGCTCCTGAGTCGGAGTGGTGCACCCTGGCCCCTATACACCCAGACTGCCGCCCAGGGCGCCCCCTTCCGCGTCCCCAGATAGCCCCCTGCTCCGCCCTTGTCTCCAGCTGGGTGTCCGTGAAGCGCAGGGCGGATAAGGGAGCGCAGGGAAGCGCCCGTCCAAGAACGATTCCTGGGAACCAGCAGCCTCCGTGAGGGGGTTGGGGTCCGGAGGGTGCGGCACCCCGTCCGAAATGCAACGCGACCTTCTTCCTGGATTCCCACACCCACTGTCACACCGGGTCCTCGAACCCCCACGAGGTGTCCTGGGGTCCCCTCTGCTCTCGAGGAGCCCGGGGCTCAGCGGGACATGATGAGCACAGCTCTCAGGATAAGAAGGTGAGGGCTCGACCTGGGTCCAGCCTGGGTCCTGGCAGTGCGCTTTCGGTCGCCTCCCAGAAACCATCCAGTGGGTTGCCTCTCCAAAGTCGCAGAAGGTTCCATCTGGATGGATCAGGCCTGGTTTTCAGGTGCTTCTCGACGTGTCCAAGTTTTCTCTTGTTCTGCCTTTCTGACCACCCGGCGGGGTCGCGGCGAGGGTGGAGGGCTGCGGGATGGTGGAGACCCGAGAGAGCGCTATTTAGACGCCGCAGAAGTGCCGGGAGAGTCCCCACCCTTCAGGTATTTGGGGGAAAGCGAGCGTCACCAAAGCCCCTCTCGACTCAAGATTCCGAAATGCGGGAGCGGCACGCGGGGCTGCGCGCCTTTCCTGCGGGTCCAGACGGAGGACTGCGCGCCGGAGGCACGATTCATTTACAGGAAGGGGGTGATGGCTGGGGCCGGCAGAATTCTCCTCGGCTGCCCCTCACCCACCGGGCGTCTCTTACTCTCCAGCTTAGGTCGTCTACTTTGGGGGTCCCCAAGAATAGCCACCCCCAAACCCGGTACCTGGGAAGTACGCCCCCTCGAGGGAGGGACACTGGCAGGCATCTGGTGCTACCTTTCGGGACCAACCCCACTTGGTCTAGACTGGCGATATCCACAGCGCCTGGACACACCCGCTTTTTGGCCGCGGGGGAGCGGTTCAGCCCTGCTCAGACCTAGTCTGCGCGCGTCGCTCCCCCGCGTCGCGCCCTGTGCTGAGCCGTGGCCGGAGGTGGCGCTCTGTGAGCCCCGCGGCTCCCGACGCAGAACCCAGGAGCTCCTCCTGAGCGTCTCCTTTCTCTTCTTTCCACCTCTCGGTTCCCAGCTCAGGGTGCAGCCCAGCCTTCCGCGAGGGAGTGGGGACTCGGGGGGTGCGGGGTTCACAAGAGAGAGATGAGGCAGGCTGCAGTCCCCTCCCTGACCAGGGTTCGTTCCCACCTCGAAATGTGGGTGGAGGTTCCTTTTTCAGGTGCCCAGGCTTCGGATCCTGGGCGGGGGCGCGTGGCAGCCGCCAGGTGAGTGCCCCAGACGCGCCCTTAAGCCAGCCCCACCTCTCCCTAGAGACTCACTCCCCCTCCTTTTATGGAGAGGGGGAAGGCAGGGGCCCTGGATCCAGACGGTGGAAAGCGGCCGAGCGCCGGGGCGGGGGCCGGGCCGGCTCTCGTGCCCTTTTTGGCGCAGCAGCTCTGGGCGCTGCCCTCTGCTGCTGCTGGGGCCCGGGAGAGGCGAGCCGGCGGCGGCAGCGCTTCTGCGGCGGCCTCCTCCCCTCCCCGCCCGGTGCCGCAGGATTGCAGCTGGCACTGGAGGGTGGGCAAGCTCGAGGGAGGGGCGCGCGGGGAACCCTGCCGCCTGTGCTCGGAGCCGGGCGCCGGGCTTTGATGGATTTGGCTGCCTGCGTGAACGCGAGTGTGCTCACTGCAGTAGCGGTGGCGGCCTGGCCCTGCCGGGCCCTCAAGACCCCCCGCACGCTTCCGAGGTGCGGGTCCCGGGCCCGGAATCCGCGGGAGGCGGGGGGCGGGGGCGGGGGAGGGGCGCGGCGGCGGCGCTATAACCCCCTCCCCGCCGGCGGCCGGCTCCACACGCGCGCCCTGCAGAGCCCGCAGAACTCCGGCGAGCCGGACCTGCCTGAGCCGCCCTCCTCCTCCTCCTCTCCCCGCGGCTGCTGCTGCTGCGGCGGCGGCGGCGGCGGCGCCGGCTCGGCCCTGCGCCCGCCCTCAGGCCCGCGCGGGCGGCGCAGCGAGGCCCTGGGCGGTCGGCGGCTGCCAGGCGGCGCGGCCGCGGGCGCTGCCCGTTCTCGGCCGGCGGAGGGCGGAGCGCAGCGCCGTAGCCGAGGGCGCGCCGCGGCGGGGCGCACGCAGGCCTCCGGGCCGCGCGGTGCTGGGCCGCGCTGTGCCCGGCCGGGCGGCGGCAGCAAGAGGAGGCCAGAAGCGAGCGCGGGCCGGCGGTAGGCACGCAGAGCTTCCTGCAGCCCGCAGGGAGAGCGCGAGCCGGCAGCTGGGGCCCGGCTGGGCGTCCAGACAGGTGATCGGTGGTGCGGCAGCGGCCCCAGCTTCGCTCCGGTGTCCCTCTCGGGGCCGATGCCCTCAAATATGCGGAATTACCGGCCGGGTCGCTCCTAAAGCCAGCGCCGGGGAGCGAGCGCGGCGGCGGCCAGCACCGGGAACGCACCAAGGAAGAAGCCCAGCCCCCGCCCTCCGCCCCTTCCGTCCCCACCCCCTACTCGGCGGCCCAGGAGGTTCCCGGCGCTGCAAGCGCGCTCTCCCTGTTCCTCCTCCTCCTCGCTGGCGCCGCACTCACTGCTCGCGCCGAGCGCGCTCCGCCTGCTCCTTGCTCTCCGCGCCACCCTCCTCCGGGCCGCGTTCCCTGAGGGATGGTACTGAATTTCGCCGCCACAGGAGCCCGGCTGGAGCGCCCGCCCTGCGGCCTCGCCTCCCCGCCGAGCCGCCAGCGCCTCGGGACGCGATGAGGACCTGGGCTTGCCTGCTGCTCCTCGGCTGCGGATACCTCGCCCATGCCCTGGCCGAGGTGGGTGCCACCCCCGCGCCCTGTCCCCCCTTTCGTTCCCCCGGCGCACGCCCCCCGCGGGCCCGGGCGCCCAGACTCTGCAGAAAGCATTTAGATTTCTACTAGACTGGTCAATTTTAAAATTTTCTCAACTGGGTTCTATTTTCTGCCATGCCCAAGTGTGTCTAGTGAGTCTACAGCGTGTTGCGTCGCTCTGCCTCGAAGGGACGGCGGAGCTACGAGGTGCAGAGTGGGGAGAAAGTTCGGGGGGCGCGGGCGCGTCTTCAGGGAGGGGTAGCCGGGTCGTGGCAGGCAATGCAATAACGGGGTGCGGGCAGCAAAGAAGGGGGTGTGTGTGAGCTGGTGGAGCCCAGGGAGAGAAGCTGGGCGGCCAGTAAACAGGTAGAGGCAGCTGCGGCGGAAGCCCCAGGCTGGGCAGGGTGGGCATCGCCGAGTCGCAGCCCCGGTCGAGATTCCCAAGCCCGGCGGGGCGCAGGGCCCGTGCAGTCCGGCCCGCCTGGGGCCCTGCTTACAGGTGGCTGAGCGAGGCAGCTGGGGCCGGGCCAGGCGCCCGCGCCCTCCCACCGCTGGCGTCCCCCCACCCCCCGCCCCTGAGTCCCCAGGAGCTTTGCCGTGATGAATGACTTTCCACAGCCTCTGTCGTGGGAACTTAGTGCTTGCGACCCCCGACTCCCTTTAAACACCGGGCGGGAGAGTGGGGGAGGCTAAGTGGTGGGGGTGGGCTGGGAAGGGACCCGAGAGCCAGAGGTGGATATTTAACCCTCGCTTTCCCTGCAGCCTCTCCCGCCGCCGCTGGATTTGGGCGTCCTAGTCGGCGCTAGGGCCGCGGCTGGGCCGGAGTCGGGTGGGGCGAGCGCGCGCGCGCGTGCGTGTGTGGTGAGGGGAGACCCTCTTCTCCAAGAGCTCGGCCCGGGATTCCAGGGCGTGAAATTTAAGCCCCTGGCTAGATTAAAGTGTTAGAGCTGCCGCGACTTTCGTCGTCGATCCGTGACGCATTTCGACTCGCTTTATCTAGATGTGGATTTCACTATTAAACCAGAAACTCCGCGGCCCCCTCACCTCCCCCAGACCTGTAACTGACACCCCAGGCGAGGGCTGGAGTGTGGGGGCTTTTGTTCCAGCAGTAAAGGCGGTAGTGGGGTCTCTTTTTGCAAAGGGCAGACAGGGATGGGGGCGGAGAACTTGGGGACTCAGCCACTCCACCCTCGTCTCGGACTCCACTCCACCGCCCGGGCGGGGTCCGTGTGGGCTGCGGTGGTGCAGCCCCCTCGGGCCTGGCAGGAGGCCCTGGGCTGCTGGACGCGCGCCGCAGGCGCTGACCGTGTGGTCTGCTTGCAGGAAGCTGAGATCCCCCGCGAGCTGATCGAGCGGCTGGCCCGTAGTGAGATCCACAGCATCCGCGACCTCCAGCGACTCCTGGAGATAGACTCCGTAGGTAAATCGCGCCCCTGCCCTTGGCGCGGGGAGGGCGCGGGTGGCGGGCGGGGAGTCTGCGCGGAGCCGCCCCCCGCGCGGCCCGGCCGGGCGCAGCTCAGGAGCGCACCGAAAGGTCAGAATCCATTCCCCGGCCATAAACGCCCAGGCGCATGAGTCAGGCGTTTCTCCTCCAGTCGCCACTTTCTCTCCCAGCGGCGGCCGAGGGCTGGTTGCTCACGGGGGGGATTGTTTTCGCAGTTAAGGAAAAAGCCGCGTGTCATGAGAAGTTCAGCCGCAGCAGCGGAGAGGGCGCCCGGCTCCGCCGCCAGGTGTGCGGGCTGCGGAGCGCGGGATTATTCGGGGTGGGCAAAGCCCTGGTTCGTGCACCTGGCCCGCCGCCCACCTGGTTAAACCCTGAGGGGCGCGCGGCCGGTGGGGCCAGGGCCCTTTAGTAAGCACTGCGTACGGGTGCTGCGCTTCCCGCGGGGCTGGGCCTCTGTGTGGCTGCCGGAGGCCGGTGTCTTTCTCTTTTCACGACCCAATAAAAAGGCACGCCTAGGACACATGTGCTTGGGGCTATTTTGGGGACTCACTCCAGGAGTCTGGAGCTCAGCCACTTCAGAAAACAGTTTACTTGTAGATGTAGAGTTTTGAAGCTCTGGTTGCGCTGTGGGCTAGATCCAAGGTTGCAGGAGTTAAAGGGGTCTCTGCAGTGGGGGCAGTGGTGGTGCTGGGGGCTGTGCTCTCCGAGAACTAGAGAGCCGGTGCTGGAGGACCAGGTTTCCTCTAGGTCGTTTGTGGCGCCATTTTCAAAATTAACACTTTGGAACTCCATCCTGAGTTAACTAGGGAGGTACTCAAGCGGGAAAATGTACTGACTGGCTTTTTAAAAAGGCCTGAGATGAACTTGTCAAGAAGAGGAATGAAAGGCAGCCAAAGTGAAGAATTTTAAGTGAAATGAAGATTTTTTTTCTCTCACTGCAACTACTCTAGAAAGGGGGGTGGTGGGGGAATTAAGTAGAATCACATGGTCTAGTCATTTGGAAATTTGTACCTAATTATGATGGTGGAGAGGCCCAAACTGTTTTCATTCCATGCCAAAACCATTTTCTAACAAGGCGGCTGGTTTCTGTAGTTTCTTGACCCAGGAAATCCTTCTCCTGATCCTTATCAGGAGTGGGGTAGGATTTCACTTGGAGATCAGAGTTGGGCCAGGGGATTTTGACCCAGTCCCTTGATGTGCAAGCCTGGGGGCGAAGGGTTTGGTTTGGGAAACTGGGGAAACACTCACTTGGCATTTCACTGGTCCCTGGTGGATCTGGAGACATGGAGACTGCCTTTCTTTGAGGGTTCCAGGGCTTTGCTTTCCTCTTGCTTTGTGGGGGTGAGACCTTGTTGGGCTGGACCTCCTGTAGGTTAGTCTTTTTGGATGCGGCCATTCACTTTCTGCTGGGACCATTCTTATTCTGGTCTCTGGAGCCCCGCCTCCCCCACCCCACCCCCACCCATTAACGCTTTTAGCAGCTCTGTGGGGTTTGCCCATGGAATTCCTGACCTGGGGGCTTCTGGGCTGGAGCCTTTTTTGGAGAATCCCAAGGGAAAAGCCAGGGTGCACTGATAGTCCTCAGGCTGTTTTCAAATTGCCCCTATAAAAATGTCCTGTGAGGGGAACTGCCTGTCCCTTCTGTCCTGGGGAATGCAGGGATGAGTCCTAGGACTCCTGTCCACCTGTCAGACATTTGGGTCTGCACAGGATTCTCTGAGTGCCTGGGGAACTCTGTGAGAGTGCATTGAGGGCCTCTGGAGCCCATCTTGCTCCTTAGTCTTGGTCTGGGGTGAGGACCCTTTGTGACAAAAACCCCAAAGTATCTCTCTTCTCTCCCTGGTTCACCTCCCCTCCCCCAGGTGTGGAAGCAGAAGAGTCCCTGAGCAGAGGACAGGAATGGCCTGTTGGCTTCTGAACTTGTGTTGGGTTCTTCCTGCCCCCACCCCTCCACCTTCCTGACTGAGGGGATTTGTAGACAGCCCCGGTGGCCAGGTTTCTGGGCCCTGGCCTCCCCCTTAAGTCTACTCAGAGGTACATCTGGCCTGTTGGGGGTACCCTGGTCTGGCAAGAGCCATTTAGAAGGCTGGGGTGGATGAGGAAAGGTCAAGGGCTGGGAGAAGCTCAGTTTGACTAACCCACTGTGGGGCTCCCTGGAGGGTGGTCCTTAGGAGAACTCTTGCTGATAGGTTTCTCCGGGGCAAGTCTATAGTATAGGGAGAGGGTAAGAGGCTTTGGGTGTCCCGGGTCCCACCTTGAGTGGGTGGAGCTTTGTGATAGACAGTCCTTTTTGTATTCTCTAAAAGAGGTTCCAGCCCAGAAGCCCCCAGATCAGGAATTCTAAGGGCAAACCCCACAGAGCTGCAATGCTAATCACATATCCAATAAGCCAGCTGCTCCCCATTTTACAGATGAGAAAACTGCGTTCAACCTGATAGCTCCTCCCTCATGTGTCCAGACCTCCAGAGGCTGTGGGGTTCCTGGCCCAGAATGTCACCGAGCTGGGAGTGTTCCATAGTGTACCGGATAGGCGGGGGATTTGCATAGTGTACAGTATGGAGGGATTTGCCTGTGTCTTTCAGTGACCAGCAGTCATGGAGTTTGGGGACTGTGTGGCTAGATGGATGTTCTCCAGAGTGGTCTAGCTGGATGTCCAGTGGGTCATTGAGTAACTGATACACAAATATCCCTATCCTGGCCATTAAGACCTGACTGGGGCAGAGCATGAGGAGTCTTCTGTCTTGTGAATTGCCATGTGTCATCTTGTGGACACTTGCATCTCAGACCAAAGGGAAACTGCTTGGTGAACTGTCCCGAGAGTGGTTTCAGGGGATGATTCACGCAGGGCTCTCAGGGGTCTCATTTAAATTACTGCCAGAGCATAAATCAGCCATCATAAATCAGACTGGCTGTGTCCCCCAGAGCAAGGGTCTGCTTTTGGCTTGTGACCACCCATCTTGACCCAGGAACAGAGGGCAGGCTTGTCTGAGTTAAGAGCGGCTCGCACTGTCTTATCTCTAAGGAGATAAAGTATCAGCGTTGCTGAGCTTTGAGGACCAAAATTCTCTCAGTGCATTAAAATTGGGCCAAGGGGCCTGGGGTGGGAGTCTGAACCACTGGACACCGGTCCTGAGGGTCCTTTCATGAGCCATCTGTCCTTGTCTTGTTGCATTTCTTTGGGCCCAGGTTTCCTTGGGCGTGAAAGGCTGATGGAGCCTTTACTTCATACCTGTAAAGGTTAAGACTCAGGGAAGCAATTGAGCCAGCCTGATGGTAGAAGGGGTCAGAAGGTGCCCTTGCTGAGTCTCCAGAAGCTGAGAGTGGACCTGGTTGGTTTGGCCATGGCAAGATGGGTACCACCAGGACATGACTCACAATGTCGCTTTTCCATGAAAAAATGCTCCTTGTGACAATTGGTTGATGGGAAATTCTTATTGCATGAGTAGTTGTGTTCTGATCTTATTTTGGGTCTCCCAAAAAAAAAAAAAAAAAAATCAGTGACATTGGAACATTGAGTCATTTTTGAAGTCAAAAGTTGGGCTCGGCCCGGCCTTCATCTTGGACTTTCATACCTGATACAAGGCTTTTCGTTCTCATTTTAATTGTGTAGGTTCCGTACATCTCGGGGAAGTGGAGGAGGCCAGGGTTTCTGCAGATGGCTGTGGATGCTTGGGTGGGTGGGCCAGAGCGACCTTGGGCTGCACATCTGACACTGGGGTGGGCTCCTACCTGGGCTAGGAGATGGGACGTCCTTTGAGCTGGAGAGGAGAGGAGGCGGCAGGATAGGATCCAGCAAATCTTGGAGAGTCCTGGCTATTGGACACACGTCCTGGGACTTCCTGCTACATCTGGAGGGCCCAGGCTGGGGGGCCAGGTAGGACCGACGATAGCTAGGTATGGGTGGTGTTGGACTCCTCCGTCCATGTGACAGGTGGTAGGGCTGTGTTCTTTTTCAGTCCCAGAAATTGGAGCGCCGAGACTCAGGGCTATGATCTCTGTGGCCCTCCTCCCTCTGCACTGTGTGGGGCTGGGGTTCTCCGTGTGGCCTTAGTGCTGGGCTGTTGCTCTGTGACCGGAGCCATCTGGGCCCCCACTGCCCAGACATGGCTGCAGGCATGTGGGTGAGATCTACTTCCCTTTCTGCAGACCACCTCTGCCTTCTCTGCCTGGCACCGTGACTCCTGCCTCAGGCCTTCGGCCACTCCTTAGTTACACTCCACGAGCCTACGTGCTGCCCTCCTGCCGTTTTCTCATGGCCTCTGGCCCTCAGCGCAGACTTATTTCAGGAACAAGTAGGGGCTGGCTCACAGCCCAGTCTGGCCTAGCTTCTGATGCCCCTCCAAGGTTAGGACACTTCATCCAGCAGGAGCCTCAGTAGCCCCATCTTTCAGTGCATTACTATGGCTGTGGTAGAGCCCAGGAGATGGACCCCGCTGGGTGGTACAGCCTCTTGGCTCTGGGATAGATGGCCTCAGGGACTTTCTGACCTGGTGGAACCCTCAGTTTGGCTTCATTGGAGAAGGTGTCCTAGAGGAGACCCCCTGGAACCCCTTCCTGAAAGGGTCTCAGCTTTTCCACGGGCCTAGCAGGGACCCTTGTGTTTCGGGGACCTCTGTGTTGATGGGACATTGTTGGTCTGGTTGTGTTTCATTCACTGCCCATCTGGAAAGCCCTGAGTGGAGGTAGAGGGCTCAGGGGACTCCACCTGTCTTGCTAGGAGAGGGTTGGGCTGAGCTTTCTGGCCCTTTGTCCCCGGGAGGCTCTGAGAGCTGACTGGGGGATCCTGTATTTCAGGCCCCCCGGGCAGACAGACCACACAGGCGTGGACAGTTGGTCTCCATGTTCTCTTTCTACCCATAGGAGCTGAGGATGCCTTGGGAACCAGCCTGAGAGCCCACCGGGCCCACGCCACCAAGCATGCGCCCGAGAAGCGGCCTGTGCCCATTCGGAGGAAAAGGAGCATCGGTGGGTTCAGGAGCTGCGCGGGTGGGAGGAGCTGGCCATGAGACAAAGGCTGGGCTTGCTCCTCCAGCTCTGGCCTCCTGCCCTCTCGGAGGCTGCCCTCCTCCACCTCCATGCGGTGTCTCCTGCCTGCCTTGTGCTGCAGTCATAGTCCCGGCCAAGAGTTTCCAGGAGAGGAGAGCCATCATAAATTCTTTAAGTGCCCCGTCTTGTTGGGGCCTGTCTACGTGGAGGCCTTGCTGGAAAACGTGGCTGAGCTTAATTTCCAGTTCCTAATGTGAAGCACCAGGGCCCTGGGCCTCTAGCCACAAGACGGGTGCAGCCGGGTATGCCAGGCCTGGGGCCTCTGGAGACACCTTCCCTAGGGCCCTGCCCAACTCATCTTTGTCTCTGGGGCTCCAGGCAGGCCTCCTTTGGGGAACAATGTTCTGAATAGCTGGCCTGTGCTCTCGGGGTTGGGGTGACCCACTCAGTCCCATTCTATTTGAGGGTGCCACCGCTTATTGTAGGGCTGCTCATTGCTGTGTGACTCTGGGGCAAGTGGATCCCCTCTCTGAGCCTCAGGCACCCACAAGAAGGTAGACTTTGATGTCTTTCACCATGGGTGTGTTATGTAGGTGATTTCTAGGTACACTGAGCAGGGGACATTGCTCGTGCCAGCATGCATTTTATACCCTTCAGATCAGACTGTAGCCAGGTCCCTCCATCCAGTGCTCAGGATTCCTAGTCCAGGTTGGGGGTGGGTGGAAGCCCCTGGACTTGGGGGCTTACTGTGGGCAGTGTGGGGTGACTCCTCCTAAATGCCCAGATCAGCATGTGCAGCCCAGGGCCTGGGGGCTTCTCTGGAGGACTCTCATGCCTACTCCTCCTACCTGCTGTGTCAGGAGGCCCTCAGGGTCTCCCCCCCCCTGTGGACAGGAAGCAGGTGGAGGAACTGACCGCCTCCCCTGGCCCTGTGTTAGAGCCTTCAGTTCAGTTCAGTTCAGGCGTATCTGTTTCCTGAGGGAGCCTGCAGGAGATGGGGCTGCTTGCCCTGGAGTGTGGGGACTGTAGTGTGTGCACACAGGTCACGCACCCTACGAGTGCCAGTCTCCCCCTGGCTGGCCTGCTGGGCTGGGCCTCTTGCCCCTAGCTGCTTCCAGCTTCCTCAGCTTTTAACCTGGGGTCCAGATAGGCCCACCCTGTTGCTGGGGGCAGAGGGAGCAGGCTGTGGGTGGCCCCAGAGCCTGTCCAGGCCCCTTGGCTCCTGGCTGGGTTCCCTAGGCATGTTGAGGGGACAGAACTTCCCACTGGCAGGCCTGGGGCGGCTCATGACCCATGACTGGGCCTGGTGGCTGATGTGGCCTAGTAAGGGTTATCTGGGGAGGAAGATGTGTACCCCAGAGTCCTGTGAGGAACTCACACCTGGGAGACAGATGAGGTCTTAGGGCTGTGGTGGCTGTACTGAGGATAGCAGGGCAAGAAGTGGCTACAGCCTTCTCCTTGGGGGCCATCGGGGTGGCCTCTTGGTGACCTTTGTGGTTAGGCCCTAGGTGGTGTGGGGCTTGCTGCTGGGCCTGATCCCCTGCCCTCCTCCTCCTTGGCTGCTGTGTGTGAGGTGGGCCCAGTGTGGCCAGGGGCTGCCCAGGGCTTCCTTTGGGGGTCTTTGCTAGTAGCCCTGTCTTCTTCCCTGGCTCCCAAGTGGGTGCTGGGGACCCAGTGTGCCAGCTCCCGTGAGAGGCATCAGGGATGTGGGGTCAGCTCCTTCCCAGGCTGGGCCCGGTCAGGCTGGATGGCGTCAGGTGGGGTCAGGAAGGGCATGTACACTTCGCTGTGCTGTGCTGACAGAAATGGAAGCGACCCCTGTGTCACCATGCGTTTGCCTCTGCAGAGGAAGCCATTCCTGCTGTCTGCAAGACCAGGACGGTCATTTACGAGATACCTCGGAGCCAGGTGGACCCCACGTCTGCCAACTTCCTGATCTGGCCGCCGTGCGTGGAGGTGAAGCGCTGCACCGGCTGCTGCAACACGAGCAGTGTCAAGTGCCAGCCCTCGCGGGTCCACCACCGGAGCGTCAAGGTGAGCCACTGCAGCAGTGCGGCACAGGGTCTGCTGGATGTTCTTTTTCCTTTCCTGGGGATTGTTGAACCCAGAGGGGCTTTACCTCTGAGCCACATCCCTGGCCCTTTTTATTTCTGAGACAGGAGTCTCACTAAGTTGCTTAGGGCCTTGCTAAGTTGCTGAGGCTGGCTTTGAACTTGTGATCTTCCTGCCTCAACCTCCCCAGCCTCTGGATTTACAGGTGTGCACCAACATCCTCGGCTGCTAGGTGCTCTTATGTGGTGAAGGATAAGAAGCAGCATAGGTAAGACCAGGTGGAAGGGGATTAGGGCCTAGTGACCTGGTTGGTGTTGTTGCCACCAGGCTGTGGTCACTAAGGACCAGCACACAGCTGGCTACAAAGCTGTCTCCTAGGCAGGGCCCAAGATATGGTGGCCCCTGAGTCAGCCTTGGGGAAATCAGCATGGTCAAGGTTTCTCTTTCACCCTTGCAGTCCTGGGGCAGATTTTGCTGCTTTAGGTCCCTCTGGGCAGCTGGATTGGCGCTGGTAAGCTTTCAGCCTGATTTATGGATGTGGGCACTGAGTCTGGTGGCACATGTCCATCTGAATGGCTCTGACATGGGGGAGGCTGGCCTCCCTGTTGAGTGGAGATTTCCTGTGTCATGGTCTGGGCATGGCCTTCAGAAGGACTTTGGAAAGCAGGTGTTTTGGGTGTCTCTGGGCTCCTAGGAGGCTGGCTGAGGCTGGAGTCCTTGGGATTCCCATCTGGGGGCTAGATACTCCTAGGGCTCTGCAACCTGGAGATTGAGATACCACTATGTCCTGTATGACTGACTCTCAGGATAAGCAAATCCAAGCCGGGGGTGTGGCAGGATTGCCAGCAGAGCAGGCCACTTTGGCTTAGCCAGGCTTTTAAGGCAGGGCCCACTTTTCCTGGATAAAGGGATTCCTGGAAGTATGGCTGAAGTTTCATTTCTTGGGCAAGGTTGGAATTCATTCCTGACTCTAGGAAAAAACCATTCAGATTTTACCATGTGCATGTCCCTGGAGGGAATGCTGGGAAATGGTTAATGGTTTGCTTAAAGGACCCCTTGCCAGGTCTTAGACGCAGGGTGGGATACCTTAGACTTTTGGCTGAGACTTGACTTTTTTTAAAATTTTTTTTGTTACTAGGGATTAAACCCAGGGATACTTAAATACTGAGGTACATCCTCAGTCCTTTTTAATATTTTATTTAGAGACAGGATTTTTTTGTTGTTGTTTTGTTTTGTTTTTTAAAAGAGAGAGAGGAGCTGGGGATGTGGCTCAAGCGGTAGCGCGCTCGCCTGGCATGTGTGCGGCCTGGGTTCGATCCTCAGCACCACATACAAACAGGGATGTTGTGTCCGCTGAAAACTAAAAAAAAATAAATAAATATTAAGAACAATTCTCTTTCTCTCTCTCTCTCTCTCTCTCTCTCTCTCTCTCTCTCTCTCTTCTCTCTCTCTCTCTCTATCTCTCTTAAAAAAAAAGAGAGAGAATTTTTAAAAAATATTTATTTTCTTTTAGTTTTCAGCAGACACAACATCTTTGTTTGTATGTGGTGCTGAGGATCGAATCCAGGCCACACGCATGCCAGGCGAGTGCGCTACCGCTTGAGCCACATCCCCAGCCCTAGAGACAGGGTTTTGCTGAGTTGCTTAGAGCCTTGTTAAGTTGCTGAGGCTGGCTTTGAACTCGCAATCCTCCTGCCTCAGCCTCCCGAGTTGCTGGGATTCCAGGTGTGCATCACTGGGCCAGCCAGCTAAGACTTATCTTGATCTCCAGGACTTGGTCCTCACAGAGCCCTGGAAGTTGAGTGAGCAAATTCCACATCTTGCTGCAGGATCTCCCAGACAGGCACTCCCCTTCAAGGGCCCAAGGGTTTCCCTGGGCTCAGGGCTTGTCTGGGGAACTCTCCTGTCTGTAGGTCAGACACTGGAGGCTGACTCACTTCTCCAGGCTTCAGTGGCCAGGAATCTCTCCCTTAGCGTTAGCCCAGGCCATCTCTCCTTGTGTGACCCTGGCCCTTTCCTTGGGCCTCAGGGTTCTTATCAGTGGTATGTTGGTGGTGGCAGGGTGGCAGCGGGGGTGGGGGGTGGGGTCACATAGTCCTGAGAGGCTGGGATACCTGCTGTCTCCTGGGCTCAGGCATAGGTCAGATCCAGGTGAGATGTCTTATGTGGGCACTGGGCACTGAGGGGCTGGGCTTGTTCCTATGGCCTCCAGCTTCTGGGACTTCCCACATTCCCACCTTTGTTTCTTTTGGGGTGAGGACAAAGAGTGTCCATTCCCGGCACGGTAGTGGTGCCTCCCTCCCTGGTCCCTAGTGAGCCAGGTAGGTTCGAGGTCTTTTGGCCTGGTGCCCTCAGAGATGCCCTCCCTGGGAAAGGCCCCTTCTGTGC
This sequence comes from Urocitellus parryii, assembly GCF_045843805.1. NCBI lineage: Eukaryota > Metazoa > Chordata > Mammalia > Rodentia > Sciuridae > Urocitellus > Urocitellus parryii. The sequence goes on from NC_135539.1 coordinate 38,870,934, forward strand.
ACTATGTAGGGGTCATGCTTTTCGGCCCTGTGGGTCTTGTCTGCCCAGTAAGGTTGTGGCCAGCCTGAGGGGATAGAGTCTTGCTGCTGGAGCCTAGCTCTCCCTCCTGGGAAAATTCTCCTCCTGTTCACCCATAAGTCTTCAGGGGAACATCTGGCCCTGGACACTGGGGGCTGTTGTAGAGGCAGGGAGGTCAGCAGGAACTGGAGGCCCATGGTGGAAGCCAAGCAGGAGGCCTGTCCTGACCTGGACAGAGGCACATGGGCCTGGAACATGGACTTATTTGGAGCCAAGCACTTGTGTATGTGGACAAGGGACCAGCTGGGTTCAGGGGGAGCTGGGGAGGCCTATGGCAACCCTGTCCACCTGGAACTCCAGTCTTTATGGTCTTTGGAAGAAGGGCAGCCTGGGCTGGTGAATCAGGCTCTGGGAGTCTGGTGGTGTGGCTGGGGTGGATGGCCAGTCTCCTGTGACTTCTAGGAGGAAGCTCAAGTACCCAGGTGTATTGGCTACTGCCCCAGTTCAGCGTGGCACCTGGGCTGGGATTTCCTATCTCTTGTGGGGACGTGTAGAGAGGAGGCCTCTCTGTAGGCCTAGCACCTGCAAGGATTGCTAGGCCATCATTGGCCATCAGCCCTGGGGAGAGGCCACCAGGGGTCTTAGCCATGCTTCTCTGACCTGCTTCACGTTGTCAGCATCTCCTCCAGACCCCTATCACAGGGGTTGGTCGAAGGGAGCAGAAGTGGGTGTCGGTGCTACTGGACAAGCCTGGCCTAAAGAGCTGTCCCAGTGGTTTGGCCTGGACAGAGCTGAGGCCCAAAGTCCTGATCCAGAGTGAGTAGCTTTTCACCTGGCAGTGTCCACCCCTGGCCTGCACTGGTTGGGGGCCACTCTGAGGTGAGGGATGGGGACCAGCTCTGAGCTGCCATCTGCTCTGGCCCTGCCAGAAATGGAGCCTGCTCTTGATGCCCAGGAAAGCTTCAGGTTGGTGCCTTTTAAGGCAGCCTCAAGAACAGGGGCTGGGGCATCGGTGCATTGATTCAGTTGGATCATCTCCACAGCAGCACCCGGCTCTGGCTGGGCTGTGGCTCTGCTGGGCAGGACCTCAGGCTTCTGGAAGAGTCTTCTCACCAGGCACCAAGGATGGGCCTCTCTCCCTGGTGGAGGCCAGAATGGTGTTCTGGGGGAGTTCCCAGTGGGTCCATCATTCATTGTTGGGGTCCTGTGCAGGGTCTGGGGAAGCGGGGGTGGTAGTAGTAGCCTTGGTCTCTGGTGAAGGGGTCTCAGCATCCTTCCCTGTGTGTGGGAGACAGGGGCACTAGGAGGCTGAGTGGATAGTGGTGCCTGTCAGGCTGTGAGCCCCAGAGTCTGGAGTCACTGCATTTGAGATACTGGGTTGGGCCCTAGGAGCAGGCCCAGCAGGGCTCCTGTTTGAAGTCTGGTGTTGGCCTCCCTCCTGGGTTGGGGGAGAACACATGCGGGGCCTATAGACCCATAGCTCACTCCTGGAGGGCTTCAGTGGGGTTTGGCTAAGCAGGGGTCTTCTGGATTTGGAGAGATCTCCATCCCTAGAAAACAGAAGGGTCTGGGATTTGAAGCCTGGGGACCCTGAGCGGGGCTGCCTGCTTGTCTATACCATTTCCTCCTGTAAAATGGGCCACATGGTGCTCACGCCTGCTGTAAGGGTCACACTGCTGGGCTCAGTAAATGGGAGTTTGTATCTGCTCTGTCCCGAAGCTCTGGAATGGTCAGGACCATCCCTCAGGGGAGGTCTCTGAAGGGTGACAGTGACCGGAGGATTTTGGTGGCTTTACTAGGGTGGATATAAGTGGATGTCTTTGAAAGAATGGGAATTAGGATGTCGGGTGTGAGAAAGTGCAGCCCATTTGTCCCAGAAAGAGGAGGAAGGGAGGGAGGGACCGAGTGCTGAGGGCACAATGACCCAAACTGGGAACTGGGTGGGGCCTTGGAGCCTGAATAGGGATCCCCAGAACGTAGTAGTCTCTATTTTCAGAATTGGCTTTCGTGAAGAAGGCTTTTGAGAATTTAATATTCGTAACGTGTTCTTGGGAGAAAAATGTAGCCATTTCCTGGCCAGACAGAGGTGGTGGAGCAGCCAGAACTCTCGCAGACCCAGGAGCAGGTGCAATCATAAATCGCTGTCTGTTTTTCTCTGATAAACATGGGGCTGTCTAGAGAGAAAGCGTTCCCCCAGACTGGAGCGGCCCCATCTGTGTCCCTCTGGGACCACAAGGGTGGCATTGCTGAGACCCCACCCTGTTCACGGCACCCACCTGTCTCTGGAGAAGAGCCAGCCTGCTACCAGCTTGGGGGTTGGGGGTGGGCCTGGTGGGTGGTCTTGGCCTAGCCCAGGCCCTAGTGTCTGCCCTGCTGGGGCATCTACTGTTGATCAAAAAGGCTGTGCCACCCGGAGGGCTGAGGCCAAGAGCAAGACAAGTACCTTGCCTGAGCCTGACCCCAGGGCTCTAATAGCCCTGCCCTGTTCCCCTCGACCACCACAGAGGCCAGGGGTGTCTGGGAGCAGAGCATCCACCCAGACAGAGCCCCCTGGGAGGGGGAAGGCTACTGGGCTCAGTTTTGTGCTTATATCACGAAAAAGCCAATTCAATTGTGAAAATAGAGACTACAACATTTTGGAGAGCCCCACTCAGGCCCTGAGCCCCGACCCAGTCCCCAGGCAATTAGCTTGGAGACAGACTTGGAATCTGATTCCTGGACAGTGGGGGTAGGGCTGGGTGCAGGGTGAATGAACCTCTGCTGTTCTAGAGTCTTGCTGAGGAGGGGGACTGTCCCATCCTCAAAGGGAAGGTCTCTGAGACACTGCTCTGCTGGCTGGGGGCCACAGCTGCTGTGTGGAGCTTGAGGACTGGAGAGGGGGCCTTGCTGGAGCCCCTGGGGGTCTCTAGGCCTGGCCTCTCTGAGCAGAGCCTGGGCTGGTTTTGGGGGAGTGGGGTGGGCCTCATGTTGAGACATTGTACGTGTGGCACTGGCTCTGTCCCAGTCCTGGGCACCTTATCCCTCCCCAGCTCCCTGGTGGGTGTGCTTAATGTCCCCATTTCACAGGAGAGGCCAACAGTGTCTGAGGGCACAGCACAGCCCATAGGCTCCTCCTCCTGGGCCATGAACCTGGGGAAAGAGGGCAGGAGTAGGTTGGCCGAGGCCGCTGCACGCAGGTACCTGGTGGAACACCCTGGCAGGGAAGCCCGGGCACGGCCTACGCGCCTTCCTCCCGGCCAGCATCTCTCCCACCTCCTGACGTAGCGAAACCTTCAGGGCTGACCCCTGGCCCCCAGCCACGCCCTGCAGTCTGAGCTCATACCTGGCAGCCTGTGTTCACACCTGAGAGCCCACGCCAGTCCATACGCCCGCCAGGCACCCGGCACCCTTTGCACTCCAGGTTAATCATTAGCTCAGCCGAGGTGGCAGCCACGGCAGGGTTCAGCAGAGCCTGGTCCCCAGCACCTCAGGGTTGGCTTTACCTGCCTGTACTCCAGGTGGCAGGCAGGACAGCCCAGTGGTTAGGGTCAGACTGCAACTCTTGCTTTCAGGACCATCTTGGCTTCCCCAAACCTCAATTTCCTTTTCTGGCCATGGAGATGATACTCCTGTCTCCTTGGAGGGTCTGAGGGCTAAATGAGTGTTGGTTTTTGCACTTGACCAAGGGGAGATGGGCTTCTCTGGGCAGACAGTTCCTCATCTGTGCTGGAGTGAAAGGAGCTGCTGGGGGGACGCTGCATGGGTGGACTTGCTTCCCATAATGGGGGGTGTGCATTATGGACGTGTGTGCATGGCCGTGAACTTGCTTCTCATGGTGGGCATGTGTGTGTGTTATACAGGTGCACATGGAAGTAGAGCTGTATTCCTGTGAGCCGGTGTGTGTGGTCCAGGGTGCAGTGCCTGTCCCGCAGGGCTAGGGATTGGCTTCTGGTCCCCCATTTTTGAAAACTCAGAGGTTGGGCCTGGGGCCCTCTGCTTTTTCCTGCAGCTACTCCAGTGGGGGTGGTGGGGGTGGTGATGGAGTGGGCTGTGGGGCAGGTCCACCTTCTTGTTCTGTGCCCAGGGAGCTGGGGGCGGGATGTGGAGGTGCTTCTGCTGAGGTCGGGGTGGCCTCTAAGCAGTCTGCACTTGAAATCGTGGCCTTGTACCCACTCCTCCTGGATCCACCTCAAGTGGCCACGGTGGCAGCCCGGGGTCTCTGCCCCATGTTTTTGAGAAGGGCAGGGCAGGCCTTTTCTGAGCTCAAGGAGAGCCTCAGGCCTGATATGGAGTTGGTCAGTGGCTATGGGTCTCCATAGTGGCCGGGACCATGTAGGGTCATCTTAGAGGGCTGTAGGCAGGTGGGGCCAGAGACTCCCCTACAGCAGGTCCAGCACCAGTCCAGCTCAGCGGCAGGGCTCTGTCTCCAGCCAGGGCTTCTTTTTCCTCAATAGTCATAAAACACACATTTGGAAACATTCCAGGGGCAGGTAAACATGGAAGCAGATGCCTTCCCTGCCCACCTGAGCCGTGTGCAGCCCTCAGACCTCCCAGGCATACGTGAACCTTTGGGTTAATTTAAACAAATGGAACCAAGTTTGTTTGCACCTGGCACCCCTGCCCTCCCAACTCAAGGGAGGATCCCCGGGAGGGGAGGCTGGAGGTTGGAGGTTGGAGGTCAAGTTCGGGCCCTTCCCTGACTGCAGCCTGGGGAGGGCCAAGCCACCAGGCTCCACATCATGGTGTTCCAAGCCCCCAGGTGTCAGTAGCTCTGCTGTCTTGGCAGGTGGCCAAGGTGGAATACGTCAGGAAGAAGCCACGGTTGAAAGAGGTCCAGGTGAGGCTGGAGGAGCACTTGGAGTGTGCTTGCGCACCCTCCAGCCTGAGTCCAGACCACCGGGAAGAGGAGACCGGTAAGTGGCGGCTGCTCCCTGGGGAGCACAGGATGAGCCCCAGGGCTAGCTGGAGAGGAGGGTTCAGCCGGAGTGAGGCTGGTGGGGTCTTTCCCTGGGTTCTCGGGGCGCTGGGCATGGGCAGGTGAGGCATGGCTGCCAAGCCCCTGTTTGGGTGGGCAGGAGGAACTGATGGGAAGAGGGGGCACTGGATATGGTGGTGGCCTTGTGATGGGGTCCTGGCCTCCACCCTGCAGGGCAGTGTGCCCAGTAGCCATGAGGTGCTGTGACCTGCTCTTGGGCCAGCCCCAGGCGCAAAGGAGGGGACACGGAAGTGTCTCTATGCCAGGGCGGATCGAGCTTCTTTCAGAAAGATAAACACCTCAGGTATTTATTGCTGCAGCTTTGCTGGACAGCCTCCCGAGGCCGCTCACGGGTCCCTGCCCTTTCATTAACAGGAAGGCGTAGGGAGTCAGGTAAAAAACGGAAAAGAAAAAGGTTAAAACCCACCTAGAGCGCCAGCCAGGTAGGCCCCGCCAGCGGGCGCTGGGATGCTGCAGGGATGGGAGGCCAATCCACAGATCACTGCAGCGAATCAGCTTCCCTGGGGCGGGCGCGAGGCCTTGGGCTGCGTGCTTGGGTGTCTGCTGGGTGCGGGCTCCTCGCAGCTCACCCCTTCCTTGGCTTTGCTCTGCTCTTCCTGATTGGGCTGCAGAGCATCACACACGAGTGGAAAGGTTTGGGGTGCTGGAGCAGTGTGGTGGGACCACCTCCTGCCTCCTCCATTGGCAGCTGGGGAAACTGAGGCCTCACTGGTTCCAGTTCTGGGTTGTCGAAGGCTCAGTGGGTCTGGAAATGCTTTATAAATGTACAGGGATGTTGGCTCTTGGGCATCAGCAACATCCGACCGAGATGGAGTGAGGGTAGAAGTTTCTGATGCTCGGATAGAGATGGCAAGAGCCAGGAGGGGTGGCTGTCCCGGGTGTCAGAGCTGTCTCATGAGCCAAAGTGACTGCTCAAGCTCCAGAAGTCATACTAATACTCTAGGCTGGAAGAGTAAAGGCAGGTGGGGAGAAAGAAGGGCCAAGGTAGCAGCCCCTCTGAAGAGTCTCCCAGAAACCCCACCTGGGGCTGTCCTGGGAGACACCCAGAGGCGTGCTGCCTCCCAGAGGAAGAGGGCAGCTCTGGGCCTTCCCAACCTTGGTTGGCCTGTCTGGCTCAGGAGCCTGGAGCCCGTCTGGCTTGGCCCTTCCTCCTGGCACGTGGGCCTCTGTGGCATCCAAGACAAATAGTTGTTGTAGACAAGAGGAGATTCCTCAGAGATAGTGTGTCTGAGAGCCCTGGCTCCGGTTGGGCCATGTGGCTGGGGAAGTCGGCCAGTCCAAGGGGCTTTGGAGGCCTGTGGGTTGGGCCATTGTGAGGACCCTGTGGGAGGAAAGCACCCACTTGGCATCCCTGAAGCAGCCCAGCAATGCTCAGCCAGGGCCTCCACAGCCCGGGGTGTGGCGAAGGGGTGGTTCCCTGCCTGCCCCCTGGGTCCATTCCCCTTCAGTGAGAGGGAGCACTCAGGCTGCCCCCACAGGGGGACCACATGCTGGAATGTAGGATGCAGAAGCGAGGTTGGTTGGGGCTTGGGGTGTGGCTCAGAGATAGAGCGCCTGCTTAGCGTACATAAGGCCCTGGTTCCATTGCCAGCATTGGAAGTAATAACAACAGCAACAACAAAAGAGCCCAATGTAGATCAGTCTGGCTCAAGGGATCTCTCTGTCTGGGGCTGGTGACATCCACCCTCAGCTAGTTGCATGGCCCAAAATCGCTGCCAGAGCTCCAGAAGTCATGTCCAGGACCTATGCTGGAAAGAAAGGAAGGCAGGGAGAAGGGCAAAAGAACCCTTCTGGGCCTCAGTTTCCCTGTCTGTACCATGGGAGCGTGGAGTTTGCTCTCAAAAACACGTTCTTCTGTGAGATGCTATGAGCCTAGTCCCAATTCTTTCAGGATATGGCCACAATGGTTAAGATGATTCTTCAAATTTCACTGGCAAGTTTAAATCCTCAGACTTAACACCGTGGGTGCCCTTGATTGGGTTCCACTGCTTCAGTGATACGTGCCTGGTGGCCCAGCCTCTGAGCCTCTGTCTCCCCTCTTCCTTGCAGATGTGAGGTGAGGATCAGCAGCAGCCCTCTCCTGGGACACGGATGTACATGGCGTGTTACATTCCTGAACCTACTATGTACGGTGCTTTATTGCCGGCGTGCGGTCTTTGTTCTCCTCCGTGAAAAACTGTGTCCAAGAGCACTCTGGAGAACAAAGAGACAGTGTACATTTGTTCAGTGTGACAGCAAAGCAAGTATTGTAGCACTCGGAGAAACTGTAAGCTTCCTTGTCAGAGAGAGAGAGAGAGAGAGAGAGACAGAGAGAGAGAGAGAGAGAGAGAAAACAAACCACAAAACACGACAAAAAACAAAAAAAAAAAACAACAGAAAAAACGGACTCCAAAACATCTAAGCCTTCGGCGGAAGGGCCGCCCCGCGTGGGGTGAAGTGCAGTGGGCTCGCGGGTGGATCTGTGTGGGCCGCGGTGCTTTTGCTGAGTCGGAGCCTGGCGTGGAGAAGCCAGGCTTGGATCACCACGTGGACACCCCCTGGCTGCAGCACTCCAGTCTGTGGGACCCTCCTGGGAGCCTTAATGGGTTTTTTTTTTTACACCGTAAAGTTACGGAGCTTTCCTTTTTACTCTTTGCCTAGCTTTCCCACCCCTCCCTCCCAACCTTTTTTTAATTATCTCTTGGATGACATTTACGCCGATAACACACGAGGCTGCTGTAACTGTCAGGACAGAGCGACGGTATTTTTCCTAGCAAGATGCAAACTAATGAGATGTATTAAAATAAACGCGGTATACCCACCTATGCATCATTCCTACATGCTTCTGACTTTCCTGTGTCCCCCCCATCTGGCCCCACATACTCCCTATTTTTTTTTTTTCTGATTTAAGCCATTTCAAGAGGACTTCATGCAAGCCATCGAGCAGAGTGGCTTCCCAATGATGTGGGCTCCCCACCTGCAGGGGCATCGGGGCAGAACCTAGATTCTTTATTTTTGGTAAAATGTTGTGCTTTGCTTGTATTAACAGAAATATGTGTGTGTGTGTGTGTGTGTGGCTTCTTTGTCCTTTTCATTTTGACTTGTAAAGGTGAAGTTTGTATTTTTGATATTATCGGTTTTATCTACCTGCAAACCTGCTGTTTTTTTTTTTTTTTTTTGAACCAAAAGAAAAAAAAAAAGCCATCAAGACGGATGCCCCGTGGGGGAAGCATTTTTGTGGTCCTGTTTCTGGTGTCTTCTGGAGTCTTGTTCCTGTGACCTGTTGCATGGGCAGTTGTTGGGTGAAAATGGGGACTGGAACCATCTGGCTGGAGTCCCTGGACCTGGCTGTCCATGGGCTTCTAGAAGGCTGCTGCCCTTGGACTCCAGAGTGGACAAGGATGGACCAGAGTGCTGTCCTGCTGTGGGGACGAGTGTCACACAGTGAGCCCGGCTACCTGTGACTGCCTGCCTTGATGCAGTCTGCCTGAAACCTGGACGGCCACTTCCTTCCGGGTGCCTCTGGCTCTCGGACCCTGTGCCTGTGGGATTATCTCTAGGATGGAGGCCTGTGTCCGTCTCCACAGTGCTAGGGCTTATTAGGTGTCTCCTTAAAGTTACCAAAGCAGTGCTGGAGGCCAGGGCAGGAGTGTCCCCACCTCCTCTCTGTGGATGGACAGATGCTGTGCCAGGGGCTAAGGTCCTGCCCTGCCCCCTCTGCCATCTAAACACTGTACCTGAAGTGTACCTCTGATGCATCCGATATGTAAGCCTGTCATTTGTGTTTTTGTGAGATGCTGATGTGCTGCTTAGTATGTGCAAGGCCATCTAGTGAGATACCATGTCCATTAAAACTGGAGCAGAGAAACCTGGAGATGTGGGGGGAATCCCACAGAAAGAGGCCCGGAGTCCTGGGCCACTGCAGAGGAGTGGCACTTGTGGGAGCTGGCCTGTGGGCTTCTTTACCGCTCCCCAGGTGGAGGGTCCTGGTGGAGCCCAGCTGGCCCCTCCTGGTCTGCTGGGGAGTGCTGGCCTGGCAGGCGGGGTGGAGGTGGGGCTCTAGGCCAGGGAGGCTGTGGTCTGTGGCTGGATTGTTCTGAGCCACCACCTTCGCCTGCAGCCTTTGTTGCGGGTCTGTCCTGAATTCCTGGCATTTCTCCTCCTGCCTGCACCCCCTCTAGCCTAGCCTCAGGCTGCACCTGGGTGTGAGCCCCAGAAGACAGCTTCTGCTCAGGGCCCTCTTCCATCTTGAGAGCTGTAACCTTGAGCCAGGGCCTCCACCTGCACCTCTGCTCAGCGTAGTAAGGACACTGCCTGTCATGTGCCTGGGATTTCCTGGGGTAGGGTGTATGTGTGTGTGTGGGGGGGTGGACTTTGGCATCTCCCACCACCTGGTGCTGTGACCTTGGGAGCAGGCCACACCAACCCCTGGTGTTTCTGGGCCTGAGGTTGCAGAGGCCAAGCAGTGGTTGGAAACAGGTCCCTGTTCTGGCCTGCAGTCCTGAGCTCCTTGCTCACGGCTTGTTCCTGCCAAGGGCTGCCAATCTTGCAGCCTTTGCTGGGTTCCTTCTCTAGGTCTAGGTTCCCCCTTCATCCGGGCATCCTGGTCTGTGAGCCGGTTGGACAAGGCTGGCTCCAACCAGCCAGCCCCACTGTCCTGGCTGCCTGGGACTGTCCCAGCTGCGGCCAGGCTCCAGAGTCAGGAGCAGCTGGACCTCTGCAGGTGACCTGTGACCCCTCTGTACTCAGCTTTGGTTTTTTCCAGAGAGTCTAGGGATGGGAACTTGAGCCTACTAGAAGGTTGCTCCTTTTCAAGATGGAGCTGTGCCCTTGAGATACTGTGACTTCCTTGGAGGGACCCTGAATGGACAGTCCCAGGGATATGGTTGGGGGGTGGGGGGGGTGGGCAGGCAGCGGAGGAATTCTGTGGAGGCCAGGTGTGTCCAGGAACCTCGCTGTCTCTCTGGGCCTTGGACTCCCTGCTGCTGTGTGCTGTGTGGTGCGGGCCTTGGCAGGCCTTGGCAGCCTGCCCCCCGCCCCCCATGCTGGCTGGCTGACTGTCCTGACTGCATCGTGGACAGCCGATGGCAGCCGAGCCCAGAAACAAGCGCTCTTTGCTTTTCACTTACAACCACTTGCTCCAGTTTCAAAGAGTGTCTGGATCCTCCCATGAGATGGAACAAGAATTGCTACAGCAGGGCCATCCCCCCCCCACCCCCACCCAGAGCATACTACTAAGGTCACAGGAAGAAGCTGGATTTGAGCTCAAGCCTCAGTCACTGCTCACCTGTTCCCCTGATGGGGGCATCCTGGACTGCCGCTAGCACCCTGTGTCACAGCTGAGAAACTGAGGCACACAGAGGCTTTGGAACTGTCCCAATCTCTAACCTAGGAACCCTGATGTCCGATGCCTCTAGCCTGGCCTGGTGGCCCATCCTGCACCTCCCTGACCTGCTGGAAATTGGCTGAGGCCAGGGGGCAGCATCCTAGGCTCAGGGGTGCAGTCCGAGAGTGGAGGGCCTTCAGCATCCTCCCCAGTAAGGTAAGGTGAGGGGACGGAGAGGCTCAGGGCCCAGGCAGCCTCCCAAGAATGCTCAGGGGGGACTTGAACCCGGCCCAGCGGCTGTCACCTCAGGGCACGATGCCTGGATCCTAGGGCCCCAGTACAGCCACCTTAAGGCCTGTTCTGCTTCAAGCAGGGTGCAGGGGGTGTTGGGGTGTGGGGCATGGCCTCAGTCCTGGGAATGATGACAACATAATAGGTCCCCAGTTCCCAGGCTGAGCCTCGAGAGCTGGGTGCTCCACTCTAGTCGTGTGGCCTGGCCTGTGTTCCAGACGGCTGTGACAGACGGGTCGGCGTTAAGCTGTGCTTTGGATTAAAAGTACTTTAGTGACAATGCTTGATATTTCATTTTTGGCTCTGATAGAAAGTTTAAAATAGTTTGATTTAATTTTTTTTTTTAAAGAATGTTGGTTTAAATTAAAAATTCACTTGCGCAGGGTGGAGGCAGCTTGCACGTTGTGGGTTTGACATGTGGATTCCTGTGACTGAGGATCTGCTTTAAGGGGAGGTTGGCTGCTGAGGGGGGGGGGCTCTTACCTGGGGCAGGCCCCTCCCACGCTGTCCAGCACTGAGGGCACTGCACGGCCTTCCCTGTATTGACTGCTGTGTGGGTGGTTGGTGGGCCTCTGCATGGTGCTCAGGTGCGTATGCAGCTGGGTGCCCATCAGCCTGCCTTGACTGCTCAAGCCTCAGTTTCCTCATCTGTAAACCAGAATGATGGTGACTGGGATGGGGTTGATGAGCCTGTGGGAAACTCCCAAGAGGCACCCCAGGGAAAGGTGTAGATGTACCCCATCAGGCCTTAGTCCACCTGGCAGCTCTGACTCCTGCTGCCCCTGTGCCTGGTTCCTGGCCCAACCACTCAAGGCTCGGGTCTCCATAGGAAGGAGGCCATGAGAAGGCCCTGTGGGATATTGGGGCCTCTGTGTAGGATTCTGTTCTGGGGTTCAGTGGACCTTCACTGGCCCCAACCTTTGACTTTATCCCCTCTGGTGCTCCACGGTCCTATGATTCTCACCGAAGATAACCCCAGGCTGCGGTCTCCATCCCGTGTGCTCACGGTGCTAGCCTTTGGGTCCAGCCTGAGGACAATGAAGCTCCCCACTGGCTGCCCCACATCAGGGGCTGGTCCAACACCTTCCATGTGCATATACCTGGGGACCAGCTCACCCTACCCTGCCTGCCCCGCCTTCCTCCTTCTCCAGTTGACAGTGGCAGTGAATGGCAAGCTAATCAGCTGGCAGAAACAGAAGGGAGGGTCGGGCAGGACTTCCTTAGGTCCCCGGCTTCTTGTCACACATCACAGGCCAGGCTTATTGTCCTCCATCTCCAGAGACAGCTGGACACGTGGCCCTGGAGCCCCGGCATATTTACTCCACCCACGTGAGTCCCTGGTTCTCACCGTGCAGGTGGGCACTCCTGCTGGTTCAGGTGGACCCTGAGTGGGGTCCTGTGTCCATTCTGCTGCAGGGTGGGGTTGTACTGGGAGCTGTAGACAGCAGGTACCCTGTTCAAAGATGGGGCTGCAAAGTGGGCATCTGGGGTGCCTTGGCTCCCAAACACCCCAAAATGGAGCCTGAAAGACTGGCAGAGCTCCTGGGAGAGAGGTCCCAGGGACAGGGAGAAGGAGTCAGGCTCCTGGCTCCTCCCTTCGGGGTCCCTGAGGACCTTGGGAAATACCTCAGAACTGTCAGCTCGGTGGCAGAAAGATGCATTTCTATAGGGCCTGTTCACACAGGCCAGGGGCCAGCAGCTAGAACCAGCTGTGCGTGTGCACACCCAGAGACTGCCTGGGTCCTGGGGCAGCAGAGACAGACAGCCATGGGGGACCCTGCAGGGCACCCCTGACCTCATGGGTACTGGGAAGGTTCAGTGAAGCCCAGAGCTATGTGGAGGGTGGCTAGTGTGCCACCTGGATGTCTGTGCCCACTGGCTGGCCAGGCCTTCCGTGAGCTCCACATCCCATCCCACAGGCAGAACCCTCCTGCACTCCTGCCCTCTCAGAACCTCTTACAATGAAGCTGAGCATCTAGAGTGGCCCTGGCCTCCCTGCTGGCTCCTGCCTGCTTAGGCCCCATCCATATGGGCCATCCACAGTGGGATGGGGATGGGTCTGAGGGAGCCCACAGCAGGCCCTGGTGGAAGGAGCAGGGCTCAGGGGCAGGCACACACCATCCAGGCCCTTTGGACCAGTCTGTAGCCACAAATGACAATTCTTTGGGAGCTGTCCCTAGTCCCTGTGTACCCTGTGACATGGCTATGGAGTGAGCTGGACTTTCAGGGTCTCTAGTGGGCCTGGCCAGGAGTGCAGACCAGCAGTGCCCTCCTCAGAGGTCTGAGTTTGGGTTAGGGAGGCAGAGTGCCTGGGGAACATGGGTGACTTCTGAGAGTGAGCATAACACTGCTCTGTGAGCTCTGTCCACAGTGTGACCTTGGACTCCCCCACCATGGCCTTGGGTGAACTTACTGTGGTCTTGATTGAGCCTCTCACTGTGACCTTGGTGAGCCTTTATGACCTTGGATGACCTCACTATGACCTTGTACTGGATGCTGTCCTGGTCAGCTATTATGAACAAAAGGGACTTGGCCTCATGTCTGGGGAAGGCCTGGGATCCCTGAGCGCGATGGAGGAGCAGGGAGGGCTGGTCCAGGTCCAGCCACAGGCCTCCCTTCTGTGCACCCTGCACTTCCTGTGAGAAGAGCGCTCAGGTCCCGTCCTGAAGCACAGAGCTGTGCACTGAGATGCAGGCAGGGTTGGCCCATCAGCTTCTAGATGGGAAGTTCCGGAAGCTTTCCTGCCACTTACCCCCAGGCAGAGCCTCACCCTGGACATCTTGAGCTTCTGTCTGTGACCTCACCAGTCTCGTGGCCTCAGACCCTCAGGCCTGGAGTCTGAGTCTTTTCTGTGTCCACCAGAGTCACAGGAAGAGATCCTGGCCCAAGTAGGCTCTGAGGGGGCAGGTGCCGAGGGGCAGCAGGCCGATTGCTTGGCCCGAGTCCTTTTTTCCTGGGGTTCCAGGGCCTGGCTCTCAGCATTCACCCCTGGGTGGGAGCCAGGGCCAGCCCGGCCTTGGAGATGACCGCAGTGTGCAGGAGGAGGCCCGCCCCCAGCATACCCCCTCCTCTGGAGTCCACCCCCTCCCTGCGGGCACTCAGACGAAAAGCGTGTGGTTTTTGCAAAATGAAACAGCGACTGTTTCCAACCATGCCTTTGAGCCGCCAAAAAATGTGGAGTATTCATTATCTGGCCCCCAGCCTGCCGATTAGTGGGCAGCGTTCCTTGGAGGGCTGACCCGAGGGCTGCCCTGCCACGCACTGGGCATCCGTCCCCAGAGTGCCCGCAGCTCCAGGTCCGTGCCCCTGCGGGGGTAGCGGAAGCAACCCTCCTGCCCCTTTGTGGCCCTGGACACGGGGCTCCACTGCCCAGAAATCCCTTTATTATCCAGAAAGACACACAGACCCCTCCACTGCTGCCCAAGCAGTCCTGGACAGGGCAGGGAACCCATCCTGTGCTGCTGCTTCAAGCTGGGGAGCACAGTGGTGACCCCCCTCATCTTGCTGGAGGGACTCTGTGTCCTAAGGACCTTCCTGGGCATCTGGGCTTCAGACCCTGGAGACAAAGGTAGAGTGCACAGCTGGTGGGGCCAGGCTTGCCTTCCCGGGAGAGGTCTGCGTGCCTGTGGGGAGAACGCTGGGAATGCTGTTCCAGCTTTTATGAGGTGTGTGGGTGATTCACAGATTTGGGGGGTCTGGATGGTTGTCCTGTGGCAGTGAGGGGGATGCACGGAAGAAGGGGCAAGGCTGGGCCGGGAGGCTATGCTTTCTTGTGCTTTGAGGGATGGGGACTAGCAAGGCTTGTCTAGGAACAGGCACTGAGACCCCTGTTCCCCTGCCTCCATCTCTGAGGCTTCTTTGTCCTGGCCCAGCCCTGCAGGTTTCCAGAGGCTGTGGCATCTGAAGAGCAGGGGCGAGAATCTCTATATGCGGAGCTCCCAGCATCCCTGAGAGAGAGGTTCCCAGGTCTTGCTGGATCCCCAGGAGCTGGGCCTTCCCCTACAGTGCATTTCTGAGGAGAAAGCAGCAGCGGCCGACTTGCCAGGACTTGATCCTGCAGAGACACAGCCACCTGGAAAGGAGGCTCCAGTATCTGTCAAGTTGGAGGCTCTTAACTAAGCCCCACAGGCACCAGTGAACCTTACGTGACCCCATAACCATTTCCCCCATCCTTTGCTGGGCCAGGTCCTTTGCCCTGTCCTCCAGCTCCCTTGAGCCCCAGCAGCCAGGAGCCAGGACTCACCCTTAGAGCCACATTCACCCAAGACTTCCAGGACTAACAAATTGAAAAGCCAAACCTATATTCCCGACAGGACAGACCTGTTTCTTGTGACCAATGGATCTCAAGAAGTTTATTCACCCACTATCTATCCAACCGTCCACTATCCACCATCCACCATCTACCGTCCACCATCCACCATCTCTTCATCCATCCACCATCCACTATCCATCCTTGGCTGAACAGAGACTGCACACCAAGATGGTCACTGAGTCAGCCTGGTGTAGAAGAAGTACCTTGAAAGTCAGCTCTGTTCCTGATGGGTCAGTGACCTTGCACAGGGTCTTACCTCTTCTGGCCTTCATTTGTTCAGTTAGATCAGATTGCCCCAAATTTTGTACAAATGCATTGGTGAAGTTTTATGACCATGTTTTCTTCTATTTTTTTCCCTCTGATCATGTTTTTGTCTAAAAGCTTTTATAGTTTTAGTTCTTATATTTAGGTCTTTGATCCATTTTTAGTTAATTTTTGTGTATGGTGTGAGGTAGGGGTTCAAATTCATTTTTTTTTTACATGTTGAAATCCATTTGTCCGAGCATCCTTTGTTGAAAAGAGTATTCTCCATAAGAATCAACTGATCATAAATGTGTGGATTTGTTTATGGCCTCTCAATTTTATTCTGTTAATATGTATTTATCTTTTATGCCAATTCCACACTCATCAAAGTTGAAATTTGCAGTAAATTTGAAACCAAAAAGCGTTAGTCTTCAAGCTTAGTTCTTTTTTATTTTGGTGGGGGTTGGGGAGGTACCAGGGATTGAACTCAGGGGCACTCAACCACTGAGCCACATCCCCAGCCCTATTTTGTATTTTATTTAGAGACAGGATCTCATTGAGTTGCTTAGTGCTTGCAGTTGCTGAGGCTAGCTTTGAACTCACGATTCTCCTGTCTCAGCCTCCTGAGCTGCTGGGATTACAGGAGTGCACCACCACGCCTGGCTCAGTTTTAGTTCCTTATTGAGCTGATTTTGACCTTTTTGCATCTCTTTGGATTTTAGGGTCTGCTTGTCAATTTCCACAACAAAGGTGCTGGTGTTTTGATAGAGATTGTTGATCAGTTTGCAGGTTTTGCCATCTTTTTAAAAAAAAATATTTTTGAGTTCTAGATGGACACAATACCTTTATTTTATTATATGTGTTTGTTTGTTTATTTATTTATTTTTATGTGGTGCTGAGGATCGAACCCAGTGCCTCACACATACCAGGTGAGCGCACTACCACTGAGCTCCACCCCAGCCCGAGGTTTTACCAACTTGAAATTACATTTTCCAGCCCATTAACAACATAGTCCTTGCAATGACATTTTGTTTTCAGGTACAAGTCTTGTACTAATCCTGTTGAATTTATTCCGAAGTATTTTGTTCATTTAGATTCTATTGTAATTGGAATTGTTTTCTTAATTCTGTTTTGGGGTTGTTCATTGCTAGTCTATGTTGATTGATTTTTTTATATATTGATCTTGTATTCTGCAACCTTGTTGAAATTGTTTAATAGTTCAAGTGTGTGTGTGTGTGTGTGTGTGTGTGTGTGTGTGTGTGTCTGTGTGTATTCTTTAGGATTTTCTGAATATAAGGATTATGCACCTACGGTTAGTAGTGTTTTTCTTTCTTTCTTTTCAATGTATGTGCTTTTTGTATCTTTTTCTGTTTCTTTGCACTGGCTACAATCTCCACCAGAACATTGAGCAGAGGTGGTGAGAACCGACATCTTGTCCTGCTCCTCATCTCAGGCAGAGTTCTAAGTCCTTCACCATTAGGTGTGATACTATAGGTATTAAGTAGACGCCCTTTATAGGGTTCAGGAGGTTTTCTTCTACTTATTTTTTTTTCCCCTGTGATAACAGGGTACTAGAGTTTTATCAAATGCCTTTTCTACATTGAAATGATCACGTGGGTTTTTTTTCCCCTTTATTATATTACTATCATGTATTACATTGATTATTTTGTATGTTGAACAAAATTTACATCCTTGGGACAAATGCTACCTGATCACGGGGTACAGCCATTATTTTTATGTGTTGTTGGATTTGGTTTACTAATATTTTATTCAAAAATATTTACATTGCATGAGGGATAGTGATGGTTTAGTGGTTTTCTTATGATGTATTTATCTGGTTTTGTTGTCAGGGTGTCCCTCTGCTTCTGTTTTTTTGGAAGAGTTGTGAAGCATTGGTAACTCCTTTTTAAATGTTTCGTAGAATTCACCAGTGAAGCTGTCTGGCCCTGTTTTTGTTTTTTTTTTTTTTTTGTATCAGGGATTTAACCCAAGGGTGCTTAACCACTGAGCCACATCCCCTACCCTTTTTATTTTTATTTCAAGACAGGATCTCACTAGGTTGCTTACAGCCTTACTAAGTTTCTGAGGCTGGCCTCAAACTTGTAATCCTCCTAATTTAGCCTCCCAAATTGCTGGGATTTCAGGCATGTGCTACCATGCCCAGCAGGAATTTGTTGATTATGAATTCAATCTATTTTACTTGTTAGCAGTTTTTGTTTTCTTGGAGCTATTTATTCTTGAGTTAGCTTCTGTGTTTTTGCCCCAAATTTGTTCATGGTATTCTCTTATAATTACTTTTATTTCTGTGAGGTTTTGTAATAAAGTCCGCTGCTTTCAAACCTGATTTTAGTAATTTGATTGTACTTTTTCCTTGGTCAATGTAGTTATAAGGCTTTTCAATTTTGTTGAATCAACCAAGTTGAACTGACTCTTGGTTCTGTTAATATTTTCTACAGTTCTTCTATTTTTTATTTATTTTACTTACTTCCCCTCAATCTTTATTCTTTTATTCCTCTGCTTATTTTGGGATTTTTTTAAAAAAATATTTTTCTGTTGTAGTTGGACACAATACTTTTATTTATTCATTTTTATGTGATGCTGAGGATCGAACCCAGGGTCTCGAATGTGCTAGGCGAGCGCTCTACTGCTGAGCCACAACCCCAGCCCTATTTTGGGATTTTTTGCTCTTCTTTTTCCAGTGTCTTAAGGTGGAAGATTAAGTTGGTGATTTGAGATCTTTCTTTAATTCTTCTTTTTAAAAGGAGGACATTATGGCTATGAATTTTCCTATTAAGTATTGCTTTAGCTGCATCCCTTAAGTTTTGGTGTTGGAGTGTGTATATTTTCACTTACCTAAAAGTATTTTCTAGCTTTGCTGCGTTTCTTCTTTGGCTCATTGATTATTTAGAAATATGTTGTTTAACTTCCACATTTGCGGTTTTCCTAAATTTTCATCTATTAGTGATTTCTAATGCCATCTGTTACAGCTGTAGAACACATTTTATATAATTTCAATTCTTTTAAATTTATCAAGACTTGCTTTATGGCTTAACATATAGTCTATGTGCTCCTGAGAAGAATGGAGAGTTCTGTTAGGTCAAGGTGGTTTATGATATTATTCAAGCCTTCTATTTCCTTATTACTCTTCCGTCAGGTTGTTCTACTTCAGTTCATTTGTGTATATTTTTCTTGTATCCTGCAACCTTGCAGAATTCTCTTGTTAGTTCTAGTTGAACTTTTTTTTGGTAGAACTCTTCAAGTTTTCTATATGCATCAACATGTTACCTGTAAATAAGAACAATTTAATTTCTTTCTCTCCATTCTGCATGCCTTTTAATTCTTGCCTATTGTACTGGCTAGGGTCTGCAGAACAGTTTGAAGTGATCATAAAATAAAGAGCTTTTTTTTTTTTTCCTTTTCTACTCTTGGGGATTGAACCCAGAGTCTTGCACATGCTGAGCACATAAGCTGTACCACTGAGCAACAATCCTGGTCCCAACAATCTTTCTTTATTCTTAACAGTGAGTTCAAAGCCAGCCTCAGCAATGGCGAGGTGCTAAGCAACTCAGTGAGACCCAGTTTCTAAATAAAATATAGAATAGCCCTGGGAGGTGGCTCAGTGGTCGAGTTCCCCTGAGTTCAATCCCCAATACTCCCCCCTCCAAAAATCTTTCTTTTGTCTTGTTCTTAGGTGGAAGTATTAAGCATTTCAACAGTAAGTATGATGTTGTAAAAGTTTTTTTTTGTAGATGTCTTTAATCAAATTGAGCAACTACACTGCTGCTATTAGTTTGTTGAATTTTTTTAAATCATGAGTATTAAATTTTATCAAATATGTTTTCTGTGTCTATTGAATTTCATTGTAGTTTTCTGTATCTTTTGAAATTACCATCTGATTTTTTTTCCTGCAATGTTAATCTCTAGTAATATTGACTGGGTTTTAAAATGTTAAATTAGCTTTGCATTCCTGATATAACTCAATTATGTGCTATTCTCTCTCTCTCTCTCTTATATATATATATATATATATATATATATATATATATACACATACACATATACATAAATAATTGGTTCTGTCAATTATTTGTTAAGGATTTTTGTATCAATGCTCAAGAGAAATATTAGTCTGTACTTCTTTCTTGCGGTGTCTTTGGTTTGGGGTCAGGGTAATATTCAGACAGACACCTAGCCACAGCTACACAAAATGATGGACACCTGCAAGAATCACATGCAGACAAACACAAGAAGTGGCTTCAGTCAGACACCAGATCCAGAATCTCAAACCCACCCAAGGTAACCCATTACCATATTTCAGTGCAGATGTCAATGGATGACCTTGGATATTCTGTTTCCTTTGCAGTCTATGAAATATTCTCCAAAGTCAGGGTTTCTGCTGGCATCCAGGATGCCATTAGGCTGGGGGATGCTGGCACAGTACTGTGTCCTTGTCTTGTCCCATCATCTCCTTCCCACAGCAGTGGCCCTGGCCTGGCCAGCTCTGTCTTGCCCCAGCCCCTTCTCTGACATGGGCTGCAGGAGCTTATGGAAACGAAACACCAGGGCCATGGCAGGGCTGGGATGGATGTGAGCAGACCCCAGGAGCCGTTCCTGTTAACATGGCTCTGGTCCTGCTGTGGGGGTCAGGTTTCTCCTTCAGGATGAGCAGTGGCCTCTGCAGTCCATGTGGTGATAGGTGTCCAGCAGCTCCACCCAGGGCCCCAGAAGACACACTTGCTGCAAGTTGGATTTGTACCTCAACAAGGGATTTGAGCAAATAAAGTGTCACAAATCGGAAGCAAAGGACCCTGCCTGGAGGCAAGTCTGGGGAGCCCAGGGGAGCCCTAAGAAGGAGCTGGGCACCTCCTGGCTGTGTCCTGGGGCAGGGGCCTTGGCCCAGAGTGAGGGGGATGATGGTGGGGCCTGGTGCAGTCTCTCAGGCGGGGCTCGTGCAACACCTCCTGCACCCCACATCTTCAAGGCCTGCGTACATGGTTTTCCTATTATGAAGTGACCTTCTGACTAGGGAAGGTGGTGCCAGGCCAGGGAAAGTGGGGATGCACAAGGATCCCAGTTTGGGTCCAAATTCCAAAGAGGTTCCCACCTTCCTCCCCACCTCTGCACCCCCATTCTTGGATTTGGAGTGATAGGTTTCTGGAGCTGGTCTGGGGACATGGGGGAAGTGAAGACTAGGGATACGGGACCCTGTTCTAGGGTTAGAGTGGGTCTTGGGCAGTGCCCAGGGGGGGCCCCACCCACATGGGCAGAAGGTGCTGTTTACTTAGTGTGGTGGTGGTGAGGTGGACGTTGGCAAAGAGCCCTGGGTGGCTGACCTGTGTGGTGGGCTTGGGTGGCATTCAGGACCCCTAGACCTGTGTAAGTCTCCCTGGCCCCCACCCTCCAGGGCTCTGCCTCTGCCCTTCCTACACACTGACTTGTAGTGACCTGGAACAAAAGGAAATTTCTAGTGCTGACTCCCATATGGGCTATGGGAAGGAGCCTCTGGGAGGGGCCAGGATCTGGGAAGTGCCTGTCATGTGGCTGAAGGGTCCTTTCCCAACTCCAAGTTCAGGGGAAGACACCTGAGTGCTGTTGGCCCGGACACGTGCCTAAGCAATATGTGGAGAACCCCTGAGTGAGGAGGGCCTGTTCCTGGGCAGTGTCCAGGGCCAGAGACGGAAGAGATTTGCCTGAGGACACACAGCAGCAACTCCACAGGCCCTTCTGGTAGCCGGTGGACTCATCTCAGGTCCCCGAGACATCAACCCGAAATGCAACTTGGATCTCAAACACCAGACTATGGCTGTCCGCAGCAAGAGGGGAAGGAGGCCACTCTGGAGGGGGCTGGGCTCCCGCGCCAGATCCACAGCAGCCTGAAAGCTCCCTCCGGGGAAAGTGCACATAGCATCCTCTCACGTGTCTTAGAATCCTGGCATTCCCCCTCAAAATCTGTCCTAGTTATGCTGGAGATCTCCTGACCCCGAACACTTTCATCTATGACAGAAATTTCATCTCCATGGCAACACCTTGGGAAGCTGCAGCCTGGGAGCAGAACTTTCGGAGCAGTGAAGACGATCCGTGGGTTTCCATAAAACAGCCGAGAGCAAGTCCTGTCTCCCATCTGGGCGGGAACGAGTGTGTGGGGTGTGGGGACACAGGGAGGGGTGTGGGGACACAGGGAGGAGGGCTTGCACCAACCTCAGTTCTGACCCAGCATGCCACAGCTGCACAGGGACTCTGAGGACACTGTGCCCACACGACTGATCCCCAGCCCCTTCCTGAGCACACTTCTGTGCCTGAGCAATGGGTGCAGGGATGGGGGCGATGGGCATAGAGGAGGTCTGCTTTCCCCAGGGAACTGCAGCACCCTCTCTCTGTAGCCCTGGGGAATGAAGGCTGGAGACACCTCCACACAGAACCGCGGGCAGCCCCCCAGGCTCAGCCCAAATTCCACAGTGAGGGAGCAAGCCCTGGTCCATTCAGCTGCAGGTGTGTGAGGGGCTTGTCCTGGGGAAAGGTAGCACGTGCCATTTTGGAGGACCTGTCTGGGTTCCTGTGTAAATTGTTCCTCCTGCCTGGGCTGCTTCTTGGGCCTTGTTTGGGAAATGGACATTCTTCTCAGGGTCCTGGAAATGCTGGCTGCCCCCTTCTGCAATTGTGACCTGGGGGCCTCCTTAGGCCCCGGGGGCCTTGTCTGACTCTGTTTTTCCTGCTGAAGACAGTGAACTGGGGTGGGGACATCTGGTACCTCTTTTGCTGTGTCTGGACCCCAGACCTGTCTGAGAGCAGCCTCTCTGCTGTAAACAGACCCCTGCAGCCCCCTTCACCAGAGCAGCTGAAAATGTTCCTCAGCAGCAGTGAAGCTGGGGGTGGGTGTACTCAGTGAACCTCCAGTGGGACCGACAGGCATCCTGGACTGAGCCCCACATGGGGTCCTGGCTCCCCCACTTCAAGTCTGCCCTAAGAAGGGGACGTGGCTTCCAGAAAGGGAGGTCCAGGGGCCGTCCCTGCCTGTGGCTGGCCAGGCCATGCTTCCCAGTGTTTGTCCCAGTCTCCAAAGAAGCTGTCCCTTGCTGCCGGTGTGCTGGGCCCATTCTGAGCACCCTTAGGAGACCTGCCACACAGCCATCCGAGAGACAGATGAATAACGCCGAGCACGACTCATTCATCTTTTCCTTCCTCCTTCCCTCCCTACCCCTCCCCTTCCTTCCTTGTGAATTCCCGTGGGTGACCCTGATCCTTCTCACAACCCTGCCAGGAATGTCCCAAAGTGGAAGCCCCCATGTGATGGGGAAGGGTGGGGTCCTGGCCTTGAGTGACATCTCTGCTCTCCAGGTCCCCAGGTTTCCTGGACACGAGGAAGACGGCAGGGACATTCTGATGTAGAGCCACAGATCTGACCCTGAGCCCTCAGGAGCCTGTCAGGGGTGGGTCAGGGACTCATCTTACAGGAGAGACAGCAGGGTGAGGCCTTGCTGGGCCCCTGCCCTGGCCTCACTCCCCCGCTGTGCGGAGCCCACTTGCCCCGGGGGCTGCTCTCTCCTAGAGAGGAGAACGGGCCTCATTTCCTGTGTCCCTCCGCCTCCCCTGTGTTGGGGCGCCAGAGGAGCCTGTGGTGTCTGCACGGCACCCCTCAGACGGCAGCCCTCAGGTGAAACAGCCCTGTTTTAGAAGGAAAACCCAATTTATTTTTGCACATGTTGGGATAATGGATTCCAATGATATGAATAATTCATCCCTCCGCTTACTCTCCTCCTCAGACAGTTTGGGGTCAGAAGAAATGGCTGAATTAATTTTGTGTTTCAATGTGACAAAAACAAGAGCGACTCCGGGGTCCTTGAGCCCCCACCCAGATCCTGTGGAATGCTTGCTGGCAGATGTGGGGGGATCTCCCGCAGCCGCCCCTCGCCCCGCCCCCACCCATCTGTAGCAGGTGGGTGGAGGACTCCCCAGGGGAGGCAGGTGGTGGGAACCCTGCCCCCCCCCCCCAGGCCCACTGCTCCATTGGCCCCAACTGCACAGAAGTAGCCCTGCTGGTTTCCTGTGCTCCTGCAAACCCACAGTGGCTCTGGTTCTCCTGGGAGACCTGTGGAGGTGTTTCCGCCCCTTGAGGATGTCTGCAGTCTGAGCACCGGGACCCTGGAACGCTCGGATTCACAGCATTAGGTTCCCATGGATGAGCTCTGCACACCAGGAGCAGGTCACCAGGGCCTAGGAGGGATGCCCAGGCCTCTGCAGGAAGGTTGAGGGCCACAGGGCTGGGAGGGTAGGGAAGGGGTCAGGCATCCTGGACTGAGCCCCACATGGAGTCCTGTTTCAAGGTGCTGTTTCAAGGCACCCTGGGCCAGACAACTTAAACCACAGAACCTTCTCCGACATCCTAGAACCAAAGTCCGAGATGACTCGTGGGTAGGGCTGCTTCCGGCCATCTTTTCCTGCCTTGTTACTCCCCACTCCTGTGGTTTTCACATCTGTGACTACATTTCCCTCCTAACCAGGCCACCATCTATGACCTTGTCTTACCTTGATTGCTTCCTTTTTTTTTTTTTTTTTTGATTGCTTCTTTAAAGACCCTGTCTCCAAATAAGGTCACATTTTGAGATACTGGAGGTTAGGACTTTGACATGATTCTGGGAGGGAGGACATGATTCAGCCCTTAGCAAATGGGAAGTGGGGGGAGCCGAGTCAAATCCTTGAGAACATTCCAGAACTGCCCAATCTCTCTTGCCACCTCTGCCTTATGAGGGCCACCAGCAGAATGGTTCGAGGAACAAACTGCTTTGGGTCTAGGACCCAGAAGGACCCAGGGTGAGGTCCAGCAAGAAGTGGAGGAGCAGAGACTTGCTGTCTGGGCCCACACCAGCCTCCAAATACCGATATGGGGGCTCTTCCTTGGTGCTCTACTAATGAGAGGATTTCTTCTTTTTTGAACCCAGGGGTGCTTAACCACTGAGCCATATCCCCCAACCCTTTTTATATTTTTATTTAGAGATAGGGTCTTGCTCAATTGCTTAGGGCCTCATTAAGTTGCTAAGGCTGGCTTTGAACTTGTGATCCTCCTGCCTTAACCCCCCAAGCTGCTAGAATTACAGGTGTGACCTACCACACCCATCCCCTAATGAGAGGATTTCTTTAGAAAAATTATTATTACTATTTTTGGTCCTGGAGACTGAACTCAGGGACCAGAGAGGACCAGAGAGCCTGCAACCTGTTCCTGTGCCTAAAGCCTGTACTACTAAGCTACATGCCCAGCCCTTTTATATTTTGCGACAGGGTCTCACTAAGTTGCCAAGGCTGACCTTACACTTGCCATCCTCCTGCCTCAGCCTCCTGAGTTGCTGGGATTACAGGCATGTGCCACCATGCCTGAATTAATATTTTTTCTTAATACAAAAGGAATACATGTTCACCTTAGACTAAGTAGTGTGAAGACAAACAAACTTCCTATAGTCCTTCCAACCAGAAGTTGCTGGTTTGGGGTTTCCCCCTCCGATCTGTTTTCTATATCTCTGTGTCAGTCTTTGCTGGCTGCCCCCAGGTTTGACACCCTCCTCTGTGCTGGCAGTCAGACAGACTCCAGGTCCAGAGAGAAGACTGCTGAAGACTTTAGAAAACACCAGCCCTTCAAAAGGAGCACAAGGCCTCTTAGATACTGGTGGCTGATAATGTGATACCTGGAGCTGTGGCCATCATTTTGCAACCACAAGGGGACAATTCTGAGATCCGAGGCCCAGTGGGGATGGCAGGGCAGACAGGAGGGATCCTGAGTCCTGGAATGTCACCTGACTGCTGAGTGCATCCGCCTGGGTTTCTTGTGACATGACATAGCGTACTGCCTCGGTTTACAGTCTCTGGGAGTTGGTGTTTCTGTACTGAAAGCCCAGAATGACCTAGGTTTGTCTGTGTGTGTGCATGTGCACATATATGTGCATAGAATTTCCCTTTTTAACATGATGGGGCCAGAGGTTTCCCCTGCGCAGATGGGAGGCTCGGGAAGGCAGTTCGGAGAGGAGATTTCAGAATGAGGGTCCAGAGAGCCTGCGACCTGTTCCTGCGCTTGAAGCCTGCCCAGCTCTCTGGTGCGGATGCCATGATGGGTGCCTTTCGGGGAGGTCCCCTGTTGTCACCTCGAGGCTGTCCAGGGTGTGCCTCGTGGCTGCTCCCAGCCGCAGGTCACTGCCACGCAGAATCCCTTCTCACTTCCTCCTGAGCTGTGGCCTGAGTTGGCACAGGCTGTGGGGCCAGGGCTCCGGCGGATGGCGCTTTCCCACAGAGTGGAAAGGGACTGAGTCAGCAGGGCTATTCCTGGCGTTCCAGTTACTGGATGCACCGTCTGAATTTGTAAGGCAGTTTACGCTCCTTAGAAACCCAACCTGCCCTGGAGCCCCAGGGCGCTGCCAGGACTGATTTTGCTGCCAGCTCTCTGGCCTTCCCTTCTCTTGTGGGGAGGAATACGGGGTCTGGCCTGGACAGGCTGTTGTGAGCAAGTTCCAGGTCTAATTCCAGGGTGACTCCCTTCCAGAAGCTTCCTGGGTGTGATGGTTTGGATGTGAAGTGTCCCCCCGAATCTCATGTGCTAAATAATGCGAGAAGGTTTAGAGGTGAAATAATTCAGTCATGAGAGCCTTAACCCAATCAGCACACTAATCACGTGGGGGATTAGCTGAGTGGTAACTCAAGGCGGGTAAGGGTGTGGCTGGAGGAGGTGGGCACTGGGTATCTGGCAAGTGGAGTCTCTCTCTGCTTCTTGATCATAATGTGAGCTGTTTCCCTCTACCACACTCTTCTGCCTTGATGTTCTGCTTCACCTTGAGCCATATGGATGTGAGACCTCTGAAACCGTGAGCCCCTGAATAAACTTTTCCTTCTCTAAAATTGTTCTGGTCAGTCTTTGAGTCACAGCAGAAAAAATAAAATAAAATAAAAGCTGACTAAAACACTGGGCACTGACTAAACCAATGTCTATTGAGGGAATCACTTGGGTTTCCAAATTGGGCTTGGACAAGGATAGTATCAGAGATGGGCAGGCAGGAGCTCTGGGCCTGTCTTTGCCCACAAGCCCGTATGTCAGGGCTGAGCTCGTGTAGCGTGGTGGTGAGGAGTTCTGGAGACCCTCATTGCAGGATTTGTCAACATGGTGGCTAGGCAAGCTCAGAGTTGGGTTCTGGGGATTGCACCTTCCTGCCTGCTATCCTATCTTGGTTCTGGGAGCCAGGGTGCTACGTACATAGTCATGGAATTAGCATGAAATGAACACCTTGGATTCATTAGGAGAAGGGAAGAGGTTCCTGATCCATGTGGCACATACAGAGATCTGAAAACAGGATTTAAGAATGAACTTCAGTTGGGCTTCCAGTGACCAGCACAGGAGATAAGGCCTTCCTTCCACACAGGCCCTTCTCACGGATCTGCCCAGGACCAGGAGGGCTGCGGGACCAGGCAGGTGGAGTCCAGAGAGCTGGCTGTGGTTCCAGGTCTACCACTTTCGGGGCTGGACGACTTGCCACACCTGATTAAAGGAAATGGGATAAGGGATTTGATGATGGTGATGGGACAGTGAATGTGTGATAGTGACGCAGAGGACAGACAGTGTTGTCAGAGGTTATGGTGATGGGAAGATAATGATGGAGATGACGGTAATGAAGAGAAGGTGGGGTGAGGTGCTGGCCAAGAGGAGGTAAAGGTGACGAGATGAGGAGGTAATGATGGTGAGGAGCAGTGATGGTAGTGAAGAGCAGGCCGTGGTGATCGTGATTGTGGTGGTGAGGATGTGGTGCTTATAAGGATGTGGTTATTTTCAGCAGGTGATGATGGTGGTGGTCATGAGGACATGGTGACAACGAGGAGGTGACAGTGGTATGGAGGGATCTGGTGTTTGTGAGGATGAAGACAAGGGTCCCTGCATGCAGTAGGTGCTCAGTGGTGGTCCGCTGGACTGACCTGTGACTTGTGTGTGTACGTGTGTGACAACGTGGGGTGCTCCAAGTCTCCCCAGCTCTCTTCTCTACGGCCCAGAGCATTCTTCAGTCCGAAAATGGCCAAGAATCCAGAATTCCGCAGGAACTGGAGCGGGCGAGCTGAGCGATGGGCGTAGAAACCCGTGTTCGCAGCCAGCAGTGCACAGCTGTTTCCTCTTGTGGCTTCCACAGCTTCAGATGATTTGTGTTATTAGAGGAGATCGTGTTTGCTACCGACCGACAGCCCTGGCGGCCCTGGGGAGGCGGACGCCCAGTAGACACACGAACACTGGGCCAGTTCATCCCTTCTACGTGTAGGGAAGGCTGGGGTGTTGGCTGCTGGGGCAATGTGGATGGCTCCCAGCTCAGGCGGACCCCCCACCGTCCCCCAGAAAGGGCTGACTCTCGGGTCTTGTCTCCTGGGAGCACATAGGAGCCCTTGCTGGCTGCAGCAGACCAGGCTGGCTCCTGCCATCTCCTCTGTGCCCCTGGCTGCAGGGCGGTCTGTGGGGATCGGCCCCTCCCGGCTCTGAGTCAGCCAGCAGTGAAGTGCATCTGAGGATGCCCAGAAGCCCGTCCCCATTCCCTGGTTGTGGGCCTCACAAAACTGTCACTCCAGAGCGATACATGGAGCTCCTTGTCATAGGAAAGGGTCCCTCCTGCCTCGTGGCAGGGGAAGTCTCACCACCCATGTGAATGGAAGCCTGCCACCTGTAAGTGTTCAGTAGTTAACCAACTATAGTCACAGCAGGTCAGGGGAAGTCCCCAGGATGGCACTCCACCTGCAGGGGCCTGGGTGGTCAAGCAGGGGATGAGCCCCTCTCGGAGGGCCAAGCAGATCTGCAAACAGATGTATTGTTCTTTTTTTTTTTTTTTTTTTTTTTTTTTTTGGTACTGGGGATTGAACCCAGGGGTGCGTAACCACTGAACATCCACAGCCCTTTTTTGTATTGTATTGGAGACAGTATCTCACTGAGTTGCTAAGTGCCTTGCTAACTTGCTGAATCTGGCTTTGAACTCACGATCCTCCTGCCTCAGCCTCTGGAGCCACTGAGATTACAGGCGTACACTATAGTGCCCGGCCGATGGATTATTCTTGAAGAGATAACCCTGTGCTTCCCAACACCCTTGGCCTCTCCAGCCAAGTACTGGTGGCCTCTTGATCTATTTTCTAGAGCAGATGGGGGTCATATGGGTGTCCATGGGGGAAGAAATTAGCATGGTTTGCTTTGACCTTGGAAATGAAATTTGGTCCAAACCTCATTTGAATATTTAATTCATAAGAGGGTTTTAAAGTTTTACTAAGGACCCACTGTTGGGCTAATGTGGCTGCTGCTCATCTGGCTGGGTCCTGACAGTCTCCAGTTTGGATTTGATACCAGGCCAGGGCGGTCGACGCCCCTCCCCAGTGCTCCAGGGAACCTGAGACCCCAGCCCGAGCAGCAGTGGCCACCTGTCTGCCCAGCGCAGCCTCCATTTCACGCTCCCCGTGGCTGAGGACGCAGCAGAGGACGTTGTGAGGAGCCGCTCCCGCCACGCCTGCCACAGCTGCCCTGCACCTGGTTCTGTGGGAAATGGTGAAATGAGATTTTCCCAGGATTCTCCTTTTGGGGGTTGGGATGGGGTGGGGTTGGGAGAACCCTCCTGTGACATACTGAACCCCTCCATGGGAGGATTTACGGCATAAGTATCACACGGATGTTCTGGCCGTTAAATCACGAAGGGAGAAGTGTTTGGGGACGCCGTCCTCGTCTCTCCGGGCCAAGCTGTGAGCCTCACTGACTTCTTATTAAGGAGCTGCACGGTCAGGGTTGCTGAGCTGCAGAGTGGAAAACCTTCCGCTCGCTGACCGTCTGGGTTCACAGCTTCTGCTGGAGGGCACCCAGCTCGGCGCGGCCGCGATGAACACATCCTTTCTGTGTGCTGGGCCTCACATTGGCCTTCTGTGTTCTCCTGGCTGCCCTGCAGGGATGATTGGGGGGACATTCTCTACTCTTCCCGGAGCCCCCACACACGGCGGGTGGGGAGTGCACAGGCCAGGCACAGTGCCTGGTGGGGCAGGAAGATGGGGTGCTGGGTGCATCTCTGGTGTGGCTTGGGCCTCCTGTCCCTTTCCAGCGTCAGCATGGTCAGGCGTCTTCCCTGTACCTCAGCCGGTCTTCTTTAGGTTGGCAGAATCTTGATGACCCTGGGTTGGGACAAGATCACAGACAAGGCTGTTGGTTGGTGGTTAGGGGTTCGAACCTCACTGACCCTGCGTGGTTGGCAGTAGCGATCCTCTTTCAAGGACGGGTCTTGACTCCTGGATCCTCTGGGCTCTCTGTGTGAACCCCACACAAGGCTGACCAAGCAGACCCTTTCCCCAGGAGCAGCTAGGACTCTTGTGTCAGGTGACACACCCAAGCAGGAGACACTCTCTGGAAGGCTCCTGGGACTCAGTCTGGGGAACATGCCTGCTACTTACTGGGAAAGGGGACTTCCAGCTCAGGTCTGGGGGACTGAGGAACCCTTTGGGGTTTTCCCTGGGCCCGTGTCGCCCTCCTGTGCTCCGGGTGTTTGGGAGGCATGTGTCTCCTACCCTGTTTCCCGGGGGCTCAGCTGGGCTCCTGATCGTCACATTCAGATATCACAGAAGGTCTTTCCTGGCCTCTGCAGGTCACTGGGCACTGGGCCTGCAGAACTGAGCCAGGGGCAATCCAGGCCTGGTGGGACCACGCACACCAGCTGCCATCCACTGAGAGGCTGCTACTGCCACAGGACTACAGGCCTGGTCCCCAAGGAGACTGGCTTCCTCCTGAGCATCAGCCTAGAATCTCCGCTGGGAGCAGCAGCTCCTACACGAGCACGGTGGCTGTGTGGCACACAGTAGGTGTCACCTGTGTGCCCACGGGAGTTAGGTGCAAGGGGGTAAGCTGGGGGGCTGGACCCTGGCTCTTCCCACACTGTGGCTCCACACCCCTCCCCAGCATCCTGGGTCTCTCAGCAGGATGTTCAGCTGAGGGAAGGGCTGGTTCCAAACTTGGAACTGGCAGGGACAAGACCAGCCTCTGTCCCCCTAGGGTCAGCGCAGGGCCAGGCAGTGGGCAGAGGCCGGAGGTGGCCCGAGAAGGAAATGGTTGAAATTTGCAGCCAGGGCAGGAAATGGACAGAGTGTCGAGGAGGAGTTGGAATGCCAGCTGGAATGCCCCCCCCCCCAGACCCGAGCCAAGTCAGGAAGTGCCTGGTGTCTTGGCCGGAGGAGCTCTTGCCCCACTGGGTGGGTGCCTGCCTAGCGCTACCTCCGGTTCCCAGCTAGTGGCTTTAAGGGGGGAAGTTCAGAAATAGAAGGGGCTGCAGACCAGGGGGTCCTGCCTCTGGTGTATCTACCTGGAGCTCCCTCTCAGCTCCCTGCTAGGTGCATGAGGTCCCTGAGAAACTGCTCTGCCCTCAATGCACTTGGGATTCGGTATGCTCTTTCTGATGCCACACCGCACACAATCTTCTCTCCACTTGATTTTTCTCCCAGTGGAAAACTATTCAGTCTTTGCGACCCTGAAGATCCTGGATCAAACTGTCCCTGAAGCTCTCTACCCACAGTTGGTGTGTCCCTTTTCTTCCCCAGTTTCACAGCCCAGATCTGCTGCCTCGGGGCCACCTTCGAACTCCTTTTTCTCCCCCACCAGCCTGTGGGGTACCTGATAACAAGGCACCTGGTAACTCTGTGCCCAGTACTCTAGCACTCAGGGTTTGCTGAGCTTAGAAATGTGGGCTCTTGTTGTTTCAGTGAATCGTCCTCAACTGCTGAGAGGTGCTGAGGATGAAGGCATGCTCGGACCATCGTGGCACCTGTGTGGCCAGTCCTTTCCCGACTCTGCTGCTGCTCCCGCCTCCAGTGCCCTCTGCTCTGTGAGACTGCTCAGCCTCGTGTCAGGAGGGTGTCAGGCCCAGCTCTGCAGCCCACGAGTTCTACCTTTCAGACCTTTGGTTTCCTTCTCTGAAACAGGCAGGATGCTGCCCTCCTGGTGGCACGAGGAGACTGGCGCTTGGTGGAGACTTGGAGCTGAGTGCTCGGTGGAGAAGAGCCCAGAGGATTGCTTAAGTGCAGGTTTCTAGGCCCCCAAAGCCCCCGTGGGATTCCTTTGTGGGCTGATTAGCATTCCGGCCCCTCAGAGTCATCTGAATAAAAAGATGCCCAGGGCTGACCTGAGCTCTGACTGACCCTCCTGGCCTTGCCCACAGCTATAGCTTTCCTCTGTGAAGACAGCCCATCTGGGCGCTGCAGCTTCTACTGAGAGCAGCCTGGAGCAGGGCCAGCCAGGGGGGTTTGGGGGGAGCCTTATTCTCCCTTAGCTTCCAGAATCTTGTGAACCGTGACTTGTGGATTCCAGTTTCGCCTGGTCAGCATCCATTGGGTCCCCCCAGAAATTAAGGCTGTGTGTCTAGCTCCTGTCACACTGTTGTTGTAAGGTCCCCAGATCAGTCTGCAGGGTGGTTCAGTGGGTAGGACTCCCATTTGAAGGAAGAGGAGGCTGAGGCATCAAGCTGGGGGCGTTAGCATGGGGCTGTGGCCAGTGATGAGTGAGCCAGGAGCTGGTCACGTGCTGAGAATCTCTCTAGGTGCCTTCCCAGGGGGTCCAGGGGAGCCACAGCCAGGCCCTGATCCTGCCAGACCCTGAGGCTGCCTGGCCAGGTGAGAAACCCAGGCTTGGAAACCTCACGGGTAGCTGCAGAGATGGGGTGGGGCTGGGTGGCCTCTGCAGGGTGGCTGTTCCTGTCTGCCATCTGGGGACAACTCAGGCCGGCTCCTCCCTGAGTGCCAGCAGGACGGGCCGGCCCTGGTGTCTGGATGTGGGCACACCGGCTCCCGATTCCCCAAATTCCCTGCCAGCCATCAGATGCGAGTTAAGGAAACATTTATTTTAAATGTAAACGGATCTCGTGGAGTTCCTTAGGGCCGCTGTGGAGGCAGCCCCTGGACGGTGAGGCTGGATGATATAAATAGGGTGCAGTTGTTGCTGCCTGTAATGGGAGGGCCGGGAGGGCCGGAGGGAGGCACGGGGGTGGGGTCAGACCCCCGGCCCCTCTTCTCAGTCTCACCCTCTCCCAGCTGGGAGTCAGCGGGAGGACAAGGCCACCCACCTTCACTTCAGCAGGGAGAGGAAGCCTCCTGCTGGTCCTTCCAGCAGCTGTGGCCAGCCGGCTGGAGGCCCCGTGGACACCCCTTCTGGTTCCACTTCCCTGCCCCCACTGGACTCCTGAAGGCTGGTGCTGAGCCCATCCCGCCTAGAGCACTGGGTGCGCCTGGCCCCTTGCCTCCTGGGTGGGAAGCCGGATCCTCAACTACACACCACGGGCCTCCTGGTGCCGGGGTGGGAGGCCTAGGCTCCTACCATTGCAGTGGGGATTCCAAGCAACTCCTTGAGCTCCCTCCGGGCTCTGGACTCTCCCTTCCCAGAGGACCCCGCGTCATCGGAAACAAAAGCCAAGAATGCTGAGGGGCCCCTGGGGCGTGTGACAGCGTCTGGCTGGGCTCCAGGAATCACCCACAGGCATGTCGGGGAGCTGGCAGGCGGCCAGGACGTGTCCCTGCGGCTGCCCGTGGGTGTGCAGGCGGGCGGGGGGCCCATGGAGCAGACTCCTTCCTGAGAGCACAGGGGGAGTTTCAGTCTCTGGCCATGAGAAAGGTTGACACTTTGCCTAGTTCCATTCCTGCACCAGAAAGCCATTTGGGCCACACAGGCCTGGGGACAGGGGCAGGGCTGGAAAAGTCATAGGCATTGGGGGAACGGAGGCTCAACTGGGGGAGTAATGATGCTTCTGGTATTTGTAGTAGTTCATGTGCTCCCTGAGGACAGCGCCATCTGTATCTGTTCCCTGTGTCCCCAGAATCCAGCCTGGGCCTGGCACCTTGGCAAAGGGATTTTCCCAAGCTCATGCTTGAAAGTTTCTGGTAAAACTTTGCACCAACAGCCCTTGGAGTTAACAGCCATTTGCCCCTATTTTATGCATGTGGAAACTGACAACAGGTTGATCCTAGGAAGTGTGACTCAGGGCTTGGAGCCTCTGCTCCTGCTGCCCTGGGCAGGGCCTAGAGAGGGCCTGTGAGGGCAGAGCTAGGTCTGCCCAGGGCTCCTGGTTGCCCCAGGGTCCCAGCTGTCACATGTGGGGACAGGATGGAGACTAGCTTGGTGTTGGAGGTCTCTTGCCAGTCTGGAGCCAAGAGGAAAGGCCCTACGGAGATGTTTGTCTCTACTGGACATCTGCAGGCCAATGGGGTGTCAGGGGGATGCTGTCCCTGTGGACACTGACTGAGCTCCAGCAAAGGGGCCTTGACCTCAGGGTCCGAGGGAGAGAGAGATGGGCAACTTGCAGATCCAAACCTCATGGAGGGTCAGGACATGTGGAGATATGATGTGCAGTTCCTCCACTAGGAAAGGTCTCCTCTCTCTGGCCATTTCTGTCTGTGGCAAGGTTCTGCAGATGCCCAGGTGCTGTGTTTTGCAGGGCATGTGAGTGGGGATGGGATCAGCATTGGGAGGACAGTCAGAGCTCATCTGGCCTCCCTCTCCCCTTTGCTTCTACAAGTGGAGAAACCAAGGTCTGCCTGCACCCATGATGAGAAGGCTCTGGAAAGGCTTTTCGTGAAATTTCCTGGGTGGAAGGGGGGTATGTCCAGAAGCTAGGCACAGGCCTGCCCAACCTGTTGGCCTTTCAGGGCATGACCCTGGGGAAAGCACATTTCTGCATACCCATTATCGAGGACTCAAAGCTGAGTCTGTCCAAGTTTCATTTCCCTGTGACCAACAGAGCCTCCGAGTCTCCCTCTCCCTCGGGCCCCAGCTGGCATGAATGTCAGGCCCTCCGAGGCCGTGAGTCTCCTTTCTGACATGGCTTCAAGAGTGGAAGTCCAGGGCCTGGAAGCTGGAGGGAGAGACAGGCAATGGTTCTCAGCAATCAGATGTGGCTAGAGTCCAGGAATTCTTTGTGACTGAGTGGCTCAGTGGTTAGAGCTCAGACTTGGGGTCTGCTGGACAGTAAAACCCAGCCTTTGTTCGTTCTGCCTTGGCACACCTTGACCTTCCTGGCCCGTGCACCCCCGTGGGTGGCAGGGCACAGATGGGGTATGCAAACTCTGTCCCGGGAGCTCAGGAAAGTCAGCCGTGAGGGGCTGGCGGGTGGCTCCTAAGCCGGGTGGGGCAGGCAGAGGCAGCTGTCCCTGTCGTTTTTCCTCGCCAGAGCCTGAGCAAGCAGCCACTTCACTCCAAAGACAGCAACACCTCTCAGGAATGCCATCTGCGGGCAGATGCCAGGGACTCCACGTGGTTCTGCCACCCGATGGGCCATGAGCTCGGAGGCTTCGGCCTCCAGAGGAAATCTGCATCTGGCCCTCCCACCCCAGGCTCTCACCTCAAAATGAGGGCAAACTAAAGCATTAAATATAGACGGGCAACTTCAACGACTAGGGATCCTGGTCAGATGCTGGCCTCTCCTTACCACCACCTGCTCTTGGAACAGGGCCCTCATTGTTGTGTGCCTTGGTTTCCTCATCTTTGAACTGGGGTCATAGAGCATCTCTCTCGAGGGTCTGATGTGAGCATTAGTTAGTGGATAAAAGCCCTTGGACCATGTCAAGCATTGCAGTGCGGGCCCAATGAATAGGCATCACGAGCTTTGAACTTGACACAACCTACAAGCTTCTTGTAATTAAAGCTAATTCACAATAAGGGGGTGGGGCTAAGGAGAGAACAGGGTTACTTTGGATTAGGCAGAGGGACGTGAAGGCAGGGGAGAGGGACATGTTGGTAGGAGTGATAGTAGAATGAATTGGACATTATTACCCTTTGTGCATATGTGACTACACAACCCGTGTAATCCTCTCCATCATAGTACAACCAGAAGAATGAGAAGTTATACTCCTTTTATGTATGATGAGTGTCTTGTATAGCTAATGAGAACAAGAAAGTCTAGATTTCTTTGGGGTTTGGGAGGTTGGTGGCTGTGTGTGTCCATGTACATGAGTGCTTTGTGTCCACTGACTGTGTGGCTAGCTCAGCCTCCTCTGTGGCTTCTCCCAGGTCTCTGGTCCAGCTGGACAGATGGACATGGTACCTGGGCAAAGGGTGCTGCTGGGCTTCTTACCCAGTGGCACCTACTGGGGCTGTGAGAGAGCCCTGGTGCCGGGCAGTGCCTGCCTTAATGGACATAGTGGGCAGGTGTCCTTCTCTCATAGCTGGGGCCATTCCAGGGGCAGGGCCACATCCCAGTCCTGAAGTACATCCAGGAGAGGCATCAGGTGTCTTGTGGGAGGCTGTGTGATGTCCTTAGAGGTGGCTCTGTTCTCCTGAGACCCCCTGCTTTCGTGAGCAGGACTGTGAAAGGACATGTAAGGACCAGCCTATCTCACGGATGCTTCCCCACGGGACAGGGCTCTGGGTCCCCAGCACCACCAGACTGTCCTCAGATATTCCCAGCCACAGCAGCAGGCCACCAGAGAAGGGAATGTCCAGGCCTCAGGAAAGGGGTGGGTGTAGATGGATGGCCAGTCCTTGCCCTGATGGCCATGCTGAAGCTTCTGAGTCTTGAAGGGCTTGGAGGGGGTCCCTGCTGAGTGTCTGAGCTCTGGCGATAACAGTAGTCTTCATCTGAGCTTTGTGCAGCTCCCTGCCCCGGGCATGCACACGGTGGGTCCTCCCCTGGCTAATTTTATTCATTCTTTGTACAGTTTGAGAGGAGGACCAGCCCGTCTCACAGATGCAAAGCCTGAGGTACAAAGACGAGGAGCTTCTTGAGCAAGACCCCTCATTGAGATCCTCTGATCCTGTCTGCTGCTATTTGATCTCAGACAGATCCCGAGGTCCTGCACCCTCAAATGGTGGGGACAAGAGTCCTTCCCTTTGCCGACCGGTGAAGGCCTGGGAGCCAGGCCTTGCCCACCCATCGCAAGTGCTCCTCCAGGAACCCTGTGAGCTCCCCACCACTGTTGAAAGAAGGACCCCAAGGACCTCTCACACCGGAGCTTGGAAGTTGGCATCATAGTGCCACAGGACTGTGTGCCCTCTGTGGCTCCAGGGGAGGGGCTGCTTCTGGCTTAGACGTTTATCCGATTGCTCATTCATTCATCCCATAAGCAGAACTTTCTCACAAGGCTCCTGTCGGTCAGGCCACAGAGGAGTCCTGACCTCACCGCTTTTCTGGAAGTTTCTTCAAATCTCTTGTGAACCTCAAAGGCCTTGGAGCTTGGTGACCTCTGTCCTCTGTGGTGTGGCTTCCGGGCATTCCCGGGGTAGCCGCAGCTCTTGAGGTTATTCTTGGAAAACCACAAGTCACCCTCCTGTGAGCAGAGACTTTTCATCGGACACTGATGGAAGTCATGTCATTCCCAAATTACCGGGGCTCTGCGGGTGGGGCTGGTGTGACCCATGTGCCCTGAGGGGTCCCCGCTCTACCACTTTCTGCCAAGACCCCTGGACCATCGCTTCCTGCTGCCCTCTGGGTTAGGGGCTCCCTGCACCCGTGGGGCCATGATTCCCATCTGGAAAAATCAGAAGCTCTGGGCAAAAGGTGTTTGTTTCTTTAGGATGAAGCAGGTGGATGTGCCTCTGAGTCCAGGGAAATGACCAGATCAGCATGTCCCTCCCAGGGAGGCACCAACAGCCAGCCATGTTGGAAAGAGGGAGGAGGCAGCAGCAGATGCAGTCCCTCACACCAGCTTGGGGACCCCAGCTCTTGCTTAGCCTGGCACAGCATGGAGGAGGCTATGACACCCACTGAGAGACCTGGGAAGGGTGCCTGGGAAGGGCCCCAGCTGGAGTGCAAACATGAGGTGACTATTAGCTTTGTTCCCAAGCCAGGGTGAGAGGAGGGAGAGAGAGAGACAGACAAGAGGCAGAGACAGAGAGATGGAGGGAGACCGAGGCAGAGGCAGGCAGAGGAGGCACAGAGGTGCAGGCAGAGCTCCTCTCTCAGAGGGCCTTCAGGACCCTCCTGAAACACAGGGGTGGGATGTAGTAAGGCCCTCCAGAAAGAAAAGCAGATGACCGCCAGGAGGTACTATGTGCTCACTCAGGCTGCGCTCATTCATTCACTCCACAAACATTCCCTAGGTGGCCACCTGGGCCCAGTACTGGTCACAGCCACCAGCCTTTTCCCCAGTGGCTGTGGATGCCTGTTGCATCCATGTGGGACGCAGACACGGAAAACTCCTGTCCCTGTGCAGCTCACCCAGCCCCGTTAGCGACTAGCAGCGGCACTAGGGAGAGAATCCTGAAGGCAGAGCTGGCACCATCTGGGCTTCAGTTCCCTGTGGGTCCTGCAGAGTGACCGGGTGACCTTGGGTGGCCAGCACAGGTAGAGTGGATGCTTCCTGCCAGGCTCAATATCCCCAGGCTGTAGAGGCTGCTGATCCAGCTCAGACATGCCGGTGGGGGAGGGAGGACAGAGGTGACCTGGCCACTCTGGGGCACTGGGGGCTTCAGCCGACTTCCATGATGAGTTGCTGACCCCACCCTCTTGGGGCCCCAGGTGTCTCACATTCTAGAAAAGCTCAGTATGTCTGGTAGAAAAAAATGTGGGCCACATAAGTGATTTAAATTGTCTTACAGTCACATTAGAAAGATAAAAAGAAGCAGGTGAAGTTAATCTTAGTAACATTTATTTAACCCAATGTATCATTTCAACATGTAATCCATGAAAAAGTATTAATGAGATATTAAAATTCTTTTTCATCCAAAGTCTTTGAAATCCGGTGTGTGATGTGCCCGTTTAGCACATATCAATTTGGGAGATTCTTCATGTATTCGTAGATTTCATAAAATTCCCAGTTGAAAAGCAGATCACTTACCTGACGGCCTGAACCCACTTAAAGGTTTTTCTCACTGATTAGAATACTGCAAAATGCCTTTTAATCAATATTCACATTCCCTGGACAACACTGCTTCAGTTTTGTTTTTCCACTGGCTATTTTTTGAGCATATTTTCATATGATAAGGACATTGGCATTTCCCTTTTCTGTTATTTATTCGTTTCTTGGGCCCATTTTTTCCTATAATCTTTTTATTTGTAAAAGCTATTTATATGTCAGGGCTCTTAACCCTTTGCCTAGGATATAATTTGAAAATGTTTTTCCATTGTATCATTCCTCTATTTAATTTCTTACTTACACAGATTTTTTTTAAAGAGAGAGAGAGAGAGAGAGAGAGAGAGAGAGAGAGAGAGAGAGAATTTTAATATTTATTTTTTAGTTTTCAGCGGACACAACATCTTTGTTTGTATGTGGTGCTGAGGATTGAACCCGGGCCACACGCATGCCAGGCGAGCGCGCTACCGCTTGAGCCACATCCCCAGCCCTAAATTTTTTTAAATGTAAAAATTATGGGAAAAAAAAATCCATGTTTTCTAGGCCTTGATGGTTTGTGTGTTTGCTTAAAATTCATTTTATCTTGAAACAGTGGTAAGTTCCAGGACATTGCACATTGTGCCGGAGTCCCTTGTGTAGTTTTAAACCTGGAAGTTGTCCTAGCTGCATGGTAGCTCTAGGCCATTGATCCCCGAGCAGAGCAGGGCAGACCCCTGGGTACCTGGCTCAGCACGAGCTCCTCCCGACTAGGGTTGGACTTAAATGGACATTAAATGGACATCTCTGATCCATTTGCACCTTGTTGTTGTGTAGAGTGGGATGAGTGATCTTATCTCTTATAGCCATCCTCTCTTTCCAGGATCATACATCTTTTTTTTTTTTTTTAAGAGAGAGAGAGAGAGAGAATTTTAATATTTATTTTTTAGTTATTGGCGGACACAACATCTTTGTTTGTATGGGGTGCTGAGGATCCAACCTGGGCCGCACGCACGCCAGGCGAGCGCGCTACCGCTTGAGCCACATCCCCAGCCCCCATACATCTTTCTTCTATTTTTAAACATTTATTTTTTTTAATTTCTTATTGGTGCATTAGAATCATATGGTATCAGTGGGATTTATTATTCCATATTCGTACATGCATACTTTGACCAATTGCATGCCCCAGTTACCTTCCCTTTCCCTCCCCTAATAATTATCGACAATTAACAATTATTATTAATAATAAACTACCCTAATTATTACCGATAATTAACAATTTGTCAATTATTAGTAAGTAGTATTTTAATTAATACATGATAATTATATATACAAGTGAGATCCACTGTGGTATAATAGTACCTGGACACAGCATCATTTGGTAGATTTCATTCCCTAGAAGTTCCCTAGGCTCCCCATTCCTCTACTCTGTTGATTTCCCTTCTATTTTGTGAGATCCCCTTGCCCTTTTGAACACTTTTCCCCACCCCAGGTTTCACATATGAGAAAAACATTTGATTCTTGATATTCTGAGACTGGCTTATTTCACTTAGCATGATGTTCTCCAATTCTGCCCATCTACCAGCAAGTGCTATAATTTTATTCTTTATGGCTGAGTAAAACTCCCCTGTGTATATATCTATATACCACATTTTCTTTCTTCTTTTAAGACAGCTTAATTGAGGTGAAATTGATGTACAAGAGTCTGCACATATTTCAAAGTGTGTAGTTTGAGAAGTTTCAACTTAAGCCTACACCTTGAAACCACCACTAAAGTCAAGACCCCTAGCATGCCACATGCAGAGGTCTGCCTGGGCTCTCGATTCCTGTCCCCTCTGCTGGCCCACTCTGCCTCACTGTAAGGTGGTGTTTTCTCTGCAGAAGAAATTGTATTTTTGTCTGGTTTCTTGCACTCAGCATTCCGGGGGTTTGACTTTTTTTTTTTTTTTAAGAGGCAGTGAGAGAGAGAGAGAGTGAGAGAGAGAGAGAGAGAGAGAGAGAGAGAGAGAGAGAGAGAGAGAGAATTTTTTAATATTTATATTTTAGTTTTTTTTCGACGGTCACAACATCTTTGTTTGTATGTGGTGCTGAGGATCGAACCCGGGCTGCACGCATGCCAGGCCGAGCTCGCCACCACCTGAGCCACATCCCCAGCCCAGGTTTGACCTTTTTGTGGCTGAATAATATTCTCTGTTAATCTACCATGACTGGCTGATTTGTCTACCTGCTGGTGGGCATTTGGATTGGCCCTGGCTCATGGCCACTGCACATACAGCTTCAAGGAACATCTGTATACAGGTCCTTCTTTGTGTGTCCACACAAAGACTTGTTCATCCACAGCATTTAACTTTTATGTTTAAATTTAGTTTAATTGAAATTAACTAAAATAAAGAATGCAAGTCTTTGGGGCTCAACTGTACTACGTCCAGCCCCAGGTGGGTGCTGGTTGCCACCAAGAGATGGGCAGCTGCTTTGTCTGATCGGCCCTCTTTGTCTTTCACCAGCACATAGTAGGTGCTCACTGCTGTCCTGCTCTATCCTGCAGAGTGGCTGGGCAGGAGGAAAATAAATGTCCTGCTGCTCTGTGACAACTGCCCTGGCTCCAGCTCCCTTAGTTCCTGGGGTTCCAGTACAGCAGGATGGGGAGGCCACTCCACCCTCCTTTGACCCCAAGATGTTCCCAAACAAGTGGTTGCTGCCCAGGAGGCAGGTGGAGCCTCAATTTCCTGTTTAAGGTCTGTAGGGGAAGGGGTTATCAGTACCCTGAGGACCCCAGGTAGGGCATCTTGAATTCCAGGGTGCCTCAGGAAGTGGCAGTGAGATGAATCTCATTTCTGGGGGTCAAAACAAACAGGCTAAGCCTGCTGGGGAATAGTACCCTATGATACAGGAAAGTCTGTTTGACTAGGAAGCCAGGGGGTGGTACTTTGAAAGAAAAAATGGTGGTGGTGGGTCTGGGAAGCCCCAGTGACCTCTCCAATGTGGTGGGTCTCCTGGAAGCTGGCAGGGAGCTGAAGACAGCTTCCACTGGGGCTCAGGCTGCTGTGCCACGGCCCTGCATAACTGGGGCGTAGAGGTGTGAGTGGGGAGGCCTCCTGGGTCTGGAAGTCTTGTTGGCTCTGGTTTTGACTAAGAACCCTGCCTGGGCTTGGACCTTGGACCCCTGCATCAGGGTTGGGCACTGGGACCTGGTAGAGGTTGGAGACAGGGGTCCAGGGCCAGCAACTCAGGCCTCATGGGATTCTCTGTCCCTGTGTGTATATCTCTTTCCAAAAGGAAACACTGACTGTCCCCATGATGTCACAAGGCTCTGGAAGGTACAGCCTCTGTGGGTGGGGAAGGTGGGTAGTGGGAGGTGGACCATGTTTCTTGGAGCCTAGCAGTGGGGCTGGGCACCCTGTTTCAAAGTTGGGGATACCCAGGGCTTCATCTTGGTCACCTGATCCCCTAGCCCAGTGTCCAAAGGAGGTAGGTGGTAGCTGTGGGAGTGAATTCAGCCTCCACCCCCAAAATGTGTTAAGTATGGGGCGGAGAGTTGCCTCCTGCACCTGAAGGGAGGTGCAGCTGCTATGGGAAAGAGGGGTGGGGAATGCTGATCATCTGGGTCTTTCCTAAAGAGAAATCAGCCCAATTTATATCATGGAGGGAGGAAGGCCTTGGAGAATTGATTTTCATGACTTCAAAGAAGGCTTCTGACTCAACGGACTCCTCCTCCAGCTATTCAGGTGAGAGGCTACCCACCTAAGTGCCAAGAGCTCAGCCCATTCACTCCATCCATCCATCATCTACCGATTCATCCACCTACCCACCCACCATCCATCCATCCACCACCTACCAACTCACCCAGCTATCATTCAATCACCATCCACTCATCATCCATTCATCTACCCATCTATTCACCATTCACCCACCCATCCATCCACTCACCAGCATCCATTCAACATTAATCAATCATCCACCCATCTACCACCATTATCCAAGCACTCACACATCTATCTGTGCATCATCCATTCTTCATCAGTCTACCTGTTCATACACCTGTTCACCATCCATCCATCCATCCATCTACCCATCCATCTATCTGCCATCCATCCACCCATTGCTATCCATCTATCCACCCATCCATGTAACCATCTATCCACGAAGTTATTCCATCCAACCATCCAACAAATAGTTACCTTCTCTGTGTCTAGGAGAGGAAATTTGGCAGTGACAAGATACAGCTCTGCCTTATGAAACTTGACACTCCAGTGCTTTAAGGATCAAGGAAAATAAGGTACAAGAATTGAGGGCCTTTGCAAAACCTTTTGTCCTTCGGTGTCCCCTCTGGGGCATGGCTGAAGGAGTTGCCATAGAATGAACCCCCCAGGGAGTTTGGGGATCAATGAATGATCCTCCTTTGGTTTCTCCTCTTTGGTTTCATGTTTAACTAAGAGTTTCTGGGTAAGTAAAGGGCTCAGCTTTGGGTCTCTATTTAGTTGAGGGCACTGACTGGGGTGGGTCCTCTAGGCAGGCTTTTTTTTTTTTCCCAGTGTGGAGGATGGAACCAGGGCTCAGGCATGTTAGGCAAATACTTTACCATTGAGCAATGGTTCCAAGTGCCATGCAGGTTTTAGAGGCTCTGACAGCAGAAATTTCTAAGCACCACGAATTATTCCCCAGAGCGCCCAAGCCCCGAGCCTTTGGTAAGCACTGGGCTGGAAGCCACATTTGCTGAGCACCTGCTGCCTTTAAGCACCTCTGGCCTCCTTACTCAGTGATGAACTCATCCAAACCCTGTTAGAAGATCCCATTTTGCAGACAGGACAAGGGCCTGAGGGGAGAGAAATTGCACAGCTGAACCCAGGTGGTCTGAGTTCTTTTCAATGAGGGTATGCTCTGAGGCGTGGGTGGTGGCTGAGTGCCCGACTTGGACACCTGAGAGTCTCTAGTCTTGATTTCATTCAGAAGCTGGCTTGGGACAATGGGAGGCCTGGCAGGCACTCTTAG
This sequence comes from Urocitellus parryii, assembly GCF_045843805.1. Taxonomy (NCBI): domain Eukaryota; kingdom Metazoa; phylum Chordata; class Mammalia; order Rodentia; family Sciuridae; genus Urocitellus; species Urocitellus parryii. Next base: position 38,913,834 of record NC_135539.1, read on the forward strand.
TATGACCTTTTATCTCCATGGCCCTCCTGGCCAGGCTGGAGGTGGGTTTCAGTTTCTTTTTGGCCTCCACCAGGATTACTTAATGGCTTAAAAATAACTAAGTCAGTCTAGGGATCAAGTATCAGCCACAGGAAAACCGAAGGTGGGGGCCCGAGGGCCTCTCACCGGCCAGCCACTCTGGGAAGAGCTTGGTTCTCCTCTTGGCAGCAGGGGTGGGGTTTGTAAAGGGGGGTAGGGATATAAAGAACTCTGCACCTGGTGTCAGGAAGCACCAGGTGCAGATCAGACCACCTGAGCAAGTCAGTGCAACTTGGGGGAAGCCAATGGCTCTTTTGTTAAAAATGAGCCTGTGAGGTTTCACCATGGATTGTTGTCACCGGAATGGGAGAAGGGGCCTTGGAACACTGGTGAGCTTACTTTTTATGACTACTTACATCCTCAGAAGTTCAAAGGCATAAACTTCTTCTCCTCTGATATGATGGTACCTGACCCCTTCTAGTTATAAGCATGCATGTCCCAGGCCAGGTTCTAGGCTCTTAGGTGCCAGGTGCCCAAGAATGGTCAGTAAGGTGGACCAGGCCAGCCAGATGTCTTACTCACCCATCATTCATCAATCTGTCTCCATCCGTCCATGCATCATTTATCCATCTATTCACCCATCCACTATCTATCCAGCCCTCCATCCTTCGTACATTAACACTCATTAACCAACTCACTTCTCTTATTTTTGTGCTGCAGGATGGGCGGCTGCATTTCTCCATGTCGGAATTTGACAGACTCAGTTTTTCATACTAAACTCTGACAATATGCTTTTGACTCCAAGCAAGCAACGTTGCAAAGAACCACCAGCTTACCTGCCATCTTCTAATTTGATTCTGCCCTGACACTATGGAACTGGAGCGGGTGTCAGATCCCACAGGTTGAGGGATTGATCTTCAAGACTTCCTGCCTTCTACATGCCAGTTGCAAGCCCCAGGCTGTCTCGCCTGAGCTTCTGACTCACTGGTTACAAAGAGTTTCCCACCATCTCCTTGAGTTCAATTAATCCCTAGAGTGGCTCACAGAACTCGGGAACATGCTGATAGATTACAAAGGATTCAGATGAAGAGATGTGTGGGGTAGGTGTGGGGGAAGGGACTCAGAGATTCCACACTGTTTTAATCAGCTTTTTTTTTTTTTGCTGCTGTGACTAAAGGACCTGACCAGAACAACTGTAAAGAGAAAAAGTTTATTTGAAGGCTCACGGGTTCAGAGGTCTTAGACCATAGAAGGCTGGCTCTGTTCCTCGGGGCTCCAGGTGAGGCTGAACACCATGGTGGGAGAGTGTGGGGAAGAAGCTCACATTGAAAGCAGAGAGAAAGATTCACCTCTCCAGATACAGATCAATACCCAAAGCCACGCCCCAATTCCCACCCCTCCAGCCACACCCTACCATTTCAGTGAATCCCATTAGGAGGGTTTAACTCACAGATAGGCTAAGGTCACAACCCAATCATTTCTCCGAACTTTCTTGCATTGTCTCACGTGTGAGCTTTCAGGGGAGACCTCCCATCCAAACCATAACATTTCACCTCTGGTCCCCCAAAAGCCCACCCTCCTCTGACAATGCAAAATATATTTAGCCCATCCCAAGAGTCTCCATAGTCTCTATAGTCTGAGACAGCTCAAGTAAAATTAAAAGCAATTTACAAGTATTTAATATAAAAGTGGTACAGAGTAAACATTTCCATTCACAAAAGTAGGGACATAGGAAGAAGGGATAGAACCCAAGCAACCCCGAAATTCAGCTGAGAAAACAAGTCTTGGAGCTCCAGGTCCGGGATCTGGGGCACATGGCATCATGATGTTGTCTTCAAAGGGCTTGTGTAGCTCTGCCCCTGTGGCCTTGTTTGTTGGAGCCCAAGTGGCCTTTCTGTTGACTGGTCTCTGCGTGCCTAGGATAATGACCCACATTACTGGTATTTCTTAATTTGGGGGGTCTCCACTGCAGCTTTGGCTTCCAGTCTCCACACCTGGCCTTCTCAGGGAATGCCCACAGGAACTCTGACCTTGCACTTTGCTTGGCTTCCAAGGTCTTCCTTTGAAATCTTGGTGGAAGCCTCCACGACCCTCTGACTCCAGTGTCCGGCATTCCTGTACCACCAGCACCACGTGGTTGACGCCAAGATCTGCTGCTATCTTGAGCAACAGCCCAGGCTCCAGGGACCCTGGCCGCAGCGGGCTCGATGTGTCTGGGTGGCTGAGCACTTTGAAAAAACTTCCTCGGCCCCTTTTCGCAAGAAGGGTGCCCCACGGGTCTCTTCCCCAGAGAATTGTTGCTTTTACTCCCAGGAGCCTGAGATGGGTGTGGTCTTGCCAGCTTCTGAGCTGCCCTTAGGCCATCTTTCTTACTGTCTCTAGGCAAAGTCTTTAGTATTTTTTGAGTAGCAGTCCTGTCTTTAACAACAGCAAGTCCCTTAGTCCCAGTTTTGCTCCCATCTTTCAAGTTCAAATTTTTCAAATCTTTCTGCTCTGCTTTCTGCTCCTGAATATCGCAGTAAACTTGGCTAAAAGCCGCCAGCAACATCCATGCCACCGCCTGAATGCTATGCTGCTTAGACATTTCCTCCGCCAGTTTAAGAAGTCCATCACTTTTAAAATCAGCTTCATATAAAGTCTCAGGACATGGGCAAAATGCAGACAACTTCTCGGCCAGAACATAACACGAATGGCCTCTACTCCAAATTCCAATGGAGTCCTCCTTTTCTGAACCCTCTTGAGCCCTGTCTCCACTGCTCGCGGTCCTTTTGGCTGTCTGGTCTTTTGACCTCCCACCAGAATCAGCCATGAAACTCCGTCTACAACAATCCAAAGCATTTCCAGCTTGCACTGCTACACATCTCAAAATTCCTCCCACCAATTCCAAGAAACTCCAAAAGCTTCTGAACCACATGGTCAGGTCTTGTCACAGCAATGACGCTCTTTCTTGGTACCAATTTCGGTTTTAGTCAGCTTTTTGGCTGCTGTGAGTAAAGGGGACCAGAACAACTGTAAGGAGAAAAAGTTTGAGGGCTCACGGTTTCAGAGGTCTTAGTCCATGGAAGGCGGGCTGTATTCCTCAGGGCTCCAGGTGAGGCTGAACATCATGGTGGCAGAGTGTGGCAGAGGGAAGAAGCTCAGATCAGACTCACCTCTCCAGATGCAGATAAATACCCAAAGCCACGCCCCAATTCCCACCCTTTCCAGCCACACCCTGCCACTTCAGTTAATCTCACCAGGGATTAACTCTCTGGTTAAACTGAGGCTATAATCTAATCATTTCTCCAAACTTTTTTGCATTATCTCACATGTGAGCTATGGGGGAACAACCTCACATCCAAACCATAACACGTGCCCTCCCAAATGCTACCCTCTAGGGCACTTCCACATGTTCAGCTATCAGGAAGCTCTCTGAACCCTATCTTTTTGGGATTTCATTTTATTTATTTATTTATTTGGTATTTGGGATTGAACCCAGGGGCACTCAACCACTGAGCCACATCCCCAGCGCCTACCCCCAGCCCTTTTTATTTTTGTATTTTGAGATAGGGCCTCACTAAGTTGCTGAGCCTGGCTTTGAACATGCAATCCTCCTGCCTCAGCCTCCTGAGCTGCTGTGATTACATGAATGCACCACTGTGCCTGGTTCCTTTTGGGATTTTATGAAAGCTTTATTGAATAGGCAAAATTGATTATGCCATTGGCATCGATAATCCACTCAGCCTTTAGCTCCTGTTACACTTCTGGATTCCAACCCTCTGCTCCCACCTTGATTCTGATTATTAGCCTCATTCTGAAGCCACCTTGAGTCTCTAAGCCACCAGTAGATTCACTGGCATACAAAAGCCACTTTGGATTGCTAGTCTTAGGGTTTTAGGAACTGTATGCCAGGAAATGAGGTGAAGACAAGATATATGGTGGTAATGGTGGCTTTTCCCAGAATTGCCTCTCAAATAAACCAGTTGCTCAGGCTCTATTTCTGGGGGACCCTAAACGAAGACAAAACAAAGGAGAGAAGAGTTGTAGAAGGAGGAAATAAGAATAAGCCCCTTGGTAAGGACCAGCCCAACATGAGGCAATGACCTCCCAACCCCCCCCCACTCCCCCCCCCCTTTAAGTCCTTTGCGGATGAGTGAGATGACATAGGAGTCTTCCACTAGGTAGGACATCTGCAGCCAGGCCCTTGGAGGAAGATTTCCTCCGTAATTAGAGATCAGACAGACTCAAATAGATGAACAAATAAACATGACCCCAGAGAAAGACAGGAGAGGCCTGGACTTACCCTGACCATCTACTATGTGCTAGGTCCCCTGAGAGTCACTTGCAGAGAAGTGGGGTCTGGGAGTGACATGCACATGGAGCTGGAAGGGACACAGAGCTCTTGAGCTCCAGAGCAAGATGGTGATAGTGAGGCACCCAAGTGGGGTGGCAGGACCTGAGTGGTCAGCCCAAGGCACCCACTCCCACCGGTGGGCACAAGCACCTACCACCCAGGTACCTTCTGAACTTGACCTCCCCAAGGACTCACTCATTCACTAGCGGAGCCAGTTGAATACAGTCAGCTCTGTATCCTCACTGGCAAATAAGGAAGTTGTTCCAGGGCATAGCTGCCCACCAGCCACTGCAGGTGAGCAAGTATATGATTTTACCTGCTGTGTCTGCATTAGGTGTAGAAAGAAACGGGCAAAGTTTAATTCTGACTGTATTTAATCCAGTAAATCAAACGCTGTAACTTCAACATGCAATTGTTTAAAAAAAAAACAAAAACTGTTAGGGCAACCCTCCACGGTGTTGGCCTTGAGTCTGAAGTCCCGTGTGTATTTTGTGTGTGTGACTCATCTCGACTGGGACTGGCCACTCCAGGCAGACAGCGCTCAGGCAGGGCTGGGCTGTTATTCTGGACAGCAGGGCTCTTGACCTTCAGAGAGTATTCACCACCAGTTCAGGTGGACTGGGTCTCTGAGATGGAGTATGAGGGGGTGGTCAGAGGGAGCAGAGCCCCGAGGCTGGAGCTGGACCTGGGAGGGGGACCTGCATGAGGCAGGGTGGGGCGTGGGGGCTTTCCTGGAATGTACATGCTGGTGCTCCCACACAGGATGAATCTAGCCTTATCTTCCTGTGTCTACTGGGTCACATGGTCTGGGCCAGCCAGTGCCCCCAGAGCTCATGGGATAGCTCCCTTGTCCACTCTCAGGCTTGATTCAGTTGGAGCAGGCCACAGGCGGTACCCAGGAATGTCTGTGCCCTCAAATACAGAGAGGCCCCTGTGAGCAGCTCCCCATTGACGATGAGAATGCTGACCTTGGGAGGTGGCCTCCTGGCCCCAATACAGGAGGCTCAGTGGTGGGGGAGGGGCAAGCCCAGCTCACCATCTGTCCTATTGCCCTCCAGCCCACCTGTGGGTGGCAGTGGTCGCTACATGGACAGGCTGCACAGGACAGAACCAGCTGTGGCAGCCCCTGTGGCCTCAGCCCTCCAGAGGCTGTGCTGGGGCTTTGCCCTGGGCCCACATTCTGGGGGTGTGGGCATGACAATCCCCTCTAATGAGCAGGCCCCCCTCCTGGAGCCCTTTCATCTGATCTGAAAAGCATTTTACAAACACTGACTCATTAACCTCCCACGGGCGGGCGGGTGGGCAGGAGGTGGCTCCGTCCATTTTGTAGGAGGGAAACTGAGCCACCTCATCTTCCAAGTTTACTGCAGGCCACCCAGCAAGCCACCCTGAGATCCCAGACGCAGGAATGCAGCTGGAAAGAGCAAGACAGAGGCCCCTCCTGGGGGAGGGGCTGGTCCAGGGCTGGGTCTGGGGAGTGTGGGCCTCTGGCTGCTGGTGAGGGGCACAGTGTTCCACACAGGGCTGTCTGTGCCGGACAGACACCTGCTCACATCTCCCCTCTGTCACGTGCCACCAAATTCTCTCATTGAACTTACGCAAATCTGGCATGTAGGTTCAATTCTTCCCCTTTTCATAGGCAAGGACACAGCCTCAGAGGAATTGGCCTTTCTGAGAGTCAGCACAGACTTGTCCTGCCCCCCCCCCCCATAAGACAAGCTTTCCATCTGCACATCTGTCATCAGGAAGGGACATCTTGTTCAGGGATCACCAGGCTTGGGGTGAGGGTGTGTCATCAGGATCCAAGGCAAAAAAAAAAAAAAAAAAAAAAAAAAAAGCCGAGGAGGATTGAAATCACAATGGCACAAAGAGGAAGGAGATTCTAATTGCCGAATATCACAGTCCCTTCCTCTTGTCTTCTATCTCAACTAAACTGTAATCAAACTTTGGCTGGCATTTAGAACCTGTTTAAAGAGAAATGCACTGGGCCCGTGATGGCTGTGCCTGCTAATCCATGCCTTGGACCCCTGAGAGACGGGTGGGGGAGACGCCCGAACCTGGGAACATGCCCGTTCCCGCCTGCCCACCTGGTCTGCTTTGATAACCCGGACATTATCCGGGCGCCCATTGTGCGCACGTCAGTCAGGGCCCCTCTGCGGATTACTTTCATTTAGGAGCCTCCTGCTATTTCGGTTGCTCATCGGCTCCAACTTAAGGTGAAAACTTGTCCTCTGGTTGACAGGGAGGGAGGTGAAAATTACTATGTGAGCAGAAAACTGCAGGTTACACAAATAACATGTCACCGGAGATCAGGGCCCAGCTTTAAATCAATCCATTAGGCTGCGAGGGCCTTTGTGAGGAGGTGGCCCCATCGCCTCACAGGGCACGTTGCAAAATCCCCTCTCCCCTGCCCTGCGCTGGAGGCGAGGGGGATTTCTGTCTGAACCGTGTTGACGCACTGCTCAGTCCACATTCGGCCCCCCTCCCTTGTTTCAGCGCATCCCTTGCCCCAGGCTTTCTTCCGGAAGGTGGAGGCCGCCTGGCCCAGCCTCTCTCAGAGCTGGGAGAAGGCCACAACCTTCAATTTATTGTCACAGAGGTATCTCCCCTGCTTTGGGGCTGAGGTCCACAGCTAGGATGGGGGGACTGGAAGGGGGGGGGCAAGCCCAGAGAAGGCGGCAGCTTGAGGAGCTAACTATGCTAAACCATCAAGAACAAGAAGGACAATAACAGGTGACAATAACAGTGAGGTCCCCTGGGCTAAGTGTTTTACCAGACTTACAGCTTCAGTTCTGACTGTCCAAGTAGACTCATTGTCCCCAAAGAGATCTGGTGCTGGAAACTATGACTCTGGCCAGAGGTAGAGGGAAGATCTGAGAGGGGTATCTTAACCCCCAAAGCCCGGCCCCTTAACCTCTGTCCCCAGGTGCCTCCCAGCTAAGCCCACATCAGTCTCCATTCAGAAAATTATCCACTTCTCCTGGGAATAAAGGAGTTTCTTTGTTTGGGGAGCAGGTGGGCCGCCAGCAGAGACTTGCAAACTATGATGATCAGATGAGGGGTGGGGGGGAGAATGTTGGTGGTTGGACCCTCCGAGTGTTTCTGAGTCATGTTACCTGCTCTGGGGGTCTCTGAGTGGACGACTTGTGTTGGAGAAGATGGAGTTGTTCATCCACACTCTCCCGTGATGCCCCCAGTGAGTGGGCCACCTAACCCTTAAAGCAGAATTTCCGGATGTCCATGTGCTGGTGTGTGGGGGAGCTGCTTCCGTGCCCCCTTCTCTCCAGCAAATAGCCACAGGGGCTCTCTGCAGGCTCAGGTTCCCTGTGCAGTGGGGAGAGGGTTTGCTGCTGAGCCAGCCACGTGCCAGGCTGGGCTGTGGGCGTCCACAGGGCGCGTGCCGAATGGGCCTCGCCCGGCCCTGCAGGTTGGCTCTGTGATCCCGTTTTACAGGTAACACAGAGAGCTACTTGTGTCTTTCCTGCTGCACACCACAGAGCATTGTGGTGTGGGGTGGGGGTGCTCCAGGAAGACTGACCCAATCCACTGGGACACCTGGGCACGCTCCGTCCCTTGCTACTAGGCTGCCGGGGCCAGGCTGAGTGGGCAGGTTGGGCGGTCTTGGGGCATCCGGGGGCCTCCCAGCCCCACACGGAGCCTGGCTGCCCCTACCTGTGCTGGCCTGCGCCAGCAGCAGTTGTCATTTGGAAAATATGTGACCCAGCAACCTGAGCCTCCGCTCCAGCTGGAGCGCCGCCCGCCCTACTTTCCCGGGGGCATTCGTCCGGCCAGATCAGACCCCTAGAAATGGAGGCCCATGGCCCCTTGCCTTTGTGAAGGACTGGGCCACCTCTGGTGGTTCCGCCACACAAGGCCTGACCTGCCCCTGGCCGTCTGCAGTCCTGTGCGTGAGGCTGATCTATCACCTGCAGGTGTCAGTCAGCCAAATCCCTGGGGAGCCAGGTGCAGCTGCCGCAGGAAAGGCGCTGGCCCTCAGCCAGTGCCTGGGCAGACTGCTGTGTGCCCAGGGTCTCATGATGGCGGCTCTAGCCCCATCCTTCACAATAGAGGTGGGGCCTCCAATTATGCTGACCTTCCCAGGATCACCAAGGCCTGCTAAGTTTTGGGGTTTTGCTCTAGATGTGCCCTTGGCTTCCATAGAGGTCCCAGTCCCTGCCCTGGTCCCTGTTGGCCCCTAAGGATGCTGAGGTCTGTGGCCTGCCCAAATGGCACCAAACCTACCATCCCTGCAGATTCGCTGCCTGCTGACCTGTGGCTGACCCGGGCAGAGGAGTGGGCAGGGCCCATCTATTACCTTTGTGGATGATTTATGCCCCAGGCCTGGGCAGCCCAGGGGAGGAAGAAGCACCTTGTATTTCACTTCAAGGGACAGCCATGTTCCTCCCAGGTACCCACATTTGCTGCCCCTGACCTGGGCTAGGATGGCCTGTCCCTTCCTCCCTTCCTCTTGGGTTGGATGAGCAGCATCACAAGAGCGATTCAGCAGTGGAGCAGGGGAATCCTGAATGGCTTTCCTTAGAGGGTTTTCTGGAGTCAGAGGATGGAGCTCTCAGATGTGTGTTCCCATGACCCAAGAACACCAGGTTCAACCAAGGACAGAGCCCAGCCCAGTCCCTGGATCCACCCTGTTCAGCTCCCCTGTTTGACTCGTCTGTACCAGCTTGTTCTCCAGGCTTTCCTGTGCTCCCTCACAACCCTAGTAGGTGGGTGCCATTGAACCTATTTTCAACTCATGAGGCTCAGAGAGGTTAAGCAATTTGTCTGAGGGCAGACAGCCAGAAACTATGGTGGATTTGACTGTGATTCTCTCTCTCTCTGTAACCTTCCTCCTCTGCCTTGACCAGATAGGGAAGAGGGGAGGGGAGGATACCATCGGGCATGGTATCATGGGCCCAGTCCTCAGAGACCCCCTTCTTGTAGGCGAATTGTGTGTCCTCTTGGGTTGATTTCCATAGTAACTATGGGGGCTATGCTGCGGCCTTGGGAGGGGCTGCCAGAGGGTGGGAAGAGAGGCAGGAGGCGCATGCCCAGGTGGAGTGAGACACAGAATTGAGAGCCAACTCTGTGTGCCACCCTGGGGGAGAGGGTGGCAACCAAGGCTACACAGGGGCAGGGCAAGACCCGAGGCAGAGGGCCTTAGCCAGGATCCACCAGGTCCAGGAGAGAGAATTTCCACTCAAATTGGGTCAACAGGAACATTTATGTCTCATACCAAAAACCAAGGGTTGCCTTCAGCTCCCACATGCCCTTGGGCCTGGCCTCCTGGCTGTTCTGTTCCTATGTTGAATCTCTTCTCAGGTTGTTCCCTCCCCACATGGTGACCTGGTTCCCTCCCAGCAGCTGGCCAAGCTCAGTCATGGAAAGCCTGTTTCTGAGTGGTCAGGCCTGGGGCTCCTGCCCCTTCAAGACTCTCCCTGGGATCTGGGGGCCCCCTGGGTCCTGGGCCTTCTGAGCCATAAAGTGTGGCGTCCCCAGGTGATGACACTGAGTGTTGTCAGAGGGAGTTGGCTGAAGGAGGGTGTGGAGGCTGGTCACAAATGCCACCAGAGTTCAGCAGCCTCTTCGCTCAGCTCCCGAGAGCCGGTCCATCACCTCTGTGGAAGTCTGGTTTGTTGTGGGCAGTCTCCTTCCCTGACAGGTGCTCTATTTCAAGGACAGGGACACTATGTAGCCACTGGTCAAACACCAGCTTTGTGTCTCTGAAAGGCATGGAATCCCTGAGCCCGGATGCCTGCTGCTGATGGCCTAAAGGTCACTAGTACTTTAGTCCCCTGCAAACCAGAGCTCTGCCAGCTGCCCATTCAAGTGCTTCCATGCCACCAGTCCTGGAGGAAATTTAGACTTCTAGCCTGGCTCCTCTGGCAGAGGACCTCCAGTGACTGAGGTAGAAGACTTGTGCTTCGGGCCTGGCTGGGAGACTCTAGCACTTCTGGAAGTCATCTGGGTACCTGGGGACCATGCAGGGCCCAGCCTGGGGGATTGTGCAGGGCCCAGCGGCCCCAGCTGATGGCGTTTTGTACCCTCAGCCTGCCTACACCTGCCTGAGAGAGGCCAGCTAGCCGGCTTCCTGGACTGGGCCCTGGCCACCATCCCTCAATCCTTGGACTCCTGCCCCAGCCTCTAGTGTTCTCTCCTGGCACCCTGCTTGCCAGCCCCCAGGATGGCCAGCCCTTGGCTCTTGTGCTGTTGCTGACCCCACTGTCCAGCTTCCCTCTCCAGCTCTCAGCCCTCCCCCATCCCCCAGCCCTCCAGCTCTGGCTATAGGCCTGAGCAATCTGTCCCTGACTGCTGGCCCTGAGTTCCCTGGCCTCCCCCTCTACCCCCAGCTGCTCCTGAGTTTACGCCTCTTTTCAGTTCTGTGGCTCTCTGGGTCCTGGGCCTGAGCCTTTCTTTCCTGAGGACCACGGGACCAGGCGAGGCTGCCCAGTCTGAGGGAGTGGGCGCCGGCCTCCCTTGAAGGCTGCACAGAACTCCAATGTAGGCCAGAGATGTGTCTGGAGGCCCCTGGGGAGGGGGCCAAGGTTGCCCGGCCAGCTGCCGCTTTGTTCGGGCCTCCTCCTGACGCCCCCGCCTGTGTGGCTGGTCTTCCTGGCAAAACTCTTGGAGCAGCTTGAAGGGGAACATCCATTGTGGCCACAAGCCTCTCCTGGCCAGCCTTGGCCCCTTCTCTGGCTGGGCATTTGCTGGCCACGGCCTCTCTGTGGAAGGTCACAGGGAGCAGAGTGTGGGGAGGGGTGACCTGGAGCCCCAGGCCACGGGAACACTCTGAGAGCCATACTGGGCTCCCGAGCTCCTCCGGGAGAGGCCATCCTGCTGAAGGAGCTGTGCATGCTGCCCCGTCGCTGGGCAGGGCTCCCGTTCCCGGGAAGCTTTTCAGTGAGGTTCAGCTTCAGTCACTGTGAATGGAAAGGCAGCCTGGGAGGTGACGGTGCTGGAGCCTCGCAGCAGAGCGTGCTGGGAACACTTGGACGGCTGGCTTGGGGAGGAACAGCCCCAGTAGGTGGTGATGGGCAATTTCCCACTGTGCTGACGTGGCGCCGCCCAAGGGACTCGCGCATGCAGAGCTGGGAAGATGCGCTGCAGCACCCCAGTGTACCGCGAGCCTCAGCTGGAGAAGACTCACGCAGAGGCGGTAGGACCCAGAAAAACAATTGGAAATGATGCTGATGGAATATTTACTACTGTGCTTTGAATGTCTTATTCATCTGCCGTTTCATACAATTTAATTTTTAATAATGGTGGTGCTTCACGGTCGGCTTTCTCAAGGCCAGGATGCTTAACATTCAGAGCTGGACAACTGTCCATCAGATGACCATGAGCCCTGGGCCACATGTGGATTCAGGTGAGGGTGGCCCACCCTTGCACCCAACAGGAGGGATCCTTGCTCAGGGTTCCACTTTCTCCTTCCTGGGACCATGGACTAGGGGGATGTGCCCCCAAAGTCCACACTGTTCTTCAGTCCCTTGGGATGAGGGCCCTGGGATTCCTGCCCAGATGGCCCCTGATCATCTATGCTTTCTTCTCACCTGCCCCTCTCCTGAGATGGGCTGTGGGTGGGTCAGGGTGGCCACGGGTGACTATTTGTGCAGGGTGTGGACCCAGGATGGTCATTTGGAATGTGGCAGCCAGTATCAGCAGGTTATGTCCACCCATGATCAGCCAGGCTGGGGCCGGGAAGAAAAGCATGTGGCTGATTTTGTCAGGGAGTTCCCAAGGAGGCTGAGAATTCTAACTTTGAATCTGGATGTCCAGGTCGGTGGGAGCTTTATTGAAATGGAGGACAGAACACCTGGATGCATTTAATAGTTTGTCTGGTGACCAGCTTTTAAGCACATCGACCTAGAACGTGGACCCACCCATGCTCTGCTCTGGGCCTGCCAGCATCATGGGCCAGAGTAGGGGTGCTTCAAAGGAATCACACAGGGTTCAGGCTAGAGGAGAGGAAAGGGTCACTGCCCAGGGTGCACTAGGTGTCCAGGCTGAGGGTGGGTGATGGGGTCCCCATTCAGCAGATCTGAATGGCGCAGTATTTGGTGGTTTTGTTTAAGAAATTTGGGCTGTATCCTTGAGGGTGGTGGCAGACAGCAGGCAGGACTATATCTCTTCCCTGTGATCAGCGGTGGACACCTGTGCTCAGAGAAGTCAGGCAAGTTGGTTGGGGTCACACAGCACATGCAAAGGGCTGCAGAGCAGGGAGGGGAGTGCAGAACAGGAGCTGGCTTCCTCTTGCTTCCTGGTAGCAGCTTCCTCTTGGCGTGAGGGCTGTTCTCCAGTGGTGCCTTATAACAGCTAATGGCCTCATTCAGTCTAAGCCCTATGATTTATTAATACCAGGTGGAAATAATTCGAAGGTCCCATAGCTGCTGTATTAGGATTGGGCATGAGTCGAATGCTCACAGAACCATTTGGCTCACATGAAAAATACATAATGGTGCTGAGAGCTTTGCATGATGCCCAGGGGCATGTCTCCCGCTGTGGGGAGCCCTCGTTGCCCTATGCCCGAGGCTGAGCAGTTCCGTGCCTGCGAGTGCAGCCTTGGGATCATCCTGGCAAGAGGAAACTGGGACCCTGCCGGCACCCTTCACTCTACCTTCAGCTGCAGGTGGGACATGTGCTTGGGGAACTCCACTGAGCAAGTCTTGGGGAAAACCAGAATAAAACTGTTTTAGGTTCCAACTGAAGGGGTTTCTGGGCAGCATCGTCCAGGGGGGAGTCTGTCTGTGGGATCCTTTGGGTGTGGCCAACATGGCCAGCAAATGACTGAGCGATGGACCTTCCAGCCCTGCCTGTTTTGGACTGACTTGGTGCCACTTTGGTCCAGGCTGGTGATAGTACCCTCTGCTAGGGCCTGTGGTTATACAGATACATGGCCTTTGGCAAAACTTGTCTCCTCTAAGATTCGAGGCTTAGACAGGAAATTTTGCCTGAAGCAGGACAACTGTAGATGGGTCTTGAGCTCCACTGAACAGTGCTCTGGGAATTTGGATTGAAGCACAAGATGTCCACAAGTTCCTATAAAGTACACCCAACAAACTAAGCTGGGTTGATGGACAGATGGACAGATTAGTGGTGAAAGAACCTATAGCCATTGTTAACTGTCGAATCCTGGGAGTAGGCAAATTATTATTATCATTCATAATAAAGTGCTGGAAAAAAATCCACCCGTGTTCAGACACAGTGTTCTCTCACCTCCCCTGGGGATGAGCCTCCCAGTTACGAGGGCAGGGAAGGAGCTGGGAGAGGAGCTGGGGTGTGTGGAGCTGGCTGCTGCTCCAGGTCCATCTGCCTGTGTCACTGGCCTGTGAGATTTTATACCTGGGAACTGACTCCTACAGACCAGGGCTGGCAGGCAGCAGGGAAGCCCCAGCTTCATGTCCCCAGGGTCTGGGTACAGTTGGTGGTCACAGTTGACCTCAACTCCCACCCTTCTCTCCCTGTCCTCTCTGCAAGAAAGCTGCAGCTGAACCCAGGCCTGGTGTGATGCTCTGGGCCCAAAGCCCACAGCTTGGGGACAGTTGCACAAGGGCTAGTCTTTCTACACTGACACAGGTAGTGACGGCTGTTGGCAGGTTGGTCACTGCCCGCCCTCTCCCCCCCCCCCAGGTTTGACACTTCTTTGGCTATCAGAGTATGGAGGCAGGCCCTGTTGGGGGTCTGTGCCTCCTGGCCTGAAGGTTCAGCGCTCTCCACATGAGCAGCAGCAGGATGATGCCTCTCTCCAGGGCTGTCCTCAGGCCAGCAGCCCCCACCCCACCCAAGCATTCAGGGCAAATGCTGAAGATAAACACGTGTCCCAGGGCTGCAGTGCCTGGAGCCAGCCTTGGAGGGGAGTATCCACTTCCTTCCTGCTTCCTGGAGATGCGCTCTGCCCCCCACTACCCTCCATGCCTCAGAGGCTGCATGTAAGTCGAACGTGGTGCCACCTTGTGATCCGTGTGTGGCCTCAAGCCCCTCCTCATCCTGCCATGCTTCGTTGGGTGTGGTGGGAACAAAGGGACCTGGATGGGGTTCAGAGCACATGCTGAGTCTCAGAGCCTTGAGCCCCCCGCAATCTGGCTCTGCCCCCACCCAAACAGCGTCCACCACTTGCACACAGTGGGACCAAAGCGTTTTGATGGAACCGCATGTGCGGAGCAGTCAGCAGTGGGGTCCTCCCATTGGCTCGCTTACCTGGATGCTCCTCTTCATCTTGGGGAGAAGAAAGCTGGGCTTGGGCATGGCTGAAGGAGGGCAGAGAGCAGCCAGCTTGTCCAGTGTACCCTTTGCTCTCTCTCTCTTTCTATTTTTTAATTTTTTTTTTTTTAGTTGAAGATGGACACAGTACCTTTATTTCATTTATTTATTTTTAGGTGGTGCTGAGGATGGGACCCAGTGTCTCACATGTGCTAGGCAAGTGCTCTACCCCTGAGCTACAGCCCCAGCCCCACTCTGCTCTTTCTTGTGGATGGCTTCAGGTGAGGTCTGATCGTTCTCCTCACCTGACCCCTGAAGAAACCAGATGCGGCAGCACCCCCACCCCCGGTTGGTGTGAGGGCCATGGGGACCTGGGTGTCCTGACCCTGCCTTCAAGCATCCCAAATAGTACTGGAGGGGTTCCTGCGTTTTGTTCTGGGTTTTGACTGGGCCATCCTAGATTAGGAGCAAGGTCCCTGTTGCCATGAGGCATGGCCAGCCTGTCTCCTTTTCTGGGAATTGCCTGTTCTGTCCCTTTGAGAGAAACACGACTTACACTTTTAGAAAACGCTCTGCCCTGCCCCTCTCCCCAGTGCCGGCCACAGCTATGCTGAATGAGCCCTTGTTGGCCAAGGGCAAGACTCACTTTGAAAGGAGCTGTGTGCAGAGCCAGGGCCCAGAACAGCAGGCAGCCGCCTCCCCGGGAGAGAACTGCGAGGGTCTGAGCCAGACGCTGAGTCATGGACAGGGGAGGGGCCAAGAGGACTCTGTCCCAGCCCCGTGGGGCGGTAGCCACCTTGCTGGACCTCAGTTTCCCCATCTTCTGGGTTTGCAAGCCACGTGTTCCGGCTGCAGGTTCTCCCTGGGTCTGTGCCCCAGGTTTCTGACTCCCAGAGTCATCCACCATGGGGCATTGTCCCTGCTCCCACTGGAGCCTGCTGGGCCAGGTGGGCTGTGTGGGGGGGTGCCACCCTGCCCAGTGGTCCCCTACCTGGGCTGCTCTCCGTGCCAGGCAGGGGTCCCCGGTGAAGGAAGGCTCTGTGTCCCCGCAGCCTCCTGGAGGGTCAGGGCCAGTGTTAGATGCACAGTGTTGGGGTGAGTGTGGATGGCTCTGCCTGCCGCTGTCCAGTGCTCAGAGCAAGCTGCCATCTGTTGACAATGTGCTGACAGGTGCTCAGGTCTCTGACACCATCCGTCAGGCGCGATGTGCAGGGGCAGTTCTGGCATGGACAGTCCCCGTTTCCTGGCCCTCGCCACCTCTGTTGGAGCGGAGGCCACCCCCCCTGGGTGAGGGGGGCAGCGGGCCCATCTGAGGCGCCCCTGGATCTGCTCCCGGTGTGGGCAGGGCTGATGATTTCATCAGGCTGATGGGCAGTAGGCGTTTCACTCAGGAATAAGAGCAAGTGGTCATCTCTCTCTATCCCCAAATATCTCAGTTCCTCACAGACCTCAAATCCAAGCCTGAAGCCTTAGGGGTGTCCCCCGCCCCTGTGTATCACCCCTTGCCGTGGATTTCCCGGAGGCTCACCTGGCAGGGTGGCCTGGGTCCTAGGGGCAGAGGAGTGGGGTCTGTGGTGGTCTCAGTAAATGCCAGTGCTCCCATTATTCACAGGGATGGGGACCTCTGCTCGCCGAGACAGTGGGAACAGGGTAGAGCCATGGGCAGAAGAGAGACCCCAGAGCCAAATATCTGGGCTCCATCCCCCCCTGACCCAGGGAGTGATGGGACTTGTGATTCCAGGAGGCTCTGCAGCCTCTATACTTCTGCCTGGGACCTGCAGAGTGTATACAGCCCTCAGTCACAGGGTTGTGTCAGAACCTTGGATAAACTCAGTTTTGTGGGTTTTTTTTTTTTTTTTTTTTTTTTGTACCAGGGATTGAACTCAGGAGTTCATTGCCACTGTGTGGTTACTTTCCCTGCTGCCCTTTTGAAAATTTTGATTTTTAGACAGGGTCTTGGTGAGTTGTTCAGGGCCTCATTAAGTTGTTGAGGCTGTCCTTGAACTTGTGATCCTCTAGCCTCAGCCTCCTAAATCACTGGGATTACAGGCCTGTGCCATGGCCTCTGGTCATAGGCTTGTGTTTTTATTTTTATTTTTTCCGCAGGGGAGTACCAGGGATTGAACTCAGGGGCACTCGCTCAGGGGCACTGAGCCACATCCCCAGCCCTATTTTGTATTTTATTTAGAGACAGGCTCTCACTGAGTTGTTTAGTGCCTCACTTTTGCTGAGACTGGCTTTGAACTTGTGATCCTCCTGCCTCAGCCTCCTGAGCTGCTGGGATGACAGGCGTGTGCCATTGTGCCTGGCTGAGCTTGTGTTTTAAGGGCTGCAAGAGTCCTGGCACCTTCCAAGGGCCCATCAGGTATCTGTCTAACTTTTACTGCCATCTATACTGGGCTTGGCCTCTCTTGGGCAACAGGGCTGGCTGGCAGAGGTCCCAGGCAGGTGTTGAAGAGATGCCCTGGTTCCTGGGCAACCCACTCATCCACGGAAATTTCTGAGCTAATCTGGGCTCTCCTCTTCCTTCTCCCACACCTGTGCTGAGAGCCAAGGGCTAGTAGCCTCCCCTGGCCTGGCCAAGCTGGTCGAGAGCATGGAACTGGCTCCTGTGGTGTGGTTCCATCTCCTGGACACTGTCCTGACCCAGCTCACCTCCTTGGGGATTCGTACCCTCCTCTAGTGTCCTGCTTGGTGAGGGCATGGCCTAAGCCCCTGCTGTCCCAGGCTGAGGAGACCTTTGTGAAGACCCTTTGTGCAGCCCCCCTTGGCCATGGTGGAATCCTGGGCTCCCAAGGGTCCTTCCAGGGGGAGACGTTCAAGTTTCCCCCCACTCTCGCCAGCCTCAGTCGAGTTAAAGACCTAGTCGGCCATGGAGAGATCTTGCTCAGGGGTCTGGCCTGGGAGACTCTGCTCTACCCACTGCTCCTGTTTGACAATGAGAAAGAGACCTGGTGGAGGTGGATGGAGAACAGAGAAGAACCTCACTACCCACCCCCCCAAAAAAAATCATAACAGAACCATCAACTTGCATACGAAGCTTTGTACAGCTTTCCCTGGGTCTTTCTGCCCTTTGGTCCCTGGTGGTAAGAGGTGGGTTGCTTTAGGAAAACCTTCCACCTAGGGGTCCCCCTGTTGAGTGTTCCTTGATGAGGGGGGTATGCAGTTGTCTGTGGTCCAGATGTCCTTTGACATTCCCTGGGGAGCTCACCGGGGCTTTGGGGGAGCAGGGTGTTGGGGAGACAGTGAACCCTGCATCCAGTGCTGCTCCTGTAGTGTCCTGTTTGGTGAGGGCACAGCCTGAGCCGCTGCTGTCCCTTCATAGCTAGGCCTAGGCAGATGTCCTGGAGGAAGGTCCCGGCCTGAGGAAACATTTGTGCAGACCCTGTGTCGCTGTGGCTTCTCTGGGACCCTCCCTGGCTGTGTCCCCACCTTTTCAGGAGGCAGGCCAGCCTGGAGTGTCCAGAGGCTTTGGCTTTGGGGCTCTGCAGTCTCCACTGACAGCAGAGCTGGTAGCCATTTTGGAGCAGAAACACCAAGGGCTTTGATGGTGTCCACTGGGAACCTGGGAAGACAGTAGTCTTCCAGAGGTGGAGGTCCAGCCCAGAACACAGATTGCTGTTGAGATGGTGGCCCTCACTCCAGCCATGGGTAGGGACCCAGGGCTTACCCCTTGTTTCTGGAACTGCAGTGAGAAATGGGCAGCAGACTCTGGGCTGCCCACCCCCCCCCACTCTCAGACCTGGACAGAGGGACAGCTGGCTGGTCTAGGCCCCAGCTCCTCAGTGTGGGTCCAGGTGGGTCCTGCCGGCCTCATCAGAGGATGCCTGGCTTCAGAGGAGCCAGGGCCTCCCCATCCTATAGCTCTCTCCTCTGTCCCTGGCAGCACTTGGGCCTGGGCCACCTGGGATGCCTGGAGAGGAACAGGACCCCGGGCACAGACCCTTCCTGGCGGGTATGAGCGGGGTTGGGCCCCCACCTCATGGCGGTACCCCAGCCTCATCCAGGGCATGGTGATGGCCAGGGTACTCCTGGGCCTCCCACAGTTGGGAAGTGAACTGGAGGAGGGAGTCCTGGCCTCCAGGCCTGCAGTGTCAGCCCCCGGGGCCCTCCCAGGCCACGCGCCTGGCGGAGAGCCCTCCCGCTCACTCCTGGCTGCCCCCAAGCCTGGACGCGAGAAAGGGAGAGGGGCAGGGTTCCAGGAGAACTGAGCCAAGGGCTCCCTGGACAAACTGGAGCTGCCTCTGGCCAATTGGGATGAGATTCCAGAAAAACATCCTGCTCTCCCAGCCGCCTCGGCCTCCCACAGGCTCAGAGGTGGGTGGGGAGGGGCCGGCAAAGATCTTCCCTGCCAAGACGGAGAAGTGGCCATGGTGGCAAAGAACACACTTCTGTCCTGGGATCAGGGACCAAAGCCAGGGCAGCCAGCCAGCCAGCCAGCCCAATGTCACACCAAGGTGAAGGATGAGAGCTGCTGTTTGCTCATCCCTGAGATGGGAATAAGAACTCTAATGCTCAACTCTTGGGCAAAATTATTATTAATGGTAATCTACCATCACACAGCAACATAATGAATATTGTTAAGTTTAAGTAGCTGCTTGCTCTAAAATAAACAGGATAAGGAACAGCATTGTTTTACATTTTTTTTGTGTGTGTGTGAATTTCTTGAACATTTGGCTGGACAGAGCAGCTGGGTTCTCACACCTGCTTTTGTGTCACTCTGGTGAGGTGACATGTCACACTCTGGAAAATTCCCCTGCCAGCCATATGTGGGCAAGAGTCAGGACAGGAAACAAATTGGTATTATTGTTGCACACAAGAGAGTTTGATCCCATGGGTCCCCTGAATGGATCTCTGGCAACATTTTGAGAACCACTATGATAAAATATTATAAATAGTTAATCAATATTACAAATTATATTGATTAACATCAGAAAAGGAAGAGAAAATGTGGGGAAAAAAAAAACAAGAGAAGAACAAAAAAAGTATGATATGGAAAGAAGTACCAGGATGCCACATTTCATCCAATGATGCCAGTGTTTACAATAAACGTAAATGGACTAAACACTTGTGCTGGTGCCTTGGGAAGGATGTGCCTCTAATGGGGAATGTCAGGCAGTGTGCGGTTGGACACGTCTTTGGAATGACACACTTCCCCTAGATGTCTCCAGCCCCTGTGTGCTCTGCTCTTTGCAAGCCTTGGGGACCTAAACATGATTTAGACATGGGCTTTACCTTCAGGTATGCGTGTTCTCATGGGCTACTCCAGGATGGGCTCAGAGAACTCTCCCTTCACGAGTTTATGTGACCTTTGTTGGTGTCCTCCTCAAGCTGGCCCATGCCTCATTTAGTCTTTGAGGCCCCATGCAGAGGCTGCTGCCCCTTGGAGAAACTAGGCCCTCCCACCTACCCACTGCAAGCTGGAGGCAACAGTGGAACCCTGATCCCTGCTCCCTCTTCACCACCAAAGTCTCCTTTGCCCTGTGGTCTCCAGAGTTGGTATGTCTGTGGTCTCTGTGTGGTCAGCTGCCTATAGGCTCCATGGAGGCTCCACAACATGTATCTCCTCGTGTGACAAGAACTTACCTGGTGCCCCTCCAGTCTGTGTTTGATTCTCTGTTTGACTCGTCTTCCCTCTCTGCTTAGGGGGACTTGAGAGCAGCTGCTCCCTGGCCACTTCTGTGTCCCCAACATCCAACACAGGGGTCTCTCAGGAGTCTGTGGCCTACCCAGTACCTGGGGTTCCTTGACGTATAGCAGTGTCACTCCCTCTTCTCCATGCACGTGTCCATGTCCAAAGTCCCTTGTTATAAAGACATGGTCAGATTGGATCAGGGCCCACCCAAAAGACCTCGGTTGAATTTCACAACCACAGGAAAGATTCCCACCCCCAAATAAGGTCACACATTGGCTGAGGACCCAATTCGCTTTTTGGGGGGATATTGTTCACCCATCATAGCTGGGTCCTGCCTGCCCAAGGACCCCCCCACCTCATCCACACAGGTCTCTGCTCCTCTGCCCAGTATAGCTGCTGCCACCATGTGTGGCTATGTGAGCTAGGCATGCTGCACAGGCTCTCTGTGCCC
The DNA here is from genome assembly GCF_045843805.1 of Urocitellus parryii. Classification (NCBI taxonomy): domain Eukaryota; kingdom Metazoa; phylum Chordata; class Mammalia; order Rodentia; family Sciuridae; genus Urocitellus; species Urocitellus parryii. Next base: position 38,934,465 of record NC_135539.1, read on the forward strand.
TGGTCTTCTCATCTGTGAGGTGAGGCCACAGCAGACCCTGATGTGGAATCCTGTATCTGCATCTCCAGAGTCTTGGGGGAGTTGAAAGCTATCCAAGCAAGACAATGCAGTGACCATGGAGTGGCTTTGTCCAGAGTGACCTCCTCTTTGCCACCATGTCACTGCAAAGTGCAAAGAGGAAAGGTTGCTGGAGTGTGGGTTCCCATCAAAGGTTGCTGGAGTGTGGGTTCCCATCAAACCATGAGTGAAATGTGCACAGGTGTCTGGTGACAAGGTACCTGACCTTGATGGTGAGGATGACACACCCATCAGGCACCAGCAGATGGGAAAACTGAGGTCCAGAGAGTTCAAGCAATTGCCCACCATGACCAGGAGGTTTAGGCCTGAATGAGGCTCAGCCAGGTGGACCCAACCCAAGCCTGGGACTCTGTCTTCTGCACCCTGTGCTCCTTCAACTCCTTGGGAAGGAGAGGTGAGGTAGCACCTGGTGTTCCTCACCTCCCAGTGAGTTGCTGCTGACTCTTCCGCCTAGGAGTTTCCCTGAGAGGGCCCTTCAGGTATGTGGGTGGAGGAAGCTGGGTGGACATCTGACGGTGGGAAGGGTGAGAGGAGGGGTCTTCATGGTGAAAACAAGAACCAACCCCCTGCCTCCTACGTGGTTCAACTTGGACTCAAAGTTCTCAAAGGCATGTGCTAAAGGCCTCATCCCTAGTGTGGTGCTGTTGGAGGTGATGGGGCCCAGTGAGAGGAAGTGAGGTTGTGGGGTGCAAGCTGGAGGCAATAGTGGGACCTTGATCCCTGCTCCCTCTCTGTGCTTCCTGGCTGCTGTGCTCCACCAGGAGCTCCTACTGTGATGTCCTGCCTGGCCACCATGGACTGAAGTCTCTGAAACCAGAGTGAATCTTTCCTGCTTTAAGCTGATTTTCTCAGGTAAGTTACAGTGTTGGAAAAGGGATATTTTTACTTGCTTTCTATCAGTGGCCCCTGGAGCACTGGGACTAGAGGTCTTCAATTCCCTTCAATGGTTTGCTTTAGTCAGTCTTTTCACTGCTGTGACTAAAGGATCTGACCAGAACATTTGTAGAGGAAGAAAGGTTTATTTGGGAGCTCACGGTTTCAGAGGTCTTAGTCTACAGAAGGCCAGCTCCATTCCTCGGGGCTGGAGGCGAGGCTAAACATCATGGTGCCAGAGTGTGTGGGAGAGAGTGCAGGAAGCAGTTCAGGGGAGGATCAGAAAGCCTAGATAGTGACTCCACCCACCAGATACAAATATACTCCCCAAAGCCACGCCCCTAGGGATCCACCTCCTCCAGCCACTCCCCACCTGTTCGATACCACTCAGTTAAACCCAGTCAGGGCATTAAATCACTGATGGGGTTAAGACCCTTACAACCCAATCATCTCTCATCTGAACCTTCTTGCAGTGTCTCACATATGAGTTTCTGGGAGACACCTCAGATCCAAACCGTAACATGCTCCATCTCACAGCCCGGAAACCAAGGCAAACGGATGCAAAGTAGCCTGCCCATGTTTCATATCACTAACTGTGGTCAGAGCTGGGATCCCAGCTCAGGTGTTGCAGCTACTGGACAAACACATACCTCTCGGCCATTCACAGGTATGATCTCACCACCTGGTGATGTGACATCCTGGGCTCCTTTCCTGTAAGGCCTGAACAGAGTCACTCTGCTTTCCCTGTGATGTGTCCATAGGAGACTCGTGTGGCTCAAGACATCTGCCTCACCATTTCAGACATTGATGACTTACAAAAAAGATAGGGAATGAGTGAACTATTGTTGAAGGTTGGGTTCCTGGTGGGCAGAATCTTTCTAAATAAGGTGACCTGGGGACCGTTGCCCCAGGCTCTGCTGGTTGCTCCAGTCCCTCCCGCACAGATGTTCTGGGTGACTGCAGGCTGCCTGAGTCTGACTGGTGTTTAGCAGTGGAGCCTTTTCCCTCTGTCCTGATGGCCAGGGTTGATTCAGAAAGGACAGACCCATGGACTCATCTAGACCTTGTTTGCCTTTTGCAAAGTTTACCTAGAAAGAAAGGAGGGCAGTAGCTACCTGGAAAAAAAATCTACTCTCCTGAATGCTCCACCAAATCCCTGCTAGATTCTGGGGGTGGCAAATGCTGTTTTAAAGCTGCAAGAACAGTTGATAGGAAAAGCATCGTTGGCAAAGATCCAGGCCATGAAGAGCTGAGTGTCCTGTCCAACTCACCAGCTTGGGACGTGAATCTATGTCCATCTTCAGCCTAGGTATTTCTACAGGGTGCAGCGTGGCACGGGGTCGTGTGCTGTGCTACGTCATGTGGGGGTCTTGTATGGTGTGTCATGATGTCATGGTGCGCTGTGCTGTGTTTTGGTGGGTATGGTGTGCTGTGGCACTGTAGAAGACAGCTGCCTGGCACAGGAGTGGGAGGGGTGCTGTTGGTGCTGGGGGGCACCCCCTGGCCAAACTTGCCTTTGATCAACTGTGGGGTTTGTCTGAGGGTGTCTAAAGAGTTCTCCACCTCTGACTCTCCCTGTGCCTTCCTTGCTGCTGAGTCTGATGATTTTCAGTGATTGCACAAGGGGCCTCTGGTTGTGGTAGTGTCAGCCCCAGGGCCTCCATCCTCCAGGAAATGGACGGTTGCTTTTCACTTTCTGGGTCCTGGCTTCCAGGAGTCCCTCAGCCTCCTTTCTCAGAGCCTCCATCACGGGGAAGCACTGCAAATATGCCTTGCTCTGGGGCTCTGCCTGTAGACAGCTGTGCCCCTGACGCCTTCAGCAGGTCTTCTCCAGGTCTGGATGATGGATTAGATGAAGTAGCCACTGCAGGGAACCCTGCTCTGTCCACCTGCAGGACTGAACAGACAGGCTGGTGTGAGCCCTGCTCACCAGGTATCATCAGTTGTGGTTCAGAGCTGGGCTACAGCCCCTCCTTGTCCCTGATGGTGGTGATGGGGATGTTGGCCTGTCCTCAGAGCAGAGCCCCAAGACTCTGCTGAGGCTGACGTGCCCAGAGGCTGCCCAGCTGGAGCACCTGTGCTGTTACCTTGACTGCCATCAGTGTCTTCATAGCAGTGTTCTCTGTCTAGGGAACAGGAGGCCCCACCTGGTTCTATTTGCTCACCTGGAGTCTGTGGGGACCCTGGGGCTCAAAGCCATCCCTGTGGTCCACGTTGACTGGCTCATCTTCTCTGGCATGTGAGCTGGAAGCCCCTCCTGACTGGCTGGCTGGCTCTGTGTGTCTGTCCCTGGCACAAGCCTACCTAGAGCAGGTTTTGGTGCGGGTGGGAGATGTGAGGAGGTGTCCCTCCTCCCTGCTGTCCCTCAGGGGAGACTGTACCCTTCCAGGCCCCCTGGATTAGTCCAGGCATCAGAATTGGTCCCTGGGCTTTCAAATTCCTCAGTCTCCTCCAGCATGGTGGGAGGTCCTGAACAGCCTTTTGTCTGGGTGGATAGATTGAGGATAACATATGGACAGGGTCACTCTTGATTGCAGGGAGTCCAGTTCAGCTGCCAGGAGAGCTTGGGTCATGTGCTTCCTGGAGTCTTCTGCAGGGGCGGGTGGTCACAACGTCCTTCTAAGAACTTACAGAACCCTGCCACCCTCTTCCCAACCTCCCACTGCCTCACTGTTGACCCATAGGTTGTGGTCAACCCAGGGCTCCTGTGACTCAGATCCCCTGGTGCCGCATTGGCTAAGGCCTGGGAACAGCCTCCGGTGACCTCCACAGCTGCTGGTGCCTCCAGAGGCAGTTCTAGAGCCCCCTCTTGGAAGGTTTGCCATTCCCCAGCTGTCTCCCCAACCCCCACCCTGGTGGCTTCCTCCTCCTATTTGTTTAGTGTGGTGGCTATTGATCCATTTGCCTGTTGATTATTAATCTATCGAATAATCACCTATTCATCAGATATCTAATATCCATCTACCTATTGCTTATCAATTATTGATCCATTTTCTATCTATTATTTATCTATCATCTATATGTCTAGGATCTACTTATTATCTACTTCTCTTAGACTGTGAACTCCAGGAGGGCAGGGACTTTTTATTCCTTCTTCCTGTCTGTGTTCCCAGAACAGAATAAACATTTGATGTACGTTTTTTAATGAGTGAGTGGATGAATGGGTAAGTGGGTGTATGCTTGGGTGGATGGATAAAATTGATGGGTTTACAAATGGATGGGTGGACAGATGGATTGGTGGATGGATGGATGGAGGGATGAATGAGTGAATGGATGGGTGGGTGAAGGGATGGATGGGTGGATGGATGGGTGGGTAGAGGGAAGGGTGCATGCGTAGATGGATGGATGGTTGAACAGATGGATGGGTAGATGGATGGATAGGTGGAGGGATGGGTGGATGGATGGATGGGTGAACAAATGGATGGGTAGATGGATGGATGGATGAAAGGATGGATAAGTGGATGGATGGGTAGGCGAGTGATTGGGTTGATGGGGGACAGATGAATGCTCTCCTGAGATCCTGAGGAGCAGGGAGGAAATTTCCTTGAGTTCCTACTTTAGTTCTTCCAGTAACAAGCTGGGTTCTTGTTGTCTCTGGTCTATTTTCCTAGTTGGTAACCTGAGTCACACGATGAGAAGCCATTTCCATGAACTTCGTGTTGGTTGTCCACCATGAAGCAAGAAGGGGATGGTTGCCATGTTTTGGAGTCTTGGGAGTAAGAGATCCAGAGAGGGGCAGCCACAGCCCTGAGGGCAGTATCCCTGTCCTCTGACTATGCCCTGACTACTGCTCATGTCCCACCCCACCCAGGTCAGCAGGGGAAAAGAGAGTCACCTTACCCTGTGACCTTACCCCATGCAGGGGTTCAGATTTCAGGAGGTAGAAGGAGAATCATTCATTCTCTCTCTCTGCCTCTCACTCTCTGTCTTGGGAGAACTGTCTGTTCAAGTCCTCCCTCACCTGTTCTGTTGTGGACTTGTAGGACTTCCTGTAGGTTCTGAAGATTAACATCTTATCAGATACAGCGCACACGGTTTGTAAGTACTTCCTTCCATTCCTAGGTTTTCCCATTCAGTTGTTTCCTTCCCTGGGCAGAAGCTTTTTAGCTTGATGTAGTTTCATTTGTCTATTTTTATTTTGGTGCCTGAGCTTCCGGTGTGAGACAGACATTGTCTCTCTTTCGGTGGTTGGGGATCTTGCCTCTCCCTCCGTGAGGGAGCCTGCTAATAATCAGACGTTTAATTAGTTGGCACCTTAGATGTTTCCAAAATACCTTCCTTTCTTTTTTGATCTTTGGGAGCCTTGATATTCAAAGCAGGTGCTTGCCACATTCTCTCTCTGAAGACCTGTGGGGAGAACGTACCTGCCTCCACCAGGGAGAGGAGGATTGGACTGGTTCCTCCCTGGGGGGCAGACACGTGCTGAACTCTTCCCCCACCCACTGCTGTCTGGAAGGCTGCTGGGTGAACGGGTGGTCTGGAGGCGGGAGGGCGGGCAGGAGGCAGCAGGTGGGGCTTCTGGGGGAGGGGCTGTTGGCACAGGTCTACATTTTTTCAAAACATCAGCAGGTGGCCCAGCCTCACCCCTCTTCTGCTGGCTTCAGAAACCCAGACACTTTTCTGCCATCCTGAGCTCTGGCCCTGCTGAGCAATGGCACCAGGGCTGCAGGGTGACAGGGTTGGGCTTCTGGGAGCAATAGGCACAGATAGGTGGGACCCAAGAAGGCAAGTCCTAGAGCTCCTGCTGCACGGTGGACATCTGGGATCTCCTGTCCATACTGGAGATCCCTAGCAGCTGGGTCACCCCCCATACACCTGAGAGCTCCATGCAGGGAGATGGTGTGGCCGGGTTAGTGACTGGGATGTGGCATCATGGTGGCCCATGGTGGCCTTAGGAGGGAGCTGTGGTTCAGAAGGTGAGTGGCTTTGACATAGCACACAGTGGCTTCCTTCCTAAGGTGAGGCCTGCTTCTGTGAATTTTTATCCAGGGGTCACGTGTATGCCTCTGAAGCACATAGCTCAAGCACTTTGCTACCAGGTAAGCCAACCAGAGGAGAAAGCGACAGTTCAGGAAACAGTATACCCAGCACCCAGGAGCCCCCCAGGCTTCCCCAAAGATGGCAGCTGCTGTGCCAGCCTCTAACCCTGCTGATGAGTCTTGCGAGCCTGGTTTCCCTCATTTGCTTGGAAGGCGGCTCTGGGGGTACACTGTGAGTACACCTGTCAGCTGGACCTGACAGAACAAATCCAGGCAGATCATGGAGTCCCTCCAAAGGTTTCTGATGACTCTTCCCACCACCCCCCCTCCCCAGGCAATCTCTGAACTGATTTCCAGGTTAGCTGGTTTTGCCCCATGCAGAGTTACACGTTACCGTGATTTCCCTCTCTGTTCGACGGGAAGCTACCGAGATTCCCCCGTGGGTTGAATGTACGGGCAGTGGACTTTTTCACTACGAGGACATGCCCCTGGTTTGCTGATTCTTTCTCCTGTCAGCAGACATCTGTGTTGTTTCCTGATTTGGGCTCTTGTAGATGACGCTGCTGCGAGCATTCTTGTGCAAGGGTTTGTGGCCGTTCGTCTCCATTTCTCCTGGTTAAATACTCAGCCGTGGAACGAATGCTGGAGGGCAGATGTGTATTTAACTTTTTAGGAAACCACCAAACCATTTCCCAAAGAGCTTACAGCATTTTGCACTCCTCCGTGCCTCACTTCCAACAAGGAACTTCCCTGAACCTTGTACTGCAGGAGGGCCACAGGCCAAGGTCTTTGGTATAGGTTGCAGGCGACTGGTTGACCCTGAGGCCTGAGGACATTTTCCCAGAAGCTCAGTGCAGCCTTCTCCCTCATCCTTGGGCCCAAGGACCTGCTTCTCCAGTGGTGCTGAGGGTGTCCCTGTCCCTGCTATCATCAGAGGTTTCTGCATCCAGGTTTTCAAATTCCTTGTTGGGAAGCATCAAGAGATCAGCTTGTGTATCAGCCTCTGTGAGAAGCATGGGACCACCTTGCCAGCTGTCCTCTATAGAGGGGGAACCGAAGCCTGGAGAGGCTATAAGACTTTCTCTATGCCACAGAGGTGTCAAAATGCACCTGTCTGTGGAGCTGCCATGTATAACTAATTAGAACAATAGTCATATTGCACCTATCTGCCCTGTACATGTCCCATGTCCCAGGGAAATCAAACTACCCTTCCCCAACCTTTGTTTTTCTCACTCTGTGGGGGTAGGACCCTGACACATCTTGCCTTCCCCGCAGGCAGGAACCCTTTATATTTTTTGGTACTAGGCATTAAGCCAGTACCCAGTGGTGCTTAACTAGTGAGCCACATCCCTAGCCATTTTTATATTTTATTTAGAGACCGTGTCTCTCTGATTTGCTTCAGGACCTTGCTAAGTTTCTGAGGCTGGCTTTGAACTAGAGATCCTCCTGCCTCAGCCTCCCGAGCTGCTGGGATTACAGATGTGCACCACTGGACCCAGCTAGGCTGGAACCCCTGATTCACCTTTGGCCAGCAGAGTTCTCCGTCCCTGGCTACGAGATTGGTTCAGCATGGAGACCTCCAGGGATCTGACTGAGCTCTTGAGAGGGATGGTTCCCCTGCTTCTGAAATAGCCCATAAACCTGGACCTTAAGATGATCAGCTGCTCCCACCACCAAGCAGAGGCTGCCTGAAGATTAAGTTGCTGTTAGAGAAGAGCCAGCTGATACCTGGAAGGAAACACAAGGACCAGGACATCACGTGGACCCCTGGGTCCACCTGTGCCTGAAGTCTGGTCTACGTCAGGGGTTTTGTTAGGTCAGTCATGTGTTCTCTTTCAGCTCAGTGGTGGTGCTGGTTTCTGGGCCCATTAGTGAACATGTGCATCCGGCCAGCATGTTGACACCTGGGCTGGTGAGTGCCCAAGTCTAGTTCCACATCTGGTCTCTTCCTACAGCCTGTGGCCTCCTCTTCTCCATTTACTTTTACTGCCCCCTTTTCACTGTCCTTCAAATTATTGTCTTATTTTCACTGTCATCTTTGAGGGGAGAGTTTTTTCTGACTCTCTATTTGTCTTGCCAGTGTGTTCTCTTGTGAGACCAAAGGACAGAAGCACTGACTCAATGCACCTGGGGTGGCAGATGGGCCATTCTTTCCTGGGTCAGACCAGCAGGCTCTGACTTAGAGGCCACTTGTGGCAGGGCTTGGGTAAGGTGGGATGGAAGGCTCTGGTGACCACACTCACATGGCCCCTCTGATGCATCCATCACCTGAGGTCTGACCTGTTTTGTGGGAATTGTGCCTTCCTGAGAAGGCACAGTGTCTTCTCACTTCTGTTAAAACAAGCAATAGCAGCTAGTTTCTGCGTGTGTGGTTTATGTGTGTGCACACACGATATGTACTGTATGTGCGTGCATGTCCACGTGTAGTTCAATATGTGTGCTTTTGATCGTATTCATCTCTTTCAAGGGGTTTCCACTTTGTATCTTACACATTCCGATTTTGCTGAAACCATTAACCTTACTGGAAAGAATTTCAATAAAAACATTTAAATACATTATAAAAGGCCAGCTAATTTAAAAGGAAAAGACCACCTAAGTTTTTTGTTGAGGTTCAGGTGTGAAAACCAAAACTTGTGCAAATAGCTTCCATTTCCCCACAGGCCAATGACCTGGATCAACACGTGGCTTTGTTTATGTAATTTAGCTGTCTGGACAGAGGAATGGGAGACAGAAATCCCAGGAATTAGACCAGTGCCTTCATTGGCAAGCAGGCGCACACATGTGTGTGGAAGTGCACGGCTGTTTCAGCTGCAGACTGGAAAACAGCGCTCCGCTGCTTTCCTGTATTGTGACACACGCCATTAGGGGACATTTTTCCAAAAGTTGGAATGCAGAAGGAGCACTTGCCTGGAGTCTCTGTGGTTGGTGGTGCACAGAGTTCTTCCATGATGCATGCTGTGATCATGGTGTGTGTCCCCAAATCCCATTGTCACCCTCCACGGGGCCTGCTTGCCAATGAAGGCACTGGTCTAATTCCCGTCTTCCCTATGCTAAGATGATTCCTGGTTCTCCTTAGCTTTCAAGACGTTAACAAGAATGCTCAGGGATAACATTTTATCTATGATTTCTTGCAGACATGGTGTTCATTGATCAATACAGAGTTTTAAACTGATTAAATTATGTCACAAAATATCGGTTCCAGTTGTTTCCCACCCTCATTTTATCTCACCTCATGAAGAGTGAAATGATATATTCAGAGTATAGATAAAAATAAATTATTTAAAATTATAATAAAGTGTTTTAGATATCAATTTTGGCATATAGAAGGACACATGGCTTTTCAAAATCTGTGTAAAATGTGCCTATGAAGAAACTTAGACAGTAGGTACTGGATTTAAGAGCTCAATAGCTCCTGCTATCTTGAGTATTGTTTGTTTTCTTTGGAGGAATCTGAGAGAAAGTGTGTAACCTGGATTAGGGGTCTCCTTTTTGCCATTTCCTCTACCAATCCACCCACTTATCCGTCTACCTACCCACTAATCTATCCATCCATTCCCACCTATTGGTTCTTCTTGTCTATTCATTCATCCATGCATCCATTCATCTACTCCATCCATCCATTCGCCCACCCATCCACTCATCCATCTACCTATCCACCCATTTCCTCATCTATCTATCCATCCATCTACTTACCCCCTCATCCACCCATCCTCCCTTTCTCCCTCCCTCCCTCCCTCCATTCATTCATTGACACATCTTTCCATCATTCCACACACTCATCCATCCATCCATCCACTCATCCATCTACCCATCCATCTATCCACCCTTCCATTCACTAACTCATTTATCTGTCCATCCATTTATCCAACAAATATTTACTGAGCCCCTTGCTGTTCCAGGGCCTAAGTACAGAGAGTTTGTCTGATAAAAGACAGAAATGGCCTTATTTTTGGGGGGACATTACCAATTAGTGGAAGGTAGCCATAAAGCAAAACCCATTTAAATATTGTGTCCTGTTTGCCACACCATGTATGGATCTGACAAACAGTGCTAAGAGAAAGAAATCAGACACAAGAGAGAATAGCCTGTGATTCCATTTATATGAATTTCAAATATCAATTACATGTGCCAGGCTTTGGAAGAGGGTACTGACTGGGCAGGGGCCTGAGGGGACTTTTGATGCTGGAAATGTTCCCTATTTTGATCAGCATGGTGGTTACACGATTGTTCATATAAGTCACCAAGCTGCTAGAATCAAGGTTTGTGCACTTTACTGTACATTAACTTCAAAAAACATGAAATGAAAATATTTATGTGCAGGCTGTTCATGTGCCCTAATTTATGAGTTTTAAACATGAAGTCACCAGCATTCAGCAGTTTTGATTATAAACGTGGCCATTTCATAGGCTCAACCTGATCTCTTCTTGTACAAGCCAACCATCTGATGCCTCTGGGCCTTGGTGGGAGCTGTCTCCTCTGTTCTTTTCTCTTCCTTTGTCCCTGGTTAAGTTTTCCTCCTCATCATCACAGGCTTGGAGTCACCTGAGAAGCCCTCCCTCCTCAATAAACCTGAATGGGCTTTAGTTTTCCCTTTCCCTAGCTGGCCCTTGGCCCATGACTCAATAGGTCATTGGTGAGTCCCTCACGTGGCTTCTCCATGGTCTGAATGTGAGACCACATTCTGCAGAAGCCCTCTTCCCACACATGCTATGGTTGCAGCCCCTGAGCTGAATCCTCTTATCTCCCCTGAGCACATTGTGAGTCCATACTTGCCCTGAGGGTTCTCCATCACATGATATTTCCGCAGTGGGGGAAGAAAATTAAGTGAGGAAAGCCACATCCCATCTCAGTGGGCAATCAGTTTTGAGCACCTACTGTGCGTAGGTTCTGTCCCAGATGAGGAAAGATGGGAGTGAACAAGATAGCAGCCCTACGTAGCAGTCACTGGCCACAGGAACTGGAGAAACCTTGCTTCTTTTTCACAGTGAAGTAAAATGTTAAGACTTCTAATCAAGACAGATTGTGAAGGGAGCCAGATTTGCCCTCCCACCAGAACAACATAAACACAGACAAAATACAATGGTCTTTAAGAAGTGGGGTGTCAGGGTAGGGAATGCTGGTGCTCCCTGAAAGATGGAGTGGATGGGACATCTCCTGTGAAGTGCTCCTTGCCACCTGGGATGGCTGGGCACAGAGAACAGGAGTGGAGGGGGACCCATGGAAACCCACCCTGAGTTGAGGAGACAAAGCAGAGTCTGGGGAGACGAGTGGCTAGAGTTCTCAGGACAAGGATTTGCACGAAGAGGAAACTCCAGATTGGCAGATGGTCCTCCTTGAGAATTGAGGCAGACAGATTGGTGCATGGGTCTGAAAAAAATCATTCAAGGCAGGGGAAAGACCCTGGAAAAGGCTTGTGGTGGAGCCCAGCACTCAGAGCAAGGAGAAGAATTGTTTTGCCCGTCACACTGGCATGCTCCAGAATTCATGGCACTGGGGAGAGTTCTCAGGTCTAGACCCTAGAGTGGAAAATATTACCAACAAAGTAAATTTTATAATGTCTGGCATCCATTGAAAAATTAGCAGTCAGATAAATAACCAGGAAAATATGACTCATAATAAAGAGAAAATTCAATCAATTTAAACTGACACAGGTGTTAGAATTGGCAGAAGAGGACATTAGAATAGTTATTAATACTGCATCCCATATGTGTGAGTTCAACAAAGATGTAAAGGATAGAGAATAGCCCAAATCAAACTTTTAGAGATGAAAAAACTACAATTTCTGAGACACAAATTCATTGGAGCAGTAAAAAAGACCAATTAGATATTATGGAAGAAAAGATTAGTAATCTTGAAGACATCAACAGAAAAAAATTCAAAGTGAACCACAGAGAAAAAATTTTTTTAAATGGACAACACATCAGTGAACTTTGGGACAATAATTGTGTGGTCTAATGTATGTGTCATTTCAGTCTCTGAAGGAGAGGACAAGTGATGAGAAGGGAACAGAAAATATTTGAAGAAATAATGGTCAGAAATTCTCCAAATTTGGTGAAAAATGAACCCACAGATCCAAGAAGTCATCAGTGGAAGAAACATGAAGAAAATCACAACAAAGTACACGAAAAACTGCTCTAAATGAGTGATAGGTGGAAAAATCTCTAAAGCAGCCAGACTAAAGCCAGTGGTACATTCTATACGGAGAAAGGAACAAAAAGATGAAAGCATATTTCTCACAGAAGCAAGGTAAGATGTAAGACAGTAGAAAAGAATCTTTAAATCACTGATAGAAAATCCTGCAAGCCTAGACTTTTATACCCAACTAAAATAACTTTTAAGAAAGGTGAAGTAAAGACTATTTAGATATGCAAAACCTGAAAAAATTCATCCCCAGCAGACCCATAAGACAAGAAATGTTAAAGAAAGCCTTTCAGGAAGAAGCAAAGTGATATCAAATATATGTGGATCTACAGAAAAGAAATGAAAACATCATAAATGGTAAAGGTAGGGTAAATTCTTATTTAAGTCTCCAAAAAGATAGATGAGCTTTGGGAAGAATCTAGCCATGTCTCTTCTATGGATGGACAGATCTAACACTGGTTAGAACCAAAGTACAAGCGTCTGAAATCTGGAGATGGAGAAGCATTTGTGTAACGGAGTCTGTGCAACTTGGCAGGATCATCATGGCTTTGGCATTTGAGCTGTGGGCTGAGCCCTCCCTGGGAGCCTGTGCTGAAGGACCGCTCTTCCTGAAGGTCTGGTGACTGAGTGGAGAGCACCTACATCCCAGCTCCCTGAAGTGGAAGAGACAGTCTGAGTGTTCAGAGGCTGGTTAGTAGGTCTCATTTGGAGAAGCCCTTTTGAGCAGGGCCGCAGAGATTTGGGGTGTGTGCTCCGCTTTGGCTGCTGCTCCATGGTGAGGATCCTTTAGGGAAGATGACTGGCAGTACTTCCCCTTCCAAAGTACTATTTGGGGCTGTTGGGATCAGACGGTGGAGTAATTTATATTCCAGGGCAACAACAGAGTGATCATCTGCAATGGCTTTGTGTGGGGCCAGTGAAGGCAAGTAAGCAGGGACTCTAATGAGGAGATCATGGAGGATGTGCTCTGTAAGTCCAGCAACCCCTGCCGATCCATTAGGCTGTGTGCACACCTAGGAAACCACCCCTGGAGAGTGACAGTGAGGGGTGAATCCTAGACTCCCTTACTGATAAGCAGTTTCCAAAACACACAGTTGCTAGGGCAATATTTAGATGGAAAAGGGAGAAACTCAGGGGCTTAAACACAAAAACTATGACCAGTGGCTGACCATTGAACTGCATGAAATCAGAGGTGACCCTTAAGATTGGTTTAAATGTAAAAACAGAAGGAAATAACAATGAGAATGTTAAAGGAATAAGAGAAGGAAAATTAGTTCAGCCAAATCACTACACAAAGTAACAAGTAGAAGAAAATAACACGAACAAGCCCCTGGTGTACTTCTGATGAGAACCCATGTTGGCTACCATATGCTATCTGAAGTTTTTAATAAGGTATTACGGGGTATGCCATGAAGCAGGCAAGTGTGATCCACATACAGGAAAAGAGAGAGGAATACGAAATGCCTTCCAGGGGCCCTCAGCGCTACCCTTAGCAGACAAAAACTCAAAGAAGCTACTGAAAGTGTCAAAGAACTCCAGGAAATCAAAGCAGAGTATATCAAAGAATCCAAGGAAACCAGGCTGAACCCATTAAACACAAGTCTGACGGTGATGACTCACCAAAAGGAGAAACATTGGTCAAGAGAAATTACAAGAACCATATGAAAATTCTGGAGGTGAAGTACAAAAAAGCAAACCCCCCAAAAAAATTGCTCAAGGGACTTAACAGTAGGTTTGAAATTGCAGTAGAATCAGTGAGATTGAAGATAGCTCAGTAGAGATTATGCAACCTGAAGGAAGATGCAGAGAGCAGACCAAGAATGCCAAGTGCCACGGGACAGGAACACCCACATATGCACCATGCAAGCAAGGGCTGGGAGAAAGCAGAAATCATTTGAAGACGTAATGGCTGAAACTCCCCCAATTCAATACCAAACAATCATCTACTTCCACGAAGTTCCACAAACTCCAAGTAGGATAAAATATAGAGACCCACACACAGGCCAAAAAAAAAAAAAAAAAAAAAAAAAAAGGTCAGACATTTCATTTCCAGAGATAAAAAGAAAACCTTGGAAGCAGAAAGACAACAATAATTAATCACACAGAAAGGAACCCCATAAAGCTAATTGCCAGCTTATGAAAAAGTGGGACGACAGACTCAAGGTGCTAAGTTGTTAACCAAGAATCCTTTATCCAGCAAAACTGTTTATTCACCAGTGGAGGTGAAAAAAAGACATCACTAGGTAAACAAACAAACACAACAGGGAAATTGACTGCAGAGCAGGCCTGACTCATGAGAAATACTCAGGAGAGGAAGTGACACCTGATAGCAGTTCAATCCACACCAAACCACAGAATACCTGCAAAGGTAATTGTAGGGGATAATTACACATTTCTTCTCTCTTATCTTCACTGATTTAAAAAGCAATTGCATAAAGCAATACCTATAAAATTTTACGGCTGGGCCCATAACATACAGAAATGTAATATACTTGACAATGACAAACCCTCTGGAGCAAGGTGGGGACGGAGCCAACATACCAGGAAATGGTAGAACCACCATGTGAGATGAAGAGAACCAGGTGTGATCAGTGAGGGAATTAGCATAGATACTTTAAAGACTTTTATATGCATATTTTCTTCTCTAGGCTTCCTTAAAATATAAGACATAGAATAATTTAAAGCAATAAATTGAGCATGTATTGTCAGCAGCTATGTAACCATAGCATCACACAGGGATGGTATGGAGCCACACAGGACTGGAATTTCTATATCTTATTAGAAATGAGATCAATTTAATTCTGAAGTAAAATCTGACAAATGAAGAAGTAAATTATTAGCCTTCGAGCAACCACTAAAAAAAAAAAACCAAAACAACCCCCACCCCCGAAACTTAGAGATGTAGGTAGGTAGATAGATGATAGGTAGATAAAGGAATTAAAGGAATTAAAATGATACATTAGACTATTTCTATGAACTACAAAAGGAGAACAGAGGAATAAGACACTGATGAGCTATATAGAAAACAAAAGGTGTAAATCTAGCCGTACCAGCCATAACATTAAATGTGAATGGATTAACCCCATCAACAACTTGTCTACCTGGATTAAAAGAAAACAAGATCCAACTCACCACTGTCCACAGGAGACACATTGGATTCAAAGACACAAATAAGTTGAAAGTGAGAGATGGAAAGTGATATGCCATGTGAACAGCATGGACAGAGGCAGTGTTTTTTTTTTTTTTTTTTTTTTTTTTACCAACATCAAAGAAAATGGCCTTTAAGAAAAAAAGGGTCACTAGAAAATAAGGCTAAAATATTTACCTTCTGGTCCTTTGCAGAAAATGTTGGCTGACCCGCACTGAATGCCTTCACTAACCGAGAAGAAAGGAAGCAGGTCCGCATTCTCAGCTTCCATCTCACGAAACAAGAAAAGGAAGAAAGTCAAGGAGAAAGCACAATAAAGATTAGCACTGGAATCCAGAGATGGGAACCAGAAATACAACAGAGAAAAATAAAGGAAGCCAGAAGTTGGCTCTTGGAGAAGATGAACACAATCGATAAACATCTAGATAAATGGATCAGAAAGGAGAGGAAACCCAAATACCAGTGTCAGGCAGGAGCAAGGAGACATCACTACAGACTCTACAGAACTGAAGCGATGACTTGAATAGTACGAACAGCCCATGCCAATAAACTCAACACCTCCAGGAAGGACACAAATGACCAGATCCTACTCAAAAAAAGAAGCGGGTGCCCTTTATCTCTCTCCATCTATTAAAGATATTATATAGTAGAAAACTTCTTAAACTCATATGAAATTGCAAAGGACCTGGAACAGCCCAAACAACTTTAAAAAAAAAAAAAGAAGAACAAATTTAGAAGACCAAAGGTACATGAAATCAAGACTGTTGCAAAGCTTCAGTAATCAGGATGACCTATCAGATTCATAGGACAGAGAGAGATGAGAAAGACTCACACACATGGACGACTGACTATTGAGAAAGGACAAAGGATGTTCTGTGAAGAACAGAGTCTTTTAAACAAATGATGCTGGAAAAATTACTATCTACCTATTTATTTCTCATATCTCTCATGTATTATCTATCCATCTTTCTATCATCTATCAATTATGTAACATCTATCAATCTATCATCTATTTCTGTATCAATCTAGCTACAATCTTTTTATTTGCCTACTTTTTCCTTTCCTTTTAATTTATATATCATCTATTTGTTTCTCCTTATATCTATCAATTATGTATCTGCCATCTATCTATATCTATTTTCTATCATGTATATAACTCCCTATATCATCTATGTTCCATCTATCTGAACTTTGATCCACACATTACACCACATAGAAAAGGCAAACTCAGAATAGATTATAGGCTTAAATGCAAAAGTTAAAACTATAAGACTTTCAGAAGAGCACCTAAAATAAAAGCTTTGTGAGCTTTCAGAGATGACACCAAAAGCACAATCCATAGAAAGAAACAGTTAATTTATCAGCTTTTTCAAAAGTAAAATCTGCCCTTCAAATGAAGAGAATGAAAAGACAAATCAGAGTCTAGAATGAAAATATTGCAAATCATACATTCGACAAAGAATTTGCACTTGGAATACACACAATCTCTCGAAACTCAAAACTACAAACAACTTAATAAATAGTAAGAAAAGAACATACATAGATGACAAATGAAATCATAAAAAGATGCCCCACCTGATTCGTTGTTAAGGAAAAAAAAAATTAAAAACAAAATACCTCTCTACATTCAGTAGAGTGGTTGAAATGAAGAAGACTGACCATAGCACTGTGGACAAGGATGTAGAGAAGCAAGAATTCTCCTACATGGTCAGTGGGAAGGTACAAAAACGTTTTGGAAAACAGTTTGGTCACTTGTTAGAAAGCCAAGTGTAGGTTTCCATGAGACCTAGCTGGTCCTCTCTTGGCATTTGCCCACTCACAAGAGGACTTGTACACAAATGTCCACTGTGACCTTATTTGAAATAGTGCCAAACCAAGAGCAACCCAAACACCCATCTGCAGGTTAATGTTCAAGTTTCAGTTTGTGCATCAAGTGGAATGGTTGTCAGCGACAAGGAGGTTCAAATGTGGGAACATGGCACATGATGAGCCTCAAAGTAATGGTGTGGCATACGAAAGGGAGAGAGAGAGAGAGAGAGAGAGAGAGAGAGAGAGAGAGAGAGAGAGAGAGAGAGAGAGAGAGAGAGAGGCACACGTTCTGTGATTCCGTTTGTGTGAAATTATAGGACATTCAAAGTAACCTAATATGGGAGTGATTGTCTTATTGGGGTGATGGTTTTTCAGGTGTACATGTAAGCTAAATTCACCCATTATATGCTTTTAATATGTGCAACATATTGAATAATTATGCTTCAACAAAGCTATTCTTTTAAAGGTAATGAATACTTAAACATCACTTCTTAACTATTTTGCTCCAAAGTCTCCATCATCCCCTTGGTTCTGACTGGGGTGAGAAAGCAGTCTCAGGCAGCACAGGGACCTGGAGCACAACTGTGTTCCTGCAAGCTCTGTTTGACAGAAGGGATTTGAGCCTCAGTCTGAACCCCCTGTCTGCATTCCTGAGACTACTTAGCATACATCACCCTGAATGGTGGAAATACCATGCAAGGTCCCCACTTTGTCTTTCTTCCCAAGTCTCCCTTCAGGATGTCTCTGGTAGCTTGAAGTTGGCCTGTTGGGAGTTGGGAGTATTCACATCATAGAAATAACAGACACCACACATCCAGGCCCCCATTGGCTGTCAACATTCAGGCACTGCTATCTAGCTCTGCAGTGAGTGGGAGAAGGTCCCGTGACAGTCACATGTGGCAGAGTGAGGCTGCCCTGACAGCCTCAATCAGGGCTAGGGCCACCATCCCCAGGCCCCTGCATGGCTTGCTGGAGCCCTTGTCCCCCCCCCACCCCAGCAACTCCCTTTGGGCACCATGTGCCCTGCTTAATGGCCCAGAATTGCTGCAAAAATCCTTGAATTTGGGTGCAGGGTCTGGGTTTGGGTTCTTCCTCCTCTTGCCAATTGTGAGGCTTTGAGGGGAAGCTCAGTTTCTCACCTACTGGGCAGGTGTGCTGTGGCTTAGGTGGGGGGAGCTTTCTCCCCCATCAGCACTGTGTATGTTCCCTCTGTGAGCTGAGGATGGGTGGTAACTGGGGCTCAGCCATCTCTGGCTCATTAGATCTATTTACTGATGCTGGCTCTATCGCGCCAGCTTCCACCCACGGGGACTTACCCAACCTGCTCCTCCACATGGGATGAAGGTGGAGCTCTAGGGTCCCCAGCTGCCAAGGTGAGGGGGTCTGGGGGGCGCAGAGGGCTGTGGGAAGGGAGCCCCAAGGCAAACAGGTGGGAAGGCAAGAGCCCACTCCCTGTTGTCATCCTAGCCCATCCCTTGGGAGCTCAGGGCCCCCCAGATGCATGGTCCCCCCACTTGGCACTGGGAAGCAGCTGCGCTTGGCTAGAGCTTGCCTCAGGGTCAGGATGCCAGCTCAGGTGGAGAGGCCTGACCCTGCCAGGTGCAGCCTGAGGTGACTCCCCAAGGCCTGGGGACACAGCCCAGGGGCGCTGAGCAGGGTGTGGACCGTGCAGCCCCCATTGTCACACCCTCCATCAGGGCCCAGGCAGAGAAATGCAGCAGACAGACACACATTCCACAGCAATGAGCGCTTCCTGGGCTTCCTGTGAAGAGCACCTGAACCTGTCCTCACTTGCAGTGGCAGCTGATAGGATGGTGGCAGCTGATAGGATGGTCGCAGCTGGAAGCCTTTCCATGGACCCAGGCAGCCAGCCTGCTGCTCCTGCAGGCTCAGCCCCACACCAATCCCCTGGCCTACTGTGTAGGAGCCCTCCCTGCCAATGGTTAGCTCTGCCCACCCAGGGAAAGGCCACCCATGATGGGCCAGGGTCTGCTTTCAGGAGCCCCACAGAAAACCTTAGGAATGAGGAGCTGGGAACCAGCTCTATCAGCTATTTTCTGCTCACTTCTTCAAGACTCCACAGACCCTGATCCTCTACCTGTGCCAAGGCCTCTTTGGACAGAGGTCCTCACTGCCTGACCCTCCATAGGCACCTGGACCCCTTTGGGCTGGAGCTCCCTGCTACCTGACCCTCGGTGCTCCATTGGCTCCACATCTCAGATGGCTCCTCATTGTCCACATGAAGAGTTCTTCCTAAGTTAACATCCTGGCCTCATGCAGCCTCCTCTTCCAGGAAGGCCTTTGGGTCCACCCAGGGTCCAGGAAGCTGCATAAAAGCCCCTTGTCTCCCTGGTGCTCTCCTGTCTCTCTCTGTCTTCCAGGCACCCGGCTGTCTCCCTGGAGGCTGGAAAGCTCCAGCCCTCACCTCCAGCAGCACAGAGGTAGACATCCCTGATGGCTCCTGCCAAGTCCTCATCCAGCTGGCCACCTGGTTTTGGCTATATGACTTGGTAGGCTTCATTCAGCATGGGACCTGGACCCCCTGAGGCCCCCCGAGCCACACTTGAAAGACCTCCTTGGCCAGTCCAGGTGGATGCTAACTGTGACCTTGCCCCAGTTACCATCTTCACCTCCTGGATGGTCAACTCCTCTGTTTTGAGAGAAGCAGGCAGGTGAGAGCCAGGTCTCCAAGGAGACCTTACAGGCCAGATTCTACTCTAAAGTCTGGTGCAGGGTCCTTGCGAGTCAGGTTAATTCTCCAGAGCAACCTTAGCTTTTGGTGAGGTCCTGAGATGCCCCATCCACAGAAGAGAAGGAGGATCTCGGTCAGAGCTGGGAAGAGGCAGATTCTTGGAGGTGCCCTGCTGACAGTGGGGTGTGTGTGAGTGAGTGTGTGGTGTATCAATGGGTGTGTGAATGTGCCTGTATGTTTGTGGAGTGCATGTATATGCATGTATATGGAGTGCATGCTTGTATGTGTATGTGTGTAGTATGTGCGGGGTGTATATGTGAATGTGCATACATGCATGTGTGTGATTGTGTGTGAGTGTGTGTGATTAAAATAAAACTCCTGAGGTAGGGCTCTGGAGTGAGACAAATTCCAGATCATGGCTTATAGCTGTGTGATCTCAGATAAGATGCCAGCTCCTCTCTGCCTCTGTAAGGGAGAGTCAACCCAGCACCCGCCTCTGAGGGCTGTTGGGGACCAGGGGACAGGAGGAACTGGGAACACATCTTGTAGCATTCACTGGGCTCCTGAAGTGTAGCCAACACTGAAGTCTCAGTGAATGACTGTCCCTGGTATGACCACAAGGTGAAGATCAATGTTTGTCCAGCTCTGGTGCATGAGGGTGTCCAGGGGGTGCATGAGGATTGAAATTTGTTCTAAGTTGGGTGTGACTCAGGACTTGCTCCAGGCACATGGCCTGGCTGCCGTTTGGCCAGAGACACAGGGGTGGACGAGGCCTGCATGGGGTCAGGGAGCTGTGACTTGGCCGGCAGCGTAACTCACATCCTTTGATATGTGTGTCCAGCTCTGTGGCTCCTACCCCCAGGTACTGTGAGGCACTTCCACCCTTGGCATGAGGCGTGGCCAGGGAAATTGCCTCAGCCCTGAGATGTGGGCATGGCCGGGGCTGCAGCAGGGGGCTCAGACAGGCCTCCAAGGAGACCCTGCAGGCCAGGTGTGAGGTCTTGGCCATTCCGCAGCTCTCTGGCTCCCTCTCCCAGGTGCTTGTTGATGTGCTACTTACTGCTGGCTCGAGGCCTGGCCAGGTGACTTGCCCTGGCCCTGAGACATGAGCAGAAATGACCAGTGCCACCCTGATGTGAGCACGCAGGGCCACAACCTGTTGCCCCTTCACCTCCATTCTCCTTGGCAATGGCTTGGAGAGTCTGCCACTGAGGCCCCTGGGGGGAGGGATGACCAAATCTGCCATGGGATAGAGCAGGAAGTTCCTTTGGTCGGGTTACACCCATGAGACCCGGGAGTTGTTCATTATGGTACCGGGTTCTAGTACATTCTGGTGGATCAGCTTGCAGTGAACGAGCGCCTGGGTCAGCACGGGGCCAGGGCTTCCCCCATGCTGGCTCATTTAATTCCCCTGTGGCCTATGAGATACACCTCATTCCATGTGGGAAGCTGAGACTCCTGCAGAAACCCTGGCCTGTTGTAGACATGTCAGCTACTGCTGAGCTTGAAGTGGACTCAGCGAGTGGCTGAGCTAGGCTGGGCTCAGCGCCTGGACTTACCTGAGGGCTTGGTCCTGGGGCCACATTGGCCCTGTCATTGTTACTATCAATGGCTGGGGTTTCTCCACATATTGGCTGTTCCTGAAGACCAACCACTGCTGATAGGACTCTCAGGCAGAGGACAACGTGGGCTGCTCAGGGAAGATGAGTAGAAGGCTGAAGTGTGGGCACAGTAATTTGAAATAATTTATGGTCCTTAAATGGGTCAGCACACATTTCTAGGGTGCCTTCCACACTGCACAGGACTATAGGGCCTGGACAGCCTGGTCAACTCTCATTGCACGCAACTCTATCTTGACCACGATGGGATGACCCCCAAACTGGGACCAGCTCTGGAAGAGAGGAGGCCTCAGTGCCCATCAAGTCTCCAAGGCAGGGGAATATGGGGCTGGACCCTGTCCCAGTCCTTGGCCTGACCAAGACCTCAGAGGAGACAGGTCTCAAGTTGGTCCTGAGCTCCAAGCAGGAAGGGCCAGCAACCCTTGGGCCTATCTGGTGGAGGAGAGATGAGCTCTCCACTGAGGATAGGATGAGCAGGAGTCACCACCATGGGAACTCGAGGGCTTGCGCAGAGCTGATTCACTTAGAGGTTCCAATGTCCACAGACCTTTCAGGTGCACCAGTGTGACTCCAGGAAAGAGATGAAATGCAACATCCATACCTAAGCTGTGGCTCAGGAGATGAGTTTAAGCAAAGGCAGAGATGCCACCCAGACAAGAGTGTGGCCAGACCCAGCCTCGGGGTTCAGTTGGAAATGCCTTCTCACAGGAGTCCCTCTCATATCCCTTGTGCTCTGCAGCAGGGTGACTTAAAAAGCATGAAATGGGCATTTAACTGCCCATAGAAAAGCTCACAGATCATCATCCCACAGCTTGGACAACTGTTGCCAAGTGAACACTGGACATGACCAGCTCCCTGGGATAAAGCTGACCGGAGCCTCATGCCCCACCTCGGCCATCCAGGCTCCCTCCTGGAGGAAGACCCGCCCTGGCTCCACCGCCTCACTTTGGCTTGGATTGTTTTTTGTGTTTTGGATAAATAGGTCCCCAGTAGGCTCACTGGCACCTGCAGCCTCCACCAACATGCAGCAGTTACCAGTTACAGACCGTCTATGTTTTAGGAGCTTTAGGGTGGTTTCTGCCCTGGCGCTTCAAATCTCTTGGTGCATATTTTCTGATGAGCCTGGGCATGTGTTTCTGGGGCACCTGTGTGGCTCCTGCAACAGGCTCCTTAATAGCATTAGGAGGTGCAGCCTGTTTCCCAAAGGGTTGTGTTGATCTGAACTCACCCCCACTGGCAGTGAGAGGGTCCCCCGTTGCTTTGCAACCTCACCAATGTCTATTCTCACCTGATTTCATTTTAATGATTCCAGCAGGTGCACATTTGTCTCATGGTTTTTGAAAGAACAGGTTTTATTTTTTTCAGAGCTGTTTTAGATTTACAGAAAAATTGAGCAGAAAGCACAGAGAATCCCCACATATACTCCCTTGAACATTTCCCTTTGCCATGACATCTGGCCTCAGTGTGGCACACTGTTACAATGAGGAATCAGTACAGCTACATTGTTACTAACTGAGCCCTGCAGGTGGCTTGGGGCTCCCTCTCGGCACTGCAACCCAGGAGTTCTGACAAAGGCATACAGACAGATCTGCTTCCCTGCGATGGTATGGTAGGAAATTGTTCCACCCAAGACTCTGCTGCGCCAGCCCTCCCTCTCCTGGAGGCCACTGATCTTTCACTGTCTCCCTAGATTTGCTTTTTCTCTAAGAGATCTTGAACCATGCAAATCAGGCCATGTCACACCCCTGCTTCCAACTATCCATTGTGCTTCTGACACATATTTGTGGATACCCTGCATTTTGCAAGTGCAGTCCTTCAACACTGTTATGGTGTGACTGAGAAGGCTTGTCCTGACTCTCCTGGAACCCACTAGCCAAGGAGCGTCACCAGCAGATGGAGGAGCCGGAGCCCGCATGGGCTGTGCTGTGCCTGCCAAGATGCCGGTGAACCTGGAGACCGGAGAGCAGCTTCACAGGTGGCTGAGGACCTCTGCACAGATGGCAGTCCAGTGGCAGCTGGAGGGTGGGAAGGAGTTGGCAGAGAGGCTCATGGTGGTGTCCCTGGTTGTTGGTACAAGGAGCATTTTTTCAATCATGTCCTGGACAGTTGGGCTCCAATCTTAGAATGCGGAGTCCTACTGGAGCATCCCATTTTAATGGGCAGACACCCACAGGTCACACGCAGGGCCTGACCTGTGCGGAGGCGGCGGGGGGGTGGGGGGGCGGCTGTGCTTTTAGTGGCCTGTACTCTGGGGCCTCTCTGTCTTGTGTGTGGCTGATCTGGAGCTGGGAGTTTCCCTAGCTTCTCCTCAGGGGTCAGGGGCTTTCCAGGTCACATGGTGGCCCTTGGAGAGAGCGTCTGCCTGTGGGCTCTTTCTGTGGGCCCACCTTTGTTGGGGCACCCCCCCACACACACCTTGGGTGCCACCCATATCTCTAGGGGAGGGTCTTAGATCCATGGCACAAAAGGGCTTTCCAGGGCAGGAGTTGCTGTGAGAAGCCCCCTCCCCAGGCTTGCAGGTGTGACTGGCAGGACTCCTGCTTCAGCCAGGGAGGAATGTGTTCCTCGGGGCTGTCTTCTCTTGCTGGGCAGGGGGTCAGGAAATGCCGACCAGGGCCCTTCTCTGCTGGGTGTGCCACGTGCCTGTCTCTCCTGGCCCTGGATTCCCACTGTTCCTCCACCTCTTGGAACTCTGCCCCGGTTGCTGGCATTGCTGCCTGGATTCATAGCTGTGCTCTGTGGGAGGAGCATGTGGGAGGGAGTCAGGGTCTGGGCAGGGAGTCTCTGGACATGTTCCCAGTAGGATCCCATACGGATGGACCCCTTTACCTGCCTCAGTGAACTCATGTGTCTTAGAACCTCTCTGTGTAGCTCCGAGATGGAATTCACAAATGCTCACCTGGTCTGCAAAGTGCCATAAGCTCATGGGGGCCCCAAAAGGTAGCCCAGCATCTGGACACCCTAGACACTGGCTTTGGCCTGTACACCCACAGGGAAGGAAGTTCGTGAGGTGAAGCAGGAGAGGGAATCGAGGCAGCGCCAGGCTGCTGCGAGGTGGGGATGGGGGAAAGCAATTCTGAGTCCAGCAAGGGAGAAGGGACCTACCACTGCCTCCGGGAGCTGGTGTCCACCCCCAGCTCCCCGAGATCTGGGGGTGTCTGGGGGGGGCTTCATTTAGTTCCTGGAAAGGAGTCACAAATTCTGGGGTCAAAAGGGGACCAGGGAGCTTCAAGGATCTAGGTGGGAGCCAGGGGTCTCAGGGCAGCCTCTTCCTGTTTGCTAAAGTCCCTTTTCTCTGACCTTCTTTTGGTGGGGAGCCCTGTCTGACCTGGGCCCCTCCCAGGGAGGGCAGTCCTGCATTTTCTCCTCTGGCCCAGCCTCCCTAGGGCTTGCTCTGAGTGGCTGCATGACCCACCTGGGGGTTTGTGGGGTTAGCTCCCCTGGGCAGGAGAGGGCAGGATTCCTGTGTGACTGGTAATTGACTGTTTTCTGCAGCTCAGCTGCTCAGCTGCTCTTTGCTTCCCTGCAGTCCCCCTGTCCTCTGTCCCCCAGTCCTGCAGCCCACATTATTGGTCTGGCGGTTTTGCTACTAGACCCAGGGAAGCCAGACCAGGACTCTTCTCTGCCCAGCCTCAGTCCTGAGGACTGAGCGCCCTGGAAGCAAAAGCCAACAAAAGCTGATCTCTCCCTTCTCCACTCCAGTGCGAGTTGTGTCCCTGAATTCATGGGCTGGGGTCCTAGCTCCAGGGTCTCAGAATGTGAGCTCATTTGGAATAGGGTTGTTGGAGGTGTCATTAGTTAAGACCAGGTCACACTGGAGTAGGGTGAGCCCTGATTCAACATCACCAGCGTCTTTATACAGGGGACATTTACACACCAACAGGGTGTGGGAGGACACGTGGGGTGAGTCCCTGAGGATGGAGGGTGGTGTGATAGGTGGGGGTGCCCGGCTGGAAGCCTACCTCTGCAGCTGGCACCTCAGAGAACCTGCGCTCCCAACACCTCCCTCTCCGGTTCCTGGAAGTCTCTGTGACTGTTGAGCTCTTTCCTCCGGGGCACACTTTCCAATGCTGATCTCAGTCCAGTGTTCAGGGCTGCCCTCAGGGGGACCCACCCTCTGATCCAGGCTGACTGTCCCTTCGAGATTGGGGCTCCCGGCAGGGGGCCAGCAGCTCTGCTCCACTTCCTCCCCTCCCTTGGCTGGCCTGGGCAAGGAGGGAGTGGGGACAACTCACCCCCCCTCCTTGGGTGGGGCCTGGTCCTTGGGGCCATCACCTCTTATTGTACAAAGGGGGAACCTGGAACTGGGGCCAGGGAAACCCATCCAAGGTCACCAGCAGCCACACCCACTGGCCAAGAGGGACACCCAGCACTTGGCTGGCCTTCATCTCTGGTCAGCCAAGAGCCAGAGCCAAGTCCCAATTCACAGTTGGGGAAGCGCACGTCCCCATGCATCAGCCCCAGGCTGCAGCAAGGTTTGGAGAGCCCCTCACAGAGCAGTGCCTGCAAAGGGGCGGTTCTAGTTGGAGTAAGGGCAGGCCTCCCCTCCCCTCCTCACCCCGCAGCACCCATGGGTCATTCCACAGATGAAGGGTCAAGGAACAGAGGTGCTGGTGGAGGTGCCGGTCCAGGGCTGGCCTCCTGAAAGAGCTCATTCACCTGACCTGCTCTGGACAGTGGTGGGAGTCTGTGATCAGAGGCTCCACTCCAAGCTCCCCTGCAGCAGTAACTGTTGAGAAGCTCTGGAAGAAGGAAGCCAAGTGGCACTCGCTCTCCGTCCTTCAGGGCCTCTGGCACCTTTCACTCAGGCCTGGATCCAGTGTGCCACACCTGTGAGGGGCGGAGGCCACCAGGCTTCAGAGGCTGTAAGGGACTATGGAAGGGGCCACATTGGAGTGCTCCTCACCCAGGGCCAGCATGGCGGCCTCAGGGCCCTCAGCCATCCTGAAGGTGTGCTTGCATGTCCAGAAATCAGGACCTCAGCCACGCCAGAGCGCCTTTGGCTTCAGAGAGAGGAGGTGCCCAGAGAGACATGTGGTACCCCAGGAAGGAGCCTGCAGGGACCTACTGAAGGATAGGCAGCCTGAGAAGCAGGGAGGGTGGAGGGCCAGAGCCCACCCTGTGGAGGCTGCTCTCAGGCCTATCGGTCCAGACGTGGAGTCTGGCTGGGGAGCCCGAGCCGGGCCTTCCCCTCCCTCTTGGTGTTTGTGCGAGTTGTTTTCTGTTGCTAACAACACGCTACCAGAGACTGGATAAGTTAAAAAGAAAATAAGTTTATTTTGGCTCACAGTTCTGCAGGTCTAAGGTCAAGGGGCCCCATCTTGATGGCCTTCCTGCAGGCAAAGTCCCAAGGTGGCCAAGATCATCACAGGGTGAGAGAGGGAGCACGTGTGTGTGTGTGTGTGTGTGTGTGTGTGTGTGTCTTCTGGTCTCTCCCTCTTCTCACAGTCCACCAGGATTCAGTCATGGGGGATCCACCTAAGGACTTACTGAATCCTAAGCACCTCCCAGATCCCCACCTCCGAACACCAGAGTCAGATGGATTTTCCACCTCGGAACACCACACAGTGGAGATTAGATTTCAACTTGTAAATTCTGGGGACACTTAGGTCACAGCTAAGCCCTAGTAGAGTTATCTACAGAACAGCTGCCCTCAATCCCCTCTCCTAGGACTGGAGGGTATTCTGTCACCACCCCAGAAATGAAGCCACCCTGCATTCCATGAACTCCCAAGTTCAGCCAGGACAGGGCTGGGAGCCCAGGGACTTTACAGGCAGGTATCGACACAACTTCTCTCTTAGTTGCACCCTGTGGACTTGAGTGGAAAATGAATTGACCATGATTTTGTGGCCACTTATTTTTCTCCTGTCCCTGGCAACATGAATTCCAGGTTGAGTTGTTCCTTCCCATCTCAGAGATGAGAACCTGAGCCCCTGTGGAGCTCTTGCCCAGGGTCACACACCAGTGAGTGGGCATGGGGTTAATCTGGGGACTGCAGCTCCTCCGCCTTCCTAGGAGATGGACACGGGCTCTTGCTAGCTCTGGAGCAGTGCCAACCTCACTACTTTCCTTTGGTACCTACCTTCCTTTTGGGCAGAGCAACCCAAACCCTTGCCCACTCCAAGTAGCTCCCTGTTGGAGGCCAAGTATGATCAACAGTCCTGGGTGGGGGGAAGGCCTCCACCCATGTCCTCTGCTGAGCCAGGGGAGGGAGGATCACAGCCACTCCTGGGGCCTCCCTCCCGCCCCCTTGGCTGGTTCCTGTGTGCCTGTGTCGGGGTCACTGTTCTGGCCATGATAACTGATGATCCTGGGCCTGACTGGGTCAGGATGGCCTCTCCAGCCCTTCCTGACTGGCCCTACGTCAACCCACTTCCAGCCCTGGCCACCTCATCTCCAGAGAGGATGCCTCCCTGCCATCACCTGCTCTCACAGGCCACTTCCCACCCCCTCGGGTCATCTGCTTCCTGCTCCTTCAAGAAAACTGTCCACTCTGGCTTAGAGCAGAAGCCCCTGCCTTCTGCCTCCTGGCCCTGTGCCGGGGAGGGGCTACCTGCCTGGCTTCTACCTCACCCTCTGCAGCAGGGTCCCCACCCGCCCCTTCCACGGGATCCCTTCCACGCTCTGCCCAGCCTCCCATTCACATTGTCTTCACCAGGAGCAGGGTGTGGGCTGGCATGGACTTCTGGACCTTCAGTGCTAATTCCTTTTCCTGATGTGGAGCCGGTGACGACAGTCCCCCCCCCCCCCCCAGGGATGCAGAGGACCATGTGCTTTCTCCGTTCTTGTTCCCAGGCCACATGGTCCTCCTGCTCTCCTGGGAATAGGCCTGGGACCATTACTCCATTAAGTCCCAGGGTGTTGGGTGCCTGCCAGGGTCTAGGTGTGGCATCTGGGCCACTGCAGAAGCTGTCGGGAAGGGCTTATGCTTCAAAGCAACAAGCACCAAGGTCAGTCTGGGCAACTTAGGAAGAGCCTGTCTTAAAATAAAAAAACAGAAAAACCCAGAGAGGGCTGAGGGTGTAGCTCAGGGTTAGAGCCCCTCCCTACCTTGTGTAAGCCCCTGGGCTTGATCCCCAAAACCACATTCCCTATAGCCACGATGCGGGACTCCTGTTAGCAGTGCCTGCGAGGAGGACAGCAGGAGGCCGCGTCCTAGAGGCCTTGCCTCTGAGCTGAGGGAAGGAGGAGTCGGTGTTAACCAGGCGGAGGCCATCTAGGCCAGGGAACTAATCCAGGTCAGCAGAGTCCAGCAGAACTGCCACGAGAAGGTCCTGTGTGAGCCATCTAACACAGGACCTGTCAACACTGGAAAAAATCCTTTTTCACTTTATTGGGTTTTGATTAAAGTTTCAATGGCCACACGTAGCTGGTGCCCACCATCCTGAGATGCCGTATCTGAGGCGGAGGAGCTGCTGCGGGCAGGATGCTGGGTTTGGGGCCACAGAGAGCAGCCTCTGGAGGATGGCCAGAGAGCAGAGCAGGCGTGGATAGATTTTTGGGGGGATATATATTTTTTTCAGACCCAGGAGCTGTGTTGTGTGACCTGAGTGAGGACAAGAGACGCTCAGCTGGCTCTAAATTCAGAGAACACAGGGAGCTGGAGGGAAGCTTTAGAGTGGGACTGGCCACCTCTAATGTCCTGAAGACACGTGTGTCTCATCTGGTCCGGAACATGTTACGGGTGCCCTGATGTGTTAGTCGGAAGCCTCCTGCTCCTCCAACAGCCTTGGGCCGCAGATACTGGGCTCCAGGTCTCCAAAAACCTCTGCTTCGACCAGAGTTGATGGGTCCAGGGAAGACGCCCAGTCCAGAGAACCGTCGATCAGTGACCTGTTGATGGGCTGGAGGGTTGCAATCTCTCTGTCAGAGACGGAACTTAAAAATGTGAAAGAATTTGCCATTGGAGAGTCGTCCTATGATACGAGATTAGGACTTCACAGAAGCCAGAGACACAAAGACCAGGAACCATGAGGAGCAGCTGTGACGGGAGCAGGCACCAGATTTGAGGACAGGGCAAGGTCTTCTGAGAGACTCGAGGCTCTACAATGAGGGGCAGCTCCTGACACTGCTCCCAGAGCTGGCTCTTCAGCCTCAACTTGGACCTGGCCCTGAGCAACTCTTTTCTTATAATAACGAGGAGGGTCTTTGTTTCTGGTGACAAATCTGGACGAGCAGAACACTGTGTCATGAAGAGCTTCATGGAGTTTCGTGTGGGAATGCCCCCGTGAGCCCACACACACGGGGGGGGGGGCACATTGAGGGTGACACAGAGAGGAACCAGCTAGGTCAGACACTGCCCTCCCCCTCTCCCACACCCTGACTACATCAGACCTCTGCTCCCCAGGTCAAGGACTGTCAAGGTCCCCAGGTCAAGGACAGGCCATTGCTGTCTGCTCTCGTGTAAGAGGAATAAGGACTCTCACTGACAGGGCTGTCTCCAGCGTCAGGTGAGTCCTCAAGAAATTATCAGCAGCAGAGATTGTGGTGCTGAATCCTAAGTTCTCTTCGGAGACTCCATTTTTTCCACATGGACGTCCCCTGGTGCCTTACGCAAGGTGAAGATATAATAGGTCCACAGGAAACACAACTGAAACAAATGGGAGTCCCTAACTGTCTGTCTCTAATTTTTCCAAAGTTCTGTTATACCAGCAAGTTACTCATCCATCCACCCATCCATCTAGCCCTCTACTCACACCTCCACATACCCACCCACCTGATGCAACCTTTCACCTCGCCATCTATCCACCCATTCACTCCCACATTCGCCTCTCTACTCATCCACCAGCTCTCCCACCCACCCATCTATCCACATACCCAACCATCCATCTACTTATTCACCCACCTACCTACCCACCCACTTCACCCTTGCACTTGTCCGTCCACCCACCCAACCATCCACCCATTAAACTTTTCACCCATCCATCCACCCACCCTTCTACCCACTCACCCATCCACCTATCCACTCGTCCATTCACCCATCCACCTTTTCATCCATTCATTCATTCACCCAGCCAACCATCTATTTACCTATCTATCCACACTTCCACCATCCATCCATTCACCCATTTACCTTTCTCTCCATCCATCCATACATCCATCCTTGCAGTCTCTAGAGAGTACCTGTATCGATGGGCTCTGATAAGGTGGGCTTCGTAACAGCTATTGTTTCCACTGCTCAGACAGGCAGTTGAGTGCTGGGTGGGGGGTACTTTCCAAGACCACACAGATTCCAGACTCTTGCTGGGAGAGCTGGCAAAGCCCCATTTCCTCTCACTGTCTGGCTGTTCTCTGGGGACCAAGCCTCATGTCCCAGGTCCTCCACACTGCAGAAGTGACCCTCTGTCCACACAGCCCAAGCACTCAGTCGGTTTCAAAGTAGATATGAGACTGCAAACCCAAGTCCCCAAGTCATGGATCCCTTCTCCCACAGGGTCCTGCCCTGCCCTGCAGTGAAGACAGAGCAGGAGGTCAGTGCAGAGTGGATGTGAACCAGGAATTCAGGGAGGTATGGAGAGGGATTGGTCTGGGCCTGAGGTGGGCAGAGACCTGGCTGTGAGTGGGGCGAGGGGAGCTGGCTGCTGGCAGGTCCTGACTTGAAGCGGATGCCTGGCCAGGCAGCTCCCTCCAACCTCACACACTGCCTTCTGCCTGTGGCTTCCTTCCTTCTGAATTCAGGCTATGTCCTGCCATGTGCCAGGCCAGGTGACCTCCCCAGCTTGCATTTCCAGCTGAAAAAAAGAGAAAAATCTCTTCTCAGGAAGCTACTGCCTCCCAGCCAGGTAGCTACCTCCCAGGGGTCAGGCAGGACCCTGGCAGCTCCCCTTTGGAGCCTGCTGTCCCCAGGATGGGCCTCTCTCTCAGGCCTCTGCTGTCTCCTCTGTCCTCAGAGCGCTGTCTCCCATTGCTCTGGCCATGCACACACGCCCTGGGGTCTGGGCTCACTGGTTCCCACGCCCTGGCTGGCTGTCCTCCTCCCCTCTGCCTGGCCTTGTTTAAATGCCACTTCCTCTGGGAAGACCAGGACTCCAGTCTCAGGCAGTGGGAGCCACAGAAGGCTCTTGAGAAGGGGTAAGATGTCAGAGGTGAAGAGTGAGGTGTCAGAAAAGGAAGGGGGATGAGATTTAGAAATCCCACCCCTGCCTCCTGGCCCTCTTCTTGAAGACAGTCTCCGGGGAGGCGCCTGCTCCATTCTTGCTGGGGCAGCCACTGGCCCAGGCACTGCCTGGAGAGTTGGTAGCCTGTTCTCCCAGCTCTTCCCCCTCCCCTCCCCAGCTGCCCCTTCCCCATTCCCTCCCCCTCCCCACCCCCTGTCTCTCACCCTTCCTCTTCCCTTCCCTCTCTGCTCCTCCTTCCCCAGCCCCCAGGTCCATAAGACTAGAGCTCACTCAAGCCTCACTTGGGTTCTCTCCTGCTCAGCTGGGGTTTTCCCACGGCCAAGGAGGGATTTCCAGGGCACAGCACTAGAATAGTGGTGAACTGCCAATGAACTTCGCAATCTCAAGGACACTCCCTCCACCTCTCCACAGCTGCCCAGCTGTGACACATCTTCCCAGGAGCAGCCAGGGAGGGAGATGGAGCTGTGGTCAGCACCTCCTTCTGTTCTGCCTCTCAGCCTTGTTTCCCCACCTCTCAAGTCCTCTTTTCAGATAATGTGCATCCTGAGGTCTGGGTGTTTGACAGGCAGGCCACTTGCTGACTCTCACCTGGCTGGTCTCAGTCTCAGGATTCGAACTCCTGAGCCACACAACTTGCAGACAGAGGGTTGGGATCTCTACTCTGTTGAACTGAAGCAGACCTGGGTTTGGGACATTGAGGTCACCTGTTGGAGGTTAGTAGCTGGACGACAGGAGCTCTCCTGGTGGGCCAAAGGGCCAAGTTCAGGTGGGTTTATTTGCAGAAGTTGCTCAGTCCCAGGAGTGCCAGCCCTCTCTAGTTCTGCAGCTGTGGGAGGCTGCCTTTGAGCTTGGTGTCCCTGTTACCCACTGCCCCTTGGAGGCACGCACCCTGGGCAGGGGTAAACAGGCCCTGGGCTACACTTATCTGTTCTCCTTCCACAGGTTTCCTGTCCCTGGGGCCCCTGAAAATTCTACCGCCTTGGCTGTGCAGTCGGGACTATCTCCTCCAGCAGAGGAAGCTCCTTGGCAGAAGACAGGATGAGGCCCCATGCGTCCCACTGCACAGTGGGTGGACCACCCACTTGGTCTCTGATTCACATGTGCATTTTAAACCAGACATCCTGGTCTCCTAACAACAGCAGCTCTGGATGGAGATGGTTGGGGGTGGGGGTGGAGTGGGGAGGCTCTGGGGAAGCTGACGGCAAGTGAACAGGTACAGTGCACCCCTCTCCAGGCCCCTCCCTCGTGCCTCTCCCTCTCCCTGCACACCGCTCCACCTGCAGGAAGAACCCCCCCCCCAACACACACACACCCCGTCAAGCATCATGCCCGCCTTCTGCTAGCCTTGGTATTCGGGCATAGGCTGTATAAATGTGTGAACCCCAACTTGGAACAATTCATTTCTGTGTCATGAGTTCCTGTTTCCACCTGTGGAAGCCACCATCTGACAGAGTCTTCCCTGGGAGGGGACTGATGAGCAGCTGGCTTGGACGATGGGAGCCCGAGGGTCCCGGGCAGTCAGTCCTGTCTCAACCAGGCCAGTGGAGCTCAGCTCTGCACAAAGTCCCTTCCCACGTGAGGGCAAGTGGGACAGACCAAAACCTGCAGAAATCCCACAGGAGTGGGAGGGCAAGTGGGGGCCGCCCGAAGCAGGACGTGAGCAAGATCTTCCTTTCCCTGAGAGAACGTGTCCTGAACAGCACTAGGGTCTGCATGAGTCCTGAGTCCTGTGGGTATGGCCGCCTTTCAAGGTAGAAGATACTGAGGTCTCCCTGAGGTTCCTTGGACTCTCAGAGGGGTGTGCACATTTGCATGTTTGCTCACACACTTCAGCTGTGCACACAATTGACATCCACCTACAACAGAACCCAGATCCTAAAAACTTCAAAAAGTATCCACTGGAACTATTTTTTTAAATTATTATTATTATTTTTTTTTTTTGGTAAAATGTGTTCCTGGTTCCCAGATGCTGACCAGGAGGTTGGTCCTTTAGGGAGACGGGGACACCTGGCCATAAAAGGCATAAAACCAACTCAGAGATAGGCCACAGAACAGCCTGATGCCAGAGGCCCAGCCGTTGTTCTCCTCACCATCCAGGGCAGACTTTGGACCTTCTCCTGGGCTTCCTCTCGCTGTCCACTCCAGGGGGAAGTGCCTCCAGGCCTGGATCTGTGAACAATTGCTTGAGGGATAGGGACTGGATTTTGAGGAACCAAGTCCTGGGGAGCGGAGGCTGAGATGGTGGCTGGCTGCATCCTCAGTGCCAGATTCAGATCAAAGCAGAGGGGATGTGGGCAACCCCAGGCCGGAGTCTCTGGTCCCCACAATAGAACTGTGGCCGGCTGCTTGCAGAGCACAAAGGGCCTCGCTCGGGGGAGGCAGCAGGGCCTAGAGAGAGGGTGGCACATTCTTGGGGCCACTGTCCCACCGCGGAACCGCTTGTCACACATGAAACAGCAGATTAAGAAGAATTTCCTTTTCTATTTTTACTGCAAAATTTGCACTGGCAAAGGGCGTTTGGTCTGGGAAAAAGCTCTCTTTTTTGAACAGCTTGGCTGCAGATGAAAGGGTGGTCGGCTGCACAGGCCACCGAGTGGAACGCTGTGTGCTCCAGGCAATCACAGTGCCTTGGCTGAGAGGCCGATCCGGGATCAGAAACCTCATTATCACCTGTTTTCATTATGCCAGTTAACCATTAAGAAAGGCGTGGAGGCGGGGGCCGGGGTGACTTGCTAAGAGATGGCTCTTTGGGAACTTTTTTCCCCCTGAGCCCCAAGCTTGGTGGCTAAATGAGGGGGAGGGTGGGAGCTGGGTTAAAATCTGGGCAAGCTGGACAGAGGGGCTGGCTGTGGCAGGCGGTGCCTGGCACCTTCTGAGTTGAGCCCCTTCCATGGCCATAGGGAAGAGGAGGCAGGACTCGGTTTCCCAAGCTGTCCTGAGGTCTTGCTGAACTAGAGTGGGGTTGAGCTAACAGGCTGGCCATTGGCTGAGAGGCCATGAAGCTCAAAAGAGGCCTGAGTGCAAATGCTTTTTTTCATATGGTGCAAAAAAACTGTGGACTTTCTGGTCCAGCTCCTCCCTGGGACACACCCATAAGAGTCCTTGGTACTTTACTGTCGTGGAGAAGAGTTTCGTAGGCCCATTCAGCACACAGGAATAGCCCTGGTAAACAAGAATGTGCAGATCCTAGGACAGCAGGAAGCATGTGTCCTCAGGAGGGGTCATGCGGGGTGTGGGAGCTGCTGACCCAGAGGCTATGCTGGTGAAGTATCCTCACTGGTGATGAGAGGTGCATTTATGACAAAGACTCCATCGATGCCCACGCAAGGGAGAGGCTGAGGTTTTCCTGAATGGAGCAGCTTAACAGCCAGATCTATTCTTTGTAAGAGACGTCTGCTAAAATGTGACATGGGATGCTTCTTCCATCCTTCCCCCATTCTCTGTTGGATTTGTGTCCCCTTTCCCTTGAGATGAGTTTTTTCCCCAAGCCTAGAACGGGGCACTTGATATCACTAGACAAAGAGAGAAAGGAAAAACTTGTGTCTTCTAATGCAGAGTGTGTTCACATACACACGCACACATGCACTCACACTCAAGCATATGTGCTCATGCACATACATGTATTTATGCTTATGCACATGTGCTCACATACCATATATGCTCATATGCAAACACCTGTGCTCAGCACACACAGGAGCCCACACAATTACTATATGTCCACATGCAGGTTTATATGCTCACAAAGAGCTCACAGGTACATATTATCCATGCACACATGTGCTCATGTGCACACATGCACATATACTCATACACACATGTACTCACACATATATGCTCATGTACTCACACACATATACGCTCATGCACATAATTCTTAAACACATATACACCTGTGCACATATGTGCTCATATTCATGCGTATACACTCAGGCACACATATGAGCTCATACATATACATACTCATGCACACATAGACATGGTATTCATGCACACACTAATGCTCATGCACACACATGTTTATACACATAAATTATTCATACACATTTGCTAATTCACACATGTGCTAACACATACATATATGTGCATGCACACACACATGATCATACTCGCACACACAACTTGCTCATGGACACAAACAAGCACTCCCATACATGCACACATATACATATATGCTCATACACATGTGCTCACATGCATGCTCATGCACACTTATATGTTCATGCACCCACATTCACATGCATGCTTATATACATATATGTACTTGGGCACATATGTTTTCACACATGCATGTATGGTCACACATAATATTCACACATTCATATTGGCTCATGCACACACTCTTACATACATATGTGCTCATGCATGCAAGTGTATACCCATACATATTCATGCACACACATGTACAAGCACATAGCACATGAGCATTATTACATGTGCACACAACATGCACACCCATTCTCACACATTTATGCTCATAATTATACACATGTACATTTCATGTACACACTCTCCATGAGAATCTTCCCAAGTCCACAGTGGACTTGGCAGTGTCTAAGCCCTGGACTCCATAAACCCACACTGCCATATATGCAGAGTAGAGGTGCTCCTCCTGATGAAGAGGAAATATCTCAGGGAGGGAAATCCATGGAGCTAAAAAGAACCCCAAGCTTAGGATTTTCTTCCCAGCCCTTCCTCACCCTGCAAGGATTGAGCCCGGGTTCTGGAATAAAGGGTGGTTCCTCCTGCCTGGTCCTGAGAGGTCAGGGAGTGCTGTGAATGTATGGACTTTTCAGAATGAGCATCTTGATAACTTAAGACAGCTGAGCACTCCCTTGGTGCCTGAATTGTGTGGGGCACAGTGAGGACAGTGCCCATTTGCCTGGTGTTCAGGCCACTTGAGCATCAGTCCAGGGCCACACTCGGAAGCACTTGCTGGGCCTGGCACAGGCCTCCTGAGTTTCACTCTACACGCCCACATTCTCCTGCATCATCTTCTGCAAAGCAGAGAAGTAGAAATTCCTATCTTGAGGCTGTTATAGGGAGTCAGTGAGGCTGACAGGGTGCCTGGTCCATCCTGACTGCCCATTGTTCCCTGTGGGGCTGGGCAGCCACTGGAGGCCACCAGGTTCTTTCCCAGCAGAGCCAATGGAGCCTGTCCCAGTCATGAGGTGGCCTCTGCTTTGTTGCTTATTCCACCACCCTTGCCAGCCAGGTGGCCTCACTGTCCCAGAGCCCTGGAGCCCCAGGCTTGGCAAGGTCTTCAGGAAGGAAGAATGTGGAGTCACCTAGTGCTTCCCCAGGTCACAGCCCTCCTAGTAAGGGGCTTGGAAACCTGGCCTCTGAATCAGGAAGTTCACTTTTCTTGGCCCTGGGGAACACTCTGGAGGGGCATCTTATTAACCATGAGTGTGTCAGAGGCCAGCAGTAGCATGGAGTCATCTTCTTTATCTCCCCCACAAGGGGAAAGCAAGGTGAGCCCTCTGGCCATCCACTGACCTGCACTGGTCAGGAGGGATAACGGTGGCATGTGACTCTGTTCATGGAGTTCTTGCAGTTGCCCTGAGGCAAATATGCCCATTGAGGTGAGGAAATAGGCTCTGGTCCCTGAGCTTTGTCCTGTAGGAGTCCTGGAAGGGAGAGTGGGGTGGCTCAGGGGACACAGTCTAGGACCTAGGTGCCCTTGATCTTGAGCGTCATTCTTGTAGACAAGGAACTCACAATGGGTGGCTTTAGTCCTCAAGAGGTCCCAAGCAGCTACTTGTCCAGGTGGTTCAGCAGGACATCAGGACACCCTTTCCAGAGCTCTATTATGTGCTGGGCTCCTCAGGCAATGGGAGAAATGTGAGCCAGAGTCCTCGCTCTCTGGGAAATGGATGTTTAGTTGGGGAAACAAAATCCACAGGAGGGAAATGGAGCCATTATGAGGGCCAGATGCCTTTACTCCAAGGCAGGTTCCTGCCTTCCCATGTCTTCTCACAGGCCTTGCTCACCAGGTGCTCAATCACCTTGCAAGCCATGAACACCATCCATTTGGGACAGCTGTGCATGGTGGATCCGATCTATCAACTGGTTGGTCTAGTCAGGAAAGGCCAGGAGGTGAAGCCACTGCCTATGGATACATGTTATGGGAAGGCAGAGTGCCAAGGGCCCTTTGAAAGTTCAGAACATGTCTTGGAGGCCTAATTTCTGCTCCCTAGATCACACTTGGCACCTAGAAGGTCACTTTCCAACTTTGCATGTCAGTCACCTGCTCCTGATGTCTGTAGGGATAGGCACGAAGCATGCCCTGGGATGGAAGGATCAGAATGTTGCTTCCTTTGGGAAGAATATAGCATTTTTTCTCAGTTACCAGGGGTCCTGAGGTCAGGGGTCAGAGCATCCTGGGTTACAGAGCCCACCAGTGTGGGCCAATCTGACCCTCCATTAAATAGCTTGGGAATTTTCCTTCTCTGGCTCAGAGCTTATCCACACAAAGTCTCCAATTTATCCCTGAAGCAGGCTGTCCCTGCACCCTCTGTCTTGTGGTAAGCCAACCCACTGGCCTGTGCTGGGTCTGTGCTGGTCTCTCAGGGACCCTGGCCCAATGGGTGCCTGGTGCTGGTGATCAGGACGTCTCACCAGGAGGCTCCAGGGTCTGTGTCTGCTTGGGACTGCTCCTCTTAGGTTGGCTGAGTTTTGGAGAAAGATCCTCCAGGGTCTTGCCCAGAGTGGCAGCCAGAGCCCTAGGACTGTCAGAAGGCTCATTTCAGTTCCTCTGCTGGCCTCTGCCTGTCCCACTCTACAAAATGTCTGGTTTCCCAGACGTGGGACCTGCTGACCAGGGGTGGGGGGAGCTGAGGGGTGCAGAGCTAGGAGGGTGGAACAGTCTGCTGGCTGCTGGGGCACCTCAGGCCTCTGTTCTCGGGCCTTCTGGGCTCTCAGTGCATGGGTTGGGCTGTGGTGGGCCAGCCCACATCCCCCATTGCTACTGGCTGCCAACTCCCTCCCTTGCTGGCCCTGGGCCCCGACCCTGCAAGCTTTGTCTCGATGCTACATTGGTGGGAAGCTGGGGGCCAGGCCAGTGTTTGCGTCCTACCTCTGTTCCTTACTTGGAAGCAGAATCCCTGCATAACTTTTAAAAGTCTTCTTTAAACAAAGAGTCTATTTGTCGCTTTTTATTAAAGGGGTGTGGGGCAGGTGCCCAGGTGGGCTGTGCATCCAGGTGGGCCTGGGATGGATCCAGGATCAGCCGATTTATAACCCGTGTGACCTTGGGCGGCCCCACGCCTCTCTGAACCCTGCTTCCTTATCTGTTTACAGGGAGTGAAATTCCCACCTGGCAAGGTTGTTGTGGGGCACAGATGAGGTAATGCGCCATAAAGTGCCCGCTGAGCTCTTGGCACAGGGCTGGTGCAGTGGAGAGTGGCCTTTGTGTTGCTGTTTGTGTAGGTATCTTATCTGTGAGCACGACTGGGCGGCTGTGGGGCCTTCTCCGTGACTTTCCTGGGCAGAGAGGCCTTGGGCTCCGTGGACTCGGCTGTGGATCTGGGTCACAGGGCTCCAGCTTCCTTATCTGTCCTCCTGAGACTGACTTGCAGGGGGCTGGGTGGGTCCCCAGGAATGCGATCCATCTCTCTGGCCCCCCGGGGGACTTGATCTTCCGCCTGTGATAGGCCACCTGCAGTCTGGAGAGGCTGCCCGCAGGGCTGGGCTGTCAGCACCAGGAGGGGCTGCCTGTCCCCGCAAGACCAGGCCTGTGCTGGGAGCCACATCCGGAATTCAGGGAGCAGCTTCCTCGAGGCGCGTGTCTGCTCTTGTCCAGGAATGTCCTGCTGCCTCAAAGTTGGTGCTCTCCAGGCTTCTTTTGCAGAGTCCCTGTTTTGTGACACCAGGAGAGAAATAGTGTGAATATGTCCCTCGCCTAACCCTGGGGAAGCAGCCCCAACAGCAGCCCCATGTTCCTGGAAGGAGGTGCTGCCACAGGGACATGAAGGCTCCAGGTCCTGGGGGCCTCCCCTAATGGGGCTGACTCTAGACCCACAGTTTTCAGGAAATGGGCATGACACCCTATCCCAACCAACCAAGGGGCAGAACGAGGCCCACAAACAATAGTGAGATCCAGGCCCTGTCAGCCCAGCCCCAGAATGGGGGTGGAGAGGGTCACCACCTCCAGCTGCAGACATGGTCATTCTGTAGAACATGCCAATACGGAACAGGAAGAGCTGCTGTGGGTGCAAAGCACTCATGGGTCACCAGGTGTCCGTGGCCAGCGCCGAAGTCTCCTGGTGTCTGTGGAGCTCAGATCTTTCTCCTGTTTTTACTTCCTTCCTGGTCCCGGGACCCAGAAAGATACTCACCTATCCCATGAGGGCAGTTGGTGGACCAGAAGGTGGTCTGCTGGGAACTTAGGGAGGTGGGACCAGTGGAAAGTGATTCAATAGCTCTGGAGGCCCCAGTGTCCCCCTGTTGCCATGGACTATAGTGGTTGGAGCTGTGCCCTGAGAAACTGCGCCGAGCAGAGAGACCACAGGACTCAGGGCCCAAGCTCCACTGTGGTCTTCTTGCCTTGCAAATAGACGAAAGACAGACTAGGACTTCTAGCTCAGATTTGGGCATGGCACCCAGGCCCTTCTGTTCCTGGGCCTCAGTTTTCCTCACTTCTTAATGAAGTGGTCTGCAAAGGCCCTTTCTTCAGGAGACCAGCAGTCTCTCTCCCACTTTCACCCACCCTAGGCATAGCAGCCTCCAGGCTGATTCTGGCTCCCCCTCTGCCCTACCCAGACTCTAGCCAACAGCAGGCCAGTCTGAAACTGTGTATCTGCCCTGCCTCCCACTAGGCTCTTCCCAGAGTCTCTGCCCCACCCAGGCACGAGGTCCCTCAGGTGAGAGTCATTTAGGGAATTTTTCAAGGGCTGATTTGGAAGTCTTCTATCTGGAGGAGATGAGGCTCCCAAAGCATGGCCCTCCGACCAACGTCACTGAGCACTCATGAGGAACGCATGTTCTAGGGTGTACACACCCTTCAGGTGATTCTGATGCACCCAGGTTTGAGAACCAGATGCTGCAGACGGCTGCATGAGGCCAGGTGGTCACATGTCCAGGCAGCTGAGTCAGCACGGCTGGTCAGGTGGAGGCCCACACTGGGAAGGCCCAATGTGCATGCCTTGTCCCTAAG
The DNA here is from genome assembly GCF_045843805.1 of Urocitellus parryii. NCBI lineage: Eukaryota > Metazoa > Chordata > Mammalia > Rodentia > Sciuridae > Urocitellus > Urocitellus parryii. The sequence continues at coordinate 38,975,076 of NC_135539.1, forward strand.
CCCTGAGACCAGGCTTGCAAGGCCAGGAACTGCTGCCCTTTTCACTCATGGCCTAGTGCTAACAAGCAGCAGTGCTGGCCTCAACTAATCATCGGCCAGGGAATTCAGAATACAGAGGAATGAACCCAGGTCTCAGTGGAGCATGTGTTTCTAAGCTTAGTAGATTGCAATAAAACATTTATCTAAGGTGAAATTCAAAGCATTTTTGTGTTAAAAACCCATAGCCAAGGCAAAAGCACAAATAAAGTGGGCACAAGATCTGCAAGGACAATGATAAGGAGCCAGTGTAAGGCATCCACATCTGCTTATCCTAAGGGTCAAAACTTTTTTTTAAAAAACTTTTTTTTAAAGTTTTTTTAAAATTTTTTTTTTAAAGCCAACATGGAGACCTTAGTGAGCAAAGAGGTGGAGGCCAAAGGCAAATTCATTCATCCCAACGGAGGAAAGGCAGCTAGCCCACACCTAAAAGCAGGTGTGATGTCCCAGGAGCAGGCGGGGCCTCTGGGGCAGCAGGCAGGGAAGGCAGCTGCTCCCTTTTCATTGTCCACATGGAAGCTGCAGCTGCCTAATGAACAGAATGGGCACAAGATTCCTGCAGGACATCAGGGAGATAGAGTGGAGTCCTGTTGTCCAGCTCAGAATGTGGCAGGTGTGGCTCCTGTGAAGGTCCCAGAGGACCATGCACAATTTGGTGTTCCTGCAACCTTGCATACATCAGAAAGAATGCCATAGTCTGCCCAGTGCAAAGGCGATCAAAGCAGCTGTGGCTAGTGGATGTCCCTATCACACAGGGACATGCGAGGAGAAGTCAGAGTGGGAGGGTGAGCTCCTCTTCCTTCCTGCCCACATCTTACTCATGCCCTTCTTATCAGAGCGTGATACATGGCGAACTGTGTGAAGTGTACAATGCACACTAGTGACACAAGCCCCACAGCACCTCTGGAATCATGTGAGACTCTGGGGCCTCAGCACCCGGCTTCTGAGCAGCTCTCCTGACCCCCAGGTCCCTCAGACACACACCTGCTTGTCTCCATCACGTGGCTGTGCTTGTCCTTAAAGACAGGAGGCTCTAGCCCTCCTTCCCTCAGCACAGGAAGAGGCTCAACTTTGCTGCAGGAATCTGCTGCTGGTTCTATTTCAGGGGATGGAGGGATAACTTGCCATTCACTGATGTTAGTGGTTTCCAGTTTTGACCCTTAGGATAAGTAGATGTGGATGCCTTACACGTGTCCTGAGCAGACCTATGAACACATTTCCCTGGGTGTCCTGGGAGCAGAGCTGCCGTGTTCTGGGAAGTTGCCCAGGTGAGTATGTAGATTTGCAGCACCCTTACCAAAAATGTATGATTGTGTTTATATATTTAAAATTAAAAACTTTCCCATTAAGAAAATTCCAACTGGGCATAATGGTGTATATCTGTCATCCCAACAGCTCTGGAGGCTGAGGCAGGAGGATTGCAATTTCAAAGCCAGCCTTAGCAACTTAGTGAGCCCCTAAGCAACTTAGTGAGACCCTGTTTTAAATTAAAAAATAGAAAGGGCTGGGGATGTAGCAGAGTGGTAAAGCATCTCTGGGTTCAATTTCCCAGTAACACCCTCCCCACACACACAAAAGAAAATTCCAGGTTTGAATGCCCTCACTGGTGATATTTATCAATATATTTGAGAAACAAATAATTCTACCCTTCACGCTTACAGGAAGCTGCAAGCAGGAAACACTTTCCAATGTACTGCAAGAAGCCAGTCCACCCTTGATAACAGAGCCTGTTTTGCATGGCACGAGAAAGGAAAACAGCAAGCACAAAAAGATACCAGCAACCCTCAACCGTGTATGAATGAGATAATTCATCATGGCCAAGTTGTGTTTATTCTGGAGGCAAGAGTGGTTGAATATCAAAATCAACTAGTGTGTTAGTCAGCTTTCTGACACTGTGACAAAATACCAGAGAAATCAGTTTGCAGGAGGAAAAGTTTATTTTGGCTCACAGGTTTGGAGGTTTCAGTCCATGGCCACATGGTGCTGTTATCTCTGGGCCTGTAGTGAGGCAGCACATCATGGCAGGGGCCTGTGGTGGAGCTGAGCTGGTCAGCTCAAGGTGGCCAGGAAGCACAGAGAGAGGGAGGGGAGCTAGGGACAAGGTGTCCCCTTCAAGGGCATGCCCCCAGTGACCTACTTCCTCAAGCTAGGCCCCACCTCTTGCAGTTTCCACCCCTTCCCCTAGTCTGGTCATTTATGAATCTATCAATGGACTAATCCACTGATGAGATCAGAGCTCTCACGATGCAGTAGGCTCCCACAGGCCCCACCTCTGAACAACGCAGCCTTGGGGACCAAGCCCTCAGCACACGAGCTTTCCAGGGACCTTCCGGTTCCAAACCACAACACTGAATAATCCTCAGTCTCAATAGGGGAATATCTTGTGGTCAGGTCACTAGATGAGAAATAGTGGTAAAATTCAATGTCCCTCAACTAGGAACACAGGGAAACCTCCCTAACCTGATAAATGGCACAAAACCTACAGCAACCCCCTGGAAAGCTTCTGCTCAGGTCTCTGTCCTGTCCTCACTCCTCATCATTCAGGGTCCCAGCCAAAGCAGAGTTAAGCAATGGAAGCAAGAGTCTAAGGACGGAAGGGAAGAAGCACATCGTTACGGAAAAGCTCAGGAGCATCAGGATGAATTGCTAGAATTCCTTTGAGCCAGGAACATCGCTGGATACAAAACCATCCATAAAATCAGCTAACTCTTTCTAACATCAATGACAAACTGAAATTTAGAAGAGATGTCTTTCGTAAGCAATGAAAATATGAACTGCATAGGAAAAACAGCAGGTGAAAGATTTTTATAAAGCAGCTGATCTGCAAGTATCAAGACTCAGCAGGACCCAGGTAAATGGCACCATGAGCAACTGCGTTTTACCCGGCTGGAGGCCCTGTGTGGTCGGGATGTCGGCTCTGTACAAAAGCGGTCGTAGATTTCATACAGTGCATCTAAATGTCCGGGTTTTATTTAATTAATTAATTCAATTTTGTGGATCAGGGCAAACTGATTCTAAAATTTGTGTTGTGATGCGGAGAGCTGAGCAGAACCACGCTGCCTCTGAACATGAAGACGAGATCAAGTAGCCGCCACAGAGGTGTGTGTGGGGGGTCCTAACAACACCATGATGATCTCTGCTGCGTGACCCTGATGTTGGGGAGGGACACAGGTGGGAGAGACAGTGCAGCTCAGAGACAGGGGCCCCCCGTGAAGTCACGGGGTCAGGACTGTGGGGCAGACAGGGAGATTTCCAGAGAACGGTCCTGGGACTCCCGCTATCCACACCCAAAGAGAGAACAGCATGGCTCTCTTTCACCTCCTACCCTCACCTTGTAAATTCCTAAACGTCAAGCAAAAACTATAGTCACAGAAGGAGAATTTAGACTGACTTTGATTTGGAGGTGGATTTCTTAAACAGTCTGTAAAATTGAGGACCATAAATAGCCTCAAAGTGCATTCACAGCCAAAGGGGTACCTGGCGTATCCACACCACGAAACGCACCACACAGAGCCTCAAAGAGGCCTGGGAGGGGACAGTTCATTTATTAGAAGTTAAGAAGCAGCAAATCAAATGTGCACGCTGCAGCCACAAAGGACTGTCAGCCACAGCACAGAGCAGGGCACCGATTCCCTGGGAGGAGAGGGCGCTGCCGAAGGAGAGCCTGACGCACCCTCTTTGCTCCCTCTCTGCACGTGGCCTCCGCTCTCTGCTGTGGGCTGATGGTTCACAGCTTTAGGACACAACTTCAAAACCCCAAAGGAGCTGGTTTTGCTTAGTGCTGGGCTTGGGCCGCCTGGAACACCCGCCCCTCCTTTTCATCTCCTGCCCACTCTGGCTGGCCCCAGAGGCACACCTGTTTCCGCCCCACTGTTGACCAGCCAGTGTCCCGCCCCAGGAGCCCTCTCTCCTAGGGTCAAGCGTTTGCGCATCCCTCCCTTCCTCCCTTTGCCGTTTTCCATTGACTTTGGCCGCTGCACACAGACAAAGCCAGGCTCCTTGAATCCCTTTGCAAGAGCAAGGGTCTGAGTAAACAGGCAGCCCCGAGCAGCCGGTGGGTGCCCAGTGGGGCCTGCAGAGCAGGCAGATCTTCCCAGGAAGTGGGTGACCTCACCCACCTGGGAGCCTTCCTGAGACCTCCTGGGAGGACAGTCTCCACGTAAAGGGAGCCACTGCCCAACATGAGAGCTGCCAGGAAAATATGCTGATCCAGCCTGGGCTTTGGGCCCAGCTTCAGTATGTATTGCTAACCTGGTTCCCGGCTCACCCGCCCCTGTACCCTGAAGGCTGACAGTGGGCAGAGTGGCCTGGGCCCTGAGTATGGATACTTCTTGGTGTTTCATCCCAGAAGCAAAGTGTTTGCTTAAATTCTAGCAGGAAGAAAAACAGTTCCGGGATGTCTTCTAGCAACACCCTTTGGGAGGCACTCATGCAGGGTGAAGGCTGGGCACGGCAGGAGGAACGAGCTTAATTCCAACCTTGCTGGTTCCTGCTAGGTGACCTCAGGCTGGATCCACGCCTCTCTGGACCTCAGTATCCTGTCTGTACAGGGAGAGGGTCTAACTGCCTCCCTAAGCCCTTTCTGGGTCAAAAGCCTCAGAGGTGAGATCAGCTCTGGCAAAAGGAATGGGACCCATGATCTCCCATCTGTGTGGACGGGACACAGACCAAGCTAGAGCCCCTGTTGTGCAGAACAGGGGTGACCTGTGGTCAGACTTGGGGCTTTGCTCTTTGGAAGCCTGTTCTAGATATTGTGGGCCTAAGGTGAGGGTGTCCATGGAAGGCCCCTTTGAGTGAGAGTTGGTTGGGGGTTGGCCTGTCCCTCTATGCACAGTCTGTGGAGGGTGTTCCCAGTGCAGTGTACAGGTGGGGCCCTCTCTTCTCAGGGCCTCTCTGGTAGGGCTCCCACTGGACCTTGAGCTCTCCTCCTGCCCCACTCTGATCCACAGCAGAAGCTGTGCAATTCAAACCCCCAAAGTGTCAAGGAATGTATGAGTCTTCTGTTGCTGTGTAACAAATAGCCCCAAGCTCATTGACTTAGAATGACAAGGTTACCTTATGGCTTCTGTGGGTTCTGGAATTGGGGGCAGCTCATGGGGCATTTCTGCTCTGAGTGGTTGTGGTTTGTGCCCTCTGGAGGCCTGGCTGGGCAGGGCTGGCATTGCTAGGGAGGCTCTGCTGGGGCTGGATGGATGACATCTGACTTAGGGGCAGGTTAAACATCCTCACAGTGTGGCAATTGCCACAGAGTGGGTGACCTCAGAGTTGAGATCAGCTCTGGCAGAAGGAGTGGGACCCATGACCTCCCATCTGTGTGGCCTTGGTGTTGCACCGTGACTTCCTGGCATGGTCATGGGAGGGGACTGTGTTAGGATGTGGGCATAGGAGGCCAGGGCTCCTGAGGCCCCTGCTGGGTCTGGTACCATAAAAATTGACAGACTCTTACGGAGGGGGAGAGCAGAGTGACAAGGTGTGTCATGTCCCAACTGTCTGTGAGGTCCATCATTCGTTTTAGTCCCTGATGAGACTCTGATGGGGAGCCCTCTGTTCTTAGGGCATCCTATTCTAAGACTGAAGCCGTGGGCAGCCCTGAGGGGACCAAGCATTGTTCTTGGAGGTTGTGGGGTCTCGATGGACTGGGACTGAGGCACTTTCTCTGTGGGAGAGACAGGAGGGTTCCATGCTGGCAGGATCCCCATGTGGACAGCCAGGAGGGAGCCAGAGTTGGTGTGGGCATCAAGCCCTGGCTGCAAGCATACCACTCAGTGTGGCACAATGACAGGACTGCCTGGGTGACCTCCCCCTGCTCCCAGAAGTCCTGGGGTCTGGGCAAGTGGGGCCTGACCCATGCTGAGCTCCAGGGCCCACCCATGAGGACAGAGGAAGCCAGAAAGTGTCTGACCTGGACTTTTTGCCAACCAGGAAGGGTAGATCCCGAAGATGGATCTGGTTTGATTAGAGAGTTTTCTGGGCTGGTGTGAGACCCTGGCTCTTGGCCCCTTTGCCAGTTGGCTCAGAATCTGCACCTGGAAAGGGAATGGAAGTCAGGAACAATTGGGAGGAGGCCACAGAACCCATATTCCAGGGCTGGAGGGATCTAGGGCCACCTTCTTGTGAACTCGGATGATGTCTGAGCCTGGGCCTGAACCTGCTCCTCGGTCTCGGGATCCTGCTGCCGATCTCACCCGGGGAATGCTCGGCCACTTCCAAACAGACAAGAGAGCTGGAGAGGAGGTGAGAGTGACACCTGCCTGGCTCTTGTCATTAATCCAGGTTAGTTAAAGATGGTCATCTCTGGCCAAAGCTCTGTCTCCCCTGAGGACCGAGGCAATATGGAAGAAACTGCTGGCTAGGATCGGCAGCACCCAACACGTAGTGCTCAGCCCACTTGATTTCTAGGAAGAGGTGGTCTTGGTCACACAGTAGCTGGGCAGCTGTGCTTCTGGTGGGGTGCAGCTCACCATGGCACCTCCTAGTCTCCTGGATAGTGTCCTTGTGAGGCTGTTCCCCCTTCTCCCCACCCCGCTGGTCCCTGGGGTGTTCCAACCGGCCTTTGCCTCACGGCTCAACTGAATTTTAGGAGAAGCCATAGAGGATCCAGTTTGAGATCTTGGGTCAAAACCCTCTGTTTGACTCAGCACTGGCTCTGGAGGTGTGCAGAGGCTGCGGCTGTGTGCGCTAAGACGAGGGGAAAAACCCACCCAGCCTCAAGGCTTCCTTAGGACTGAATTTTCAAATACTGCTACATCCTGTGGTTTTTTTTTTTTTTTTCCAGGAACTGTGACAGCCCCAGGGTGTAGATGAGGAGCCTGGGCTCAGAGTGGGGGAGAGAGACAGAATCCCCAGTGTGGGCCAGGAACTCTCACATCCTCTCTGCTCAGCATCATCTCCTCCCAGCCCCCTTGAGAGTTCCTGCCTACATTTCAGGGCTGGCAAAGCACTGGGTGCAAGGGATTGAACCCTCACACACCCCAGCCCTGCACACAGGGTCCCAGAATCCTCTCCATGAAACCATAGCGGACGTTTATCTGAGCACTTGACGTGGAAGCTCACTGGCCTCATCACTTAGCGACTGGGAACTTCTGTATGTCATGGAGCATGCCCGTCAGGGTCCTCCAGAGAGACAGAACCAGTAGGTGAGACAGATTTATTATGAGGAATTACATGCAATTACAGAGGTCAGGCCCTCTACAAGCCGAGCCCAGGGAAGCCTGTGGTGTAAATTCCAGGCTGAGCACCAAGCTCTAAGACTCAGGGGGGCCTGTGGAGAGTCCCACCCCTGGGGATGAGGAATTGAGCTAAGATGTTGAGCTCAGTCTTGTTCTTTAGGGCTTCCAGGGGTTGGTACCCTGTGCTTTGCAGAGCCCACCAATGCTGTGCTAATCTCTTCTGGAAACATCCTCACAGATACACCAGACATTCAGGCAGCCTGTGATTCAGTCAAGTTGACACAGAAAATCACCTTGGAGTCCTGGATGTGGACCTCCTTCCTCCCCTCCTGGCCCCCTGGCCTCCTCATCTGTCCCCCTGGGCTCCCCTCTGTCTCTCTTTGCTCATTTTATAAAACATCTCATGATTCTTTCCAGGATTTACTGAAAAGAAGAAAGAAAGAAAACAGAAAATATTTCTCTTCTCAACAGTTCTGTAAGAAGTAAAAACGGTTGAAATCAACCACGCAAATAAAATAAAATTGTTAACCACTGTTCATGTCAATCTTTCCTCCAGACTATAAGTTGAGAGAGAATTTTGTAAAATTTGGTTCAGAAAAAGTGTATATTGATATCCAAAAAAAAAAAGATGTAGGCGACTAGGGGAGATGGAGTAATGGAGTATTAGTGTCCCAGTGGCTTGTCAGGCCCCCCCAAAAAATTGAGAAGCAAGTATTATGAAAACTGATACAGACCAACAACAATGAATAAATCATAATTTTGTTGTAAAACTAAAATGGAAATTATCCCATGAACTTAATTTCTGTCAAGTGAAAAACAAATTTAATTAACAACTACTTAATTTCAGAGTTAGACAATTGACCCAGGATGAATTGTTGGATTGATAGTTTGCTTTGGAAAATACTTTCTTGTTGAACATTAATCAACAAAGATGAGATCATAATAAATTATCTGCATTCAAAATGCCACTGGGCTGAGCAACTGAGGGAGACTCTATCTCTAAATAAAATACAAAATAGGGCTGGGGATGTGACTCAGGGATCGAGTGCCCCTGAGTTCAATCCCCGGCACCAAACAAAAAAGAGAGCCACGGGGTCTGCACATCCTCACTCTGCATGTGCACACACATATGTACCTGCACACGCATGTGCCCAGATGTGTACATGAACAGGGATGGACACATGTATGCACAACTTCTGTCCTCTCCAGCTTGCTCTGGCTAACCTCTGGCTCTCACTGGACCACGTCTTCTTCCTGGAGTGTCCAGGTCTGCTCTGTGACCTAAGTCCTCATTTGGGGCTGGATAGGATTTCCACATTCTTGCCAATATTCTCTAGTTTCCTCTGGAAGCCATTTTCCTATAAGAATTACAACCGCGTTGGTGTGAGGTCATCCACAAAACATGCAAGTGCCCAGCACTGGGCCCAGTGACTGCTCAACAAGGCACCTGCCAATGTTGTCCCTCTACTGCCCCTTACCAGGCAGAGATGTAGAACCCAAGATGCAGACCTGGTCTCGGTGTCCCCTGCCAGCTGCCAGGCCCTCAGCCCCTCTGCGCAGGCCTTGCTCATTGCCCAGTCAGTATTTCCAGGGACACTCTCCCTTGAGGTCTCTAAGAGGTTCCTGCAGACTTGACTGCCAGGACAGGGGTGACACATCCCTTCCCCAGGCCTTTGGCCTGCTCCTCTGCTAGCTGCTGGGAGGTGTTGGAGGTGCCTGGTGGGAAACTTGGGGGCCCCTCTGAGAATAGGTGTCCTAGAATTCTAAAGCCCCCTCACCTGCCCATCTGCTGCTAGCTCTCCCAGCGGAATTGGAGCTCCTGTAGCTCAGGAGGGCTCTGGTCACTTCCTCTTCCTCTCGGTGTGCTCAGACTGGGTGGGGAGGAGGCAGCCCTCCTCCAACCTAACGGCAGCCCCTGAATGCAGTCAGGCAAACTGTCTGTCCTCCATGCCTGGTTGGCACCATGCTCTGTCCCTGCCATGAGGACGCCACGGGGTTCAGGCAGTGTTCTTTGTCTGCTTAATGAGTGCGGCTGCCTGAGTAAGCCGGACCTTGAGTCTGGGCAGGCACGGACCTGTTTGGTTCACTGCTGGGTCCTTGGCCCCAGGGGTGCCGAGTTTAGGAACCACACAGGACAGCTGGGCCCCCTGGTCTCCTAAAAACAGGGTCTCAGCCTCCCCGCCCTGGGCCAACAAGTAATGATTAACGTGGGCTGGCTCTGATCCCTTTGTTTCTCCAGGCTGGGGCCAGGGCTGGGGGTACAGGTGGCAGCCCCCACTCCTTTTCCACTGCCTGTCTTATCTCTCCCAGGCCTCTCTGGTTTCAGTCTCTTATTTATCCTGACATTAGGTGGGTTTATCTCTGGCCCCTGGTGGGTCAATATGCCTCCTGGGATGGGCTGAGAGGGATGTAGCCCACGAGGGGGTTCACACCTCCCTAGAACCCACATTCCAGAGCCCTGGGGATGACATGTCCAGAAGATGCTGCTATGGCAGCTACTGTCCCAGCTGCGTGGCTCTGTCTCCTCGTTTTACTTCTTTGTAAGGGTGCAGTTGCCTAATGCACAGCAGGTAAGCCTCCATCCATGGTCATTCAGGAAATGACGTGGGCAGGTGGAGATCAATCCCATCGCATCCTGGGAAGGACATATCAGGCTGGGCAGTGGTCATACTGCCCATTCACTGAGGGCACTTAACAGCTACACTTATTACTGGGGCTTTTGACTACAGAGACGCTTTTTTTTCCCACCCCCAAAAAAGAAGTTTCTGGAAAGAGCTTCCTTACCCCTTTCTTCTCTGGCAGCCTCTGCCCAGAGCCTTGGCTGCAGTGGTGTTCTGGACAGATTGGCTGATATCCCAGGCCCCCAGGGCAGCAGGCTGGACCCTCTCTGGTGCTTCCTCCCTAACCCCCTGGCTCTGTTCTCTGTCTGGCTGTCCCAAGGCCCCAACCTGTCAGGAAGGTAAATGCCAATCCAGCAGGGCCTGGTGCTCAAAGCCACGGCCAGGAGCAATAGTGCCAGAAACAGGGCAGGAGCCACCGGAAGTCTGATTAGACTCTCCCTGCAGCTGGGAACGTAAATATTGGTGGAAGTCGGAGGACTGAGTGATCTCTGGTAAGATATGACATCACTTCAACACCTGTTCTGCACAGAGCCGGGGGTATGTCCTACACACTGGCACCCATGCATGAGACTGATAGGTACAATCGCAGAGCCCAGGGATAAGAGCAAAGCATGCCGGGCAGGGTGTTTGCTGAGCTGGCAGCACCGGCCTCTGGGTCCTGGCCTGGGAACTCACCAGGCTCAGCTGTCCCGGCCCGACTGGCCTGGCCGGCAGACACCGGGTCAGTGACTGTTCTCCGGCCTCCCGGAACTTATCTTGAGTCAATAGAAACGCTGGGCAGCCATGGAGGCTATTGACCGGGGCGCACAGACAAGGGCCGCATTCAGGCCCACCGCCTGGTTTCCAATGAGCTCAGCTGCTCCACAGCTGGGGCCAGGGACAGACTCGCACCCCACCCGCCAGGCCTGTTCTCCCCACTGGTAAACAAGGGGGCAGGGGCCAGGGGGGCAGGCTCTGGGTGCCAGGGGAGCAGAACCTGAAGTCATGCCAAGTTGCCTGAGAAGGCCAGGAGCCCAGGTACAGGATAGAGGAAGCTGTCAGGGCTCAGGGTGGACCCTGGCCATCCCCTGCTCTTCTGCACTATCCGGAACACAGTTACTGACCTCTGCCCTGGGGCACAGTGTTTCTAAAAATTACATTTGATGGTCAAAAAACTTGGGAATCTTTGGAGTGAGGAAGAACAGAGGGAAACCCAGAGACTGGGCCCCAATATTTCTGGGGCTTCGAGGGATTCGGGGGGACCCTGTACCATGGTTAGTGGATGTCAGCCTTTGCTCTGGCACTGCTGAGTCCTGAGTTCTTGGGCAGCTCTGGAATGGATGAAGAAGCTGAGGACAGGCAGACATCAAGGACTGGAGGACCCGTTGCCCACTACCTGGCCAAGCATGGGCACATGCAGGAATTGCATGAGGGTCTTATGGAAGCTCAGCTCTGACAGGAGTCTGGGGGAGAGCCTGGGCTTCTGCATTTCTCACAGCCCCCCAGGCTGCTGGTGCTGCTGAGACCTGGCCCCCTTCAAGCAGCTGGCAGGAGAAAGTGAGGGTGGGAGGCCCCTGGCAGAAACAGGGATGTATGTATGCATTCAGGGATCTGCAGTTTGTTCTGAAGAGTGTCAGGGCTGGAGATGGAAATGGGAGGGATGACCAGGAGGGAGGGACGCGCAAGGACAGGGGTGCCTTCCTGCAAGCCAGCCTTCGGGTCACATGTCAAGAGGTCTCTTTATGGCAGGACTCCCCAGGGCTGGCAGCACCCCACCCTGCTTCCTGAGCTTTTCCTTCCTGGAAAGCCCCTATGCTGGGTTGAGTCGAGAATCCCCCATTCACGTCCACCCAGAGGCTCAGAATGTGACCTTATTTGGAAATAGGGTCTTTGCAGATGTAATTAGTTAAGAGCCTGGAGATGAGATCATCCTGGATTTAGAAGTCAGCCCTAAATCAAACGACAGGTGTCAGAAGCAGACACAGAGAGATGGCCACATAAACATGCAGAGATGGGGGTATGCCTACAAGCCCAGGGACATCAGGACTGCTGGCCACAGCAGATGCTGGAGAGTGACTGAAGCAGATCCCCTCATAGCCAGAACCTCACTGTCACCCTCCAGGACCATGAGAATGTATTTCTTTAAGGCTCAGGTTTGTGGTCATTTATGACTGTGGCTCTTAGAATTTCACATGACCCCTTTCTCTGAGCATGTCACGAAGCTCCTGCTCCTTAGATAGTCCTGGAGATGTTGCTGCCACCTTTCTGTACCACACCCCCCACTCGGCCCTGCATCCGTGTCAGGGACTGGGGAGCAAGGCTGACGGGACTTGTCACTTGCCTGAAGCTGTAGGTGTCCTGGCCTACCTCTGAGCTCATTGCAGCTGCCCCGGGCAGCTTCCATGCATCCCCCAGTGTCTGCATGCCTCTCACTGCTGCTCAGCATAATGACTTTCTCTGGTGCCACTTACCCTTGCTCAGCCTCCCTCTGTGCAGCTCCAAGTGCCAGGCCATTGATGCCACCCTGAACAAGGACAGATGACACTGAGTTCCATTCTCCATGGGACATGTGAGGTATGTTGTATGCAGATCCTTGGGTCAGTGGCAAGATGGGACCCCACTGCCTGCAGGAGAATCTGCTTATCTCTGCCTTGTCACTTTCGCTGATCTTAAAGCCACCTCCCAGAGCAGCACTGCCTACACTGGCACTATTTAAGCTCGATTTTGGACAAGTAATCCCCTGCTCAGGCCTGAAGAGGACATTGACAGGTAGCCACAGACTGGAAATTTCCCAGGGTTGGCAGAGAAGATGGTTCCTCTCATGTAGCTGCAGGGGCTTGGAGCTGGGGCTATAGTGGGAAGGAGGCATGGGATTGGGCAGCACCTGGCAGACCCTGGAGCACCCACTATGCCTGGGCCATGCTGCAGGGATGGGCCAGCACTCATGAGGGAGCCAACCTCTGACCTCAGGGACAGGGTACAAGGGCTAATGCTCCCGGGGATCACATGAGGGCATTCTGCAGAGAGCAGTCCCTGATGAAAGCTATATTCCTGAAAAACATGCTGAGTGACAGAAAGTGAGCCCCAGGCTTGGGGGGTGGAGATCGGGAGGGTCAGGGCCTGGTGAGGAGGATATCTGAGTTTTTAGGTCTCTTCAAAACCTGCAGGAAACAGAGTCCTAGTGAGAGGGAGGGGCTTTCCGGGGCCACACTGAGGTGACATGGGCATTAGGGCCCAGGTGTGTGGTTGGCAGGTGTGGGCTGCCCCCACCTTCATCCTCAGGCAGTGCTCTGAGCCCTCTGTGTGTCCCGCTCTGCCACCTCTCCATGTGGAGGGGTCCCTGGTTGACCGGTGTGAGCCCTGTCCTCCCTGGACCCGAGAAAGCATAGAGACAAGGAAGACCCAGTTCTCCCACCCCAGCTCTGTGTTCCTAGGAAAACAGTTAACTTTATGAGCTTCACTGTCCTCATTTGCGAAGGGGGCTAGCAACTCTCTCAGCAGCTGAGTTCTCTGAGGGTGACATCACCTATGTCTCTACCCATCAGGTACCTGTGGAGGGAGGGCCATGGAGCACGTGATCTGCTGTGCACATCAGCACTCAGGATGCACTGCAGGAGCCGGCTGCTGGGCGGGGCCCTGAGCCTCCTGGGTACCCAGGCCCTACAGACCTGCCCAGATCCAGGTTGCTGCCAGAGAGCCCAGGGAGGCTTGGCCAGGCTCAGCATCTGAGGAGCCCTGCAGATCACCCTGGAGCCTGATTGTGGTGATGTCCAAATTGGGCTGGCCTGTCCTTGTGACCTGTACCAGAGACACAGGTGTCCCAGGAATCCCTAACTAGACTGGCCCAGGCCCTTTACACTCCCTTTGAGAAGCAAGCCCCCCCCCCCCCCCCGCTTGCAGTTGTGAAGCTCAGGGACCCTGAATCAGGTGTCCATTAGCACCTGCTGGCTCTAGCTGCCAGCCTGTGCCTAATTACTTAATTTGCACTAATTCTCATGCCATTAATACATGATACCTAAAATAACATTGCCTAGAAAACAGACTTGTCTGGGACACTATTTTCATCACTTTTTGAGAAAAAGAAAAAAAAAAGAAAAGAGTCACTCACGTTGTCTGCATTTCCAGCTGTTTCCATTTCTTCCCTCCTACTTGCTCTGGCGCTAAACTTAGAGACAGGAGTCCTGGGGGAACTTTAAAGGGACATTGGCCTCTCCAAAATCCTTTCTTCAGCAAGGGTTTCTGGGGTTAACAGCAGCTGTCCCCAAGAGAGAGGCAAGGTGAAGAGGCGGCAGTGTATTTCTAGCACCCTGGTCCTGCTCTGTGGCACACAGCTGCAGAGCTGTCCTGGATGCAGAGCTCAAGTGTGCCTGGCAGTGCATGTGCGTCCTCATGGCGTGTTGTGGCGTGTCTGGCCCAGGGGCCCCCAGGTCCGGTTGCATCTAAGACTTGCCTAATAAGCTGCACTGGTGGCGGGAGTTGCTGGGCCTGAGGGGCTAGGCCCCAGAAGTGCAGGGGCACAAACACATCAGGGGCCAACCTCAACCTGCAACACCATGAACACTTGGCTTCCTTGGCCTCACTGTGGCCTTTTGGGGTCCCTATTGGAACCAGAGCAGCCAAGACTCTGATCACTCCCTCTCTTGGCTTATCTATGCCGGGCTCACTGCTCCCTCCTTCTGCTTCCTGAGATCTCTTCTAAATTAAATTACTTGAGCCCCAATTCTGGTCCCAGGCTCTGCTTTTTGGGGAACCCGACTACATTAGCTTATCTGTTTGCATGCACATACAGGTGAATGCAGGACAGGTATGGACCAGGTACCTGTGTGTCTGCACGCACATCATGTTTATAGGAACCTTCACACACATCATGTTTATGGGAACCTGCTCAGGTGATACACAAAGTGTGCCCTAGAGGAAAAGATGTCCATAATGGGACCTGACATGTTACCTTCTATGGCAAACAAGGACCTTGCAGATATGGTTAAGGATCCCAGATGGGAGACCCTATACACAGGTCAGTGTATAAGTGGGAGACTGGGCAAGAGGGCCTGCAGACAGAAGCTATGTGTCCAGGGCCCAGTGAGACTGGGCAGGGCAACACAGGAAGAGGGGCCCCTCAGAGCCTGTGGCTTGCTGCTGTGCTTGAACATCTAATGCCTCTTTGTTAGCCTGTGAAGGCTGAGGCCCCTCTTGGTAGATGAGGATGAACGGGCCCATGCTCTGCCCTTACTGTTTCCTTTGGTGGCATTTAAGAGAAAACCCAATTCAAACTACTTCAAGTGGATTGGAGTTTACAGGCTCTGAGATGGGAAGATTGGGAGCCAAAGCAGGTTTCAGGGTGGGTTTGATTCAGCCACCCAGTGTGATGCCATCCAACACTTGGCTTCACGGGCTTCCCAGGTCTCCCCAGGCTGTTGGCTCTATACAGATATGGATTACCAGGGTAGGGGTCTGGGTGTAGGGATTGGGGGTGGCATGTGGGGTACCACCAGGAACCTAGGAGTCACGGGGGCCCAGGATGGGGATGGGCATTTGGGGTAGGGGACTATGGGCTCAGGGAGTTGGGGTGGGGGCCACAGCTGGGGGGATGGGAGCTTGGAGAATTAGGGGTCAGGGGTGGCAGGTATAGGGGTATGGACATGGGCACACTGGATGGGGGTGTGGAAGCCCAAGGCAAGGGTGGTGGCAGGAGGCATGGGGAAAAGAGGTTAGGTGATATGAGGCACTGCCAAAGAGTGGCAGTCAGGGTATGAAGGCTATGTAGTGGGTGTGGGGCATGGGGTTACAGGGCAGGTATGAAGGGACACAGGTGGGGTGGCCCACCTCTCTGCATGCCTCACACATTCTATTTATTCTCTTTCTTTAATAGAGATTCTTGTCTGCGAAAGCACCACCCAGAAACCCAGCCTGGCCTCGCTGGAAAGGACAGTAGCAGTCACAGTGGGGACAACCCAGGGACAGTGACAATCTGGGCCCTATACCTGTGGCTGCCTGTTTCTTTGACTGCTGGTAGTAGGGTGCAGTGGGGTTCTGGGAGCCTTGGAGTGGAGGGACAGCTATGGGTGGTGTTCCCAAAGAGGGCGAGCCTGCCTGGGTCTGGGGTTGGGCAGGTTGATTGTATTGTCTCCTGCTTGTGGGACCCACTTCAGGCTGCCCCCTACCCCAGCTCCCCATCCCTGAGTGTAGTGAAGAGCCACACTTCTGATCCCTTCTCTGTTGGTTGCTGTGAACCCGTGTGTGTGCACACGAGTGTGCACAAATATGTGTGTGCTTGCACGTGCAATCTGATGATGGGGTCCCGTGTGCACACGTGTAGATCCTGCAGTGTGCACACCCTTGTGGACTTGAGCTGCTGTGGGTGGATGGGCACCTGTGTGAGTGTGTGCGTGTGTACGTGTGTGAGTGTGAGAGAGAGGGGGTGGGGGGGACGGGGCTAGGGCACGCGGAGTTGGGGAGGATTTTCCCGGAGGCCGGTGTTGATAAACTGCCAAACTGTCTCCATTGTCATGTCAACCAAATATTTTCAGCTTCCACGCCCAGAACCCTCCGGAGCGTGCTGTCTCCTCCCTGCTCGAAAACCCCGGGCCAGACTTCCAAACCGCTAGGCAGATTTCAAGGCCCTTTTTTTAGCTGCCGAATGAAAAAAAAAATAAGCAAACACAAATCTGCTGATGGCGGCCGCCTCCTTTTCTGGAGAGTTTAATTTCTGAGCTTTGATCTGATACCAGGGCCCTGAGGACTTGTTATTTCTAAATAATGAGCCGAATGTTTGTGCTCCGAGCCTGAACTTTTCTGGTTGGGGAAAAATAAGACTTTCCATAGACGTTCTTTGATGCGGCCAGTGGCTTGGGGATGAAAGGCCTTTCAGAGGGCAGCGGTGGAGGGAGGGGTGGCCAGGGCCCTGTGGTGTAGCTCTGGGACAGTGTCCTCAGCAGGGCCCCACCCACTGGCCCCACCCTTGGGAGGGGCAGGCCCATCCCCACCCATGTGGCCCCTGCACTGGGGGCTAAGCCCAGCTTCACCTGCAGCATAGCCCACCATCCGTGGGGGCCTCCTTATCAGAGGCCCTGAGGGTCTGAGGCCCAAGGCAAGGATGGACATTGGAGCCCACTTCATGGAGTTGAGGCTCCAGGGCTACCTCCTGCTGTCTTGGGTGGGACCCCTGCTGTGAAAATGTGTGGATGCGGCCGGTTCACACTCAGCCAACAGAACCACAGGGACAGGCTGCTCAGGGTGTCCTAAAGGTGCACTGGGGCACTTTTGGGAGACTTAGAGAAAGGTGCCCCCTGCTGGCAGATGCTGGCTGCAGGTGTATAGCAGCAGCCAGGAGGAGAGAAGGTGTCCCTGGGCCTCATCCAGTGTCCCTGGTTGCTCCCGTTGGGTCCAGCAGCATGCTCCTGCAGAACTTGGGTTCATGTCCCTGCCCCTGGGCCATGAGCTGCACTATCCCTGGGAACTGACAAAGCAGATCAGGGTGCAGGCTGAGCCTGGTGCCCAGCCATCCCTCAGCCCCAGCAGTGACTTCAAGCCCCAGGAATGGCTGATTTCATACTAGGGATAGCATTTCCCCTGGGAAGGGGCCACACATGCTGGACAGGCCTTGACATGAGAGGTCGAGAGGCAGCATCATCAGTGGTCCCCCAACACGGCTGTTTCTTAGAGCTTCTGCTCTGAACCTCGTTCCCTGAATCTGCTGGCAGATCATGGACAGGACACTAAAGGCTCTGCCCAGGCCAGGTTTGGACTAGCTGTGGCAAGTGCTCCTACTAGTCCCCTGCTCTTCCCACCATCCATGTAGTGCTCCTGGGAAAGCCCTACCCCTGAGATGCACACCTGGAGCACCCTGACCTGCCTTGAACTTTCTGCTTGAGGTCTCTCAGGTGGGACCTGGGATCTGGATCGTGTGTCACCCATCTGAGGCCATTCCTGGACCAATGTGGGATTAGGACATGCTTTTAAAAATTAAATAATTTTGTCCAATGTGGTGTCCATACCAGTAATTCCAGCGACTTGGGAGGTTGAGGCAGGATGATCCCAAGTTCAAGGCCAGCCTGGGCAACTTAGCAAGACCCTATCTCAAAATACAAAATAAAAAAGATTGGGGATATAGCTCAGTGATAGAGTACCCTGGTTCAATCCTTAAAATAAATTAGATAACTTAATTAACGAGTAATACACATCACATGGTTTAAAATTCAAAGCAGGTGTGGAAATAGCAAGGCACCCTGTGGATAAACTAATGAAATCTAGATCATATATGTTGCCAGTGTGCCTATATTAGATCGTTAATTTTGACAAATCTGCATGCATGGGAAACAGGTGTGGGGATACTGGAACTCGGTACTGTCTTCAAAATTGTTCTGAAACCTAAAAGTATTCTAAAATCACAGTTTCATTAGAAGGTTGGGGTGGAGGTCACAGAGGGCCCATGGACCAGTCTGAGGCTGGTGGCTTTGCTTTTGATGCCACCACAAAGTGACTGTGACTTGAGCAAGTGATAGACATGGAGACATAGCTGGACCTGTTGCAATGGCACATTTGGAAGACGCAGCACGTAGACCAAGGGTGAGTACAGAGGTTGTAAAGAAAGGTCCGGTTCTGGCTTGTTTTGAAGGTGGAGTCAAGAGTATTTTGGACAGGTTGCCTGTAGGGGGAGAGTTCAGGCTGAACCCAGGTCCTCACCCAATGGTCTGGAGAGAGGGAGCTGCATAAGCCGAGTGGGCAGCAGGAGGGGCAGGTGTGAAGGGAGAGGGCAACTTCAAGGCAAAGACCTCAGTCTCTCGGATTCAAGTCTGGAGTGGAAAATTGTCCCTTGACAGCTTTGGGTGTTTCCCTAGGACTTTCTGGAAGGAAAACAGGCCCTGAGCTCCGATCTCCTTCTCTCAGCACTGTGGACTTCTGCTTCTTAGCATTATCCCCAGCCTCCCTGTGCCCCCTGCACTGTGCAATGCTGAGACTGAGTGTCCTTCCTGTCCCTGGACCCTGGCTGGAGTAACCCTCTGCTCTGATCTTCATCCTTCTGCACTTTAGTAGTGCTAAGAGCTCTCTGGGCCTCTTTGCTCGGCTTCCAGCAGCTTCCAGCAGCTCTGCCCGAGCCAATCATGGCTGTGCAGTTGCTTTTGAGGATGGGCAGATTGGCTGGCCCTCGTGTTTCCTGCTCTGCAAACCCTGGGCCTGGACAGCTCTCGGATACATTCGGAAAGATGTCTTTTCCTCAAACCTAGTTGATCAGGGCCCCCAAACAGGGCCCGTTCTTTTTCAAGAGTTCCCTTTCATTTTATGGATCTATTAGGATTATTATGAGTCATTTAGCAATTTTCTATTAATGAACTTCTAGGTCCTTATAAAGAATGCTTCAGTGCATGACCTTGTTCGTGGACCACTTTGCCCATGTGCAGTGGTACCTACGGGATGGGTGACGTTGCTGGGCAAGGGGCATATGTATTCACATTTTTTAATTGATATTGCCAATTTGCTGATCATAAAAATCGCACTCATGAACTCCTGTCAGCGGTGGGCAGTGCTGTTCATTGTCCTACTTTTTGCTCTTTATCAATCTGAGATAATAAAATTCGATCTGCATTTAGTTTCAGTTTGCACCTCTTGTTATGCACACGATTGGACAGCTCCCTCTCCGTCTCCCTCTGTTAACCAGCTGTTAATTCGTGAATGTTAAAATTTAAATTTGTTGATTTTAAGCCTCTGGGCATTGGTATCCCTTCCTGCACTTCCATGGGGGCTCCTGATCATCCTCCTGAGGTCCTGGAGGCCCTCTTCCTCTTCCTGTGTTGGAAAATTAGCTTTCTGTTGAGTTTTTAATGTCCTTTCTTAGTCAAACTCAGTTGACTTTTAACTTTGGCTTGTAGTGTCTCCGTGTTTTCTTTGTAAGTGTTTAAGTATTCTGCACATTTCTTGCTCTGCTTATTCCTACATTTTTTTTTTTTTTTTTTTTTTTTTTGCTGATTTCACTGCTGCTGAAATTTGCTATCCAATTTCTCCAACTCTGGTAACTGAGGCCAGGACTACTAGAAATTCTAAGTAAACGGAACAGATGGCAGATGCTTGCTAAGCACCTACAGAACATTCCGGATGTTTTGGAATGGAGGTGCCTCTAGGAGTGTGGCAGGGATGTGGATAGAAGAGTCATCTTTGCTACTAGTTGTTCAATATCTGAAAAAAAGATGGAGATAGAAGAACGTACGTACCTCAGAGGGCGATTGGTGGGTGACTCTGGGTGAGAGGTACGTGCTGGGTTATGAGCACAGACAGGTAGGATGGGCTTTGGTGCCTTCAGGGCCAGGCCTTTCAGGTGAGCAGCAGGCGGTATTGGAAGGGGGTCTCTCCCCAACAAAAACATAGGCAAAAGACATGAACAAGCAATTGCCAAGAGAAAAAATTTACAATGAACATATGAAAAAAAAAAAGTCCTTCTACTGCTTAAAAAATGTTTGGTCCAACAAAGTGGATCGGATTTCTTTCCACGGTAGCGTAGAAGATGTGACAAGAAGCACATCCCACGCCCCTGGAGATGACGTGTCTGTACCTCGTGGAGTTGCCCGTTAACACAGCTGCAGTATGGTGACTTGTCCTGGAAGCCCCAGGTGAACTCTGCTATAAGGAACCCTTATGGACATAAGCAGGATTGAACACAGCAAGGAGTGAAGTCTGTTGTCCAGGAGCAGGAGATTGGGTGAATAAGGTGTGCACATCCCTGCAACAGAACTCCAGGTGGCTCTGCAAAATTGTTCAGAATCTTGATGACATCGATAACCTCCTGTTACACACACACAAAAAAAAACAGGAAAACAGACCAGTGTTGAAAAGTTAGTGGGACTATTTTGTTTCCTTGTGTATACATACACAAGAAGGACATGTACCTGTGTCATACCTGTGTCATGTAGATGGATGTCTGTACATGTGCATGTGAGGGTATTTATGTGACATAAGACATAAAAAAACAAAAACAAACAGAATCTATATCAGACCCACACTTGTCCACATACCCAGACAACAATCAAACAATAACTTTGTTCCTGGCCGAGTTTAGAGCCTGGCCTGGTCCAGCATGCACAGATAGCCAGCATGTGCTCCCTGCCCACCCTGCCCGTCGCCAATAGTGTGGGTGAGGGTGACCCAGCCCTTTCTTTCCTAGGGTGAATGAGAAGCAGCTGAGGCTGCTGCCCACCATGTACTGACCATGGGTGACGAGCAGTCCACTCCACCTGCTAGGGCAGGCTGGGTGGGGCAGGACCCTGGGGCTCCCCTGCGTCTTTCTTCCTGGCCAGATCATCTTGCAGGGAAGGGTCCAGGCCTAGGCTCCTGAGACATGGTGGAAATTCTGACTTCTCTCTTGCTCCTGTGCTGGATATCCAGGTGCAGATGGGGCAGAGGCCTCTCCAGTCAATGGGGGCCCTGGAGTCAGCATCGGCTTCTGTCCTCTGGATTCTGGGCTGTGGCCAGACAGTCCATGTCCACTGTTGGGCTTACGCCCCCTCCATTTGCCACTGGGGTAGAGGAAACGGCGCCGTCTGTCACATGCTCACTCAGGTATTTGACCCATGGGCGTACTCTGGAGCCTGCCCCTCGTGCCCAGCATGGCGCTAAGCACTGGACATTTAATGAACAACAAGGAAGGGGACAGAATGAGCTATGGGTCTGAGCAGGAAGAGCCTGCACCACAGGGGACCCATCAAAAGCTGCTGCACCCTTTATCTAAGGCCAGTGATGAAGCTCTGCAAACCAGGCAAGGCTTGGATGCTTCTGGCTCTAGCGCCCTCAGAGCTCTCACAGGCTTCTCCCCACAGCTTCTCTGTATGGGCCAGCTTGGGCTTCCTTATAGCATGGCATCCCAGGAACCTGTGTCCTCCAGTGCCTATAAGACAAGGCCAGCACTAACGCCCTGAACCCCACATTACGTACATTGCTTCTGCCGTTGTTACAAGCCCACCCACAAATCCAGGGCGGGGAATGAGGGCCCACCTTTCCCAAACTGTCTATAGGAAGAGGCTCTGGTGGAGCAGCACTGCTATGCAGCTCAGGTCCAGGCGGCTGCGGGGGCCAGCGAGAGGGCAGAGAGGAGGCAGGTGTGGGCCAATAGGATGGGGATGCAGGGCCCCTCGGGCCAGGCCATGCTGAAGACAAAGGAGTGCTTGTGAGGATCAGTCCTGATAAATTTCTTGTGCTGCTCACAGAAGTCGCCTCTGGCAGCCACCTGAGGAACATGCCTAGAGGTGATGTTGGGCGCAGGAAGACCATCCACACCACTGCTAGTAGAGAAGGGTGTGCTGTAGGTCCCAGGGCCATGGGCTTCCTGACGTTCTTGGCCAGAACCAGATGGCAGACTCCTGGTGTGTGTCCCGCAAGACACACCCGCCAGGTCAGTCGGAATGTATTCAGTAAGACAATACCCACATGCAATTCAAGCAAAGACAAACATCTTGTGCAAAGCTCGGGGCACACAGATAAATGCAGGAGAATTCCTGAGGCTTCCCATCGGCCAATCAGATAGGGCTGCCCTGACTTACCAGGCCGGGAAGTGACCTAATACTATTACAGCTTGTTACTGATTAATTTTGTTTGATGTGGGAGGCCGCACCAATTTTTAATAAGGGCTACTTGTAATTGCAGACCCACTGAAGCTTCCAGAATCACAAAGCACATTTCAGGGGATTGAAAAAAAAAAAAAAAAAACACTGGATACGGGCTGGTCTGCCCAGCGCTGCCTCTGAAATCAGATGCCAGCTGCTGTGTATGGAAAACCTGCGGCTCCTGTGAGAGAATGATGCGGAGCTAGGAGCCCTCAGGCCTGTGGTTTGCTCATAAATCCCAGCTTGGTGACTTTCTCACCTCCTGCCAAGGGGTGGGGATTTTAGCCTGTCTCTTAGAAAAGGCTGGGGAGAAGAAAATAAATATGGAGAAAACTACAAAGTCTCCAAAGCCTATGAGGCCCTGGTCCCTGCTGTCTGTGTCCTTTCAGAAGGAGCTGTGACCACAGCCCAGGCAGCTACATGGGGTGCCAGGTCCATGGCAACTGTTGACTGGAGTCTCCAGTTTCCTGTGGCACATAGTGGGTCTCCGCTTCACCCACTCTTGCTGCAGGTCTCACTTCTAGGCAGGGCCAATTCTGCAGGTGTATGGGGACTTGACCATCAGTGCCAGCCAAGTGGAGGTCATCAACGTGGATGGACTAGACATGTCAGACAGATGGCTTCCCAATGCCTGGGGTATCCAGGAAGTAGGTGCAAAGATGGAGACCAACTGGAGGTAGTGCATCTGCCAGAATGGCTGCAAGTCCCAGAAAAGCCAAACCAAGCTATCTCTGCCAGTATGGGGCTAGTGCATGAGACTGTCCTGAGGCAGGGGGTGAGAGGGTGGGGTGGGGTGGGTTTGGGTTTGGTTTCCTACTATGACTCAGTAATGCTTTCAAGGCCCCAGTTTCTTCAATCTCTGCCTTGTGCCTGGTCAGCCTTGTTCCAAAGCGTGCTTTCCCACATGCACACAAAATAGCTGCTGCAATTCCAGGCTTCACACCAAACACCACCCTTCCCAAGGAGTGTCTGTCTCAGAAGTCCACATAGGGATTTGCCCTGATGGGTCCACTTGAGTTACACACCCACCCTTTAGTGTGCACACGTAGCAGGGGAGAGAATTAAGCAATGGACACGTAGGGTCATGGACCCCTGGGGAAGGGTGTGTGGGCAGCTTGGCCCAGAACGTGAGCTATGGGTACTGGCTGAGGTGGATGGTGGGAGGGCGCAGGAACTCTGCAGGCTGGATGCCACAGGAGGGCATGTGGGATTGATTTTACAGAAAATCCAGAACTAGAAATGCTTTGGGGCAGGAGGGAGGGAGGGAGGTCCATGTCATGGAGATGGCCTGGGAGGAGGAGCCAGTGTCATGGGGTTGGACGGGGCAGCAGCTGAGAGGACACCAGCCACTTATGTGGTAGTGCTGTTGTGCCACCCAAGCTTCTATGTGCAGACTGAGGCACAGAACTGTAGACCTCTAAGCCACACAGACAGTGCAAAGCAAGGCCTGATCACAGGTCCGACCTTTTCCACGGGACACAAAGCACAGAGAGGTGGACAGGTTCTTGGCAGAAGGGGATGGTCCTGGAGGCTTGGGCTGGTGGGGGAGGGGAGGAGAAGGGGTGTGAGTAAAGGAGGGGGAGGGGAGGAGGAAATACAAGGGAAAGGGGAGAGGAAAGGGATGGGTAGGGAGAAGGGAGGGGGGAAAGGTGGGAAGAGAAGAGGAGGAAGTGGAGAGGGGAGGAGAGAGGGAGATCCGGTAAGGGGAGGGGAGAGAAGAGGGGAGAGGAGGGGGAGGGGTGCAAGGCCCTGCCCCAGAGCACTGGCTGGGCTCTCCAGTCTGGACCGGAACCACCCTGCGGGCTTCTGAAAGTCGTCAAAAATGATATCTGTGTTGTCTCCCCACCTTCTGGGTTTTTTGCCGCCTTTCATTTGGGGTATTTTACAGAGCTGAAGCTATTGCCAGGGAATCATGTCCCTGGAAATGCAGGCTAATTCTGTCTGGGGTCAGACAGAATTAGACAGCTATGCACTTGCAGGATCCCCCCGCCCCCCATAGCCACAGTCTTACCTTGGAAAGTGGTCCTTGAATGTCTGTTCTCATAGTGGGTCTGGGGCCACGAGTTGTGGGGATGCAGAGCCTGGGAGGGCTTCAGGGAAAGGCGACTGGAGATGGCATGTCTGGGGCACCTGGGATGGGCTCATGCCTTGCCCTGCTTGTTTGTCCTTTCAGATATGCCCCACATGGTGGCCTCCCCAAGATACAACCCCACACCCCACCCTCTATGGGCCCCTGGAAAGTTCACTCTTACTACAGAGTTAGTGGCTGGTGGTGACTTTCTATGAAGATTCTCAGACATCTCTGTGGACATAGTTTTAAAATCAGAGAGCATGGGCTGGGGATGTGGCTCAAGCGGTAGCGCGCTCGCCTAGCGTGCGTGCGGCCCGGGTTCGATCCTCAGCACCACATACAAAAAAAAAAAAAAAAAAAAAAACGAAGATGTTGTGTCTGCCGAGAACTAAGAAAAAATAAATAAATGTTAAAATTCTCTCTCTCTCTCTCTGTCCCCCCCCCTCTCACTCTCTCTTAAAAAAAAAAAATCAGAGGGCATGAAATGGGTGGACCCACCAGGATCTGTGGGTACAACTTCAAATAGCCTATCTTAAGTTCAAAATTTCTTCAACATTTCTTTTTTTTAAATAGAATTTCATAGAAATTTTGCATTCCATGACAGAGGACATCTGTGTTTTAGTACAAAATGTGTATAAATGGGTTTCCCCTGGTAAGGGGACACCCTGGAGAGACCTGTTAGGATCAGTCTGTGCATTTCCAAACCCTGACTTGGCAGGAGAGCATGGCCTTATTGGGGGCTTTCTCTCTGAGGTCCTTTGGCTTCCATCCTGCCTGGCTACAACTAAGAGCCCTGACCTGGGGACCCTCTCAGCCGGAATGGGAGCAAATGTGGAGATTGCTCTTGGCCTCCATTTCTGCTCAGAGACTCAGGGAAAGGGAATGGACAGGTGGGCAAATGGGAATTGACCTGGGTCTGCGTCCTGTCCAAGTGCTGTGTCACAGTCTCTTCTGTGTCCACAGGACAGTTGTCTTCCAAGCCCACCACTTCCAGATAAGAGAGCTGCCGTAATAGGAAGTCAGGCAGGAGCTTTGCTGGGTTAGTGGGCACCTAGTCTGGAGTCAGTGCCCCTCTGGCCTGGAGTCAGCACCCACCTGGGCTCAGGGTCAGGGCCCACCTGGCATAGAATCAGCACCCACCTGATAGGGGTCATCCTTTTCGAAGTTCAGGAACTGGGGTGGAAGTGACAGGCAGAGTCTTGCGTGTCCAGGAGGGGTTGCTCACGCTTTGTGTTCCAGCCTAGGTCTGGTGCCTCCTGTTCCTACCAGACGTCTAGTGTTTCTCTGTCCTAGCAAAATGGACGGTCTTAGGATCAGTGAGAAAACCAGCGTCCAGTGCTCCAAAAGGACCGGGAGCACTGAAAAGAGCCCTGGAGGCCACGCCCTCAACAGCGGGAACCCCTCCTCCAGCCAGACCACTCACTGACCCCAGCCCCAATAGTTCATACGAAGGGGCGTGGCCTTGTAGGGGCGTGGCCCCCGAGAGGTGGGCGGGTCCCGAGCAGGTCTGGGACCCTGGGGTCGCGGCCAGGACTTGGTCAATGGGGCGTGACCCGGGTGTGGCCGGAGCGGTGGGCGGGTCCAGAATATGTGTCATGGGTGTGGCCTAGGCGGCCGCATTGCCCACCGCACGATCCCAGCCCGGCTACAGTGCCGCGGTGCGGCTCATCCCTGGCGTTCTGCTGCCGCCTAGTGGCGTGGTGCGGCCGCGCACCCTCTTGGCCTCACCTGCGGAGGGCAGGTGCGCGCATGCTCCTGGAGGGAGGCTGCGGACATCACGGACGCGGGTCGCTCGCTTTAAACTAGAGGGTGGGATGAACAGGAAACTGCCGCCCTGCGAGTCCCGCAGGGCTTCAGCTTCCATGGTCAGACTGTGCAATGACTTCACCCTAGGTCAGGTACATCGCCACCTGGGTGGCCCCCACGAGGCACCTCGAGAGCCCGCCCCTCGTTTCGCAGTCTGGGGACAGATTCACCAGGCTGCTTCCACGACAGTCCTCACGCTCAACCGCGACTTGAGGGTCGGCGCCCGGATCAGCGGTGTACCAGGCTGCGCGTTTTAGCCTGGGTGAGGGCGAGGGACATTAATTCATCAGTGTCATGCAATGCCGTGCAGCGCCAGACAACTCTGCTTCCTGCCACCCAGGCGTGGTTAACCCGGAGGCTTGGGCGCAGAGAGTGGCTTAGCTGCGGGGTGGCCAGGGGCGCCTCTCAGTTAGCTCTAGTCTGGCCTTCTGCAAAGATTCTTCAGGGGCTGCGGGCTCTGGGCGGGGCATGGTGTGATTTGGAGGCCCCCTCTGACTGCAGGAAGGCTGGTGGGGGCACAGGTACCTGGCCCCAGGTGAGTGGTGTGGGTGCAGGGCCACAGAGCAGCTGTGCAAGTGGCCATGCACCCTCAGTGTGAGGCCTAGGGATTTACCGTGGGATCCAGGGAGGATAAGGGCCAACTGCCAGGTGTCAGACCGGAATCACCCACAGGTGCGATGGGAACTGGGCCAGGTGACTTCTTAAATGGCCCTGTTTTTGAGCCTGGTGTTACATTGCATGCATTATCTCAGTTACTTAGCACAATAACCCAGGGTGTTTCTTTCCTTATCTCACTTCAGGGCACAGCACCCTCGTGAGTGAGGCATTATTGCCCTATTTAAAGCATAAGGAACTGGCTCAGAGAGGTGATAGGGTCAGAGTTTCCACAATGGTAAGGGAGGACTCTGCAATGACTTCACCCTAGGTCAGGGTGTGGGTGTGTGAGCAATTTAAAAACTAAGGTCCAACTCACGTAACATAAAATTCACCATTTTGAAGTGAAACTCAGCGGATTTTATCCAGAACATTTTCATCACCTGAAAAAAAAAAATACTGTGTACCCCTTATCATCGCTGGCACCATATCCTGCCAGGGAGTGCTGTGGTTGGTGACTCTATTGGTGACAGGTTGACTTGACTGTGCCCTGTGTAGGCCCATGGTCTTTGAGGCAGGTCTGCACTGCAGCCTGTGGGTACTTAGCTCTTTTCATGGCTGATGATATTCTCCATGTGGATGCCACACTCTGCGTATTCACTGGTGTGTTGTAGACAGTTGGGTTGTTTGCATTTTTTTTTTTTTTTAGCTATATGAGTAATGCTACTGTGAACATTTATGGACAAGTCCCTAGTTTCAATTTCCTGTGTACCTAGGAGTAGGATGGCTGGGTCATAAGTCTTTATTCAACCTTTTCGGAAAATGCCAAACTGTTTTCCAAGGCAGACGTGCCATTTTGCATTCCAAAGCCACACGTGATGTTCTCAGTTTCTCTACACCCTCATCAACCTGTATTATTTCCCCCTTTAAAAAAATTTTTTATAGCGGCTTCATGGGTGTGTGCCAGTGTATCACTGTGGTTTTGATTTGCATATCCTGGAATATTGCTTCATGAGGTCGTTGGCCATTTGTTTTATCTTTTTTTGAACAAATGTCCAGGCAAATCCTTTGCTCATTTTAAAATTGAATTATTTGTCTTTGGATGGTTGAGTCCTAAGTCAGACTTTCAAACTCATTTTTCTCTGATCGCTGCTGAACCTACCTGGGCATAAAGTTTTGTCTGCTCAACAAATATCCCCCTCCAGTAAAAAGCAGTTTTCTGGGCAGCATGTGAGTCATTGCAACCTGGGTGTGACAGCTTTGGTGTGAAAACTTAAGGACAGACAAGTCATGGCAAGGGAGGCAATGGCTCCCATCTCCCACCTGCCTCCCTTTTTCGTCCTGCAATCCTCACTCAGCATGTCCTGCCCTGTCCTACCCTTGCACTTCCCCATGAGATGAGTTGACCAAGTCCCCCTCTGGCCATGTTACCAGGGCACCCTGAAGCCCCAGATGAGCCTCCACAGCTTGAGGTTGCACCTGGCACCAGGGAGAGCCCAGCTAACAGCAGCACCCAAACTCTTGACCTGGGAGAGAGGCCACCAGAAGCAGGGCAGTGACTGTAGAGCATGGGGTTGGATGCAGCTCCCCTTGCAGCCACTCTGTGACCTGGGTACGTATCTCCTGAATTCCAACCTGTGCCCAACCCAGTGACAGGGTGGACTTCCCAGGCTGCTTGGGGGCCCAGCTGAGATCAGGCATGTCATGGGCCCAGGATGTGGAGAGACTCAACACACAGAGAGGGTCCTGTTCTCTCAACCTGAGAAGTGAGAGATTATCCTCAAATTTTCTTTGGGGGAAGCCGGACCGGTTAGACAGACTCCTGCTGGGCCTATCTTTTGGGGGAGCAGAGACTACGCCTGCCCCTTTCTGGCATCTCCTAGGCATGATGTGTTAGGTCCATGAAGGTGACTTAGGAACAAAGCACCAAGCAGCCCTCCCAGTGACAGAAACATCAATCAGGCACCATCGAAACCGCCTGTCAATCAGCAGGGTCTCCTGGCAATCCTGGATCTCAGCCAGTTCCCCGACCAACTCCAGTGGGACAAGGGACTCTAAAAACTCCTTTTCCGGACTGGGGGTGTGGCTCAAGCGGTAGCGGGCTCGCCTGGCATGTGTGCAGCCCGGGTTCGATCCTCAGCACCACATATCAACAAAGATGTTGTGTCCGCCGAGAACTAAAAAATAAATATTAAAAATTCTCTCTCTCTCTCTCTCTCTCTCTCTCTCTCTCTCTCTCTCTCCTCTCTCACTCTCTCTTTAAAATAAATAAATAAATAAACAAACAAACAAATAAATAAATAAATAAAAACTCCTTTTCCTGTCCCAAGCCTTCCCTTCCTGCCCTAAGCTCATAAAAATTCCAGTCTGGTCCATGGTTTCTCCTCAGACCCTCTTCCTGTCCACTCTGTCAGTCTGATAGAGTTCCGTCCTGGGAGTTGAATCTCAATAAAGCCTCTTCAGCAGCCTTTTAAGATCTGCCTCCTTTTGGTTGCCGCCATTGCCTGACTTTACATGATGCACAAGCGTTGAGCTTAGCAAACACTCACATGGTTCTGTGATGGGCGGCTGGGAGGTGGCGGCAAGGCAGAGCTCAGGGTGGGATCCAATTTGTGTAACAGAAATTGGATGGAATCACAGGTCTTGGTCTGCAGGGCGATTAGAACAGTGTTGTGCGGAGTGCTTCGGGATTTGGGATTGTGAGTGGGAGGTGAGGCAGATTAAATTGTTCAAACACATTGGCCCTGACCTTTGTGGAGAGCCTCTATTTGGATCCTTGATTTCCGGCCTGGCTATGTTGCCTCTCTGAACAGAGCGTGTTAGTACAGAAATGGATGGACCCTCTCCTGAGGACTGCACCCTGCAGCGGGAACCCCCCTAAACCCTCCCATAGCTGGGCTTGACCATGAGGAGTCAGAGTGCAGTTATCTGCAATTAGAGTTCCAACATTGGCCTGGGCTGACCCTGAGCCTCCAGAGTATGTGGGGTTAGGGCCAGTATCTTGACATTATCATGACAAGAACTGACAGGAACAAGGGACTAATAGGGAAATTGCACCTTAAACTCTATTATCTAAAGAGCTTAAAACAAATGTGTCACTCTTCAGCCTAACAAAGAACTGTCACTGCAGACCTTAGGGTGGGGCTGGAGTTCATCCATGGACATCTCCTCCGGCACTGGGCTCTGTCTCCGTTTCTCCTGACTAGACCAGAGTTCTTCAAAGGTACGGATGCACCTTGATCTTCTTCACAGCCTGCCTTCTTCTATGCATTGAACATTTGGGACAGAACAATGGAATCCATGAATGTCAGAATGCAAATTAGGAGTCACAGCATCTGTACAGAGGGGAATCCAGGGTTTTGTCATTTGGGTGTATTGCTTTTTTTTTTTTTTTTTTTTGAGGGGGGGCTACCAGGGATTGAATTCAGCGGCACTCAACCACTGAGCCACATCCCCAGTCCTATTTTGTATTTTATTTAGAAACAGGGTCTCACTGAGTTGCTTAGTGCTTTGTTGTTGCTGAGGCTGGCCTTGAATTTGCTAATCTCCTGTCTCAGCCTCCTGAGCTGCTGGGAGCTGGGATTACAGGCATTCGCTGCTGCACTGGGCTGGGTGTATTGTTTTTAGGAAATAATCTTTGGTCTTTAATCAGTTGTATTTGTTGGAGTTGTTGAAGTTCCTTTGGGCTCCTCTTGGTGCAGATAGATGAAGGATAGGCCCCTGGGACCTGTGCTTCCCTCCCGTCCACTGTGGGCTGAGAGACTTTGCTGTCTGTACCAGGAGCAAAAATCTACCCATAATCCAAGGTCAGGTCAAAGGTTTTGCATTCACTCACCTCACATCACTCGGGGCCTCAGCATGCTTACCTATAAAATGGGGACACATGCTTTCAGCAATATTGTGGTCTTAAGTGTCCCCAAAGCACTTTTGATAGAAGTGACTTAGAAGTTTTGATAAACTATGCAAAGTCCTTTGAAATACAGAGCTCAGCTTTGAGAAACTAGAAAAAAAAAAATCCAAGACAGATGAAAGCCCTGTCAGAGGTGCATGAGCTGATGGTTGGCTGTTCTCCTGGTCTATGGAAAGAAGAGGCAGGGATTCCTGTAGGTGGAGCTGGACCTGCTGGCCCCTGCAGCCTCCTTCTCAGGCCCTCCAGGAGGCTGGATTCTGGTGGTTAGAGGTTTCTGCTGAGAATTCCAATGAGGAAACTGTGGCAGTGGATTTAGGTCAAGAATATACACCATGAGGTGAGGAACACTCAGGGGAGGAGTTGAGAAAGTGAGGTCACCACTGAACATTACCAGCCCCCCTGGGGTTTCTAGAAGAAGCGACCTCCGTGAGGACATATCTCAACAAGGCCAGACAGGACATCCAGATGAAACTACTACATGAGCTCTCAATGACAATACCCCCACCCACCCCCAGAAGAAAAGCACAATATTCAAGAAAATGCAGTGGCATGATTATATCTTCAAGAAATTTAGATAAAAGAATAGTCAATATCCAATGGTAAGAAAAAAATTGAAACAATTAAGAATATGGAAAAAGGGAGTTTAAAACAGGACCAAAGGATGATATGCTATGAGAAAAACCCATCCCCACCAAAGAAACTTCCTAAAATGAAAAATACAGTCATTGAAATTAAAACAATTTAGATACAACCAGAGAGAGAATTAATAACTGGAAGACTGATTTGAATAAGTTACCAAGGATAAAATAAATCGATGATAGCTATAGAGATAGATAGGTAGATGAAGATAGATGGTAAGTAGGTAGAGACAGATGATAGATGATAGGTAGGTAGACAGATAGATGATAGATAGGCTAAAATGCGGTGATACACGTGTGATTGGA